>NC_090940.1:108559384-109178884 GCF_040938575.1 Ambystoma mexicanum | reverse complement strand
TCCTTGTGTCTTCACAAAGTTGATGAACGCAGTGACAGGTCTTCTCCGCTTGGAGGGCCATCATCTGTACCCTTATTTGGAAGACTGACTGGTGATGTCAAGGTCACCCAAAGGAGTGGTGTACTCCTTGCCAGAGATTGGCAGATATCCTTCATCAGCTGGGGTTCTCCCTCAACCAGAGGAAGTCACAGTTGTGCCCAGCTCAGGAACTGTTCTTCTTAGGGGTGCGTTGGAACACTAGTGTTCAGTGGGTGTTCCCTACGACCAAAAGGCTGCTGTCCCTCCGTAGGCTGTGGGGTACTTTCTGGCTAACTCGACCACTTCGGCATGGTGGTTCCAGCACTTTCTGGATCTGATGGCCTCCTGCGTGCTCATTGTACAGCACACTCTCCTCAAGATAAGGCCCCTACAGCTCCACCTGGCTGCCAATTGGGATCAGGAGACAGGTTCTGTAGGACAGGGTCCCAATACCATCGCTCCTACTACCCGAACTTTGCTGGTGGCTGATCGATGGCAATGTTACAGTGGGAGCCAACTTGACCCGACCGACACCTAACATGGTGGTGACAACAGACTCCTACCTTTCAGGCTGCGGGGGGGCTACTCTGAAGGGTTTTGCGATTCATGGAGCATGGTCCAGGATGGAAGCCCTCCTGAATATCAATCTGCTCAGGCCAGTGGGCCTGGCCCTCAAGGTGTTTTTGCCCCTCCTCAGGGACATGTCTGTTCTGGTCAGGACGGACAATTCTACTACAATGTTCTACCTGAACAAGCAGGGTGGCGCCCCTTACCCCCTGAGCGCCCCTCCTCTACATGGAGGCGGTATCGATCTGGGCATGGACCCTGATGGAGGGGGATTTGGGTTTCAGCAGTCCACCTCCTGGGGGACAGCAATGCAGAAGCGGACCAGCTGTGCCACTTGGGGTTCAACACCTGTGAGTGGTAGTTGCACACCGACTCTGTGTTGCCCCTGTTCCAGTGTTGGCGGTTCGCAGACCTGGATTTGTTTGCATTCCCTCTGAATTCTTACGTGCCTCCACTTTGCTTCATGGGCAGAACGTGGTCGAGGGTCTCTGGGAGATGCCTTCCAGATCTGTTGGCACGGCCGCAGGTGATATGCCTTCCTGCCCACCACTTTTTGCTCTGACCCTCCAAGTTCTGGACTTCGGTGGGTTGCAGCCTCATCCTGGTTGCCCCCCACTGGCCTCCGAGACCCTAGTTTGTGGATCTGCTGCAGCCATGCTCCCAGGGTCCCATCCACCTTCCGATCTCCAGTAGGTGATTCCTGACGCAGCAGGGTGGGGCGGTGGAGCATCCGGACCCGACTAAGCTGGCTCTGGCAGCCTGGTTCCTGACTGGCTGAGGCTTCAACATGCTCAATTTTCAGATGACATCATTCAGCAGGCCAGGATCTCCTCGAGTTGGCCCCAGTATAAGGGCAAGTGGACCAGGTTCTGCCATTGGGCTTGTGACAAGGGTCTGGATGACGTACTGGCTTTTTCAGCACACCTAGCTCGTTCTGGAGTTCAGGTGGATACTTGCTGCACTTATTTGGCAGCCATTGGGGCTTTCAAGAATCCCCCTGAGCATGTGTTTTCTGTGGCCAACCCGGTGGTTAAGGCCCACCTCAAGGGGTTGTCTAGACATTTTCCGCCAGTGCATAGGACGCACCCGATCTGGGACCTCAATGTGTTTCTGCTAGCTTTGCAGCGCTAGACTTTCGAGCCGATGGCCTCTGTGGACATCGGCTTGGTGACACTGAAGACCGTTTTTCTGGTGGCTCTCACCTCTGCGCACAGGGTTAGTGAACTACAGGCATTGTCCTCATGCAAGCCCTTCACCACGTTTCACAACGACAAGGTCATCTTGCGCACTCACCCAAACTGCTTGCCCAAGGTGGTCTCTCCATTTCATCTGAATCAGGAGATCGGCCTGCCAGTGTTCTTCCCGAAACTGCAGTCTGAGGCAGAGAAGGCCCTGCTTTCCTTGGACCTCAAGAGGGTCGTCAAGTTTTCTCTCTCTCGGACGAAATCCTTCAGGAAGTCTGAGGCACTGTTTGTGACTTTTGGGGGCTCCTCCCCCAGCTGTCAGACTCCCAAGTTGGATGGTCCAGGCCCTTTCGGAAGCGTACACGGCCGTGGGCAGACCTGTTCCTAAGGGGATTCATGCCTATGTGGCCAGAGCCAAGGCCACTGCCGTTGTAATTCAGAGACATGATTCTTGGGATGTCATCAGCAAGGGGGCTACTTTGGCCACTCTGTCAGCCTTCTCTAAGCACTACTCACTAGACACCAGCTCCAGGGGCGATGCTGAGTTTGGTCAGGCGGTTCGGAAGAACCTCTTTGCTTTGTCTTAGATATGAGGCAACTTATCACAGCTCCAACTTATGTTCTTGTTCGGTGGAATCACCCACAAGGATGGAGGAAAAGGGACGGGGCATATGATTAATTAAATGTACTCATTTTAGTGACTAGAATACTTGTAGTCCTTAGTCCCCTTTCCTCCATACGTCCCACCCGCCTTCCCCAGCTAGTGTGCCAAATGGCTAATAGGTGATATGCTTAGCCAGGTATCTAAGCGTCCGATGTGTTCAAAGAGGACTGAGGTGAGGCGCCGGAGGGCAGGGCCTTGTCGGGACGTTTCCACACCCAAGGCCGCATGCTATACTATATTTAAAAGGGGACGCTAAATTTTTCGATGCCAAAGGTTTTGGTACCGTCCCCATGTTGGTGGAAGCCCATAAGGATGGAGGAAAGGGGACTTGGGACTAAGAGTACTCTAGTCACTACGTTGACTAGCTTTAATTCTAGTAACAATGTTAACCTTGCTGCTTTTTCTCTCAAAAACATTAGTTTTGTCCTCCAAAAGGTATGCTCATTGCACTCTAGAAGTGGAAACCCTCTGCTCTGATGGAATCTTGGTCACATCACCCCACCCATATTTGTCATCTGCAAGTGACCTGAAGTGAACATCAGTCATCCGATTTAATAGTCTGTAAACGCCAGCATCAAGAAGTCCTAGATGCATGAGTCGCTGCAAATGAAATGTTATTTTTTATGTATGTTATGGAATACATATCTAGGGTAGTTTGTACAGCTTAGGGCTACTTGTTCAGTGATGAATGATAGTCTCGGATCAGATGGAGCTTCCATTTCTTTGAAAACTCTAATCACTATTTTCTTTATGACCTTCTCGTGTTGTCGTCATACACTGAAGAACCTAAGACAGTTCCACATAAATGATTCCTACTCCTGCCAGCGCAAATGTATTCCTTCTGCAGGCTCTCCAAATTACTGCTGTCCATCGTCCTTCCTGCAAAAAATAATCTTTGCATTTATTTGTTTGTGTTCAGGCTTCCAGTTTAGCACTTTGATGTGTACTTCAGAGCACAGAGCATTGACTGTCATAGTAAATGTAAATGTGCACATTTTATGAATTTCTTTAAGACACTGTTCCCCAGACTAGATTTTAGTTGACAGATATTTTATACCGTACAATAGTGATTAATTCAGCAAAATGAATTGTTTACAATTGTACTAGAATAGAACCTAGAGCAATTGATATTACCTGGATACAGGTGTCCCTGTAAGCATTGCCTGTAAAAAGTCCTTGCCTTTCGAGACTTTAGTTTGTGGAAAGTTATCTTCCAAAATGATATGTTTTTAAAATTCAGAAAATGTCACGTACGAGTTTGGAGATTTCACTTGGAGTTGGGCCTCTCCTGTGGGGAGGGTACACTGTTTAGAATGGCTTTTCTATTATTATGCTTATTATTCAGAGAACAACTACAATGTTGCAACAGGCAAGACCCATCATGTCATAATCGCTTGATTGTCTAACACTTGCCACTTTGTTTAATACATTAAAGCAGTCCTTTTGCACCGATTGCAAGTATTGGGTTTTTGACATGTTGAAGCAAGCTGGCAACCGGCCTCACCATCAAAACATTGTCCAATCACCAGTTGTTTGCCAGAGTTAACTTCCAACCACTCCCCACAATTCACCTCTTTAGCCCAAGAGTCCAATAATTCACCAGTTACGGAGGGATGTATGTTTGAGGGGGTGCTCTTGGAAAACTGCCTATTTTAGGGGCTGCCACAGCTCAGCTATGCTCTAGTGTACGTTCCTGATTTGCTTCCCACTTGATCTTCATTTGTGGAGCAAGCTCAAAGAACCCCAGAGTGTCTGTAAGCAACTGTTTCTGTCGATGCTACAAGGAGACTTTGTCAATAATAGTTGCTATGTGCATGAATGTTGTGTTATTTGCATCCATGTTTTGATCCCTTCTCATGGAGCTTACACCTCTGGTGCCCTAGCACATATATACTATCACGTTTAGCTCAGCTACACCGATTTATTGAAAACTATTGACTCTAAAAGGTCTTGCAGACTTATTCTGGGCAAAAAGGGTCACTCTGGTTCCTGATCCTTTAAAACGCAAAACCCAATCAACATTGCAGGACTAGTCCCTTATACACCTACGTCCCGTCCCCTTTCCTCCATACTTATGGGACATCTCTCCGTCCTGTGGGACGGGACCGGAGCACTTTGTAAAAGGCATCCCAAAATTTTGCAAAATTGTGTCCTTCCTCTTTCTTGCGGGGGGCCCGGCACACGGCTGCAACCCCGCCCACTTTGGCTACCCTCCCGCGCATCGCCCATCAGTCCTTTTCTCCGCTCGTTCGGGATGGGACGCACTTGCATCCGCGGAAGATTTTCTTCCCTTTTCTCCTCTCTTGCTCTCGCTAGCAATCGTCTACTAGTCTGTCTATGTCGCTCAAACTAGACTTTCCAGATTGTTCTTGTAACCGACGCTTCGTGAGGGCGGACCCCAATCCTCTTTGACTCGAGTGTTTGGGTCCGGACCACCGTTGGGACTCCTGTTTTTACTGCGATTTCCTTTCGGTCCGGGCACTTCAATGTCGGTTGGAGCGCTGGGAGGAGGTGTTTCGACGTGCCCCTCCCTTGCATTTTCAAGCTTTTATAGACAAAAAGAAGAAATGCCCGGTAAGTTCTTTACTTTTTAGAGCACCCCGGCCGAGAGATACCTTTCCGGGCTCTTTCCGAGCCGGGAGGAGCGTTAGTCGCTCTGTCACCGGGGATTGCCCTGAGGTGCCTTCGGGGCCTAATAATTGTACAGGAGTTTTCTCTGAGGGTCTCCGTAAGGGGCCTGTGGATACCGGAGTACACTCCGAGGCCCCTCTTGTGGGGGCGGCTTCCAGACCCAGTTCTACTGAGTCGTGGGGTACCGGAGCTAGCTCTGAGGCCTCTTTACCGGCTTCCTTCAAAAATAAAACCGGGGTGCGCCTTGGTTGGGCTTGGTGTTACCAAACCGATGTTCGAGGCCCGCACTTGTAAGGCTGTTACCGGACCTGGGTCTGAGGTCCCTCATACAGAGGCTAAGGTTACCAACATTTCCGAGAAGCCTGGCAAGGCCTTATCAGTGAAAGTTGTTTCTCACCGTTCCCGCTCTTGTGGCGACGCCAGAACTGTTGAGGGGGCAAGGAAGGAAAGTTCTTCCTTTACCAGCAGCGCCGAGGTCCTTCCTGAGAAGGCTAATTTGGCTATTAGTGTGTCGCAGAAACATTCCAGGCCTCATAGTACCGGCTCTGCTGAGGTTCCTTTCGTAAAGGCTAAAGTTAAGACCCCTGATCCATCGACGGGGACCCCTGCCTCACTTCCTCACGTGCCGCAGTTCCCCTCAGGTGATGCCAAAATGGCGACCGTTCCCGCCACGAGCACGGCGGCCATTTTGAGTGCTTTCCCTACAACTACTCCATCGGCCTCAGGTGTAGGGCTTGGTTCTGTGGGTGAACATAAAATTCCTTGTGCGCATCCCTTTCGCCCAGTTTATGATTGAAACGCTTGGATGCCCCTTCCGCACAATGTTTTGTTGCCTGTGGGGTCGGCACCTTTGATTTTTGTGGACACTTCGGGGGATGGGCCTGTGTGGCAACCCTCCCATTGCGTCCCTGGAATTATCCTCCTCATGAGAGGCCTCCTCCGGTAGCTCCAAAACAGTCCCCGGAGGACGCTTTTTTCAGCAAATTTCAGACGCTCATGCGTACTGATCCCATGGGGGAACATTTCAAAGGGCTTTTTAGGGAGATATGTCCTCCCGCGCCTCCGACTCCACCCGTTCCTCCGGTGATCCCGCCAGCGCCTCTTTGCCTACGGTGCCTTCCCTGACTCTTCCACCTTTGCCCCCCATTGTCCCCCGTGGACAAGGCAGCGCCCGACATGGCTCAGCAGGATCCTGACCTGTCAGATGACGCGCAGGGTGATCAGGACAACAAGGAAGCATTCCCCGCTCTATTAGAGCTTTCCATGACCGGGTACTGGACATGATGGGCTTCTTGGATGTTCTGGTGCCTGAGGCAGCCGCTCCGCAGGAGGTGTGCTTTCGAGGGGATTGGGTCCTCCGACGTATTACAGATCTATGACATGTAATCACCACAGCTGTGCTGCTTCGGAAAATTTTCTGCGTCCTGCGTCGATGAAATCAATAGGCCGCACTCGAGGACCTTCTCCGACGGCCAACGTCACAGGATGTTATAAGTAGTACGCATAACGCACGTAGACTCAGTTCCGTTTTTTCCGCGAACGTGTTCGCTTCGGAGATCTCAGCGCGCCCCGACTCTTGGAGTTTCTGTTCTTTCTCGGTTCTTCGAACCTGTTCGTATTGTGAAGTATATTCTTCGTGAAGATGTCTACCTCGTCTTCCACCCTGCGTCCGGGCTTTAAGAAGTGTGGAGACTGTGGGTCCAAGATGTCGGTGACGGACTCGCACGACGCCTGCCTCTGGTGCCTCGGGGAGGCCCATGACACGGATGACTGTGTCGACTGCTAGTCGCTCACGTCCAAAGCCTTGCGGGAGCGCAAGAAGTTGTTGTCGGTAGGTAAGGTGTCCAAGCCACGGAAGTCGAGGTCTGAGGGGCTTTCGACGGACGATTCGAGGGGCGACTGTCGTGGGAAGTCCAGTGGGTCTCGGTTCCGGAGTCGGTCCCGCCACTCCTCTGCCTCTCGGAAGCGCCGTCATCGGTCGCCTTCCACGTCCTCATCCGAGGACTCCGCCCGTCGGCGGGTCACTTATCCCACCAAACATGCGATGCCGGAGGAATGGGCTTCCTTCGGGAAGAAAATGTTAGCGATTCTCGAATCGCAGGGCACTGGTCTGTCCGCGCCTCCGAGTGGGGTCGGTCGTGAGACACTGCTCGCACGCCTTTTGGCTCGGCGGTCGGCACGATTCGCGGGAGAGGACTGCTCGGACACGGGGAATGGTTCTCGTCATGCCCGGTCCAGGTCCCGGTCCTCGACACGCTCGTGACCGTGTGCACCTGTGGTGTCTTCGAGGAAGACGTCGACGCCGGTGGCACCGAGGTCATCCACGGACTCTTTCGAGGCCCCGCCTCCGAAGAAGTCGTCAATGCCATCGGCGCCCAGGCTGTCGAGGGACACGCTCGGGGCTCCGGCCTCGAGGCCTGTGTCGACGCCATCGATGCTGTCAGCACTGCGTTCAACGCCGATTCACTCGACGCCTTTCGGTGGCTGTTTCGACGGGGGTACCCCAGGGCTCAGTGGAACCTCCTAGAAAGGCTCTGGCCAAGGTCAAGCATGGCTTTGTTTCACATTCTATGCCTTCTTACCGTCTTGAGTTTATTTCAGAGGTGGATGAGGGCTCTGATGATGGCATGGTTCCTGATACGGTACCAGACGAGATTCTCTCGGGCCATAGCCAGATTGAGGACCTGCGGCAGTCCCTGCACAATGCCAGTGGGCTGGACACCTCTCCGGAGGTGGAGTTTTGCAGGCCTGAGCCTGGCACTCATGCCGACTCCTCGTACCGGCGCCTTATGTCTAGGGTCACTGAGTACTTGGGATGGTCTGCTCCCCCAGGGGATTTTCTTCAGGATAACCTTACGGATATCCTCGACCAAGGTCCACCAACTGACCCGGTACTGCCGTTCCATATGGCTCTACAGAGGAGGGTGGCGGCGGCTTGGACTGCTCCAGAGAGTCTCCCGGCAGTGGGCAATTCTTTGCCGTGAAAATACCGCCAGCCATTAGCGACCCCTGCTATTGACCAAGCACCCCACCCCAGAGAGTTGGGTGGTGCAGGTGGCTACGGCCCCGGCAAAGCAGGCGTTGTATCCTACCATCCCTCCTGATAGGGACGACAAGCATTTTGACGGCTGGGCGAAGGAAGTGTTTTCTTCAGGGGGTATGGCGCTTCAGGCGGCCAACTCTGTATGTGCCTTGTCACGTTTCATGCACACTCTGTGGAACTGTTTTTCCTTAGCGGCTGAACATATTCCCGAAGGGGACGAATGGGATGGTTTCCTTGCCATGGTTCAGGATGGCAAGGATGCCATGTGTGAGGCCGTTAAGTCGGGTTTGGACATGGCAGATTGCGTCAGCCGGTCCATGGCGGCGAGCACCGTGATACGCAGGTTTGCATGGTTGCGGAAGTCAGAGTTTGCTCCTGATGTGCAGGCCCGGCTCCTCAACATGCCCTTTGACGGGGAACATCTTTTTGGCAGCAAGGCTGACGTGAGCCTTGAGAGTTTGCAGACCTCCAAAGCTGCAGCGAAGTCGTTGAGCGCTGCAGTTCGCCAACCTCCGCCTTTTCGTCCTAGGGGACAGCAATGGAGGGGAGGTTCCTTCCGTTATTACTCATCCTTTGGTAAAATGAGAGGAGCTGCCAGTCAAAGGGGCCACCGTAGGAGTGCCAGAGGTGGAAAACAAGGTACTCGAGGTGCCAAGGCCTCTCGGGCTTTGCCTCTTTGCCCTCAGGCAACGCCGCAGCCACTTTAGCTCAGTCATGAGGCCATGTCCCATGGTTCGCCGGTTGGGGGAAGGCTGGCGCAGCATCTTGCAGAGTGGCGCACCAGTACTTCAGATGTGTGGGTTCTGGCAATCATAACCCATGGCTACTGTCTTCCTTTCCGGCAGAGGCCTCAAGACAATCCACCGGGGAATCTCTCTTTGAAGAGTCCGGATCCGCTCCTTGCGCAGGAAATTCAATCCATGCTGGAGAAAGGCGCGATAGAGCTGGTGCCTGTAGCGGAGAGGTACAAGGGATGTTATTCCCCTTATTTTTTGATTTCCAAGAAAGACGGGGGTTTGAGACCCATCATGGACTTGCGCGGTTTGAACAAACTCCTCAGGAAGGACACGTTCAAGATGGTTACTCTCTCTCAAGTCCTTCAGGCCCCTCAACTTCAGGACTGGTTGGTGTCTCTTGACCTCAAGGACGCTTATTTTCATGTGCCGATCCATCCAAAGCACAAGAAGTACCTGAGGTTCGTGTTTGGCGACTTGCACTTTCAGTTTCGCGTCCTGCCGTTCAGATTGACCTCCGCCCGAGGGTCTTCACCAAGCTTATGGTAGTGGTGGCAACGCACCTCAGGAAAGGGGGGATTCACGTCTACCCCTACCTGGATGATTGGTTGATCAGGGCGCGCTCTCCTGAGCAAGTCCTGGATCTTCTGTCAGTCAACTGCCACTCCCTCCACAAGCTGGGCTTCCCCCTCAACCTAAAGAAGTCCCATTTGAAACCAACTCAGAGGCTCCAGTACATCGGAGCTGTGCTCGACACGTCCCTGGGGCAGTGTTTTCCTCCCCAGGTGAGGGCTCATCACATTCAGCAGATGGTGCACAAGTTTCCGCTTGCCCAGAGTCTCCCAGCGTTCGAGTTCTTGAGATTGCTCAGCCTCATGGCATCCTGCATTCTTCTGGTGCCAGAGGCCAGGTTGCAGATGAGATCTTTGCGGACCATCCCAGAGCTGTATCGCCTCCCTGCACAGAGGAAGTGACCCTGCCCCCCACCCCCTTTTTGTTGAGGTAGTGCATGGCCACCATGTTATCTGTCAGAATCAGGACATTCTTCCCTCACACAGTCGGCAGAAAAGCCTTCAGGGCTAGCCTAACGACCCTCCGCTCCAACAGATTGATATGGAGTCTGGACTCCAACAGAGACCAACGACCGCTGATTGTCAACTCGTTGGCATGAGCTCCCCATCCCGTGAGAGATGCGTCCGTCACGATCATCATCTCCGGCCAGGGTAGCCAAAATGGAGCCCCCTTCATCAGATTGTCTTCGACGGCTCACCACAGAAGGTCCTGGGCGACCGAGGATGGCACCTGAACAGGGTCCTACAACCTTGTGGAGGACTGAGACCACTGGAGCTTGAGTGCCCATTGCAAAGATTTCGGACCATCCCATCGAAAGACCGTTACCAGGTAAGAGAGTAACTTGTTCTTCTGGGGCGTTCACCCTGTCTCCTTTGGAGCGTACCGGCCTGTTCTTGCAGAAGGATGTTCTGGCCGAGGTCCGTAGGGTTTGGGAAAAGAAAATAAGAAAATTGACGTGCGATACAGGCTGCATTCTTCGGAAGAGGTGGCTTTGTCGGCTACCTTACAATCCAGGCCTGCAGCATCCTCTTCCACGACGGCTACGCAGGTTCTGGGAAAGGAGGACAAGCTTCTTGACTCCCTTGGGAGGACGATTTTCGCTAACTCGGCCTTGCAGTTCCGGCAGGCCAATGCCAAACTAGTGTTTGCGGGGGCTAATATGCGGATGTGGAAAGGTCTGTCGGAGTTTGAGGAGTTCATTCCGGTCGAAAAGCTGGAGGATTTTAAGGCGGGCTTATCCGACGCCAGGGTCTTGGCCCAGGATCTCCTGGAGCCTGCAGCTAACCCCGTAGACACCTCGGCTCGGGGCCTTATGCTGGGGGTTGATGCCTCACGACAGGCGTGGCTACATGCCACCAAGTTTTCGAAGGAGGTGCAGGACAAGGTGTTGGACCTTCCGTTTGACGGTAAGGAGCTGTTTCATTCTACAACGGATGTAGAGCTGACCAAGACGAAGGATAGCACGCAGACAGCGAAGTCCTGGTCATTCCTGGTAAAACCCCCTTTAAAACCCAGAGACCCCTGTCGCAAAGTCGGCCCTCCTCGGGTTTCAGGGGCTTCCTTGACCGGAAATCTCGTAGAGTGGATACCCCTTTGGGGAATAACCGCGGGAGACAACAACAGACTCGGTTTTTCTCCTGCTCCTCAGCCTCCTCCTCAGGCTCAGGTGGCAATACCACTGAAAAACCTACACAATGAGGGTTCTCCGCGCTCACACGAGACCCCGGTGGGAGGACGCGTTGTGTCTCATTGGGAGGCGTGGCAGACCATCACCGAAGACAGATGGGTCTTGTCAGTCGCTCGGGCGGGCTTCCGCTTACCCCTACCCCACCCTTCAACCCTCCTTTCTAGCTGTCGGGATCGTCCTCCCTGAATGCCGAGATGCAGAAGCTTCTGGACCTCAGAGTGGTGGAACCCGTTCCTCTCAGGGAACGGGGCGAGGGCTTCTACTCCCGGCTGTTTACGGTCCCCAAACCCAACCGGGCTAGCCTGCGCACCATCCTAGACCTTTCCCAGTTCAATCTTTTCCTACCGCAAGAGAAATTCAAGATGATCACGTCCAGCCAGATACGGTCTTCCTTGCAGATGGGCGATTGGCTCAGCGTGGTGGATCTTCAGGATGCGTACATGCATATTCTGATTTGGAGTCCACACAGGAGATCTCGCCGTTTCTCTCTTCCAGTTTCGAGTGCTTCCTTTCGGCCTCAGCTCGGCGATGCGTGTCTTCACGGTGATTGCGGCCTATCTTCGTCTGCAGGGTATCCATGTGTATCCGTATTTGGACGACTGGCTCTTACGCAGTCCTTGTCCATTGAGAGCCGCAAGCAATCTTCAGTCTCCCTTGCAGCTCCTGTTCCATCTTGGGCTGTCGGTGAACTGGCGGAAATCTTCCATGACGGTCTCGCAAAACTTGATTTTCCTGGGTTTTTGCTGGAATACGATCGACTGCAGAGTGTACCTGACCGGGGACAGAATGGCAGATCTGTTAGCCACGTGTCAGATGTTTGCGCAGTTGGGGAGCATGTCAGCCTTTTGGTTCCAGAGGCTTCTGGGCCTCATGGCCTCGCGCCTGTTGGCTCTTCCTCTTGCTCGTCTCAAGATGAGGCGAACTCGGATGGCTCTTCAGAGTTCTTGGCGTCAGGCTGTGGATCCGGACTCCAAGTTGATAATGATTCCGGCTTCCATGAGAGTGGACCGGGAGTGGTGGTCGTCTCTCAGCAACCTGTCGGTGGGTGCAGGGTTTCAGGACCCAGCCCCTACGGTGATGGTCACGATGGACTCCTCCCTTCTGTGGTGGGGTGCGATGTTGGATCTTCTTCAGGTCTTGGATCTTTGGTTCGCCTCAGGACAAGCTCCTCCTCATAAATCATCTGGAGCTTCTGGCGATCTTCCTAGCGCTCAGGGCGTTCAGACCGATCATTGCCAACAAGGTGGTCCGTATACGCACGGACAATGTGGTGTCGATGTATTACATCAACAAACAAGGGGGAACCAAGTCTCCCCCTCTCGTGTACCTGTCCATCCAGATTTGGGAATGGGCTGTTCTTCATGGTGTTTGGTTGCTTGCAGTGCACATCCCGGGTCAGCTGAATGTCTCAGCGGATGCCCTCAGCTGGCGGACAATGGTCACCTACGAGTGGGAATTGAAGGAAGAGGTTCTCTCATGGATTTTCCTGCGTTGGGGCACACCGGAGGTGGACATCTTCGCTACGGCGGTAAACAAGAAGCTTCTTCAGTATGCCTCCAGAGGGGGGCTGGGAGCCTCCTCTCTGGGGGATGCTCTCGAGATTCCATGGAACAACATGAAAGCTTACGCTTTCCCACCTCTGCCTTTCGTTCACCGAACACTTTGCAAATTGAAGAACTCAGTGAACTGTTCTCTTACTCATAGCCACGTGGTGGCCAGCCAGGTTTTGGTTCTCAGAACTTCAACACCTGCCGGTGTATCCACCGATCAGACTTCCGGTGACCCCCGATCTTCGTCACCAGGGGGAACAGCAGCTGTGGCTCCCCTCCCCACAATCGCTCAGCTTGGTGGCATGGTGCCTGAGTTCAAGTCTTTAAAACATCTTAACTTGTCAGCGGATAACATGCGTATTATCCAGGCAGCTAGGAAACCCTCGACTAGGTCCCAGTACAGAAGCAAATGGCTGAGGTTCTGTCATTGGTGTTTAAGCAAGCAGTTGTACCTAAGGGGGGCCACAATTGACACGGTACTGTCCTTTGTATCCTTCTTAGCGGAGTCGGGTGTCCATGTTCTGTCATGCAGAACTTACCTTTCAGCAGTTTCTGCTTACCTTTCTACAGACCAATGCTCTTACTCTGTGTAACCCAGTGGTTAAGAGGCATTTTTCAGGCTTGACGCGCCTCTATCCTCCAATTCGTAGTCCACACCCGACGTGGGATCTAAATGTGGTCCTGACAGCATTGTGCCATAAACCTTTCGAACCAATGGCCACGGTGGACCTCAAGTACCTATCCTGGAAAGCGTCTTTTTTGGTCGCCGTTACGTCAGCAAGGCGAGTGAGTGAGCTCCAGGCCTCATCGGTGGAGCATCCCTTCTTGGTCTTTCACAAGGATAAGGTGGTCCTACGGACAAATCCTGCTTTCCTGCCGAAGGTGGTATTTGAGTTCCATCTGAATCAGTCGATCTCCCTGCCGGTCTTTTTTCCGAACCCTGTCTCAGAGGCAGAAAGGGTTCTGCATTGTCTCGATGTCAGAGGGCTCTTAAGTTCTATCTGGACAGAACATCCAAGATTAGGAATTCTTCTCAACTGTTTGTGACCTTTGGTAACCCAAAAGGTAAGCATGCATCTAAGGCGACTATTTCTCGGTTCATCGCTGCCTGCATTACGGAGTCTTTCACCGTCCAAGGGCTGAAGTCTCCTAAAGGAATTCATACACACATGGTGCGTGGTAAGGCAGCTGCGGTTGCCTTTCAGAAATATGTCCCCTGGGAGACCATCACTAGGGCAGCTACTTGGGCCTTCCCATCTGCTTTTTGTAAGCATTATTGTCTAGACATGAGCTCAAGAGCTGATGCTCAGTTTGGTTAGGCTGTGCTGAAGAACCTGTTTCAGTAAGGGGTATTTCCATCCACCGATAGTTCCTGTAAGGAGTGCTTGGGAATCTCCCATAAGTATGGAGGAATGGGGACGGGACGTAGGAGTATAACCAGGTTACTCACTGTAGTGACCACCTTACTCCTAGTCCATAGTCCCCTTTCCTCCATACGCCCGCCCGCCGTCCCCTCTAATAAGGTTCCTCTGTTATTGCTAATAGGTCTTACACCTGGCGTTAGAAAAAGACTGATGGGCGATGCGCGGGGCGGAGCCAAAGTGGGCGAGGTTGCGGCCACGTGCCAGGCCCCGCGCAAGAAAGAGAGGAAGGACACATTTTTGCAAACATTTTGGATGCTTTTTACAAAGTGCTCCGGTTCCGTCCCACAGGACGGAGAGATGTCCCATAAGTATGGAGGAAAGGGGACTATGGACTAGGAGGAAGGTGGTCAATACGGTGAGTAACCTGGTTATTTTGCGACGGCTGAAACATCCTTGATGTACTATCAAAGAATCTAGGTTATACGCTGTGATTTGGCACCTTGGCATAAAGCTTTATGCGTTGAAGGGTGATCTATGAAAGGAACGTAACGCTTGTTCTCCTGCTTTCAGAGTTCTCATTCTCAATCTTTTGAAGCCATAAGTTAATTTATTGGAGGCCTAAGAGTTCAAGATTCCTATAGTCTCCTTATGATCCAATGATAATTTGTCATTTGTGGTCTTCTTTCTTTCTTCTGTAGTTACACATCCTCTTAATGATGTAGATGGAACATAGGCAGTCTGAATTAAGGATATATGTAGGGTCTTTATTTGTGCTGTCAGAGCGATATTGGTCTGATGGCTATTGCCTGTATGTGGTTCTTTGCTTAGGTAGGTGGGGGAAGGCTACACTAGCAGTCACTCACTCATAGTACTGAAGTTGTAGTATGGTGTTAGTCATGAGGCTGTATTTGACCGGCTTTGTCAGCTGGTGAAGATCTCTGGTTCAATGAAGTTATAAGCAGTGCTAACACTACACGTATGCAATTCACATTTGTGTAAGTTTCACAGGTAAGTTGGTTCACTTTTGCAGTCCTTAGACTTTTAGCAGTATGTGTTCCTATTTTTTTTTTAAATGGCTTGCTTGACTAGCCTCATCGTCCTACTGTTTGTGTTTTAAATGTGATGAGTGACACTTTGTTTTAATGCCTTTTCTTGTTTCAGCAGGTAAAGAGAGTTGTTCTAAAAAAATGCACACTATGCTTTACATTTAACTACATTGATGCATGTCAAATTTTCTATTAACTTGGCTGAATTATCTGTGTTTCTGTGAGGAAACAGTCTTCATGTTTAACATTTCTTGGGCTCAAAGAAATTTAACGATTAACTGTAACTAAAAATAAGATACCTTCTCTTTAAATCTCCGTAACTTTCAAACACTGATATTTACTTTCTATTTAATAAAATTGAAATTAGTCTGCTTGGCAGCAGTTTTCCAACCCAATAAAAAAATAATTCAATGAATGGATTTCTTCCCATCCAAATGAACACAAAAGCAATTGCACTTCCTATTTCAAAAGTATAGCCTAGTATTAAACCATCACGTCTGTGGTAATGTTAGGCCGAAATATAATTTAAACAGGTGTTACCTTAGTCTACATATCAAGACTGATGTTAGGCATAGTACTGTACGTAGTCTGATAAATTAATGGAAATATCACGTTTTATTAGACGGCTATTGAGCAGCTCCCTCCTTGAGTGGCATTGTTTAGATGTTAAAGGGATGGGTACAGATGGGGGGGGCTAAGGGGTGTTGATTGGATGTGGGCTGTAGAACTAAGCGCGAACATTACTCAGATTTTGAGGCAGCTTTTACAGTGGTAAGAACGGAGCAAAAAACCTTTCTTGACTTTTCCTAGAACTTGAACCTCCATGTCTTTGTTTCCTTGGTTTAGGCAGACCACATGCTGTGTTTAACCTGCATGTAAAAGTCTTGCATTGGGTATCTAAATCCGGTGTTTATCGCCATATTTTCAGGCATTGACATAAGATAGAATTGCTAAGTCTTATTTGATCAGTTATGAAATGTGGCATAGTGTCAATTGCGCTAAGTGGATAAGACAGAGTTTGCATTCCAATAAGGCATGAGCTCTTTTTTGTTTATTTAACAGCAGGAAGAAAATATTATTTCTGTATTCATGATTTAAATGTTTCCCCTGAAAGGAACTACCACTCACAGAATCACAAACCTCATACAACTTTTCTCCACACCAATCCTCACAGTCCATGTCATATGAATTTGCTGCCTTTTAGTTAATCCCCTTTCATTTTGCAACCTTGCTCCCTCTTCGCAGGCAACTCCAAAACACTGCATATCCAACACGTATGGGTTCAAAAGTGGGAACAACTCCAACTGGGTCAAAATGCCACATGACACAGACCAGAAAGTGGAGTATGGCTCCAGTGTATGCGGGTACGCTGAACACATCATTTAGTTTTCCAGCAACATGCTCACTCACAAAGACAATGCGCTTATCGGTGACAGGCCCTTTGATGGGTTCCCCTGCCAACTAGCATTCAAATAGGGTTTTACCCAATTCCTTTGCCTCTCACATTCCAGGTCGATACCTTAATTTGTGACATGATTAGGATACCCTCATACACTCCCCTCCTGTTCCCACATGGCCCATCCCACTCTGGACCGCTATAATCCCTGAGGGCCCTTGCCCCACGGGGAACACCAGTATCCCACCTGCACAGCCAGTGCAGACAGCGCAGGCACAATTAGTACACAGCCCTGTCCGGCGAACATCATCCCTTTTTAACCTTAATGCATCGTAAGCCTTTCAACAGTAACCAAAGCACAACCAAACAACAAGCAGCACCATTAACAACATAACGGTAACCAGTATCCCAACAACCGCTGGTCATTCAGGCTGTCCTGTACCTCCAAGGTCATGGGTGACCATTGTGTTACCATGTAGGGGCGCCGGCAACAGGCCATTGCCCAATGTGAAGTGTAAGCAGGCAGATAAGTCCAGCGGTGGCCAGTTGGGTCTCATGCCCACTGTTCTTTGAAGGACATTGTCTACAGTGGTTCTTGCCAAACTCGGAAAAAACCAAGAGGGGAGCCCGGGGATTTCTGGCCTTCCGTGACTGATATACTTGAACCCCAATTGTCGGGAGTCGCACCTTTATGGGCACGAATGTATTACTTGCTCTTTGAACGGCTGGGGGTATAGTCCAGGTATATAGCGATCTTGGAGCTGCCCCTTAGTATCTCGGCCCCCTCCCTGGAGTATTTCAGTATCGGCTCCCTATCGTGGAAGTTGAGGATCTTGGCAAACACAGGGAGGGGGTGTGACCCAGGCAGAGGTTTCTTCTGTAAGGACCGGTGTGCCCTTTCAACTGCAAATACCTGTGACAGTTTGCCAGGGCCAATCACCTGTAATAGTAAGTTCTCGGTGTAAGAGATCGGATGATGACCCTTGGCACCCTCAGGCAAGCCTACCACCCTCACATTGTTTCTACGCGACATGCCTTCAGCGTCTTCCGCCCTCCGCTCCAGTGAGGCGTTATGCTTTTCCAGTATCTTGACTCTTACTTCCAAATCTTTAGTGGTAGTCACAGTCTCCTTTTAGTAGGCCTTCTGCAGTGGTGACCCGTTCAGCTAAGTGTCTGACCTCCTGCCATAGTTGCACGTCTACTTTGACCTCATCAGTTTTGAGAGAGGATCGCAGGGCTGCAATTGCTGCCAGTACTTGGTTTTGCTGGGGGGCTTGTGTTGGATTGTGCTCTGTCGTTGCTCCGCACATCCTGCCTGTGAGGTACTGCCTTGCCTGCCCTTTCCAGCAAACGAGTACATAATTGTGGGCTTCCCCTTATTTTTAGTGGGTGACATGGCGTAGGATAGGGTGGGCAGCACAGTCCCACTCCAGCAGATAGGCTCCGTCCCAGCTATTTGTTAAGGGCAATACCCCTTAGCTCACCCGCTGTTCCCCAAGTCAGCAGAATGCAAACCTACTTGCAAACTGCGGCAATAATAGTGTAGGATGGGGCTTCTGCCTGCCGGTGCCGACACCCGGTGAGCAATTGCACGTAGCTTGCCGTTGTTAGTAGATTCCATGCGCTGGTACTGCCCTGGGGAGAGGACCGGATGCAGTCAGACTCTCCCATCCAGCCACTTCATGTTCAGGCCCAGCGTTGGAGGAGGAGGGGGAAAGCAGGGTTGCTTCTTTCTTGCGTAGCACTGATCGAGACCTGTGGGGGTGAAAATTATACACTGGGAGGCCTCAGCGCAGTTAATAGACATGAAGGTATATATTTCCTCATGCCCTTTAAAAATGACTTTCTAAAGAATTTACGAGCATATGACTGAGTCTTTGGAATCTGCCAACCCACTATGTTCAAGGCTGATTTTCAGCAGAATCCCATGTCTTCTCTCATGTGATGTAGGCTTGTTGGCATCACCACAAAAGCACAGTGCTCTCTGTGCCTATTTACTGAAATCCTCAGGATCTAGACTCTGTCCCTCGTATTTAGCCTCTACTGCCTGAATCTGAGTACCTGAAGCATTAAGAAGCTTATCCTGGCCAGTGAGACCGTTCCTGTCCACCCTGTTGTATAGGTCGGTCCCATATTTCCCAAAGGAAGTTGTGATCTTGAAATCAAATGTCTGCGTAACCTAATTTTTCTTTGAAAGTTTAAGCCGAGAGTGATTCCAGCTTTATCCTACTCCTGGTAGTTGAATCTAATTTCTTCCTTAAAAAATGTATCTGTCTTCGGACATACACGTAAGGGGGGGTTAGGGGTAGGAGGACAATACGTTTTCAAGCCGAGGGATATTTTTTGATGATAGTACTGACCACACATAGTTATACTAATTCATTGTAATAAAGCAGGATACATAAACATTAGGATGATGGTCTTGCGTTCCTTGGTGGCCTTTCTACTCTGAAAGACACCCTGATGGGAATAACAAACCGCTCTACGAGGACACAGCTACTGGGCCTGGTTAGCTGCAACATGCACTGCTCCATCTGCAAGTCTCTCCCCAGGCTTATCAACATTCAGGCGAGAAACTTACTATGTCCTTTTTCGAGAATCTTCCACTGCTTTCAGTCAGTTTCAAAGGTATCAAAACCTGGCCTATTGAGAAAATTTACATTATTGGCATAGTCTGTATCCATCTTGCAGTTCGTAGCATGTTTAACATTTCTTTCAGCTGCTTAGCACAGACTGCTATATCATAACATCAAACCACTCATCCTTACGTAGGCAGCGTAGTGGAGCAAATAAATCTACCTTTAACGGGCCAAATCGTACACACTCCTTTGTCTGTTAACTCCTATTTCTGGTGTGCCGCACACAAAAATTAGGGTAAACTAGGGCTTAGGGCAGAAACATTCTACTACCCATAGCATCGTGAATTGAGGGACCCACTCCTTTCCAGTACCAATGCCGGCATTATTCATACCTGGATCAATATCATCCCATATTCCTCATACTCCTCATCCACCTCATCTTCCACAGGAAATAGAGTTGTGGAAGGGGGGAGAGGGGGGTATTCGACCCATTCTCCCCCAAGGATTATCCTGACCCTTCTTCATCCTGAGCAAAAATGGGGTCTTCTTTATGTCCAGAGCCTCTTTGGGGTGCTTGAAGCACCTCTTTTAATGGCTTGGTCACTGTTGCACTGCATGTTCCATCATGCGCATGGTGCTTACTCTGAGGGGTGTTGTTTTCAGCAGAAGGCTCCTTCCTGACACCAATGGAGGGATACCCTAAATTCTGGGACACCCCCTGGATTAGGCAACTGAGCTATGCAAACAAGACTCTATTCACTGCTTTCATTTAAGACCGATTTCTTTTTTTTTAAGACCTTGCCTGCCAAACTCTCCACAGAGGCATCACTAAAACTGAGAAATTCTCCTCTCCAGTCTTCATTGCCTTACTCCTCAGATTCCTGGCCTCCTCGGCCAGGTCCTTCATGTGTGCCTTCACGCTTGGGCCCTCTTTCACTGATCTTTAGTAAGTAAGTATAAACAGTCTATTGCTCATATTAATTCACTTAAATGTACTCCTCTCTCCAAGGATGAGACTGCTGAATGTGCTGGCAAGTCATGGAAAGAGATGCTGTGTGCGTCACATCGAGAGGGTGTTTCCTTGGTGTGCGGCATCCCTTCTCCTGGTGAGCGAGTAATCCAATCACTATGAGCGCACACTCCCATCCTTCACTACCGTGCTAAATATGGTGCCCAGTAACATCAAACATTCTAATTTTACACTAACATGGGTTAATAACTCAAGTAAGCAGCTCAGTCGTCCCTGGAGCATAAAGAAAAGAGCGAAACTGAACTAAGAACAGAAAATGTGGAATGTGGGGATTGGGCTGTTTAGTGGGATGGTATTCTGCGAGTGGTAGTTCCTAGCAGGGAGACCATTTATTTCAGGTTTAACGTGTTTTCTTACTGCTGTTACATAAACATAAAATCGATGATCCATGCATTATAGTTCTGACATGCCATGGAATTGCAGCTCTCAAGGAACAGAGGTGAAAATTCATGTATAAAACAATGTTTTAGAATCAAATGGTTAAATTAGCAGCAACTAAGGGGGCACTCTATGGGTTATTCAAGCATACATCCTAAATTGGTTACATTGCACTGCAAGGAACTAAGTTTGTATGCAAACCGCTGTGACAACCCTTAACTTAGTAATAGTTTCTTCCTAGTTTTAAGTTTTTGCTCTCCACTGCATTATTTCATGAAATAATTAACCAAACCAGGGATCTCCAAGCTGCGGCTCTCCATATGTTTTGGACTATGGACATGATCCTTCACCATTAAAACTGCTGGCTAGGGCTGATGGGAGCTGTAGTACAAAACCTCTGTAGAGCCAAAGGTTGCATACACCGCCATATTCCATTCATGCAAAGGGGATAATGGTATTCTAGATGAACAATTTTACTAAAAAAATCTCTTAAGATCGAAATAGTCAAAAACTATGGAGAATATGTGTAGAATTTTTATTTCAGTTGTACTTCATTAGTAAAAATATTCACAAGATTGTAACCTACTGAAATTAATAATGGAAAAGGTGTGATGTGAAGTTAACACGTGTTTAATGTGAGCACTTGTTTAAAGCAAAAGTGTGCCAAATTAGAAAATAAATTCGATATGAAGAGGTTTCTTTCAAATAAATTAACAATTTAAACATGCACAGTTATGGAAGAGAAGTCCATATGGTGGACAGCTCCATATGTTTATTTTGACCTTTATTTGGTTTTTTATCTCCTCTTCATATAAATGGGACCTTTTCTCACACAGCACCCATTTACCACATCACTGTTTTTGTGATCAGAGCTGTGAGCATCATCTGCTTTAGAAAATCGTTAGTTTTGTGTGAGGAGAAACCTATTCAATGTTTTAAAAAATTATCTCTTTACATCACTGGAAATGAATCATTGCTGATATTTCAATTGCTGCCAAGTATGACTTGTAAACCGTGCAAACTAAAATCACCAAGCCAAAAAGAAAGTCATCCTAATCTTTGCATGGGGGTAAATGGTTCTATCGCTCATCCTTCTTCAGAACTTAAACTTCCTCTCTTATGCCATATAATGCACCTCACAGCATTATTCCAGGATTTCCACATTTACCAGTCATTCGCAGTATATTCCTAATACTCCCGTCTCAACTTCCCAACTTCTCTGTGCATGACTATTGAAACTCGGGGCCACTTAGAAACCTTCAGTAATAGTACCTGACTTGTCCCCCCTGTTCCTCCAGGAAAGGAAGTTCTTCAAAGGCTTCTTTGGAAAAGTAAGTTCATATCACTTTTGTGCTTACATTATGAGGAGTCACACCCCTGGTATAGCCTCACAATTCGCCATAGCATTGAGAAGTTGGTGCTTGCAGACTCTACCACTTGATCTGACTTCCATCGTTGCCAGAAATACTAAGGTTTAATGTGTTAAAAAATGGAATTGGAAACGCACTTGACAAGGTTTGTTTGTTGGTTGCATGTTTGTGAGTGAAAACATAATTAAAGCGATGTATTGATTATCTACACTGTCTATCGTGTAATCTTATTGTAATGGTTCTGTCTCACTAACCTGCAATTAGTAGTATGCAAAATGTGTTTTTAACTTTATCACTGTAATTAATTGAGGATTCCCTTCTACTTCACTTAAGATTTGAAGAAGCTTTCATGGGTGTTCACAGGATATTTGATTATCTATTCTGCACATGCTGTGACTAGATCTCTTCCATAGCTGCTAGGTACCCTTTTTCGAACTTTCCTGCATCCGGCTCTTTTAAGCCAAGTCATAGCTGGCCGGCAGTTCTTCAAAACAGAGCACCAAACCTGCCTGTGGGTTGATTAGCCAAAGATCTGGTAGTTTCTTACCATAAAACAGGGCTTTTCAAACCACACCTCCTAAACTGCATTGTGAATTCCATGCAGGAATGTGAAGATCAAATGTTAGGATTTCTAGATGGTCATTTGCCATGTTTGCTTCTGTTCTCCTGACTTCTTGCAATGACCCTTGCTAAACTGCCTGAGAAGAGTTAAAAAAGTATTTAAAAAACATTTAATGCGAGAAAAGAGTTGTCCTGTATATGTGGATTCTCATAAGAATCCCAATTTTTAACCTAAAAGTGTTTTTTAACCATCATATAACCTCAAAGGGTAGTGGTCATTTTGGGAGTTTAGGGACATTGAAGGGTAAAAATGGCTGCATTTGTTTCCTGGAATCTCGACTGATGCAGATTTAGGAAATCTTTAGAAGCGGATCTATTGCTAACTATCTTTATATAAACAACTGATCCAAGTATTAAAAATGCATCCGTTCATGATCTCCTGCGCCACCTACTTGGGGACAGTGTATGGATGCAAGGACCATTTTGGACGTATTCTATTAGTTCATATTTTTTATTTTTCTACTTTTGCAATGTGATTGGTATGTAAAGAAAGTTAAAACACCATGCCTACAGTTGGTAGAAGAGATGGGTCAAATGTTCAGTGTTAGAGCTGGATTGATTGAATATCTTCAGGCAAGTGATAGTCGGATAAGAATTTAAGGAAGCGAGGCAAAGTCTTGCTAGTGTCCCATCCAGCCCAGTAGACTGCCACTCCTATATTCTGAAGTTTATCCATAGTCCTACGTCCCGTCCCCTTTCCTCCATACTTATGGGACATTCCGTTCTTCAGGACGAGACCAGAGAACTTTTTAATAGCATCACAAAATGTACTTTGTTGTCCTTCTTTTATTTTTACACAGGGCCACTGCACGTGACCGCAGCGACTCCTTCCTAAACTCCGCTCCACGCATCGCCCTTCAGACCTTTTCACCGCACGGTGGGGGTCGGATGCACTAGCATCTCCGGGAATATTTTTCTTCTTGCTCCCTTGTCCTTTATTTTCCTGCTCCGGTTCCATGGTCATCTTTCTTCCGTCCATCCCGGAGTGCCTGGGATTCCTGTCCTATTCATCGTGCAAATGTTGTTTCACGAGGGCAGATCCCCACTGTGTTTTTCTTGAGTGCTTATGCCCGGAACACCGGTGGGACTTGTACTTCTACTGTGACCTCCTCTCCATCCAGGCACTCCAGCGTCAGCTTGTCAGGTGGGAGGAGGTGTTCCAACAGATTCCTCCACCACATTTCAGCAGTTTGTTGAAGAAAAAGGGAAGCAACCAGTAAGTTTGTTCCTTTTTAGGGCACCCCAGCCAGGGGACTCCTTCCCGGGGTCTTCGGTGTCTGGGAAGGGCTCAAGTAGCTCTGTGACCAGGGATCTCCCTCCAGTGTCCCGAAAGGGATCTAATCGGCACTCGGGAGTTTCCTCTGAGGTCCCCTGCAAAGGGGCTGCCTGAACTGGATCTTCATCCGAGGTTCCCCCTTTGTGGGCTAAAAAAGTTAGGCCCAGTACTTCTGAGGCCGTTTTCAACAGGGTCAATCCTGAGGTTTCCACATCTGGAACTAAGTGTACTGAGTCTCAGCTCGTGGTTCCTATTGAAGGTGACTAAACGTACCGAGGTTAACCCAGAGGTTTCTCATCTTGGGGCTATATCTAAGACAGCAAGATTGAGGAGCATCCTTCGAGGCTTCTGGCTTCAGGGGGTGACTCTAAGCCTTCCCACACTCAGGCCTGTGGTCGAACCGATCCTGCTGAGGGGGCATAGAAGCCAGTTAAACACCTTAAGTCTTGGAGTACCGGGTCCGCTGAGCTTCCCTCATTGGGGGACTAATTTATCAGTAGTCTCTGTGGTTGCAGAAACACTCTACATCTGCTAGCACCCACTCTGCTGAGGTTCCTTGTCACAATGCTAAAATGGAACCTAAGTGCCCTGATTCCCCTGTGGTGACCACAGCCTCACTGGCACCTGTGGCACAGTTCACCTCGGGCGTTAACAAAATGTCGTCCAACCCAGTCGTCCACGGCAGCCATTTTGTCTACCTCTCTCACACCAATATTCACAACAGCTGGTACTGAAGGGCCTGTCTTTGGGGCTGAGCTGCCTTTTCCACGATTTGTGGATAACAAGAACCTGTACTGCCCTCCATTGGATTGGCATGCTCGGACTCCGCTGCTGCACACAGTCTCGCTCCCTCTGTCCGCTTCTTTGATTTACTTAGATCCAGTTGGTGTAGGGCCATCCTGGCAACCATCCTCTTTGCGATACTGGAGTTATGCCCCTTCTGGGTGGCCTCTGCCCACTCCAGTGCCTAGACCTTGTTCTGAGGATGTGTTTTTTGGCAAGTTTCAAATGCTGATGCATTTTGATACCATGAAGCCGTACTTTAAGGATTTATTTAAGGAAATCTATCCTAAGCCACCTGAACTAGCCCCTGTTCCGGCAATCCCTCTGCAGGTCCTGGTAGTGCCACCTCCTCCACCAGTTCCTGTGGGGCCTCCTCCTCCACCGCCTCCTCTTTCTCCTGTGGAAACGACTCCCATTGCGCAGTCACCCATGCCCTCGGGGGGGGGGTGGGGGGGGGTCTTGGGCGCCACGTGCGGCGGTTCAGGTTTCTGCTCACACCTCACTGGATAAAGGATGAAGCGGACCAGGACAGCGACGACCCACCCATTCTACCAGAGGCTTTCATGACCAGTTTGTGGATATGATGGCATACCTAGACATCCCAAGCCTCAGGCTCCACAAGAAGGGGTACTTTCTGGAGCCTTTACAATGGCCTGTTCCTTCAAAAGGATGTCCTGGCCGAAGCCTGCAAGGTTTGGAAAAAAACTCATTCTGGGCAGCACCTGAACAAGAAAATAGACGCTTGCTACTAGCTACACGCGTCTGGGGACATATCCTTGTCTGCATGTCCACTCCCCTCATCCAATTCGGCTCTTCAGCTGCATCAGGCTAATACCAAGCTTATCCTGGCGACTGCTAATGTCAGGCTGTGGAAGGAGCTTGACGAGTTTCAGGAATGTATTCCTCCTGATAGGCACGAAGACTTTAAGGGTGGCTTATCCAATGCCAGAATTCTGGCATATGATCTACTTGAGGCTGCAGCCCATCATATAGACACTTCCCGCTCAAGGCCTTATGGTCGGAGTAGACATCTCCGGCCAAGCGTGGCTGTATGCTACAAAGTTTTCGAAGGAAGTTCATGACAAGGTGCTTGATCTCCCCTTCGAGGGTAAAGAACTGTTCCGCTCCTCCACGGGTGAGGAACTCACAAAGACCAAGGCAAGCACTCAAACTGCCAAGTCATTGTCAGTCCTTGCGAAACCCCAAGCAACGGCACCTTCTACTCAGAGGTTGCGGTCTCAAACGAGGTTCTTCTCTGGTTTCAGAGGCATTCAGGACCAGTGTGCGTGCCGCGCAGAGGCTCCTGCTGGTGGCACTCCCCGTAAACAGCAAAGGCAAGGTGGGTGGTTTTTCTCTCGGTCAACAGCCTCCTCTTCAGCAACAAGTATTCTCCCTGCCTTGATATATTTTCCATTGGTTGCACAAGACTCTGGTGGGAGGATGAATTACGTCTCATCTGGAGGCGTGGCAGATCACAGAAGACTGATGGGTTTTGTCTGTCGCCCGGGCACGCTTCTGGTTGCCGCTTCCCCCTACCCCACACTCCTCTCCTGCAGACTGGATCGCTCTCCCTCAGAGCCGAGGTACAGAAACCTCTAGACCTCCGAGCAGTGGAACTTGTTCACTTGCGGCAGCAAGGGGAGGGCTATTACACCAGTCTGTTTACAGTGCCCAAACCCAACCAGGCTGGCCTGGGCACTATCCTCGACTCTCCAAGTTCAATCTGTTTCTACCCCAAGAGAAATTCAAGATGATTACACCCTGCCAGATAAAGTCTTCTCTCCGGAAGGGCGATTGGCTCAGTGTGGTAGACCTTCAAGATGCCTACATCCATATTCTGATATGCAGCCCACATCGAAAGTTTCTGCGGTTCTCAGTGGGAACGAAACACTTCCAGTGTCATGCGCTTCCGTTTGGTCTCAGCTCGGCACTGCGTGTCTTTACGAAGATGACGGTCATTGCAGCATTCCTCAGACTGCAGGGAGTTCTTGTATAACTATACCTGGACGATTGGCTCCTGCGCAGTCCTTGCCCACAGGCCTCAAATGCCAATCTTCAGTCACTCTTTCAGCTCCTGATCCATCTTGGGCTGTCGGTGAACTGGCAGAAATCGTCTGACGGTTGCTCAAGACCTGATCTTTCTGGGTTTCCGTTGGGATACCGGTAGTACCAGAGTGTTCCTGACTGAGGACAGGATTACTGACCTTTCAGCCACGTGCCAACTCTTCCTACAGTCCTCCCACATGTCGGCCTGGTTGTTCCAGAGACTCCTGGGCCTCATGGCCGCTTGCGTGTTAGCTCTACCGCTTACAGGCCTGAAAATGAGGCACACTCAGCTCGCTCTTCAGAGCTGCTGGTCCCAGGCTACGGATCCAGATTCCAAGATGATTCCAATTGCATCCTGTATGACGGCGGATCTTCAGTGGTGGTCATCCGCCAGCAACCTTTCAGTGAGGACCTCCTTCCAGGAGCCCTGCCCACAAGCAATGGTTACTACAGATTCCTTCCTTCTGGGGTGGGGAGCGACACCGCATCACCTTGAGGTGTACAATTTGTAGACGCCCCAGGACAGACGGTTCCACATCAATTACCTGGAGCTCCTGGCAGTTTTTCTTGCAATCAAGGCTTTTCGACCCTCTATCACCAACAGTGTGGTCGAATTTGCACTGATAATTTCATAGCGATGTTCTACATCAACAAACATGGGGGCGCCAAGTCTCCCCCTCTGGTTGACCTTGCTATCCAAATTTGAATTTGGACTATCCAACACAATGTCTGGCTTCAAGCTGTGCACATTACAGGTCACATTAATGTGGCTGCAGACTCCCTCAGCCACCAATCTGAGGCGAGTTAAGAGTGGGAGATGAACACCGATGTTCTCACCAAGATCTTCCAGCAATGGAGTTCTCCAGCGGTGGACCTCTTTGTGACATCCTCGAACTGGAAACGTCCTCTTTATGCTTCCAGGGACGGGATAAAGTGTCTTTGGGGGACGTGCTCGAGATCCCGTGGGAAAACATGAAAGCTTATGCTTTTCCTCCTTTGCCGCTGATTCATAATTCGCTCTGGAAACTCGGGAGTGCATCGAACTGCACTCTCCTCTTCATAGCTCCTTGTTCGCCAGCCAGGTTCTGGTTTTCGGAATGACGGCACCTGTTGATGTGCTCCCCAATCAGTTTGACGCAGATTCCAGACTTTCTTCACCAGAGCAATCACCAGTTGTGGCACCCCTCCTCAATCATTCAGCTTGGCAGCCTGGTGCCTGAGTTCCGATCATTAGCGTAGTTCATCCTCCCCGAGGACAACATGCGTATAATTCAAGCGGCATGAAAGCCCTCTACAAGAGCTCAATACCGGAGCACGTGGCTCCGTTTTTGTCATTGGTCTCTAGCCAAAGGGCTTGATCCCAGACAGGCTTCTATTGACTGTGTCTTGTCTTTTGTATCTGATCTTGCAGCCTCTGGCATCCATGTCTTATCATGCAGGACATACTTATCCACCATTGCGGTTTATCAGTCTACTGACAGTTGATCTTTTTCACTGGCGAATCCAGTCATCAAGAGACATTTTCTAAGTCTTCATCTTTTCCCGCCGGTTCGGGCCCCTCATCCCAAATCGGATCTTAATGTGGCCCTCGCTGCTCTGTCATAAGCCTTTTGAACCCATGGCCACTACCGAGCTCAAGTACCTTTCTTGGAAGGTGGCCTTTTTGATTGCGGTGACATCTGCAAGACGAATAAGCAAGCTTCAAGCTCCGTCGACCATCCGTTCCTAACTTTCCACAGGGATGAGGTTGTGCTTCGCACTCGCCCTTCTTTCCTTCCCAAAGTGGTTTCTGAATTCCATTTAAACCAGTCAATATCTTAACCAGTCTTCTTCCCGAACCCGGTCTCTGATGCCGAGAGGGTTTTACACAATCTAGACGTCAGACATGCTCTGAAGTTCTACCTCGACAGAACAAGCGAACGTAGAAGTTCTTCACAACTTTTTGTTAATTTGGTGACCCGAAAGGGAGTCCAGACTTGAAAGTGCCCATCTATCGTTGGATAGCTTCATGTATTTCCGAGGACTACAAAATTCAAGGTATTCAGCCCCCAAAGAGCATTCATGCACATCTAGTTTGTGGCAAAGCGGCTACGTGGGCTTCCCCATCGGCTTTTTGCAGACATTACTGTCTTGACCTGAGCTCCTAGGTTGATGCCCAATAAGGGGATGTTCCAAAAAAGGATTTTCCATCCACCCGTAGTTCCTATGGATAGTGCTTCGGAATCTCCCACAATTATGGAGGAAAGGGGATGGTACGTAGGAGTATGACAAAGTTACTCGCTGAAATGACTACCTTACTCCTAGTCCATAGTCCCCTTTCCTCCATACGCCCACCTGCCGTCCCGTCTGATAAGTATCCACTATTGTTGCTAAATGGTCCTGGACCTGGCGATAGAAAATGACTGAAGGGCAATGCGCCAGGTGGTGCTCTGGAAGGCGGGGCTGCGGTCACGTATGGTATAAAAATAGGAAAAAAATTCCCACAAGTATGGAAGAAAGGGGACTATGGACTAGGAGTAAGGTAGTCACTACGGTGAGTAACTTTGTCATTCTCAGCCTTAAAGTTTACGCCTTCCAAGATATTAATGATGTCAAGCTTTTTATGTTTGATGGGGGTCATGAATCATCCACACACCATCAACCCTTTAAAAGAAGTGTAGCGAATGTACCTCCATGTTGTCCTAAGGCACACACGTGTGTTTTTTATATCCATTGTTGCATGGTTTCCATTCAAAGTAACTGACATTGGGGTCTTCCTCGCTTACCAAGTGGCCATTCCTTTTAGTGAATGCCACGTTATGGCACTCTTTTATTCACAACTCTTGAAGTCAGCATCATATGACTTGCTCAAAGAAATAAAGGCATATTTTCACTTGTAGTTTGAAAAATAAATATAACTGAAAACTTGGCAGTAAAGGCAACAAGTGAAGGCTCTGTGCGCTATGCAGTTTGTTTCTTAACTCCTCCACTGGCCCTTCTGTTATGGCACTAAAACACTTTGCAACTTCCGGATGATCAAATATTTAAATTTTACAGTGGCCTGTAAAGTGAAGAATGAATGTGTATGTTTTCTGACTGTACTATTCTGCTCTGGGTTAAAGCACCAGTCAAGTAGAACCCTCATAACCAAGGATAGGGTCAGATAGGCTTGGATTGGTTCCTGCATCAATCGTAAACCTGTACCAATCTGCAAGTTGTAGAGTAGCACTGCTAATTCAGTTGTTCGGTTTTCAATGAGCATTACAAAAAATAGATAAGGCACACATTGTACTCCAAAAACTGCTCGCTGTTTTACTAAGATCAATGGGTCTTTTTGGACACATGCTATACTCCTATCATCTGTTTGTTTTTGGTCCCTGTCGTGTTCTGTATTCAAAATATGAATTTAAGACCTGGCTGTTAATTTAGCGGTGAATACCACCTTTACTGAATCATTTATCGAACATTGCTGGAGGGCTGGTATCAACTCAAACCTAAGAAATCCTTAAATTGGTTTCTTCAAGCAATTTCTAGCTCAAGAATTCTTACAGGTTAGTTGAAAGGACATCATGCACGGTTCCCTCTCCTCAGAAATGCCCTCTCTTCCAAGTATATGCTGAGGTAACTCATGCACTTCAAAAACATTTTTGGGAACAACATATCATGTTTGCGTTAAGTGCAGTATGAAGTTCCTGTTAATCTCATGATTCTCTGTCTGAAAGATCCCAAAAGACGGATGCCTTTAAAGTTCACAATTGTTTAAATTTGTGATGGAAAATTTAACAATAAAATTAAATAAAACTTTGTAATCTATTTTACTCATACGTCCCGTCCCCTTTCCTCCATCCTTGTGGGTGTGCTGGAACCTTTGGCAGCGAAAGAATTGAGCTTCCCCATTAAATCTTAATAGTGCGCAGGAGGATGGCCTCGGACATGCCAACAACCCGCGAGGCCCCGCCCTTTGGCGCCTCACCTCAGTCCCTTTTTCCGCACAGACGGTGTTGGACATGGCAGTCTGCGCGGAGACTTCTGCTTGCTCCCTGTTTTTGTCTGTCTTAACCTCCCTTCAGTGCCTCGCCTCCCTCAGCGTATGTTGGCTGCAGCAGGATTCATGAGATGTGCCTCATGTGATCGCTCGTTCCCAGCCCTGGACCCCCATGCACTCTGTCTTGAGTTTCTTTGGCCCGACCACCGCTGGGACATGTGTTCGGCTTGCAGCGCTCTCGGTCACAGGGCATTGAAGAATCGGTTGTTGCGTGGAGGGAGATCTTCCACACTTCTCCTCCGCCCCACCTTAAGGACTTCGTCTCCAGGACCTCTCGTCAAGACAAGGTAAGTCCTCTGTTCAGCTCGGCTTCTCTGCGTGGCGACTTCTTTCCCGGGGCTCCCACGGTCAAGGGTTACTCGGATTCAGTTTCTGGCAGGACCGAGGCCTCTAAGGCTACCGCCTCCCAAGCCGAGGGTCCCTGGGGCTCTTCCAGGCGCTGCGGTACCAGACCTGAGGCCATCCAGGCTACCGGCTCCCAAGCTGAGGGGCTCAGGGGCCCTACGGGCTGTCCTCGGCAGGGCAATAAGGTTTGTCCTCTTCTTTGACGCCAAGGGGTAAGGGGATCATCGGGTGCCACATCCAAGAGTCAGTCCTCTGGACGATCTAGCACGGCTACTGGCACAGATGCCGAGGGCATACTACCTACTTGCTACCGGAGCTCGCTCGGAGGTCGTGAGTCGGGGCGTTACGACTACCGGCCAACCAGCCGAGGACGCAGCACCTACCAGAGTGATCTCTGAGGTCAACGCTTCTGCTTCGGGTGCAAGACCCAAGTGGTATCCTCCCATGTCTGAGGCCTCTCGGGTTCTTTGTGCCCTCCCGACCACGGCGTGGCGCAAGGCTTCAAAATGGCAGAGAAGCACGTGGCGGAGCCTGCCAGGCTGTTGGCCATCTTGGATTCAACTCTGGGCCGACCTGAGGTCTCACCCAGTAAATAGGCTTTGCAGGAAGATCCAGTCCCCTTCCCTCTGGAAGCGGCAGCGGATTGTACGGTACAGGCACTTGGTCTGCTCAGGGGTAAATCTACCCATCGCAGCCTTATGGCTACACGCCTCAGGCGATTTGGCCAGGAGCGGAGACCCATCGCCTAGGAGGGCCAGGCCCCAAGGTACCCGGCGGCTAGCTAGAACTGCTTCTTCAAGTGTTTCCTCCTCCTCAAGTGTTCACTTCAGATGACAAGGGTCCTAACGGATATAGTGAAGGAGGTGATCCCGCAGGGGGTGCCGCCCCAAATCCCTCCTCTGGGCCATCTTCGAATTCCTCCAGCGCTGCCGGTTCCAGTGCCAATCCCTCCCCCGGTCCAGGCCGTACCGGTTGTGCAGACCCCTCCACCTCCTCCTGTACCACCAATGACTCCCCCTCAACAGCGTTGGACCTGTCTTCTGCTCCCGGACTTAAGGGTAACCCTGTTGGCACCTATGTCCCAGGGCACATGCTCCCCTCAGCCTATATAAAAGGGGGAGGAGGGGGATGCGGACTCCCAGGACGATGAACCCTCAGTATCCGTTAAGGCCTTTCAAGACCGCCTTCAGGGCCTGGCAGAATTCTTGTGGGTCCCTCTGCCCGAGGAAGTCCCACCAGGAGTCGGGAGTGCTGGCATAGGTTTTGGGCAAGCGCACCACGATCCGGTGTGGCATCCCTCTCCAGAAGGATATCCTGCAGGTGGCGACAAAGGTCTGGGAGAAGCCCATGGCTAACGCCCATATTAACAAGAAGCTGGACTGCAGGTCCAGGTTGATGGACAGGGAGCCATTCCTCCTGGCCTTCTATCTGCAGCCGCATTCTTCAGTGTTGGCTGCGGCCTCATTATATTTTAAATCCTAGTCTTCGTCTTCTTTCTCCACGGGAGCCACCTCCAGCTGTCGTTCCAAGGAGGACAAGGTCCTCGAGTCTTTGGGCAAACAGTTATGCCATTTCAGGACTGCATCTGCTGCAAACTGACACCCTCTTAGCTGCGGCTAACCAGGAGCTGTGGCAGCAGCTCTGGGAATTTTTGTCCACCACCCTGTGGAAAGACGAGCCTTCTTCAAGGCTGGTCTGGCAGATGCACAGGCCTTTCCACAGGACCTCATGGAGTCTTCGGTCTCCCACATCGACACAGCCAGCAGAGGGCTTTGCCTTTGTTTCAAGATGAGAAGGACGGCGTGGATGCATGCCACTAATGTTTCATCTAACATGGAACACAGATCCTGGAACAGCCCTTTGAGGGCGTGGACCTTTTTCATTAGTCTACCGATGACGAGTTGACAAAGAAGAAAACCTCCACTCAAACTGCCAAGTACTTGCCCATCCTGACGAAGCCAGGGCAGAAGTGCTTCCCTCCGTCTCAGGGCATAACCGAATTCAAACCCTGCGCTTTGACTGGCTTCAAGGGATTGCGGTACGCAGAGGCCTGACAGGTTGCCCAGCGACAACAGGAGGAAGCAGCAGAGGACTTTGCGTGGATTTTCCCTCTCCCCCTCCTCTGCCCCCGGCTCCGGTGCCAAGAAACAGTGACGTCAAGGTTGGGGAACACAGCTCTTCAGTGGGGGGCATGGGGGTGGGGAGGGCATTTGGCTTTTTTCCAGAACACCTGGGAGTGTCTTCAACAACCTGTGTATCCTATCTGTAGTCTCCACGGGCTTCAGTCTTCCTCTTACTTTCTCTCTTCCAACCTCTCATCCTCTTCATCAAATCGGGTTCCCCGCTCTTTTACTTGCAGCCTTTTCGGTCTTAGAGATGCAGGCAATAGAACCGGTTTCTCAATCAGGCAGGAGCTCTGGGTTCTACTCCAGGAGTTTTGCGGTACCAAGAACAACAACCAGGCTGGCCTGAGGGTTGTCCTTTACCTGTCATTTCTCAATCTGTCTTTACTGTTAGAAAGATTCAGGATGATTACTCCCACACACATATCGGAGTCTTTGTGTGCAGGGAACTTGATGTGTTCCCTGGACCTCAAGGATTCTTAACTGCATGTCCCCATCTACCAGCCGCATCAGAAGTTTCTGCTTTTCACAATGTCATACCATTTTCAGTACAAGGTGCTTCCTTTGAGCCTGAACTCTGCCCATCGTTTCTTCATGAAGTTGATGAATGCAGTGGCGAGTCTCCTCTGCTTGGAGGGCCATCATCTGTCCCCCATTCTGGACAATTGTCTGGTGTGGGCAGGGCCACCTGAAGGGGTGGTGCACTCCTGCAAGAGATTGGCTGCTATTTTTCATCAGCTGGGGTTCTCCCTCAACCAGAGGAAGTTGCAGGTGTGCCCCTCTCAGGATCTGGTCTTCCTAGGGGTGTGTTGGAACACGGTCGTTCAGCGAGTGTTCACCATGCCCGAGAGGATACTCTCCCATCGCACGGTGGTAGGGCACTTTCTGGCCAACTCGACCACCTTGGCTTGGTGGTTTCAGCACCGCCTCGGCTTGATGGCCTCCTGCGTGCTCACTGTACAGCACACTCGCCTCAAGATGAAGTGCCTCTAGCTCTACCTTGAAGCCAGTTGGGATCAGCAGACCGGAGTCTGTCGGACAGGATTCCAATACCCGTGCTCGTCCTGCCCAATCTTCACTGGTGAATGATGGATGGCAATGTTTCAGTGGGAGCCCCCTTCACCCGTCCAGAGCCTGCCATGGTGCTGACGACTGACTCCTCTTTCGGGTTGGGGGATACTCTGGAGGACTACGTAATTCATGGTGCATGGTCCAGGACGGAAGCCCTCCTGCATATCAATCTGCTCGAGCTCGGGGAAGTGAGCCTGGCCCTCAAGACGTTTCTGCCCCTAGTCTGTCTGGAGGCGGTATCGTTCTGGGAATGGCCCTGACAGAAGGGGTTTGGATTTGTGCGATCCACCTTCCTGGTGACAGCAATGCAAAAGCAGATGAACCGGGCCACCTGGGGTTCAACACCTACGAGTGGGAGTTGCACACTGACTCCTTGTTTCCCCTGTTCCAGCGTTGGGGGGGTTTGCGGACCTGGACTTGTTCGCATCTCCCTGGAATTCCAAGTGCCCTCAGTATGCTTCATGGGCAGGACGGGTCAGGGGTCACTTGGAGACACCTTCCAGATCTGTTGGCACGTTGCTACCCACCCCTCTGCTCCAGCGGTCCCATCGCTTCGGTGGGCTGCAGCCTCATCCCGATTGCCCCCCACTGGCATTCGAGACCCTGGTTTTCAGATCTGATGCAGTTGTTCTTCAAGGGTCCCGTCCACCTTCTGATCTCCAGCCGGGGCTTCCTGATGCAGCAGGGTGGGGGCAGTGGAACATCAGGCCCCAGCCAAGCTGGCGCTGACTACCTGGTTCCTGACCAGCCGAGGCTTCAGCATACTCCATGTACGGATGACAACTGGCACGTCATTCAACAGGCCAGAAGGCCCTCGAATCGGTCCCAGTATAAGAGCAAATGGACTACGTTCTGCCATTGGGCTCACGAAAAGGGTATGTACCACGTCACCTATCCCCTGGATGACGTACTGGCTTTTTCAGCACACCTGGCTCGTTTTGTAGTTCAGGTGGATACTTGCCACACTTAATTGGTCGTCATGCGATTGAGGCGTATAAGAATTCCACTGAGCATGTTTTCAGCAACCAACCCAGTGGTTAAGGTCTACCTCAAAGGGCTGTCTAGGCTTTTTCCTCTGGTGCCTAGGCTGCGCCCGGTCTGGGACTTCAGTGTCATTCTGGCAGCTTTGCAGCACATGGTTTTCGAGTCAATGGCCTTTACAGACATCTGCTTGGTAAGACTAACGTTTTACTGGTAGCTCTTGCCTCAGGGCACAGGGTTAGTGAGCTGCAGGCGGAATCTTCGTGTGAGCCCTTCACCATGTTTCACAACAAGGTCATCTTGCGCACTCGCCCAAACTTCTTGCCCAAGGTGGCCTCTCCGTTTCATCTGAATCAAGATAACTACCTGCCTGTGTTCTTTCCGAACACAGTCGGAGGAAGAGGGTGCCTTACAGTCCTTGGACATCAAGAGGGTCCTCCGGTTTTACCTCTCTTGGACGAAATCATTCAGGAAGTCTTAGACATTGTTTGTGACTTTTGGGGGCTCATCCCCCCGACTCTCTGGTTTCCATTGCCCGTTGGATGGTTCAGGCCATTTCGGAGGCCTATACAGCCATGGGCAAACCAGTCCTTGAGGGGATTCACACACATGCGGTCAGAGCGAAGGCCCCAGGCACAGCGTTTCAGAGACATACTTCTTGGGATGTCATCAGCAAGGCGGCTATTTGGGCTACTCCGTGTGCCTTCTGTAAGCACTATTCCCTGGATACCAGCTCCAGGCGCGATGCTGAGTTTAGTCAGGTGGTTCTCAAGAACCTTTTTGCTTTGTCTTAGATCTGAGTCAGGTTGTCACAGCTCCACCCTATGGTCTTCTTCGGTGGAATCACCCACAGGGATGGAGGAAAGGGCACGGGATGTATGATTAATTAGTTACTCACTGTAGTGACTAGAGTACTCGTAGTCCCTAGTCCCCTTTCCTCCATATGTTCCACCCACCTTCCCCCGCTAGTATTCCAAAGGCTAATAAATGATCAGCGTCGCCAGGTATATATATGCCGATGTGTTCAAATGGGACTGAGGTGAGGCGCTGGAGGGTGGTGACTCAGCGGGGGTTCCCACATCCGAGGTCACTCGCCCAAGCGCTTTACTAAATTTAAAGGGAAATCTCAATTTCTTTTGCTGCCAAAGGTCCTGATACCATCCCCATGTAGCGGGACAAGCACAACGATGGAGGAAAGGGGACTATGGACTCTGAGTACTCTATTCACAACAGTGAGTAACTTTAATTTCTTTAAAAACAAATCCGAGTGATTGGATAAACCAAAGTTACACATTTTAGTTAAAAACATAATTTCAGTCCTGCAGAAAGAAATGATTTGAAGCACATCCTAAAATAGTTCTTTGGCATTTACACGAAGTGCTGCTATAATATATTCATAACCCCGTTGCACATTCTAACATTGTTGTAGATGAGAATAGAAGATCACAACAAGCGTGATTTGTGTGTTTTTAAGGCAAAGTTGCCTCAAATACTTGTGGCCAGTGCCTTTCCCAGATCAGTTGTTGGGAAAAATTAGGGAGTTTGAAATCCTCTTTCTCTTTGCTGGGGCTTAGTACAATGCTATGGTGAAGTGTGAACATGATAGGGGTGGATTACACAGTGGAACTGGATTTTACGTTAAAACGTATCTTTAAATAATTCTTAATGCCACACCTTCAAGTGCTACCAGTGGTGTAACTCCTTATGCATTAGCATACATTTAGTTTTTTTGGATGGACATTTTCATAACTAATTAAGAATTTGATGTGTAATTCTTTATATTTAAGAACATGCTAACCTTTTCCTCCTTCTACCTGTCCTCTTGCAAACGTGTTCCTCTAACCTTGGCTTTTGCTTGGTTTCATCTTGGAATGGTTTGCAGTTTGGTTTTAAGTCTTTGGGCACACTTTGTAAACCTTTATCGTGGAGATGCACCCTCCTAGTGGCCTCATTATGAACCAGACTTCGAACTTCATTTAACAGTGTTTTTCTTGCTTCTGTTAAGACTGGAAAGAAAGCTGTGAAGGCAGTCCTGTGGGTTTCTGCAGATGGATTAAGAGTTGTGGATGAAAAAACAAAGGTTAGATTTTTCTTTTAACATATTAATTGCAACTAAAATCATTCTTTTGCTATTGTGTTCAAAAAGTATGTTACCTATTTCTTGTATGATAAGCAATAAGCACCTATGTTATCAACATTGTGCCCATTGAAGATTTCATTTATATTTCAGACAGAATGTTTGAAGCATTCGCAGAAAATAAAGGTTATATCGGGTCATATTAAATGCTGCCATACTTTCTTAAAAGCACTCTGCTAATTATACAGAATAGAACATGCAAGTCAATTTAACCTCAAGTCTCAGTTACATTGGTACACATTCATTTTAGATGTACAATTAATGTTAAGTGCCAAGTGTAAACTACCACCTTCTCAAAATATTGGCAGAGGATACAGTTGCTGTCAACAAAAAACATGGATGTCCCACTTTGAGATAAATAGTAAATAAAGAATATTGGGTAGTCACTGCTTAAACATCTTAGTAAAGTGAACTTAGTTATTTTATGCTGTGCACAGAATAAAATGAAGTGCATTGACATCAAAAATGGAAAACAAATGAGCACGCTCTCCCTTCCATTTTGCAATGTTTGGTGTTGAGATGGATTTTCAGAATCAACCCTGTGGGCAGATTCAGAGTCGGTCGATGTGTGCTCTGGTGGGTTGCTCACTGGCCTTCTCTGTATCTGGAATCTACTAAGGGTTGGCGGGCTCACTTGCTGTGCGTTTGCGGGCCTCAATCGTTGGGGACTGGGGATTCTCCCACGTTCCCACCAGCTCCCGATTGTTAACCCTGGGCCAGAAGCCATGTCCAATTAAATGAAGCTAGTGGGGGCAGTAAGGAGAGGTTTTGAAAGTTAGACGCTATGGTGGCTGCCAGAGATTGGCATGCCTGGGTCTATATTAATTTTTGGGGGCACTGATCGTATCAATTTGAAGGGTAATTTCTAGAGGGTAGTGATACACCAGTAGAACCTGAGCTGCAACTAAATTACCTACTGCAATTTTGAAGCTTTAAACAATTTTTTGAGTAACCACTCAGAAATCTGGACAGTGTATGGCCGTGCTGTGTACAGCACTGGGAGGGCTATCAGGTCCTTTACTCAGTGACCAACATTTGAACTGCAGAAACAAATGGGTGGCTAGTTGAATTGGGTGATTTTTGTTTTTAGAGCAGTAGGAGAGTTGAGAATGTACGACTTCGTTAATTGCTTGACACATTGAGGGTTCAGCTAGATTTGTAGAAAATTGTACATCTATCCCTTCTGGGGCCAAAAAGGGGTTGTCTTTAGACTGCAAGGTTCTCCCTCAGTCTGGAACCCTAACCCAACTGACATTTATCATTTTATACTTGAATTGTTGTGTTAAACACACACACACACGTGACCACATATATGCCACTGTTAATCGGCCTAATGTCCCTGAATGCACATGCAGTGTGACTGTTTTCATGGTCCCTTTTGGTTTGGTTTGTGGGTGAATGTTTGGAAGGTTGCACGGGGGAATTATACTTGGACACTGTTACACCTATTTACATCTCTGGTTGTAAATATTTCCTTTTACAGACCAAATAGGCAACTTACCAGAATCACCAGTATACCGGTCAGCTAGAATAGCGAGTAGCGGGCTTGCTTTGACATTGGTGCAGAGCCTGCCGATGCAGGTTTGAATCCCAGCAGGGCCGAACTCAGCCTTTCATCCTTCCGAGGACGATAAATGAGCACCACACACCTTGGGCAATAATAAGCAGCGCTCAGATGCCTGAGGGTTCATAGTGCTATATAAACGCAAAATTATCTGATTCCTTGCTGTGATTTGCTTTGATTTTCCCCCACTTTCCTCCTCCAAGAAGGTATCCATATGGAATCATATCGAACATGAATACTCAGAGGTGGTAGCTTTGCAAGAAACCCATTTGTGAAGAATGACTAACACAGATTGTCCCCACACATTTCCATGCTTCCCACCCAACGAAAATGGCGCATGTCCTTTGTGGTTTTCATAAAAACTCCCCAATTAGTGCAATTACCATCTGAAGTGATCAAAAGGGAAGATAACTTTTTGTAAGAGGAAAGTGGGATGAGAGGGATGTATTGATTTATTAAGTTGTATCGATTTACACACCAGTACCCAAAAGAACCACTTGTGCTTTCTGAACTGTCCACTTTTGCTGGTATGGACATTATACTCTATGGCATGGGTGCACAATTTACGGCCCGCGGGCCAGTTGCAGCCCGTCATGCTGTTTTGTCCGGCCCGCCAGCAACAAAGACTTTTCCTAATGGAGGGTGGCAATCAAGCAGCATCGGCCGCCCTCCATTAGGAAAAGTCTTTGTTGTCTTCCAGCCGGACAAAACACTGGTCCTCATTGGCTCAGGGCACACGCACCACGTAGCTCCTATGAGCCATGTAGTGCGTGTGTGCTGCACCAATGGAGTGCCAGCACTACAGCTGGCGTGGTCAAAAGGCTTGATGCTGGAAGGCATTTCAGCCTTGCCACGCCAGCTGTAGTACCAGACCTCGACAACGTTCCAGCTGGCCTGCATTCCAGCATGTCCGGTAAGTACAGATTTTTGGGTGGGATGTTCGTTTGTGTGCGTCTGCCTGGGTCTTTGACCTGCTTGTATGTTAAAATCCGGGTGTGGGGTGTCTCGGGTCTGCCTGAATGTGTTTGTGTGCAAGTGCAGTGTATGTTGAGATGCGGAGGGGGGTGTGTGCGTCGGGTCTGCCTGAATGTGTTTGTGTGCAAGTGCAGTGTATGGGGAGATGCGGGAGGAAGTGGGGTGTCTGGTCTGGCTGAATGGTTGTTGTGTGCACGTTCAGTGTATGTTGAGATGCGGGTGTGGGGTGTATTGGATCTGCCTTAATGTTTGTTTTTGAGTACAGGTTCAGTGTATGTTGAGATGTGGGGATGGGGTGAGTGTTGGGTCTGCCTGATTGTATGTTGATGTGTGCACGTTCAGTGTATGTTGAGATGCTGGGTGGGGGGGTCTGGATCTGTATGGGTGCATGCTTGTGAGTTTGTTTGGTGAGTTGGGGGGGGCGGGGGTTCGGGTCTGTATTGGTGTATGCTTGTGAGTTTGTGTGCTGAGGTGGGGGTTTGGGTCTGTATGGGTGCATGGTGCATGCTTGTTAGTCTGTATGCAGGGGTGGGGGTCTGTATGAGTATATATGCATGGTGCATGGTTGGTGACATGGGGCATAGTTTTTGATTGAGGGGTGGGTCTTGGGGCATAGTGTTTGGTTGGGGGGTGGGGGCCATGGGGCATAGTGTTTTCTTGAGGGTTGGGTGTCATGGGGCATAGCGTTTGCTTGAGGGGTGGGAGATGGTGTTTGCTTGAGGGGTGGGAGCCATGGGGCATAGTGTTTGCTTGGGGGGTGGGAGCCATGGGGCATAGTGTTTGGTTGAGGAGTGGGAGCCATGGGGCATAGTGTTTGCTTGAGGGGTGGGAGCCATGGGGAATAGTGTTTGCTTGAGGGGTGGGTGCCATGGGGCATAGTGTCGCACTTCAAGAGTGAACCCAATAATAAAGCTAAAACAGCCACAGGTAGGAGATGTACAGCCTTTGCTTTTTGTGGAAACCTGACTCAACGAAGGCCATACTCCTCTTGGGCAACCCAAACAGCAAAGTATTGCAGTCCAAAATAACGGAATGTCCAATCAAGGGTTAATAAAATATATATTATTTAATCAACAGACAATATGCAGTAACTAAATAGAAATAAATAACAATGGAAAATGTAAGTCTGAAATACAAATAAAAAGCGTTGCACCTCAAAAACGTATTCTTTTTCCATGTGTTTAGTAAAAATTGGGGGTTGAAAAAGCCTCCTGCCACGCCCCGCCGCGCCTACCGCCCCACACACTTTTACTTTTCAGCCCACTATAGCCATCATGTAAGGTACTTTCGGCCTTCTGTCAAAATCAGTTGTGCACCCCTGCTCTATGGGGATTTTGATCTCATTTGTGATCTTGCACTTGATGGGGTGAGGTGTTGGCTTGTACTTTGGACGATCAAGTCCAAGCAGAAAAATAGGCATCTGGGGGTTAGAGCAGATGCATTCCACCGAAAAAGTATTCCGTATGTTTTCACAAGTGCACCTGCCATTAACACACATTGTATTCTTTTGACATGCAATTTAATACTGAATATGGTTGAAGCTAAGATTGGTTGGATAGCCCTGTCTGATCATGCCCCTATATCACTTTACTTGACCCTTTGCCATCATCTCCACACAAAGGATTTAGCATTTAAGGGAGCAACTGTTGAAAGACCAAGGTTTGGTGCAAGAGATTCATGAATTCATTGATATATTTTCCATACCAACTAAGAGAAAGGCACGTCTGACTTCAACAACTGGGCTGACTTTTAAGGCAGTCATTTGGGGGGAGGGAGGGTTGGCGATTTTCTTTGAGCAGCAACAAAACATATTTACAATCTTTATCATGCTCAGTTGGGAAAAGAATTGTGAAAGTGTAAATGAGCTCACATCGGTCGGATTCATGGTAGCCATTTGCAGGCTTAAAAGTATTAAGCAGCAGTCTTATTTCCATAGAAAAAGGGATCTTCTCTGCATTAAGTAGAAATGTTGTGAGAAGTTTGCTACATCAGACAAGCTTAACATAAATGCTAAGATTTACACCAAAATTTGAACTTCATGTTCGATTTGCCGGATGTCACAACTTGCACATAATGGTCAAGATTGCATTATTGAAGGACGTCCGGAATTGGACATTAGGAAGATCCTAAAGCATATATCTGCCCAATGCGCCATGCACCCATTAACCTAATTCATACAGAAATGAAACCTGAAAATGATTAATGAAAGGTTCCTTATTAGGTGTGCAATAATTTTTTAATATGCAGTCATCACTAATATTCAGCTTTCGCCAACACGGGTTTTGACCTAGTTAACAACGGTCTTCATCAGGGCTTAAATATCATAGTAAAGATACAATTTATACAATATTAAGAACAAAATATTGTAATCCACACCAGTACACCAGGGCAAAGATGTGTCACATTGAAGGGGAGAAAGGAAAATAATAAAAAGGGAACACAAAAAGAAAACTAAAAACAAATACATTGTCAAACACTGTTAGTTCCATATGGTCCAATGCAAATGTTAACCAGTACAATTAGGCAAACCTATACCTCAGTGTGCAGTGATTTATTCACTTAATTAGAAAAAGCACTAGTACACCCGCATGTCCACCTCCAATACTCTGTGTGAATTCCAGCTGACCTTAATGAAGAAACCAAATCTAGTCTGTGTACCATCACCAGGAACATGATTGTCCATAGTTTCTATAATAAGTTTGTCTATTTGGCCATTTAAAGCGGTTAGTTACTGTTAAACCTGCTCCAGTACTTTGAAACAATTAATTCCTAATAGCAGAGTTCAAAGGACTAGTCGTTTCCTCAGGTCATTATACCGGAAATGAAAAAAGAATTTAACCTCTCCTCATCCAAAACATTTGGTAACTCTTATGTCCCATATTCTTACCTAGTATTTCCAATGAAATTGTGATTTTCTTAACATCCACAATCAATTCCTGCAAATTAGGTCCAAAATCTTGAAACCTAATCAAAATATACATAACATGATGTCTAATCTCCAATAATTATTCCATCATTTCCAAATTGTACATTGCTCACATGCTATCTTAGCCAATGACCACTTAAAATTCCCCCCAATCCCAGGAGCCATAACCCTTCACCAAATGTTGAAGTTCTTAAAATCTATTCACAATTAGTAATCGTGTTCTTATCCAATGGCTAATCACCAATCCTTAAAACTTATTTGTTTGAATAATCCAATAATGTAGCAAGATACTTTTCCAGTGGGTTAATTCCCCAGCAATATGAAGTCCTAAAAGCAATATCCATGAATCGGCCAATTTCTTTTCTTGTATGCATGAGCCGTAAATAAGAACAGTTCTATCCATACACTAAAATAGTTTATAGCATTAGTATAATATCTGGTTTGTTCTGGTGTAGCTTATGTTTGCACCCGCATGAATCATGTTTACAAAATCAAACCACACACAATTATGCGCGACCGGCTTGTAGCATCTCCCATCATTCTAACAAGATCGAACCACCCGCAATACTGGATCACCGCCAGCATGACTGCTAACAACTCAAATTCACTTCTAAATGCCATGCGCAACAAAATGACTCTTATTTAAGCCAACAACAAGCTTGCCAGCCCAACCTATCATCCATACTTGCTTCTGTGTGGCTTTCATTAGCCCCTGTGCCTCTGCAAGGCATTAATCAGCGGCGATCTGCATGGCGCGAGGGCGCCGCCTTGTTCCTACAGCCTTATGTCTTGGACATGACATCTAACCGTAAAGTCTTACATCATGCCGTTTACATTTGGCAACCCAGCATCACTTCGAAGCGCCACAGGGCTTTGGCGTAATTCTGAACTGCTACTTAACTAAAAGCAAACTGTATGCGTTACTTTCAGCTAAGTAGGGACTCAAAATGTGAAAAATTGTGCTTCAATGTTCATCTTAAGCTACACTTCATGGTTACTCTGTATTGTTGGTGGACATAGAGCCGAACTGTTACTTATGATATCAGTTCCAAAACATTGGCACCAACTATATTTGCCTACATGTTCTAGAATTTGTTGCATGTCACTGTGGAGACCACAAAGATGCACCTTGCAGGCGTAATAAATTAACATGTTCTTAGAAAAGGACAGATGTATGCCTCCTCCCGGGTCTAATTGCCTACTGATGTGGTAGCTTGTGCATCCATTGTTGCCTATAATCGTTCAGTCAACGCATTTAGCTATGATTCTGTTCAAAGTTTGCACTTCCTTATTTACACAGGCAAAGTTACCCTAGACATACACAAGTACAACTGGCATATGTAAAGCCATTATAGCAGAAATACCATTATTTTTCATAAACCCTTAACCATAAACACATGATTAGTAGCCTAAACCACACACATTATAGACATACAAAATGTACCATTATTTTTTTGTAGTTCTAGTAGATCCTTTTATAGAAAAACACCCCATTTCATGATCTCAGTTCAGGCCTCTGTGGACAGTTTTATATTTGCATATCAAAACAGAAATTGAACAAATTAATGCAATGCCAGCCACTGTAGAAAATAATTTCAAGAAAATGTATGATCTTTTAAAAATGCACCAAAATGATGTTAACCTTAAAGCACTGAAATTCTTAAAGATGATGGGGACTATCGTGAGATAGTTTACTCATTTCAGACCAAATATGATGATGATCTACAAGGGCACTCAGGAGAAACCACTCCACAATCACCAGCTAGCTCCAACCCTGACGGTGAGCCAGCAACTAGTAGACCGAGTAATGAATCCTCTGGAATTCAATGTTTTTTGGAATGGATTAAACAGATGAAGAAAGCCAACTTAATGGCCACAAACAAAAGGCCACCCACCAGTCACATATACTATAATGGGCTCAGACCTAGACACTGTACCATAGGTGGGAAACGTGCAAGGAGAGAGAGAGGGATCGGACATAAGGAAACAGATAACCAGATCTTGGACCAAGATAAAAACAAACCAGTTGAATGGGAATCTAGTCTTTAACTTGTCAAGTAGAGAACTGAGCAATGCTGATACAACATTATTAAATAAAGGCATGTCATTAACTCCGACAGTTAGGAATAACTGGATTAATACACAAGTGGATTTTTCTACATTTACAAGAAAACTAAAATTGAAAAAGTTTTTCCAGCATGTTTTGATTATAAAGAAATGCTAGACTTCACACTAACAAATAATGTATTTTTGTTCAACGGGAATGTGTACAGACAGATTAGGGGACTGGCAATTGGAGGTAATTATGCCCCATCGCTTGCTAATCTCTTTGTGTGCTTCTTTGAAAACAAGTCTGTATATTGTGACAATCTTGTATAGACCAAGTATAAACTTATGAACCAGATTTATTGGCGATATGTTTCAGGGTAACCCATCATGCTTGAATGACTTTGTGACTTACCTCAATGGCTATGATCTTGGTATCCAATTTACTAGTAATAGTCATTTGACTGAAATTTACTTTTTAGATGCAAGCCTATATGTAAAGGAGAACAAGATTATGTCAAAAACATATAGGAAACCATCAGAAGTGAATTCTGTCTTGTTTGCCACAAGTTGTCATAAATCTACTGTCATTAAAACATACCAACTGGGGAATACATTAGAGCCTGTAGAAATTGTAAAGAAATGGTAGAATTTGAAAAAGTGTATGATGCATGATACTAGATTTAAACAGAGGTTACACAGAGGATGTTTTGACTAAAGCAAGAGACACAAGTGGGAAGATTAATAGAGTAGATTTATTCAAGCCTAAAGAGAGAAGCAAGGTAGATACCATGCAAAAAGTGAAGATGGTGACACAATTTTCGGCATAAAGTAATAAACTGTATGGGCTAATGCATAAACATTGGAACATTTTAACTTTAAATCCTGAATTCGAAAATTACATAGAAGACAGACCATCTATAGTTTACACCAGAGCGCCAACTCTAAAGAATACATTAAGTGCATTCTTTTTTCAACCAATACAAAAAACAAGGACATGGTTGCATCGGAACCTAATTGGTTTTCACAAGTGTGGGAATTGCAACACGTGTCAATCACACATTTGAAAATCAACATAAAAGAGGACTTGAACATCACTGAGTTTATCAATTGCAGAACTATGTTTTAGTGTATGGTATCATGTTTGTATGTGGACCTGTCTATATAGGGAGTACAATACGAGAACTCTGCATAAGAATCAGGGAGCATGTTAATACTTTGCAAAAAGAAGATTTAAGGTTGTCATTAGCAATACACTGGCATTAATGCCATCAAATGCTTGACAAGGTAGGGATCAGATGTATTGGACTCAAAACAGTGCAAAATGACCTCAGAGGCGGTGACAGACAAAAAGAGCTTTGGATAATGGGAGCTAAAATTATATGCAAATACAGAATTGTCCTTCGAGGCCTGAACTCAGATTGTGAAATGGGGGGTGGGGTGGTTCTTTAAAAGGATGTAAAAGAAGAAATACCAAAAAAAATTGTAAATTTTGCATGTGTATAATGTGTGCGTTTTAGGCTACAACTCATGCAATTATGTTAAGGGTTTGAGAAGAATAATGGAATTTCTGCTGTTATGGCTTTACTTATGTCACTTGTACTGGTATATTTCTAGGGTAAGTTTGCCTTTGTAAATAAGGAAGTGCAAACTTTGAACATAATCCAAGCTACACACGTTGATTGAACGATTATACAGTCATATTGCCAGAGTTTAGTTTTTGCACAAACTGGGTTGTTCATCAGAAGTTCAGTGGATATATCAGCATCTGGCAATATCATTAAAGTTTGCTTTTTCCATGTTATAAATTTATGACTTCAGCTCTTCAGGTTGGTCGTTAAGATAGACAAAAGAGAATCCAATTTAGTGGCTAGTAAACATTTTCTTTACAATTTGCACAATTCCCAAGCATAGGAGCTGTAAAGGGTCAGCAGCCCAAGTTCATGTCCAATTATTGCAATAGGTTGGCTTAGGGGGGAGTTCTAGGACATGTTTCCAAAATGTTCCCTCTATTTATAGCCAAAATGATTCTGGTCTCCAAAATTTGGTCTCTGCACCATATAAGATCATTGGAATTCTTTTTTGGGTGTAGAACGTAAGCACTGGGATTATAGAAAATTTGCTGTATTTTGCACCAATTATCCAGGCTCGAGAAATGTCTGTTGCCAGTTTGGAGTCAAATTTTACCACATACAGAAGATCAAGGTTATGATCATTCATATTTACTCCAAGAAATATATACTCACGGATCACTTCAACTTCATTTCGTGAAGAGACCATTTAAAGGAGGCCCGACCTTTCCGTCTTTTTCCACAATGTAGAACCTTGGTCTTTTCCATGTTAATCACCAATTGATTTTCATTAGCATAATCACTCAATGCATTCAGCAATCTCTGCAGACCCATCAGGGTTTTAGACAAGAGAACCAAATCATCTGCGTATATCAGCCAAGATATGATGTTTTGGCCTAGTTTCAGAGAATCTGTCATAACATCAATGAATTTTTCTTTTAAAATCTGAAATAAAGTTGTTACAGGGCTGACGCCAGGATACAGCCCTGCTTAAATCCTCTATAGGTTGGATAGTCACAAACCGCACATCTGTTAATGTCAACTGATCTTGAATGAGTGTGTGCAAGTGTAATAGATCAATCGGGGAGCTGATGATTTGGGGGCATCCTGGTTTTTGCAGTTTTCTCATTAGTAGATCTCGCGATACGGAATCAAAGGCCGATCGAAAGTCGATGATAGGCATATAAAGTTATTACTGCCCTGACTGACAATGTGCCTTTATAGCACTAATGGACACAAGATTTATAGATCAAACCAGCTATTAATCCTGTTTGATGCGGATCACGACAATGATTCTTAATGGCCCAGTTGTTGAAATCGCTCAATAGTCGACGGGCAAATATCATGCCTGCAACATCAAGAAGGGCAATAATTATCTGGTGATTGCCGATCACCCTTCTTGAAAATAGGCACAATTATAGACTTCTGCCAGGATAATGGCAGAAGCCTAGTCAAAATTACATGCTTAAAGATAGTATAGAGAACTTTGGTCCATGCCTCAGGTTGCTGTTTAAGCATGATGTTATGAAGGCCATCTGGACCCAGGTGCTCTAGACGAACTTAATCTATGAATGAAGTTCAAAATATCTCCTTCATCCAAATTAAGTAGAAGGTTTCGGGACATGATCTTTTCGCATGGGAGAATAGCAGATCAACCCAATGTTGCTCAATAACTGCATTACTTTGTACTCGGTTCTCATTGTTCTGACTGGCACAATTACACAGGTTCCATATCTGGGCTGAGTTCTTGGCCGCAATGGCTTCTAGCATGCGTTCTGTCTTTTTGGAATAGGAGCGATTTGCAAGCTTTCAACCAATTTTTTTATTGGTTCATCAATCATTTGATCGCCTCAGATCGGTTAACCTCTGGTAGCTGCCAAATTGATCTCATCGCTCTACGATAGGCTGTCATTTTTTGCATGCAGTTCAGGGTCATATACATGCTTGTGTGATTTTTGTTTTTGTTTTTTTTGTTTTTTTTTTTTACATAGATACTTGTTAGTTGAAGATTTGCAGCGTGGCAACACACAATGCTTCTGGAGAAGTCCTGCGTGTCATAGACTGATTATGTATAATGCAATCATTGAGGTCTCTGTGATACCTTAGACCATGGAAATCTATTTCGAACAGAAGATATCAATTGTCCTTGGTATTTTCTCACTTCAGAGTGAAGGTTGCGAGCAGTCCATGACCATTATAAGTAAAGCATTTCGTGATCACTATATGCTTGATGTTTGATTACAAACTCCTCCGCAGCTGCAAAAAAATGTTGGGCCATATATACATAATCAATGATAGCTTCCTGTTGGCATCTCCTCCATGTGCTCTGTAAAGGGACGTCACCAGGAAGCGATCCATTTAGCATTATCAATTGTCTGTCAGCCATAAGGGCAAACCAGTGTCGTCTTAAGGTATCTTCAGCAGTATATTTATCAGAAAAGCAGCGCAGATATACATCTCCTGCTAGGATTGTATGGGCAACAGCTGCCTCATTCATGAGGTCTAAAACAGTCTCAAGATCATGAAAGAGTCTATTGGGTTCAATTCCCTCATGATTCCAATAAATAGTAATGACTGTTATGTATTTAGTAGGAAACCTGTTTTTAGCTAAGGGTATATAAATGTTAGGAGAGGCCTACGGTGTAATATAATTCTTGATGTTATCTTAGTTGCAAGGAGGAGGCCTAAAATAGGTATACCTTTGAGAGGTAGAGGTATTTTTGCAGCCACTAAAGACAGTACGACCTTCCCAAACCGGCGTCTCTGTTAGCCAGGATTCCTGTAGAGCCACTATGTCGTAATCATTAAAATTATTCGTAGAAGCATCAAGAAGATGCTTAAATCCTCCGGTCTTCTAGCTTGCAAAGCTAATGCTTCGCTTAGTCTCTTCCTTGGATTGTTATGCATTATTTAGACACTGCCTTTGCTGCTGGATAATTCAATGATGATAATATTGGGCTGCTTGTATTTTTTGTTGCACGTGGGATTCAGGTGATCCTTTCATTTTGTTTGTAGGCAACGATAATGGCAGCAATGTATTACCTGCTGCCAACAAGGGTCTACCTATATGTGAGCTGGAGTGTGCAGTTACTTGCTTTAAATAATTTACCCTCCTCCACTGGAGCCGCATGACATGTATCCATGTTCCTGTTGCCATTGTTGCCTATCTCTGAGCGGTTGAGAAATAAATGTCAACAGATTTTGCCACTTCTGCAGTGTTGAGAATTCCTTGCCTAGATCAGGAGATGATGCAACAGCCAATGTTTTGCTAGCCTTTATTAAGGTTTTTTTTAACACATTATCGCTACTGGCTCAGCTCTCTGCTGTTCCGCAACTGCCAGTACCAACTCATCTAGGGGTTTGTAATTCAGTTTACATGCTGCAAGCTTGATATTGCAAGATTGTTTTATTTTGAGGGATGGTCACATTTTTTTTAAATTACAGCCGACCTTGCTGTTTCAATCTGTTTATTTGGCAACGTTATAGACAGAATAAATTGCTTTGAATTTGAACGTGCCTGTGAAGGGTTTGATTTAATGTTTTTAGTATTCTTTAGACTAGGAGTAGTTTTGACAGGCTTTTTTATGTGAGACATAAAGATTTAGAACGTCTGTTTATTCGCCCCCTCATTAGGGATGACCAATTTTATTGCTGTATGTGCCAGCGCCTGCGTTGACTGAACACGCAGAGGTGTCAACGCGCTGCCATTATCTTCACAGATTAAATGCTCAGTCTGCAGGGATGCTCCTTTCGGAGACGTTAAGACACAAACTGCGTCGTCTGACGGTTGTGCATGCAAAGCAGACGATGGAGAGATGGGCACGACAATAGATGATACCGCTTCAGGAGAAGAATTTACATGCTCTCCCAAATCACGTTGGAGAAGTTGCCTTATAAGGGCTATCTGATTATTAACTTTGCTATCTAAAGTTTCAAACAGTTTGCTTATAGAGATAAGAACAGTGTTCATTGCCACCAAGGTGATATCTAATAAAGGTGCAATCGTTGGTCGAGGAGTTGTCGTTGGCAGTGGGACCGACGCCACCCTCAATTTTCTCGGAGTGGGCTTGGAAAATGATATGGACAATGCTGATGAATTATGTGCTCTTTGAGGAAACATAATCAGAGATTGTGAAAGATTGTACCTACATGACGGCGGTGGCGAAGCAGGTAGGGGAAGCTCTGCCCGCGGTTTACTGATTAGCAGAGAATTCATCAGATAATGGTGAAGAGATGCAAACTATTTTAGATGCTTTTTTGGTTGTTATTATTATTGTTTCAGACATATCGTCATAGACTTCCATCAGCTGAGTTACAGCATTTGTACTTATTGCTGATTTAACATCAGTGTTTGGTATACTGTCAGACACTAATCGATTCCTTATTAATTTTAGGTAATTGTAAAGTTTTTACGTGCCTACTCGCAATTACGCTTTGCTCATCATGGGCTGCTTGTAGAGGCGGGATTGCAGGTAATTCAGCCCTTATGGAGTCTGGCGGAGTGGCTGTTAGCAAAGTGCAGGGATTGACATAAGGTCGACTTACAACTAGTATGGCCACTTTAGGTACTTTAGGTACAGAGTCGCATAAGTTTGCTGGAATCTGGGTTACCATCGGAGGGAGGGGGGGTCTGGGTGGCAAAAATCGCATATATTGACAGTATGCGACTTCCCATTCGACAGCCCCGCTATTGATGATTTCTTGACTGTAGGCAGTGTAACAGGAGTTGTGCACAGTGTTAGTTTTAATTGCATAACTAGCTTGCTCGTTTCAGTCGTTAAGGGCATGGTAGAGTGTATAACCCGTTAGACATGGTTTAAAGCAGACAAAATATGCATAAAAAAGCAAATGCTTACTGAAAATTGTAAAAGTGCTTACACAAGGCTCGCCTTGAAGCCACAAGATAGATCGGGAGGCCGGCGGCCGCTATGCAGCTAAGTAGCGCTTCCTCAAGTACTTAGCAAATATGTGTGCGTACGTGCGATGAATATATGGAATTCTGGGTAAGAAGGCAAGGCTTGACTAATAATTCAGCATACACAGTGAGTATTCTATAAAAAAAAACAAAGATATACAATTATTGTATATATTAGCAGTCCTTCAAGCACCAGTATTCCTTTGACCAATTTGGGGAGGCTGCATAAGGTCAATCATACCACATTGTTAGAGATGGAGGAAATTCCACAGTAGTAATCCAAGTAGCACTTCCCGAATGCGTGCGCACGCGCGTGGGGGGGGGGGACTTTTAAGTGGTCAATGGTCAAGATAGCATGTAGGCAATGTACAATTTGGAAATTATGGAATAAGATTAGACATCATGTGATGTATATTTTGATTAGGTTTCAAGATTTTGGACCTAATGTGGAGGAATTGATCGTGGATGTTAAGAAAATCACAATTTCATTGGAAATGCTTGGGTAAGAATATAGAACATGAGCGCTAACAAATGTTATGGATGAGGAGAGTCCATTTCTTTTTTCATTTCCAGTAGAATGACCCGAGGAAACGTTGAGTCTTTGGAACTCTGAGATTAGGAATTAATTGGTTGAAATTACTGGAGCAGTTTTAATTGTAACTAACCTCTTTAAATGACCAAATGGACAGACTTATTATCAGAACTGTGGACAATCACAATCCTGGTGATGGTACATGGAATAGATTTGCTATCTTTTATTTTTTTTTAATTTGTTTATGGTTAAATAACCTTGATGAAATCTTTCACAAAAAGGTAACATCTATAGAAGGAAAAAGGAATTTTTGACAATGTTAACAGAATGAATAGTTAACATGTACAAATATGAAACGCATAAAACAACTCCTTATTGAAATAAAATCACTAGAACATAAGTAAACACATTTGTAAAGTCAGGCATCAAAGAAACATAAAATTGTGTTTTAAAACAAAGAAAATGATTAATTCATACTACAATATGACTGTGTCCGGCACAGTATTTTTAATATTAAGATTACATTCATTTAGGTTCAAAGACTTAAAAAAGGAAGGTACAGCCAAAGTTTCTGAAACATTGTATCCACTAATGCAGTGATGCCATATTTGTTGCTCATTAGCTCAGTGGTGATTAGGGTACAAATTTGCCAGGTAGCATTGCCTTTTTGTGTTCAATCCCTTATGGAAAGAGAAGAAATGTCTTATTGACTCAAGAATGCTTTCCTGATGGCAAAATTGACATCTCAAGTCCTTAGAGTCAATTAGGCCGCGCAAGACTTTCTTTCGTAAACAATAGATTCCAACGCACTTGCATGAAAATTTGCCTGTGATGTTTGTCAGGGAATTTAGCAAGACTTGGCGCAGTCTTTCCTCTTTTTTTTGTATTCATGTCTAATATGCGTCATAGAAGGGTAGCTTTGTAATTTCTCTAGATTCTCAATCCAGTCAAAGTCTAGTAATTTATCTTTTGCGTTATTGAGGTTTGAGATTAAAGTATCTGCATTCGAATTGATTTTACACAGAATTGGCGCACAGTGCGTCCCAATTGGCGTGACATTAACCTTTTCCGTACCAAATTTTGGCTTCATGCTTTCATGTAAATTCATGTATAAAGAATCACCAGACGACAGAAGTATTTTCCTAAATAATGAAAGCAAGTACCATTCCACTCGTGCGGCAATAGAAGTGGGGCCCAATTCAAATCTTATTGCTACTAGCAGAATACAGTTTGGAACTCCTAGCACAGACCTTTGCTTACCATAAATCAAGGCATTTCAGAGTTGACCCATAGAACAGTTCCCGGCCGTAAATTAGTTTGGGAACTACCTTGCCTATTGTCAGACTCTGTCTTTATCTTCTTGCAGGAGTGATGCTGGCCCACCAGACCCCCTTGATATGCCAGCTCAACAATCTTTAATAATTAAAATTACCAAACCGGCAAACGAAAGGGGAATAGAGGATAAAATAACTGCATATCTTCACTGGCTCTCAAGACACTGGACACTGGCTCCCTGATTCCTGGTTTCCAGCTACTCTTATTTCTTTAGTGCTGAATTGATTTAGTTTTCATCACTATGCTGTGTCTGTGAAAATCTAAACACAAGAATATACGGGTTAATAATACTCTAATCTGAATATAGTCTATATATATATATTTCTGAGGCTTGTGGAATCTGCTTAGATCACATGCTGTGCATAGGCCGACATCTAGTGGAAGCTGCGGAGTATTAGTTTGTTTTTCGAAACTCGAAAATGGTCATCGACACAGGGCGTGCCAGTAATACTATCCCTAGTGTGACGTCCACTGTACCCAAGATCCCTCACGCGTCTAGGATCCTCAGATTGTTTTTTTCCACCATACTGGTCGGAAGCATTTTGCGGAGTCCCCTGGCCTTAGCCATACTTTTGCTAGAATTTAAAATAATAATCTATTGACATCCTTTCCCACCCCAACGTCGAACTTCGACACTCGACGCCAGCTGGAGAAGAAATCGACCGTCGGCTGCTGCACAACGGATTTGGGCCTCGGAAGGCCGCTGGCCTCGGCCCGGGCCTGGTAGGCCGCTGGCCTCGGCCCTGCAAGTAGGGAGAGTGGGGGGTGGTACATACTCTACACTCTTGGTATATAGGTACACCTTATACATTTCCTACACTTAACAGCCCGGTGCGTATGGAGGGTACCCCTTTTCAATTCTGCCCCCAATCGCAAATACCCTTGGGTCGACAGGCACGCCACGTGCAATCTCTGCTTGCCGAGGGACCACCCCGAAGCGAACTGCAGAGCGTGTAGTAGGTTTAAACCTAAGACACTTAAGGACCGTTCGACGAAGCGTTGGGCCCACCACGCCAGGCAGGCGGCCATGGCAGCGGAGGGCGCCTTCAGCGATGGCAGCGACGCCGTACTTTCGGACGGCGAGGGCATCACGGCGTCAAAAGACAGCCGAGCGCAGGTCCCCGACCTCGGAAGGTCGTCAGGCAGGGCGGCTATGGGGAAGACCCCCGGCGACACAAGCGCTTCACATACTACACACACTAAACACACTAAGTCCAACCGAGACTCGACGAGGTCGAGTTCTTGGAAAGAGGCACAGACAGAACGGTCCGATTCGGTGTCCTCTGGGCGCTCTCGATCAAGATCGCCGCATGACTCCAGGCAATCATCCACTCTTGCCAAGAGTGCCTCGCTCCGTAGGCTAACAGAAGTTCGATCGTCGGAAGACGACTTCCACCCCCAGGCCGCGCTCCAGGAGTCGGAGCCCGCAATTAAAGCCAGCGAGGCCCCACGCTCGAAGGACAGGGACACCTCTCCCGATCCTCGACGACAGGCGTCGAAAAACTCCGGAGCCACTAAGGGACAGGGAAAACATTTTTCTACGCACGGGGAGGGGGGAAAACAGCAGAAGAAACTACCTGTACATTCTTCCACACCTGTGAAACACTCCACCCCCCCAAACAGACAGACAAGCCCAGGTCTGCTGAAAGGTCCACAACCAGCAAAGCTACTCAAGATAAATCCCATAGACTTGCTGAGAGAGTCATTCCCAGTTCCAAAAAATGGTCCAGTGAAGACATAGATATGGTCATGTCAAGAATGTCTTCTTTGGCTGATTTTTATGATAAAAATCCAGAACATTTCCTCTCGTATGATCCACAAGGGGCCACACCCTCAGGCTCTACTGATCCTATCCCCCCTAGTAAGAAGGCCCGGTTTGAAACTCCAATGAGGTCCGAACCCTTCGAGGTACAACCTTACGCAAGACCATACTCACGGTATCAAGAAGAGGCTTCTTTTTGTGAAGACCAAGATTTTGGGTTGATAGAAGAGCAAACCGGGACGGCCTACTATGGGGATGATGAGGACCAGGAGGAAGAAGAGGATGACCCGGAAACATACAGAGTTGATTCCCCGGTAGAGAACGAAGCCCCGGTTACCGACTCCCCGGTCGATAACCAACCCCTCCTAAATGAGGTTCTCGCTCGCGCAGCAGAACATTTCCACATTGACACCCACGGTGTACAGGAGGAAAGGGACTTCGCAGAAGAGTTAGTGGGAGAAAGGAGACCATCCCTATCCTTAAATCCATTCAGCTGAGAATAGATCCGTCCCCGGTGAACCCAAACCTCACCAGAGCAGTCAATCCCAGGGTTGAAAAACTTTTCAGGGCAGCTCAGTCTGACCCTCTCTATATAAGAGGACATCTGAAGCCAGACTCCCTAGTTGTCACCAACACTCGTAAGAGGCCTGGGACACCCTTGTCTTCGTCAGAAGCTCCTCCCGACAAGGAGAGCAAAAAACTATACGGTTTCGGCAGGAAGGTAGCCTCAATGTCCGCCTATCAAGCAAGGATTGCTAACTCCACCACCCTGTTGGCCAGCTACAACTGCCATCAGTGGGAAGAAGACACGGCTCTCATAGCCTCTGCTCCTGAACCGTTAAAGGGCCAATTAGCTCGGATTTCCGCAGAGGGTAGAGCCGTGTCTGGTTGCATTTTGAAAGCAACCTTCGACGCCGCGGACAACGCAGGCAGATTGATAGCAGAAGGTACTGTTATCAAGAGACATGCGTGGTTACGGCAGTCTGGTTTTAAGGCAGAAACACAGGCATCATTGTTAGACAAACCGGTGGAAGCCGATCTGTTGTTTGGTAAGGCGGTCGAAGACGCACTGAAAAAATGCCAAGGACGAATACGAGACACTCAAATCCCTTGGTCAGTTAACCAATAAACCCCCTAACCAGAGAGGGAATAGTAATTTTCGTCGCCCACGCGGCCAAAATTCCCAGAGAGGATCTAACTATTCCCAGGGGCAGGGTACACAGTGGAACAACAACCAACAGTCTACCCAGGGTTACGGCAGAGGTAATAGGAGAGGCCGTGGTAAAGGCAGAGGCAGCCCCAGCAAGGGAGGCGGCACGCCTCCACCAAAGCAGTGACGCTCAGTTCAGGGTCCCTTCTCACGCAACCCCAGTAGGGGGACGCATTTCAAACTTCACCCAGGCTTGGGAAGGGATCACATCAGACAGATGGGTGCTGTCAACAGTATCCACGGGATATTGTATAGAGCTACTGCAGCGTCCCCGGAACCATCCTCCACGACAAAGAGTACACTCCTTAGAACATCAGAAGTTTCTCCTCGAGGAGATCGCCATTATTCTACAAAAGGACGCGATAGAACTCGTCCCGGGACACCAGGTAAACAAGGGTATTTATTCAACTTACTTCCTTGTGCCAAAGAAAGACTTGACAATGCGCCCAGTATTGGACTTACGGCCTGCCAACAAGTATGTCAAGCCCCAAAAATTTCATATGACCACGCTACAAGAGGTAATCCCCCTCCTAAAAAAGGGGGATTACATGGCAACCTTGGATATGAAAGATGCTTATTTTCATATTTCCATGTTCCCAGCGCACAGAAAGTACTTGCGCCTCAAGGTGGACAGTCGGCACTACCAATTCAAGGTACTGCCCTTCGGGATAGCTTCTGCACCAAGGGTATTCACCAAGGTACTGGCGGTGGCGGCTGCACACCTACGCAGGGAGGCAATCCCAGTGTACCCTTATCTGGACGACTGGCTCATAACGGGGGAAACCCCAGGAATTTGCAGGACAAACATTCAAAGGACTATCGACCTCCTCCACGAGTTAGGCTTCTCAATCAACGAGAAGAAGTCAAGCCTGGTGCCAAGCACCTCAAAACAATTCCTAGGAGCAATCCTAGATACCCAGGAGGGGTTGACCTTTCCTTCAGAAGAAAGAATTCGGAATATACTACTGCAAATTCCGCATTATCAGTCCGGTCAACAAATAACGGTACGCAAAGCATTTACCTGGTCCCCCACGCGCGCCTGCGCATGCGTCCCATGCAAGAATGGTTGGCGAAACAGTGGTCTCAGGCAAGTGGTCAGTGGGACGATCTAGTGGTCGTTTCGCTAACACTGGTACAAAGCCTTCACTGGTGGACAAGAGAGAATCTCGCACAGGGGAAACCCTTTTACGATCCCGAAGTACAGGCAGTAGTCACTACCGATGCATGTCTGACGGGGTGGGGAGCTCACCATCTTCACCACACAGCTCAGGGTCTCTGGTCTCACTCAGTGGCCAAGAACCACATCAACCTGCTAGAGCTTCTGGCAGTATTCAGAGCGCTTCAGGCGTTCGAGCCCCACCTACTAAACCTGTCAGTGCAAATCCGGACAGACAGCACTACAGCCATGTTCTACCTGAAGGAGGGACTCGCTCGCCAAATCTGTCCAAGCTTGCCCAGAAAATCTGGATATGGGCACTCAGACGGAACATCTTCCTGTCATCACAACATGTTCCAGGGGAGCTCAATTCCCTAGCGGATGCTCTGAGCAGAGACTCCCTCCCAGAGGAACACAAATGGGTTCTTCACAGAGAGGTCGTAGAAGATCTCTTCTCTCAGTGGGGTTTCCCCACTATAGACTTATTCGCCACAAGCGAAAACAGACAATGCCCAGGACTTGCATCCAGGTTCCCCCAGCCAGACTCCCAGGGGAACGCCCTGTGGATGAATTGGTCAGGGATGTTTGCGTACGCTTTTCCACCAACTCCTCTCATCAGGAAGGTGGTGAACAAGATGAACAGGGAGTCGATGACGCTCGTCCTAGTTGCTCCCATGTGGGCAAGACAACCGTGGTTCCCACACCTATGCAGGATGGCGGTGTGCGAGCTCATCAAACTTCCAGTCCAGCCTGGTACAATCTACTGTCCCAGCACCAAGGTCAAACAGTGCACCAGCAACCCAACTCAATGAACCTGGCAGCATGGCTCCTGAGGTCATAGAGTTTGGACACCTCAATTTACCACAGAGGTGTATGGACATCCTAAAGGAATCTAGGAATCCAAACACACGGCACTGTTACTTTGACAAGTGGAAGAGGTTCGTTATCTGGTGCCAGAGTAGACAAATCAACCCAGTTGATTGCACTCCTTCCACTATTGTTACATACATGCTCCACCTGCTAGATGCAGGATTGGTTTTTAACTCACTGAAAGTACACCTGGCAGCCCTCTCGGCTTCCATCACTTCCCATAGCAAGGTTTCGTGGTGGAAAGTACCAGTAGTTAAAGCCTTCATGGAAGGAGTAAAGAGACTTCACCCTCCTATTTCAAACCCACCACCAGGGTGGGACCTTAATGTGGTGCTAGCCAAGCTCATGGGCCCCCCTTTCGAACCCATGCATAAAAGCAGTCTCAAACACCTGACTTATAAAACGGCCTTCTTAGTAGCTATTACTTCTATAAGAAGGGTCAGTGAAATTCAGGCTCTGTCAGTGCAGGATCCCTTCTTTACTATCCATAAAGACAAACTGGTTTTACGCACACACTCTAGGTTCTCGCCTAAATTTATATCAAAATTCCATGTAAACCAGTCCATCGAGCTTCCGGCTTTCTTCCAGAACCCGCAAAGCTCGGCTGAGGTGAAACTACACACCCTAGATGTGCGTAGGGCGGTCCTCTACTATGTAAATAAAACCAGACCGCTAAGGAAAACAGATCAACTGTTTGTCTCCGTAGCTACAGGCAGAGAGGGGGATCGCCTCTCTAAAGGTGCCATCTCGAAGTGGATTATTAACTGTATCCAGCTGTGTTACTCACTCTCTGAAAAGACTCTGCCTTTTACGCCAAGGGCCCACTCTACTAGAGGCATTGGGGCCACTCTGGCTTTCATTGCAAATGTACCCCTTGACACCATTTGCAAAGCAGCTACTTGGAGCTCTATTCACACTTTTACTCAGCATTACTGCATTGACACCCATTCCAAGGCAGATACACAAGTGGGACAAGCGGTTCTAAGACACTTATTTGCTCATGACCCTTCTCACATCCCACCTCCTTCTTCTGGTACTGCTCGCTAATCTATGCACAGCATGTGATCTAAGCATATTCCACAAGCCTCAGAAGGGATACATTACTCACCGTAATCGCATTTCTGATGCTTGTATCTGCTTAGATTCACATGCGACCCACCCTTCCTCCCCTCCGAGAGAAGGCGCATGATTGCTTGTAGTCTTACCTTCTGTCTATCTGCTTGGATTATCTGTACTCGCGCTACTCCTCATGCTACCTCATGTCAGAAAAAATACAATCTGAGGATCCTAGATGCGTGAGGGATCTTGGGTACAGTGGACGTCACACTAGGGATAGTATTCCTGGCACGCCATGTGTCGACGCCCATTTTTGAGTTTCGAAAAACAAATTGTAATACTCCGCAGCTTCCACTAGATGTCGGCCTATGCACAGCATGTGAATCTAAGTAGATACAAGCATCAGAAATACGATTACAGTGAGTAATGTATCCCAATTTAATTTTAAACCTTATTTTCTCTTTTACCTGCTGCCTATGCTAGATTGCTGATAGGCCTTAATTTTATGATACACTTTTCATTAAGTCTTCAAGTATTAAATAATATTTCAATGTTGATAAAACTTTGGTAGTTTTTCTTGACTTAAGTGTTGCTGAAAATCTGAATTGAAATTGCTTTGACGAAATAGTTCAATTATAGTTCTTAAAATTCATGAAATAATTAAAGTTCTTCTTTGTAGAAACTTCCAGCTTTCTTATTTATTGTAATCCTTGAGGAATAATGTATCCGTGTGTGATTTTATTCAACTATGTAGACTTCTCAAGTTCTTTAGATAAAGGATACTAGTAAGCACTGAGAACAAAAATATAACTTGTCTGCAGAACGCGACCTAACGCGCAAACAGAACGGAGTAGAGAAAAATGAAGACACGAAGCAAAAATAGAACCACGCCCTAATACATATAACTTGTCTGCAGAACGCGACGGAACGCGCAAACAGAACGGAGTAGAGAAAAATGAAGACACGAAGCAAAAATAGAACTACGCCCTAATACATATAACTTGTCTGCAGAACGCGACGGAACGCGCAAACAGAACGGAGTAGAGAAATATGAAGACACGAAGCAAAAATAGAACCGCGCCCTAATACATACTGGTAACACGGAAAAAATGCTCCGCAATACTAACTCAGTAATAGAAAACTAGAACACTGAGTATAATAGAATTTTAAAACAAAGTCCACTACGTTACTAAAAACGACTAGATGCCAAACCAGGAAGTAAATCAATACTATCGGGACACACGCGGGTCCCTTACTCTAACTAAACATTACCGTTTACACAAATATAAACGAGTCCCGCGTGTAACAAGAAAATGCTGCGAAAATGATGCTGAATACACGCGCAACTCAAGAAAACAGAATCGAAATAAACACTACTGAAAATAGAACTCTAAATTAAAATAAAACCTACGCAATACAATAATACGCGAACACGAAGTCGCGAGAAAAGAAAAGAAATAAAAATAAACGCAATGTTGAATTTCTTTCTCCAAACTTGCGCAGTGCAAATAATAGTTCTTTTCAAATAATAAACCAAAATGCAGATAGTACAGTTTCTTTGTTAATAACTCATAGTTGAGTTCAGTCAAAAAGGTGAACTTTTCAGATTGAAAGACTTAGCTTGCTTCATCTGTAAATATTCTTGTATATAATGATGACTTCTTCTTGAGGATATCTTTCTGTGGAGTTTTCATCTAGGATTTTCTCAAAAAGGGTTTCTAAAACTTCTTAAAACTAAATCTCTAGGGAGCTATAGTATCAACAATCTTTCTCTTTGGGAACTGGAATGAAAGGCAGTTTAGAATCTTGGTGAAAGTTCCAAGCTACCTCACAGCACTCTTCCACCAATCACTGTTAAGAAACAGAGCCACCATTTTGACTTGGGAAATTAGGCACTTCCTGCATATTTTAACATTAAGGAAGTTTAGATAAATAATAAGATACATCAGAACAAACACTCAAACATCACTCCTACACATATATGTAATGATGAAATTTCTTAAATGAAAATTTTCTAGTGTAATGTCTTTTTAACAATGTGGAAGTATGCCATGGAATCCTAACACCTATATACAATTGCAACACAGGGAGTTTGGAATAAGAACCGTATTTCTTGTTTATCGCCAAAGCTTGAGAAACTAACTTAGTCGCCTTCTGGTATAGCACATTCTTCACGTTGGCAATACCTGGGGCTGCTGATATCATATATCCGAGGTATATCGTACCAGAGGCTGAGACAATACTCTTATCGTCCCACAACCATGTTTGTAGTTGCTTTTTCGGACTCCTTGATATTACCAGAATTCATAGACTTCTCAAGTCCACTCGCGATTTATCAAAACAGAGACAATCGTCCGCATATGCGAGCCAGGACAGATGTTGAGAATCCACCCTCGGAGCGATCAGTGTGTCAGGAGTTAGTCACTAGCAACAGACACATATAAATTAAATGGACATGCTGCTAGTGTGCACCCTTGCCGAAGGCCTGCCTCAGTGGGAATGCATTGGGACATCACCCCTTCTTTATTTAGCCTTATCCTTAATGATGAGTTTGCATGAAGGCCTATGATAAGTTCCAAAAGACTGCTTAGAATCTCCCAACTCATGAGCTTGCCCCACAACCTTGCACAATCTACACAATCGGAGGCAGCTGATAGGTCAATCGATGCCACATAGGTACATGAGTCGGGGGTATCCCATATAGACAGTTGGCTGTGTCTAAGAATAAGTCCATTAAGAGAGGTGGAATACCCTTTTCGGAAGCCAGTCTGAAATTTGGATAATCTTGCAGATGCCACAGCACAACTTTTCAGGTGTTGGAGGACAGAGGAGAAGATCTTACTGTCGGTGTCAAGTAGTGAGATCGGTCTATAATTAGTTGGGTTGGTCGGCAGACCTTTTTTAAAAATTGGAACAATATACGCGGTTTGCCATGAAGTTGGAAAAGGTCTTAGAAGATACTACACTGTGAAATAGAATAGTGAGGATATTAGCCCATTTCCTAGGTTCAGATTTAAGAATAGCGTTCGAAAGGCTGTTCGGTGCAGCAGATCTAGAAAGGTAACTTTTTAAAATCAAATTGTAGACATTTTCCTCACTAATTTTAAGGACAGCATCCTGTACAGATACATTTGTTTGCTTAGATGACTCTACATACGGGTTTACAGAAACCCACTGCATAAAGATTTGAAAAGTAATCTGCCCATGTTGCTTTGGCGACCACATTAATCTGTGTAGTGCATGTAAGTAGTTCAAGACCATTTATTACGGTCCAGAACATTCCAGCATTTTTTTAGACAGGATTTGGACGACCAGTTCAGCATTTCGCTGGAATAAGGCTGCACGCCGTTGTTTACAATAGTCTGTATTTTTGTTTTACTAGTTGAAGCAAGGTGAATTTTGAGTCATTCGAAATGAGCTGGCACTTTATAGATCTTAAAGTTCGCCTCATTAAAGATTTCATTTGGGCTAACTGTGATTCATAGACATGAAGACGTTGCTTACATTTGGACCCATTGTTGAGTTTCGAAATATACCTTGCACTCTAGCTTAGGGATGTAATGAAACATTCGTAATTTACAACATTAAACGTGTAGAGCTTCCATTCGTATGTGGTGCTGGTTATTGCTTTGCGCAGGTGGAATGCCGCTTTGTCAATATTCACAGCTGTACATCGAACAGCGTTGCCACCTGGACAAAGTTTTAAATTAGATGGACCCATAATTCCCTTTTCAAAAACCGGGAATGAGAGCAGTAAAGTGGCCTGCAGCATGCAATGGTCACTCCAAACGGTCTGGCTTTTTTCGTAAAATTAGAAAAGAGTCATCAATTTAGGGTCAACAAAGATGTAGTCTATCATACCTTGACTTGTACCTCGAAACCACGTGTATTGAATTGAGTCATTCTTTCTGAATTGGTCATGCAGGGAGTGTAGAATCAGAGAGGAGAGAGTAGTACTCCATTCCAAACCGTTTTTTGATTGCTGATCGCAAATGTCAGATTTGAGATTATCAAACATGTAATCTGAGACAGAAATGCATTTTGTATTCAAATCTCCAGCTAACGGAACACAACAAACTCCATTCCGAGCCCTCCAGTCACATACAAGATTAACAATAGACAAAAGGAAATCATCCAATTTACCCACTCCCAAATGCAAATAAATATTCAGCAGAAGAAAACCGAGCTCATTAGTCAGGAATTCAAGCTCTACAGCCAAAATACCATAGGGTAAATTATCAACTTGGCGCAGGGCTACTGAAGGGGTCAGATTTTAAGGCGATTTTGTAAGCCTCCCATAAAAATTTTCGGCTTGAGAATAAAGCTGATACCCATCCAACAGAGTATCCGAAGTAATCTCCTGTAGCAATATGCACAGGCACCCTGCAATACCTCTAAAGCTGCCAAATTTCCTTAAAGATAAGTGTCCCCTAGTATTCCACAAAATTAATTTTAGTTCCCCATTTACTTCATTGTTTTCAATACTGACATTTTCATCGTTGAAGCCACTAATTGCTGTTTTTAGTAGGCCCGTGAATTGTGGCAGCGCTTTCCAATAGCATGACTAAATGTTGGTTTCCCTCCGACCATCGTTTAAGGTAATTGGTGAAGGGATTCATTGTCTCAGGAGTGTAATCTTCATCTTTGTATTCAGCCTTCCATTCAACCACAGAAAATCCCAAATTTTGAAGTGAGACTCTTTCAGCCAGGACTAAGTCGAGCACCAATTTTGATCAGAGGTGGATATGTACACACAATACATCATTTTATTTCTGGGGAAGCGACCCTCTCAATGTCGGCAGAGGATATAGCATTCAGTGTAGGTACATCAGCTAACATTTGTAAGATGTTCATTCGATTAAGGCATATCGGTGTTGATGTACCTAATGCGCTAGACATTAAGATGATATATTGAGGATCGGAAGTTTGAATCTTTGATATGGTGGCCTAGAAATAACCGCATTGGTCGTTAACCCAGATTCGGGGTTGGATGGCTGTGCCTGGCCTGGGGGGAACTATGTTGGGGCAGTTTTGTTTGTTAATTCCGGCCGAAGATGTGTCATTAATAGGTCTTAAATAGCGCATTCACATGAGTGCCCAGAAATTGAATTAATGACAGAGTGCTTCCTATCATAGATGACGCCAGCACTGTTACCAATCGTCTGAGTTTCGCTCAGACGGTATGTAGAATTTATGGAGCAAGGCCCCAAGATTGCCGTGTCTTTCGTAGTCCTCAACAGGATTAACAAAGCTTTGTACAGGTGGTACACAGGATTGAGTTAGCAGCAAATTAGGTTTTGATTCAGTGGTGTTTGTGGATAGATAAGGAGCGTGAAGAGTCTCGCAGACAGTTTTACCTTGAATTGGGGGGTGCAACACACATACACTATTATGGACTTTTTCCACAGCTTGTGCCATCTGGCAGCACCTTGTTGACAATCACTCTCACTTATGATGTCCTTAGTATGTTGGTTTTTTGTATTATTAGATGTATCTACACCAAGGATGGTAAAGGTTGGTTCTTGTCTACTAAGGCACTTACATGGGTCTGAAGTGGAGGTCGCTGTGCTAGCAATAGTAGCTATATTTTGAATAAAGGGGGGGGACCTTCATCAGGTATAGATAATTTGTCGGTTGGCAAGCGCATAGTGTTCACACAGGGATTCCTGGTGTTTGGGGAGAGGGGTAGTTTGAACGCAAGCATTCTTGCTAGGAATTATAAGCACTTCAGTCTCTTCATATAAGATTGGCGGGTTGGTCACTAAACCACCAGCCTCTGTCTTACACACATCTGCTTCTCTTTTGTGCAATTTAAGGGGTTCACTAAGAACCAGGGGCGTTTTTGAATTTACGGTGTAACCAGGTTTTAGGCTAGCGATGTGGGGGACATGGCAATAGGGTATAGGTGTGTTGGATTGAAGATCAGATCCACTTTCTTCTTGTACTGGTGTCAACACTGGTGCTAGATGTTTAATTTCATCAAATCAAGGATGGACAGATTTCTTAACCATTTTAGAGAAGAATTATTTTTTCTTTATTACTTTTTGGTTCTTAGTTGTTTTCCTTTTCACTCCTCTCCCACAGGGACAAGCAGATAAAGCTGTTTGTTGTATGTGTAGATCTGTCTGAGGGCGTTCCGGACTGTCACCAATTTCTATAACTACTGTGGGCTGATTCATCGTTTCTATACATTTTTGGGTCTGGAAATGGAAGGCACTCAAGCTACACGTACCTCTATATTATCTACCTCTGTCGGATTATCAACCTGCACATGTGTGATAGGAAATGGGATGTTATTAGCTGCCAAACGACCAACACACACCTCTAGGTCCTCAACCTTTGTGTATATGGCAGAGAGCATTGTTGAGTGAACTTTTACCTCCTCCCATATGTTGTTGTATAATTTGACAAGTGAACTATGTACCATGTTTAAGGCAGATAAGCTAGGGGAGCACAGTTTTATACAATCATCAGCCTCTCTTAATGTATGGTGTATTGCACCATCGCTGGTTTGGTTAGAGTAATTTGGGGAGGAGATCGAATGACATCTTCGCCTTTCTTGGGAGATGAAATCGGTGAGTTGTGTGGGTGAACCGATGCGTGACGCATCACAGGTTTGTTGGGTAACGTTCTCAGCCTTCATACAAGGCAAAGGGTGCACCAGAGAATCTACGAATTCTATTAAACTCAAGGGTCCACAGAGAGTCAGATGAAAAGTTATTGCTCTCATTAACCACCGGGGCAAAACAGAAAGGTGATGGCTGGAAGGTTTTGAATTAATCATAACCACAAGCACAGCTCTGGGCAACCCTCCAGACTATCGTTTTTCAGCCTGCCAAGCCATTACAGAAGGGGAAAAACCATATGAAAATCAGGCTTGGTCCTACCCCAAAAGGGGCAGTCCAGCCCGAACTGCTAGGTCACATCCCTTCTGCACAAGACCACAAGCATCCCCAGACATGTTTCATCCTTGTTGGGCGTCATCAGTGAGGAGTAGCTTGGGTCGAAACATCTGGGGTTGCTTGTGTTTCCGTGCAGAGGGGACCTGGCCTAGCAGTTCGGACTGGGCTGCTACCATTGGTGGCAGTACCTGACTGATTTGTGTATGGCTGGACCCCTTTTGCAATGGCGCAGACGGGCTAAAAATCGGTGGTGTTGAAGGTTTCCCAGAGCAATGCCAGTGGTTCAGATTCATTCAAAACCTTCCACCCATCGCTTTTGTGTTGACAGTTAGTCTCATTAACCACCCCCATAGATATTGTATAGTCAGCAGCATAAGGGGTGAGACCTCCCCTCACAAGACACATGCTCACATTCACATCACCAGGATACCGAGTTATCGAGCAAAATGCTTCAAGGCCAAACAGTGCCAAAAAAGAGAATAGAGCGTGGTTCAAAGAGTATTCATCCTCCGCAGTCACCCGCACTGTTCAAGCTACAACACGTTTTCACAGCACATAATTCCCAAACTCAAGATGCACACTGTCTATCACACTGTCTATTGTGTCATCAGCAGCATTAGGGGGGAGATATCCCAAAGACACTTGCTCGAGTTCACATCACCAGGATACCAGTTATCGAGCAAGATGTTTTACGACCAAACATCGCTACAAAAGAGAACAGAGCGTGGTTTAAAGAGTATTCACCCTCCGTAGTCACCCGCACTGTTCAAGCAGAACGCGTGTTCACAGGACACAGTTCTCAAACTCGAGGTGTACCGATAGATTTAGTCTATACTCTGGAGCACAGTGTGGCTCAAAGAGAGTATTGGCCCTCTGCAGTCGCCCGCACTGTTCTACCAAGTAAACAAGTTCACAGAACACAGTTCTAGAATTGAGATGTTCCAATTGATTTAATCTGAGGTCATCTGCGTCTAAATTGTGTAAGGTTTTGACTCTGCTTCGACAGCAAGCAGCTCACTTAAAACACAGGGGGAGCGACGTTCAGTTAGCTCACAACCACTTTATCAGTTTTGTTTTAGAGAGCAAAGAAGTATAATGAATGAGGCAATCAGATGATTATTGCAAAAACTTGAAGTTGCACGCTGCTTGCAGCACGGCTCAGAAAATAAAATTAAAAAAAAAGAAATACCAGCCTCACAATTATCCACAGCTGCTGACAAAGATGTTTAGTTATTTAATTTGCGGTATGATCGCAATCACATTCGCTCTGTTACTTACTCACGAAGCCGCAAGGAAATTACATGGCTCAGAGCGCGTTATGAGTCTGCTAGAGCTGTGCGATGGCAGAAAGCGAGAGCGAAAGGCTGTGACAAACTGTTGCTATCACTTAAACTTGATAAACCAGTCTAACGATTCACGGCTCGCACAAGAGAACACAAAGCACACTCCTGCAGCACTCTGCTGCGCTTTGCAACAGGAGTGGATTACATGAATGACAGTCCGCCTCCACACAATAGGCACTGAAAAAATACTGCAGTAGCTCCAGCAGGTATCCCACGCGTAGCGTTCAGAACACAAAGAACACTCCTGCATCACACTTAGATATACTTTATTAAGGTCATCAGGAATTCAGTCAGAGTGTTGGTGGTGGACATATATTTCTCATTTTACTCTCCCTCCTGCTCTCTCTGCTCAGCCAATCTCTACCTTCTCACTGTAACACCAGCCCCATGTGCATCCTCACGCTTCTGCTCCTTTCTACTCTTGGCCCCCCTTCTTTGGAACACATTACCTCTTTCTATCCGCTCCACCCCTACCTACTCATCCTTCTGCTCCTCTCTAAAAGCCCTTCTTCTCCACTCCCCCTCTGACTCTCCTCCCTTACCTTTCTCCTCCCCCCCACACTTCCCATCCCCTCCCTACTTCCCCCTTCCTCCTGCTGACCTCAAATCAGACATTGAAAACACCAGGGGGTGCAGGGTGCCACCAGGGGGCTGCCCCCCTTCCATCCCCTCCCTCCTTCCCCCGCTGACCTTAATACAGAAATCGAAACCTTCCTACCCACCCCCTCTCTCCTCCACTCCTTTTAAGTAAATTGTTCTACTTACTGTGTCACTGGTTTGCTTCATGTTTGAAAATATGCTTCTTTCACTGTTGTACCTTGTTGTTATACTGTAAACAGCTTTGATTTAAAGCGCTATATAAATTTAATAAACATAAACATATGAGTGTACTGGTGCTTTTTCCAACCAAGCTAATGCATCACTGCACATTGAGGTATAGGTTTCCTTAATTAGTATTGGTTAGCGTTTTCATTGGACCATATGGAACTAGCGTTGTTTGACAATGGATATGTTTTTTCTTTTCTTTTTTTGTTCCCTTTTTATTATTTTCCTTTGTCACCTTCAATGTGACACATCTTTGCCCTGGTGTACTGGTCTAGTTCAATATTTTGTTACAATTTATACAACAATATTATCTTTACTATGATATTTAAGCCCTGGTGAAGACCGGTGTTTACTAGGTCAAAACACGTGTTGGTGAAGGCTTAATATTAGTGATGACTTCATATTAAAAAAATAATTGCACACCTAATAAGGAACCTTTCATGAATTATTTTCGGGTTTGATTTCTGTATGAATTAAGTTAATAGGTGCATGGCGCATTGGGCAGATATATGTTTTAGGATTTCTCTCATAAGGCTTCCTTGGCTTTGCAGTCATTATCTAGAACCCATACTGCCTATCTGCACCAATCAGGTTGGTATTTGCTGTGGGATAATCAATTAAAATTCAGAGCTATTGATTTTACAAGTGGTTAGCACAGTGGAGCATTAGCCCTTTTTAAGCCTGAAACATTAGGAAGATTACTCATCTTAGTGAAAACGTGTCTGAGAAGACCAATTTGGCTGTCCAAATTTATCTCAACCCTAATAAAACATTTTATTATTTATCCAGTCCTGGTGAGTCCAACCTGGCCTTGCGGACAGGTAACCGGAGCCCTCTGGCCCTACAACAGGAGCGAGAGTCAAACCTTGGAGGGCCGAGGACAAAGCCCAAGGAGAACCCTGCAGTCATAGTGGAGGGCAGGTGACGACTCGTGTCGTCAACTGCACAGAGTGAGGCAGGCCGAAGAGACTGCGCAGCCCCCCAAAGGAGCGATGTCCATCACCAGCAGGTGCACAGTGGCTCCAGCTGAAAGGGATGCATGCCACACGACAGGACAGAGAAATATCAGCCCCGGAGCAGGGAAGGCACAGCAAATCCCCAGGGTGAGGAGATGGAGAAAACCAAACCCCAGATCGGGGATCACACATCGGAAAAAGCCCAAAAGTGGGCTGAAAGCGAGAGAGAAGTCCCGGAGCAGGGAACTATCCGAAAACCCTCATATTGGTGAGAAAAGCTGAGGCCAGCACCGGAGCGGGGAATAAACAAAGTGCCCCGGGTTTGGGGAAAAGGGAGGTCTTCCCCCAAACAGGGAAAGATCCAAGAAACCACAGACTGTGGAGGGAAATCAACACAAGATTCGGAGCGCAGAAAACACTGGGAAGCCCAATATTGGTAAGAGGAAAGCGAAAGAGGAAAGCCCTAGAGTTGGGAAAATACTAAGAAACAGAGAGACTGAGGCAAGCCCCAGAGTGTGGAAACCAGCAGAAAGCCCCAAAGTGAAGAAAACAGGGTGAAACACAAGAGTGGGAAGACAGGAAGTGGGCAGACTGAAAGAATCTCAGATTGGGGAAGCAACACAGGAAGGTCTTGCTCTAAGGGGGAGAGACTGTGTGAAATACCATTTAAAGGAAAGCCCAGAGAGACTTGGCTGGAGCTCAGGCAAAGGTACGTCTGCAGTACACAAGTCATATGTTTGTGACTGTGGACATAAGCAGAGGTCTATAGTAAAGAGACATGGGTGGGGATCAGAAGCCACCAGCCATCCCTTTTATTGGGCAAAGCCCAAAAGTATAACCTGGCTGTTTTATGTTCTCTTTTGTAGTCTTAGGGATATCAAGTAGGTCAGGTTAGGTTCTGGATAGATTACTTAATTTGTATTTTACCAGCTTGACCCCTCACAAGCACCCTTTTTTCCTTTGTATAGAGTAGGCCTCAGTACTGCAGAGTTAGGGAAATATTTGTTTTTTTTCTGAGAGAAAACTTTAAAAAATAATGCCCCCTTGTCCGTTTCCTGATTCAGACTGGGCACACCTTCTAGACCTTATCCCTGCATTTCTTCTCCTACGGTAACAGACTGGTCTCTGCCTTCATTTGAGACAAGACACCCCCTTGGATTTCACATAACTGTAGAAAAATCTATCCTAGGGCTCCTGGATTTTTGAGCCTTTTTCTGTTGCACATCGTTTTTCTTTTTTTTTTTAAACTCTTTTTATTGATTTTACAACATGTTAAACAGTTCCCCATCAGGATCACCCCTCCGTTCCCCGGAGGCGACTTCTGTGCTGTCCTTGGTCCATTCCTTTCATGGACCGGTCACCGGAGTTCATTGTAGATCCAAAGGTTTTAGGCACTGGGGGCACCACGCTACCCGAAAGTGGTCTTTGAGAAAGGCTAAAGTTTCTCCCCAGTCTTTTGCGAAGTTATGCACATTGTTGCTCATTTTTGAGTAGACAAGGTGTTGGTCCGGTTATTGAAGTCTTACAATGGCTTCCTAAGCAAAAGCCACTGCTTATAGCATATTATTCCTCAGTAGTGGCCGTAATGCCCCATGCAAGGGACCAAATCGCAAGCAAACCCACTGTGGCACTTCTGTCACCTCTAAGCCATATTCACAACTATTTGATCTTCACGTCGGTCCTTGAATCAGAATGTTTTGATGGCATGGCGGTGATGGATATGTGCTTGATTTTTTGACAGGTCAGAAGACTAGCCTTGAGACAGTCTTGCCTACAGTTGTGAAACTGGGCATGGCAAAGGGGCAATTGCGAAGGAACTTCATTGCATTTGGCAAGAGTATAATTTCATAATGATCCCAGACAGGATTGTTTTCCCTCTTGTATAAAAGGAAGGCGAACTCCAGAATCAATCCATCTTGGCTGCTTCAGTTACAGAGAAAGCTTGGTTCCTATTATGGAAAGCTATTCCCAGATTTGACTTAAGAATTCAATTGAGGGAAGTGATTTATAAGTTTATAATGAACTGCTTTCCTACCCCATCTAAGCTTCATGCTTACAATCAAGACTTCCTGAAGTATGTTGGAGTAATTGTATGAATTCACATTTGGCAGTCGTGTCAGGACACTTGCGATCTTCTGGAAAGAGATCTTGGCAATTGCTAGGTCTGTTTTTAGGGTTTCTGGTTCCGGATAAACCATCAGTTTGGCCAGCCACCTTGTTCTTTGGCGTGGGAATCTTGGAGATGCACTCAGGAGTTTCATATTTATGCTAGCAACGACTGCAGAAGTAACACTAGCCTCTAATTTGCGGAGTGTTGATCCCTCGTCTTTGGGACAGTACTTACATAGATCATGCAATGCAGTGGCATTGGGAGAGGCATCCCTTGTGATCATCTGCACGTATGCATCCTTTCTGCAAAGAGATAGTCAACAATGGACATTGTTCATATATTTCTCTCTTTACTATCCTCAGAGACTTGGAATATTACATCTTATTGTGGGAGATGTTTGCATTTGCTGTGGGCAATGGGGTTAAATTCTGATTGCACATCTGTACATCATTGTTCTTTAAAAGTACAGCATGGATTAGTGTTTGGTTGTTGTTTTTTTAATTGTTTTTTTTCTTTACGCTTTGGTTTTATTGTTGTACTGTTGTAAATTCCAATAAAAGATTAATTTAATGTGCAAGGCCATGATGGATATAGCTTGGTTCTCCCAGTGGGAAAAAAAGTGGACACGAGATAACGCTCCTTGCCTGGTGAGAAGCTGTCAAACCCGTATACAGACCTGGCCTTCGGAAACCATGTAGGGAGCACACCACAGCAAGGAAGGAAAGTGGGTTCCGAACAAAGCAGCCAAAAAAAACCCTTTCTATCCCCACCGAATTGTAATAGACAGAGGCGAGAGTGCTGGGTGGTGCAGGCGAGCAGATCTTCAAGGCAGAACTGCAGTAAAGGGGAAACAAAACAGTTCTAACTTGAGGTTTTGCTTCCCCCCCCCCCTTAATCCCCAAGGATGTTTCCAAGTACCTGAATGGAAGTTCACTCTGACAATAGGGGAGACCACACACTGCTGTACCTATGGCAATGTGCAGAGTTTCTGGAAGGGTGGCACGAGTGGGCGTGAGCAAGACAAAAAAATGCACTACATGGTTGTGAACAAAAAACAGCACTCCGTGGTTGCAGGAAGTAATCCAAGAGGAATAACAAAAAATACTAATTCCTTAATCTTAAAGTCCTGAAATCGAGTCCTGATGGTTGCAGCAGTGTGTGCGAGTCAGTGCACGCAGATGCAGCCTGTAGTCTTGATGCTGCTCGCGTCCTGAGTGGTGCCTGTGATGAGAGGAACGGTCCTCAGTTGCAGGAAGTTTTACAAGACGTATTCTTCCGAATGCGACGGAACTATATAGCAGCTGTTCTATAGTTCAGGTTTCAGCAGAATCGTCCTGAAAGGCCGGGTCGAGCGAGGCTATTTCTAAACAGGAATGTAATTTCACCAAAATACCAGGAGTAGCGGAAGTGACATCACACAACCTTTGTCCTCTGATGACATCACAGGAAGTGATGCCATTTGATCCCACCCTGAAGTGGCATCGCAGGAAGCGATGGAACACAACCTTTCACCCCTTGACAAAACAGGAGGTGGCATCACATAGCATTGTGTCTAAGTACACTACCAAAAATATGGCTACGATACTGTAAAGTGATATACATTTCATACAAGAATGGATCACCATATGTATCGGTAATATCATTGCGTGTAGGCTCATATTACCAAATTACTGTGAATGCAAGCAGACGTCCAAAACCAAACAATTATCACGTGTTATTATATAGCACTTAGGCTTAATATATAGAACAAATATACATACAATATCACCCAACCTGTGGTGGTACTGATTTATCAACCTCAGCAGGATGAAAGGCTGAGTTGGCCTTGCCGGGAGTCGAACCTGCAGATCACACACACATTGCAGCAGCGAATGCTCAACCCAGTTATCTTACCGGCTGTAGCTATCAGAAAACCAGCCACTCCAGAAACAAAGAGCCAAATGCTGCTGGCCACACCCCAGGAGCCTCAATTACAAAAAAATATAGATTAACATTTTTAGGGGTAGCAAGGGAGACCTCAGGGTTCGCAGTTGCGACCCCTAAATAATGTCCCTGTTTGTAAGTGGTGTGCGATTTGGAAAACTGACCTCACTATGGCCTGTATCTATGGGTCCAGAAGGGCTGCAGTAACATCCCTGGACAGAGACAGCTGACCGGGGATCGGCACATAGTGTCGGATTTGAAAAGCCTGAAAGAAGTTGTGTCTGATGATTCACCCTCTGACGCATTCCAATCGGCAGCAGGTTGAGTTCTTTTTGGCAAAGTCCATTCTGCATCTAGGGCACGACTGGGGAACATAAATGTAGCAGAATTCAGCTGTCAACCTTAAATTCTGGAAAGAATGAGAAGATTGATTCCAACTTTCAAGTTGGTTTCTGCTCTGGCTTAGCCAAAGCCCATCTAGTATTCCATGATTGAATGGAAGGCTCCTATCATCAATTGCCTCCATGACCACCAGTCTGGCTTCAGAGCTGCCAGAAGCACGTAAACTGCTTTCCTGAACAGCTATGAAGACGTGCTCTCGAATCTTGACTCTAATCTCACTTCTGTACTCATTCTCCTCGATCTATCCTCTGCTTTTGACAGTCAACCATGCCATCCTACTCCATAGTCTCCATGAAAAACTTGGTATTACTGATCAGTCCCTTGCCTGGTTGACCTCCACCTGCCGACCGACACTCTCAGGTCCAACTGGGGTCTTTACTCTCTTCCATCTCTATCTCTCTACTTGTGGTGTTCCCCAGGGGTCTAACCACTCTCTCTGGCTCTTCAACCCTGCTCCTTCCTGCGAGGCTAAGAACGTTGGTGTCATCTTCGACTCCGCCGTCTCCTTCTCTCCTCACATCTCTGATGTCTCTAAGAAGTCAAACTATTGGCTGCACCTCCTCAGAGCTATTCTTCCGTTTCTCACTTTCCCCCAGAAGCTCACTGTCTCCAGAACTCTGATCCTCTCTAGGCTGGACTATTGCAACAGCCTCTTTCTAAATCTTCCTGCCTCTACTCTTCAACCTTTACTGCTTATCCAGAACAGGACTGCAAGACATGTCCTTGGAGCCCAGGGATCATATCTCTCCAACTCTGAAATCTCTTCACTGGCACCCCGTGACTGCAAAGATCAATTTCAAGACCCCCTGCATCATCCACAAGACTTTCTGGGACCTGTGACCAATCTACCTCCAATTTTTCGCTTCTGAAACATCATCTTCTCGAGCTCTCGGCTCATCCACCTCCAACTCTCTGAGGGTGTAAATACTCACACAAGTCGTAACACCAATAACTCTAAAAGAGCAGTGATGATCTGGTATGTATTAGTAGTGGAGTAGCCCAGTGTGGCCTCCTCTATGAGGGTGACCTTCCCTATGAAATACCACCTTGTCCGAGCCAATAAGATACGGACAAGAAAGAGGTTCACATGGAAGAGCGAAAAATACCACCAGGTATTCACCAGGCTGAAAAGAAATGAGGGAGGGCTTTAGTACAGGAATAGGATAAGATAATGATAACAAGGAAGTCAGAAAAAAACTAACCTGAATGTGCTGGGAATCGACGTTAAATGAAAGATCTGGTAGATGTGGTAAAAAGGCTCTTATTGATAAGGTTTTGAAATAGAACTCATGGATTGAGGTAGTAACAAAAGAATAAAGAGAAATGGAAGAGGTAGGGTAGAAGGAGGGGCTAGTTAATTTGGTTAGTAAGGACCTAATTTCCCAAACGAAATGAGGGCACTCTAATGGAAGACAGAGAAGCCGTGATTACAGCAAGGCATCCAAAGTTCAAAGCTGTCTGAAGATAGAAAGATAAGTAATCCAATAAGAAATCCATAGTGCAAAATGTGTCAAAAACCAGGTAATCGGCAAGCAAACAAGTACAAAGGGTAATCCCAAAAACGGGGTCGTTCTACCAGACCCAGGATCGAAGTATCACAGGAGAAATCCAGAATCAGAAGGCAAGTCGTAGCAATGCAGAAGTCGGTAACCAAGAAACAGCTATCAGAATGTCAAAGAACAAGAAGCGTGGACGTAGCTTCAATCAGAAGCATTTGCCGAGTGAAATGCACAAGTTTTTATGCTTCTGGGCTGAGTGCATTCTTTGACGTAGGTGCATGCGCACCGGTGGAGAGCGCTGCGTAGTCATGGCAACTGAAGACTGGTGTGATTGATTTGGAACGTTGGGCCGCAAGGGTTCTGCAGGCGCCATGGCAACTGCAAGAGGCGTCTTAACGCCGATTATATGTGTATTCCGTTTGGCATATGGCCGAGACGGGAACAGGAACTGTGACAGAGAGGGTCAGGCGCTTCTCCACCAGAGAGTTGGGGGCAGATCTATCTGCTCAGCTGGGGCCTCCCTCTGGAACAACCTCCCTGACTCTCAAACCTGAGCAGAAGCAACTCTGGTTCCGGAAGCAACTCCGGACCTTCCTTTACGTTTCTGCTTTCTCTCTTCCTCTCCCGTGCTGATGCAACCGACTGCTTTGTGCACTGGGCACCTGGTCACCTTTTGAACTCTGGCCTAGAATCCTGCATGTCCAGTTGCCCTCACACTGCCTCCAGGCTTCCCAGCACTTAAGGGTCTGTATCTGAAACCCTGCAGTCCCTTCTCTCTGAACTTCTGAGCCATCCACTGGTTGCACTTGTGAGTTAATTGCACTTCCCACTTCCCCTTCCCCCTGGCGCTCTCCCCTTCCCTCTCCCCCGCATTTGCGAGATCGGAATGACACAAGGCCTAGTAAGAAGATCGTTATTTTATCCTACCCTTGTTTCCCCCTCGTCTTGTCACGCCTAGAAATTCTTGTGTCCAGGCGTGTTATAAATACCATATCATATATCATTTGGACATGGCGGTAAGGGGTATGACCATGGGAGTGGCCTTTAGAAGACCTGTAGTTCTAAAGGTAATGTCATTTCAGCCAGAAGTACAAAATCGCATCCTGGATTTACCCTTCTATGGGTAGAACAATTTAGTCTTCACACAGATGAGGAACTAAATAACAAGAACGGCGCACAGACTACAAAGTCCTTGGATTCCCTTACAAAGCCGCCTGCCAAATCAGGGCTTTCTGGGCTGAAAAGACTGTCTTTACACTTGAAGGATTCGAGGGGGTTCAGAGGATTCCATGTTTGTCCGAGTAGACAGAACAGATCTCCTAGACCTCTGTGCATGAAGCAGTCATGACACTCTATAGGGTGTCCTGTTCTCAGCTCTCCCCTATGTGAGATCCCAAGCAGTTTAGTGTGAGTTTACAGGATCCCAGTTCTCTGGTGGAAGCAAAGGTTTGTTCTCTTACAAAAGCAACCAGTGGGCCCCATCAGTGGGACACAGGGACAATCGTATCCCTCTTTTCGAAGGGATTGTGTCCCCTGACGTTTTCCTTATCTTTGATAATACGTTTCCAGCTTGCTGGCCTCGGAAATGTTTTCTGTAGAGGGTGCTGCGTGTCGACGTCTGCCGAGTCGATGTCCCTCGACGGCCACCGTATCGGCGCCGACGTCACCATGCCCATAAATAGCCACGCGCTGCGTCCGTTGCTCAGTTCCGTTTTTCCGTGCTTCGTGGGGCCTCGGAACGTCGTTGCTCAGTTCAGTCAGGTTTAATATCTATTTCGACTCGAATATTCCTTATCGTTCTCAATGGCTTCTTCATCAGAACCGACAACGCTGCGATCCGGCTTCAAGAAATGTCAAGACTGCAGTAAAAAAATGTCAATAACGGATCCACATAGGGTCTGTTTATGGTGCTTGGGGTCCGAGCACCATTGTTCGGAGTGTGAGGACTGCATGTCCATGACAGCGAAAGCCCTGAAGGAGCGAAAGGGGAAACTCGAGAGAGGTAAGTCAGCCAAATCCTCCTCGAAGGTTTCGTCGGCTGAGTCGAGGCATTCGTCTCCTCGCCGTCCAAAACACTCCCATTCTAGATCTCGAAGCAGCTCCCACCATTCGTCGAGATCTAGACACTCAAGAAAGAGACGTCGAAGGTCCCATTCCTCGTCGTCTTCTGTGTCCCCAGAAATAGTTTCCTGTCCCACCAAACAGTTCTCAAGCTGAGTGGGAGGAATTCAGAAAGAAAATGTTAAGCGTCTTCGAGAACGCGGCCTCGACCCCCTCGAAGACAGCTGAGGGTGATACCCCGTGTGAAAAACCCAAAAAATCAAAACACTGCGAGTCGCAGCACCCGGCGAAACATTCCACCCGAGAGCGCCATGAGCCATCAGGTAAGAAGGCACCGTCTTCGCCGTCGTCGAAGATTCCTTCGACGCACGGATCGGCGGCATCGACGCTGTTGTCGAAGGGTTCCTCGACGCATCGGTCGGTCGATCGACTCGACGCACGTCGACGCCGATGAAAGAGAGGACCAAGGCTCCACAGCCAACTGTGATTTCAAGGGCCTCCGGCACGACGCCGAGACCGTCGTCGATGCCCTCGAGTAGGATCCCGAACCTCTCGAGTTCTTCGAGACCCCTTCCAGTTTTTCCGACGCCGTTTTCATGTCACTTCATGAGGCAAGTGGACTGGACACTTCCCCAGAAGTGGAATTTGTAAAGCCAGACCCAGTGGAACATGCCAAAACACCATATAGAACCCTGATGGCAAGAATAATTGAGTTTATGGGTTGGTCTGTGCCTTCACCTGTTTTCCAACAGGATGATCTGACAGATATATTGGACAAAGGCCCACAGGAGGACCCGGTGGTCCCCTTCCATGCAGCCCTACAACGAAAAATTGCATCCAATTGGGAAACTCCCGAAGTTATCCCAGCAGTCAATAAAAGATTGTTGACAAAGTATAGGGTAGCGGCTGCTGACCCTGAATACCTGTCAAAACACCCGACCCCAGAGAGCCTGGTGGTTCAAGCGGCAACTTCATCCAGCAGTAGGACTGCTTACCCTACTGTCCCACAGGATAGGGATGACAAGAGGTGCGACTCTATGGCAAGGAAGGTCTTCTCTGCCTGTAGTATGGCGTTGAAGTCCATCAACCGCACCTGTACGCTCGCCAGGTTCAGTCAAACACTATGGGAGTGTGCTTCATCGGCAGCTGACTGCATACCCGAAGGAGAGGAAAAGGAAGCCTTCCTTAACATCATTAAAGATGGCAAAGATGCCATGTGCGAATCACTTCAAACGGGCATCGATTCCGCTGACAGTATCAGCAGGGCCATGGCGGCAAGTACAACAATCCGCAGGCATGCGTGGTTGCGAAAGTCGGGCTTTGCCCCTGATGTACAGGCCAGACTTTTGAATATGCCCTTTGACGGCTCTTCATTATTCGGGAAAAAGGCTGATGACAGTCTGGAAAAGTTACAGACTTCTAAAGCAGCAGCAAAATCCTTAGGAGCTGCTATCCGCCAAACTCCTTTTCGCCCCTCAGGAACCTCTGGGAGAGGAAAGTCCTTTCGCTATTATTCCGCATTCGGGAAAGGCAGAGGACAGCCGGCTCAAAGAGGCCAAAGGAGATCCACCCGAGGTGGACGGGTCAAAAGTACTAAGACCGCAGCAGGTGCCTCTTTACCCTCGGCATCTACATCAGTCGCCCCCAAACCACTCGGAGGCCTTCACACACAAGACACCAGTAGGGGGCAGGTTAACTCACCATCTGACGGAATGGCAGGCTATAACGTCAGATGCTTGGGCGTTGGAGACAGTTGCCCAAGGTTACTGCCTACCTTTTCTACATATCCCTCAGTCATCCACCGGGGAACAGCTCCCTAAAAGTTCCAGATCCGCTCCTCTTGCAGGAAATTATGGACCTGCTAGAGAAAGGTACCATAGAACCGGTACCTGTAGCAGACAGGAACAAGGGCTGGTTCTCCCCCTTACTTTCTCATACCAAAGAAGGACGGAGGACTGAGACCCATCCTGGACTTACGAGAATTGAACAAATTCCTCAGGAAGGACAAGTTCAAGATGGTAACTCTCTCTCAGATCCTTCAGGCCCTCCAGCTCCAGGACTGGCTGGTATCTCTGGACCTTCAGGATGCTTATTTCCATGTGCCAATCCATCTCAAGCACAGGAAATACCGGAGGTTCGCAATTGGTAACTCTCGTTATCAATTTCGAGTTCTGCCATTTGGGCTGACCTCCGCCCCGTGGGTCTTCACCAAGCTGATGTCAGTAGTGGCGGCGAGTCTAAGGAGGGAAGGGATCCACATTTATCCCCACCTGGACGATTGGCTGATCAGGGCCGTATCTTCGGAGCAGGCCCAGACCCAGCTAGATTATGTCTGCCTCTTCCTTCACAGACTGGGCTTCTCCCTCAATTTAAAGAAGTCACAGATGATACCATCTCAGAGACTCCAGTTCATTGGAGCGGTCCTGGACACTTCCCTGGGAAAAGCCTCGCCACCAGAGGTGAGGGCTCAAGATATTCTACAGATGGTCACCAAGTTTCAGAATGCCCAGCGTCTCCCAGCCTTCGACTTTTTGAGGTTGCTAGGCCTCATGGCATCCTGCATCTTCCTTGTGCCAGAGGCTCGCCTGAGAATGAGATCTCTTCAGTGGGCACTGAGAAGTCAGTGGTCACAATTCTCAGGGAGAATGACAGACCTCCTCTGGATTCCGGACAAGGTAGCCCACGACCTTCAATGGTGGGCCTATCCAGAGAACATCTTGAAAGGAGAACTGTTTTGGCAACCATGGCCGGAGATAACAGTAGTCACAGACGCCTCACTCACGGGGTGGGGAGCCCATGCCAACGACTTGACCATCAGCGGTCGTTGGTCTCCATCGGAGTCCAGACTACACATCAACCTGTTGGAGCTGAGAGCCATCAGACTGGCACTGAAGGCTTTTCTGCCGTCTGTACGGGGGAGAAACGTCCTGATAATGACGGACAATACAGTGGCCATGCACTACCTCAACAAAAGAGGAGGCGTAGGGTCACTGCCACTGTGCAGAGAGGCGAGGCAGCTCTGGTTTTGGGCAATTCAGGAAGGAATCTCTCTATCGGCAATTCACCTAGCCGGAGAGAAGAACTTGACAGCGGACGCTCTGAGCAGGCAGAACACAGTCTCCCATGAATGGGAGTTTGCTCAGGAAGTCCTTCAAGAGATCTTTGCCCTTTGGGGAACCCCTCAAGTGGATCTGTTCGCCACCAGTATCAACAGGAAATGCGACAGATTTTGCTATAGGGAATTTCCCCCGAGAGGAGCTCTGGGAGACGCGTTCGTAGTGGACTGGGAGTTCCCACTTCTGTATGCGTTTCCTCCGGTCCCTGTCATTCCTCAAATGATCAGGAGGTTGAGAAGGTTTCGGAAGACCATGATCCTAATTGCCCCGGATTGGGCCAGGAGAACGTGGTACCCGGACCTTCTTGACATGTCCATCTGTTCTCCAATTCGTCTACCGTACAGAGGATCTTCTCTCGCAGAAGGGAGGTCAGGTTCTCCATCCAGCCGTCAAGACCCTCAACCTTCACGCTTGGTATCGGAAAGGTTGAGGTACAAGGATTGGGACCTTCCAGATGACGTCATGGAGGTGTTGCTTTCGGCCAGAAGACCAGCAACTAAGACTCTATACCGCTGCCGTTGGAATAAATTTTGCAGCTGGTGCAGAGAAAAGAATATCGAACCCTTTTCATGTGGTACACCTGCGGTGTTATCCTTCTTACTTTGTTTGGCAAATTCGGGCCTTCAAATTGGCACTATTAAGGGCTGTCTCGCAGCGCTATCGATCTTTAAGCGCACTGCAGAGGAGCCATCGTATTTCAAAATTCCATTGGTAATGCAATACCTGAAAGGTCTAACTAATGTTTACCCTCCAAGACCATTCCAAGTTCCCTTATGGGACTTAATTCTAGTTTTAAACTTCCTAAAAGTTGCTCCTTTTGAACCACTCCACTCTTGTTCATTGAAGTTTCTCACCCTCAAAACTGTTTTATTGGTAGCATTAACATCTGCTAGAAGGGTTCGCGAGATACAAGCCCAGTCTTGTAAACCTCCTCATACAACTTTTCACAAGGACAAAGTAGTGCTACAGGTGAAGCCTAACTTCCTCCCAATAGTAGTTTCGGAATTTCACATTACTCAGAAGATTACTCTACCTTCATTCTATCCTCCTCCCCATCCGGGGAAAGAGGAAGAGAGACTACACAGGCTGGACCCTAAGCGAGCCTTGAGTTTTTATATCAGTAGACTTGCTAAAATTAGACAAGCAGACCAACTCTTTGTAGGTTACGCAGGACATAAGTTGGGATTACCAATAACCAAACAAACCATCTCCAGATGGATTATTTTAGCCATTCTGGAATGCTACAAACTAGCAGGGAAAGAGCCCCCTCAAAATCTAAGGGCTCATTCGACCAGGGGTATCGCAGCATCCTCAGCTCTTCAAAGAGGGGTACCAATTAGAGACATATGTGCGGCTGCCACATGGTCGTCCGAACATACCTTTACCAAATTTTATAGCCTGGATTCCTCCTCTAGTCAAGAGACTAGATTTGGCAAAGCTGTGTTACACTCTGTTCATTCTTAAAGGGTAATATGGCATCTCTTACTCCCGCCTCCAATCACATACCACTGCTATGGGAGTCTATCATAGATAAGGAATACGTCGGAGGACACAATCCCTTCGAAGAACAAGTTACTTCTTACCTTGTAACGTTCTTTCGATGGGATGTTCCTCCGAAGTATTCCTTATCGCCCCTCCCATCCATCCCTGCAGTAACATTTCCCTTGTGGTTGCAGCTTACGCTCCTTCAAGGGTAGTAACCATTCATACAATAACTACTTTACTCTACAAAACGGAACTGAGCAACGGACACTGCGCGTGGCCATTTATAGGCATGATGACGTTGGCGTCGATACGGTGGCCGTCGAGGAGCACCTACTCGACGGACGTCGACGCACAGCGCCCTCTACTGGGAAACATTTTTCCGAGGCCAGCAAGCTGGAGATACAAATATCATAGATAAGGAATACGTCGGAGGAACATTCCATCGTAAGAACGTTACAAGGTAAGAAGTAACTTGTTCTTTGCTTGAACAAACAGGAAAGCACCTAATCGATGAAATTGTGCACTTGAGCAGTATGTTTAGGAATGAGCACTAAGGATCGATCACGTCCTTAGGGCAGCTCATCTAGCAGGGGCGAGCAGTGGTCAGGCAGATGCGCTATGCAGGAGGTCTTTTGCCAGTCACAAATGGGAATTCAACAATAGTCCTTCCGCACATGTTTTCATCCAGAGGATCACCACTAGTGGACCTGTTTGCGACAGAGCTCAACAGCAAGTGTCACCATGGTGCTTTGTAGAAAGAGGGGGGAAGGGTCTTTGGGGAGTTACACATCTTATTATAAGAAGTGACAGAATGAAGGGAAAGAGGAAGAGAGTTCCAGTGAAGAGGGGCAAGTAAAGAGCCAGAAGGAAATCGAAATTGGGCCCACAGAGAACGCGGAACACATAATAGAAATTGATATACTGAGAGCAAAGAGAAGGTGAAGGGTGATAAAGAGATGAGATGAAAGGTAGGAAAGCGCAAGACCATAGAGAGATTGGAAAACAATACAGGGGAAATTAAATTTGAGACAGGAATGAAAAGACAACCAGCCAAGTGAGGATAAAGATAGAGATAGAATCACGAGGCATAAGTAAGCATAATAGGCAAATAGATGCATTCAAAACAGACTTAAGCAGGGCTAAGTATGAATCAGGAACTCCAAAGTGTGTACAAGAACAATAAAACGCTGTTGGGAAGAAACGTAGTTTAGTAGCTTCAAACTTAAGAAAATACATACATTTGTGCATATTGAAAAGATGGAAACTACAAGAGCATGAAATTAAAGAAATGTGAAGAGAACAGCATAAGTCAGTGTCAAGAAAAAGGTCAGTATTACGTGCAGTACTAGATATAGGAAGTAAAGAGGGAGGAAAGGAAATCGAAATAGGAGTAGAGGGAGGTGCAATAATATTAGAAGGAAAACAAGAGAGATTCAGTCTTAGTAGCATTTAGCACAAGAAAGTGGTCAGATATCTACGAATTAATAGCCTAGAGGCAAGAAGTAAGATTATTGTGAATAGAAGGTTGAAAGGAAGAAGGACAGAAAAGGCTGGGTATCAGCATAAAAGTAATGAGATACCCAGAGAGATTAAATAATAGCAGCAAGAGGAGAAGTATATAGAGCAAAAAGAAAAGGTCCTAGAACAGAGCCTTGAGGAACACTATGCAAAAGAGGTAGAGTATCAGTTGAAGTCCCAGCCCAGGAAACCGAGTACGTACGGTAGATGGGTAAAAACAGAACCAAGATAGAAAAGAGCCAGAAAAGCCAAACGAACTAAGAGAAGTCAAGAGTGAAGTATGATTCACTGTGTCAAAAGCAGCAGATACATCAAATAGAATTAGAAGAGACAAGTGTTTAGAGTAGCTTGCTGAAAGGAGTTAGTGACAGACAGAAAGGAGAGCCTTTTCTGTAGAATATAGAGGTTGGAATCCAGACTGTAAACAAGGAAGAATAGAATTTTCAGATACAAAGGAAGAAACCTGCAAATAGACCAGACATTCAAGAAGCTTGGAAAGATGGGGATGAAGAGATAATAGCATTGAAAGTTCAAAGGAAGAGAAGGGTCCATGCAAGGTTTCCTTAAAATAGATAGAATAGAAGCATGTTTAAGTGAGGAAGGGAACGTTGAGAGAGAGATATTGAAAAGACGGGTAAGATATGAAAACAAAGAGAAGGTATGAGGGATGAAGGAAATGGGTCGAAGGGAGAAGCTGTAGAATGAGCATGCACTAATAAAGTAGTAGTATCAGAGCAAGAGACCACATAAAAGATGACTGAAGTATAAGAGTTTCTGATGTTTGTTAATCTGCTTAGAATCACATGCTGTGCATAGGTCCGACATCCAGTGGTCACTGCGGAGTATTGCATTTTGTTTTTCGTAGTCGAAAAGGGGACGTCGACAAGGCGTGTCTGTAACACTATCCCTATAGTGACGTGCGTTGTACCCACAATCCCTCACGCGTCGAGGTCCCTCAGATTGTTTTTTTCCGCCCAGCTTATGGTCGCCTTACCCTGAGCTCCTAGAGAGACATTGCAAAACACTTACTACGGACCTCGGTCCTTAATTTATACTTATTGTTAAAGATCCCTCCCCTCGACGTTAGCTGTGAAGCTGTTTCTCCGCCGAGCAAGTTTTCGATAGAGGGGAAGAGACGGAGGAGATCCTTCGGCGCTGCCGAACACGTGGCCAGGCCTCGCCGGCCAACATACAGTAGGGAGAGTGGGGGTTCGAACTTTTATCTTCTCGTCGAGAATGTCTTTCTTTCTCCCCTATCTTTCCCTTGGGGTTGTTATCACCAGTTTTTATTGCCTCAGCTATGGAGAGGACACCTTTTAAGTTTTGCCCACGCTGTAGGGGCAAATACACTTGGAAGGACAAACACAAGCTCTGTAATCGTTGCTTGCCCCTCGATCATAAAGAGGACAGCTGCGGGGCCTGTAAGCTCTTGAAACCAAGAACTCTTAAAGAACGGAAAGTTAAGAGGTGGGCGGACTATGCTATGTCGAAGTCAGTTTCCTCACCCGCCGCCGCTGTTACAGAAAGTGACGAGGAGGGTGATAACTCGACGTCCGTTACGGAAGTCATTAACCCCCAGAAGGAGCGTTCACGCTCCTCGACGTCCGTCCCCGGCACCGACGGGCTCGGCTCACGCCCTGCTTATGGGGATGAACACCCCGGCGACAAGGACGCACACAGACCCCATAGGCCTAAACACACAACCCACGGCTCTTCTTCGTCGAGGACGAAGGATCCATCAGCGCCGAAGGGGACGCAGGGCACTCCGGCGTCTACCTCAGACCGTAAGGGTCTCAAGCCCCACCCGCAAACGCAGCCGCGACCAGCGATTGGGCTTTCATCTAACACGGGCGCTACCTCAAAAACATCCGACGTAACGCTCCATAGAGCGGCTGTCGAGAAACAACGCGTAACACAGGCAACGTCGACTCCAGAACCCTCTACTGACGAACTCGTTGTCGAGAGCCTGGTGAGAATTGTTTCCGAAGACAAGCGTAAGCGGACGACGAAACAGACGTCGAATACTGCACCAAAAGATATAGAAACGCCGAAAAAGCACAAGAGTAGCCAGGAACTGCCCCCTTCATCTAACGGCACTTCTGAACTACCGGAGGGCTTTTCTGAGGGAGACGGAAACCTTTCGTCGACGTTGTGGGAGCGTTCGAAGCGTTTCGAAGGTGAAAACACTGATTTCCCCCCCTCTAGACTATTCAGGGGTTCCCCATGAGACCCTTGAAAGACTCCATTCTTGTATGGAAAAAATGGAAAGGTTTTTGGGTAGCCAAAACCCACCCACACCCAAAAGATCAAGAGAATGGACCCAGGATGACCCTAGGGTCAAGATTCCTAGGCTGTTTCCCCCTTCTACAGACACATATGACCTCACTGAAGAGGAGCAATACCTCCAGGAAGATGAGGAGTGTTTGAGTGGAGAGGAAGTACATGAGGAAGAGGGGTTTGAAGAAGACCCTTACACTAGTGCAGGAGCTTTTGAAGAAGATACAGCTACCTCACAGCCCTGGCAATCCCCATCAGTGCAGCCTTGGCAATCCCCATCAGTGCACTCAGACCCTGATGTCTTTTACCCTTCTCCTCCCAAGGACTCACCTATTGGAAACACCTCCCCCATAGATGACCAACCTTCACTTGATGCACTATTGCGCAAGGCAGCAGCACATTTTGAAATAGACACAGGAGAGACTCTTCCGGACATAGACTTTGTAGAAAAAGTTATTAAAGAAAAAGCCCCGGTTAGTCAATCTATTCCGCTCCTGGCGTCTATAAGGAGAAGAATAACTCCTTCCCTTTCCAATCCGGCCTTAGTCAGAGGGGTAAACCCTCGGATAGAAAAGCTCTTCAGCCCTTCGTCCTCTGACCCTTTGTACATCAGGGGACATTCTATTCTGGACTCCCTTGTAGTTACTAATACAAGAAAAAGAGCGGGGGTACCACTATCCACCAGTGAGGCACCACCTGACAAAGAGGGCAAGAAGCTCTATGCACTTGGGAAGAGAATCACGACCTCTGCCGCCTTCTCAACTAGGATTGCAAATAACAATTCCCTACTAGCTAGCTACGCAGATGCACAGTGGAGCAAGCTGCGCAGCGAAGAAGAGGACGCACCAGAACCCCTGCGTTCGCGCCTGCTGGCTATAATCTCAGAGGGAACTCTTGTAAACCAGGGCATCGTAAAGAACTCCTTAGATGCCGCAGAGACGGCTGGACGTTCCCTGGTTCAGGGAATACTTCTCAAACGCCATGTCTGGTTGCGCAATTCGGGATTTAAGCCGGAAACCCAGGCTTCCCTGATAAATAAGCCCATAGAACAAACACATCTGTTTGGGAAAGCAGTTGATGAAGCCCTAGAACATGCGAAGAAAGAGTTTGATACCATCAAGACTCTTGACCAAATTTCTAGGCCACCTAACAGACGTAGCTATGGCAATAGACGCTCCTTTCGTGGCCAACGCCAGCAGCAAAGCCAACAGCAATTTTACTCTGCTACCAACTGGCCCTCTAACCAAAGCACCCAGTTCAGTCACAGAGGCCAACGTCGTGGCAAAGGAAGAGGGCGCGGCTCCAGTCCCAAAGGCCCCACGCCCAATACCAACAAATGACCCGAAGATTCGGGTCCCCTCCCATGCATCACCGGTCGGGGGCCGGCTAACATCGTTCCTTTCAGCATGGGAGGGAATAACGTCAGACCGCTGGGTATTATCCACCATAGCCCACGGATACTGCATCGAATTCAACGGTTCCCAAAATACAGACCCCCACGGAACCGACGCATGACACCGGAACACCTCACTATTCTTCTTCAAGAAGTAGAAGAGCTACTGAAAAAAGAAGCTATAGAGGCTGTCCCCCTATCTCAGGTAACAGAAGGTATTTATTCAGTATACTTCCTTGTACCCAAAAAGGATTTAACCATCCGCCCTGTATTAGATCTGCGCCCAGCGAACAAGTTTGTCAAACCCCAAAAGTTTCGTATGGTAACCTTGCAGGAAGTAATCCCACTGTTATCACAGGGGGATTACATGACAACACTAGACATGAAAGATGCATACTTTCATATTTTAATGTTGCCAGCGCACAGAAAATACTTCAGGTTCAAGATAGAGAACAAACACTACCAGTTCAGAGTACTACCCTTCGGGATAGCATCTGCACCAAGGGTATTCACGAAAGTACTGGCAGTGGCAGCGGCCCACCTGCGCAGGTTATCCATCCCGGTATACCCTTACCTCGACGACTGGCTCATAACGGGGGATTCTTACGAAACATGCTTCTCCAATACCCAAAAGACCGTAGACCTTTTGTCCCAACTGGGCTTCTCCATCAACGAAAAGAAGTCCAGCTTAGACCCCAGCCAAATCAAACAATTCCTAGGGGCTCTAATTCGAACAAAGGACGGCCTCGTCTTCCCCTCCAACGAGAGGGTCCAAAACATGCTGTTTCAGATCCCCAGTTATGTGGCAGGTTGAGAGGTGACGGTACGCAAAGCAATGCGCTTGCTAGGGATGATGGCGTCATGTATTTATTTGGTACCTCGCGCGCCTGCGCCCAATGCAAGAGTGGCTTTACAGCCAGTGGTGTCAGGCCAGCGGACAATGGGACGATCTAGTGGTGGTCTCGCAGGCCTTGGTTCTCTCGCTACGGTGGTGGACAAAGGGAAACCTGTTATTGGGGAAAACTTTTGCCACACCCGCAGTGGAAGCCACTCTAACCACAGACGCATCCCTTACAGGATGGGGGGCTCACCTATCCCATCAGACTGCTTACAGAGTGTGGACTCCGAGCTTAGCATACAAGCATATAAACCTGCTGGAACTACTAGCAGTGTTCAAAGCACTGAAAGCCTTTCAGGAACACTTACAAGGAAAGACAGTGATGGTCCTCACAGACCGCACCAGAGCCATGTACTACCTCAACAAGCAAGGGGGCACTCACTCTCCAGGACTGTCCAAGCTGTCCCAGATTATATGGAAGTGGGCTCTCAAACACATGTTCCTACTATCACAACATGTACCAGGGGAACTCAATCTGCTAGCAGACAAACTCAGCAGAGACTTCCCCCTGCCCAAAGAGTACGAATGACAATTGCACGAAGACATCGTCTTAGATGTCTTCACGCAATGGGGATTCCCGGAAATAGACCTGTTCGCAGCCCTGGAGAACTCACAATGCCAAAGTTACGCCTCCAGGTACCCCCAGAACCAGTCCAAAGGGAACGGTCTGTCGATTCAATGGTCAGGGAAATTTGTTTACGCCTTTCCCCCAACTCCCCTCCTCAACAAGGTGGTGCACAAGATGCACCAGGAGCAGGTTACCATGATACTAGTGGTCCCAATGTGGGCCCGGCAGCCATGGTTCGCTCACTTGATGGACATGTCCCTATCTCCCCCAATGAAACTTCCCTGCCCGTACAACATGCTGTCACAAGACAAGGGCAGGACTCTGCATCCATGCCCTCAGACCATGAACTTAGCAGCCTGGCTCCTGAGATCATAGAATTTGGACATTTACATCTCCCACAGAGATGTATGGACATCCTCAGGGAAGCCAGAAAACCTAATACTCGCCACTGCTATTCCAGCAAGTGGAAAAGATTTGTCATCTGGTGTAGAAGTAAGAACATCAACCCGGTTGACTGCTCTGCCACTAACATTATTCTGTACTTGACCCATTTACTGGATTCAGGTCTAGTGTTTAATTCCATTAAAGTCCACCTAGCGGCACTTTCTGCATACACCACTTCCCAACTTAAAGTGTCGTGGTGGAAGATACCAGTTATCAAGGCCTTCATGGAGGGGGTAAAAAGAATACACCCTCCGATAGCTAACCCAGCGCCCGGATGGGACTTAAACGTGGTACTTTCTAGACTCATGGGCACTCCTTTCCAACCCATGCACAAGGCAACTCTTAAATACCTCACTCTTAAGACTGCTTTCCTAATAGCTATCACCTCCATTAGAAGAGTAAGTGAACTACAGGCTCTTTCTGTACTAGACCCCTTCGTAACAGTTCACAAGGATAAGGTGGTTCTACGCACACACCCAAGGTTCGCACCAAAATTCATCTCGAAATTTCATGTAAACCAGTCTATAGAACTACCAACGTTCTTTCAAAACCCTTCCAGCTTGGGAGAAAAAAGTCTGCATACACTAGATGTACGCAGAGCTGTCATGTTCTACATGGAAAGAACCACAACACTGAGAAAGACTAATCCGTTCTTTGTCTCGGTGGCAGCAGGAAGAGAAGGAGATGCAGTTTCTAAGTCCACTATATCTAGATGGATTGTACAATGCATCACTCTCTGTTACACTCTTGCTAAGAGAGAACTACCCTTCAAGCCAAGAGCACATTCCACTCGAGGCACTGGGGCTTCCATAGCATTCATTGCAAATGTTCCCCTTGAGTCCATCTGCAAAGCGGCTACCTGGAGTTCTGTGCACACCTTTACAAAACACTACTGTCTAGATGCACACTCTAAATCTGACTCCCAGGTGGGACAGGCAGTATTAAGACATCTTTTCTCTACTGTTCCTTCTCATAACCCACCGCCAACTCCGGGTACTGCTCGCTAGTCTATGCACAGCATGTGATTCTAAGCAGATTAACAAACATCAGAAGACAATGCATTACTTACCGTAAAAGCATTTCTGATGGTTGTATCTGCTTAGATTCACATGCGCCCGCCCTTCCTCCCCGCTCGGATGGAAGGAACATAGACATCCTTTCCTATATTTCTCTCTTTTCTGTACTCACTCACGTCTAGAAGGCTCCCTCAGGGCAGAAAAATACAAACAGAGGGACCTCGACGCGTGAGGGATTGTGGGTACAACGCACGTCACTATAGGGATAGTGTTACAGACACGCCTTGTCGACGTCCCCTTTTCGACTACGAAAAACAAAATGCAATATTCCGCAGTGACCACTGGATGTCGGACCTATTCACAGCAGATACAACCATCAGAAATGCTTTTACGGTAAGTAATGCATTGTCATATTCAGGAGCTCCAAGTATTGCAAGATTTTCCTGATTGCTCCTAATTGGCTCAGGGTTCACCAATATGCTGCTTGTGGCAAGTGGTCGACCTCTCCTTCTGCCCCTCCTTCCAGACCTCCTGCAGTAGGAAGGGAAGATAATGCACTCTTGCCCTCAATTGCTTTCCTTAGTCCTCTGGCAACTGAAAATTGACCCTTTGTTCACCTGGGTCTACCAGATGACACTCTAACTGATGGCAACTGCCAGGAAAACTACGCGAGCGCAGTACAACAGTAAGTGGCTGGGATATTGCCGTTGGATGCGACAAAGGTCTAAAGATCCCCCACAGGCCTCAAATGGTATTTTCTCCTTAGCAAGCTGAATTCATTCAGGTGCTCGTTTCAGCATGCAGCACACATTTGGCAGCCCTTGGAGCCTGCCTCTCTAACAAGAACAGAGTGGTATTGTTTTCCAATTCAATAATTAAACACCACTCCTGCGGACTGTCCCATCTGTTCCCACCTACGTGGCAACAAATGTGTTAATGGGCCTAGCACACAAGCTCTTCGAGCCTTTGGTAGCTATAGACTTGAGTCTAGTTTCATGGAAAACTGCGTTTCTTGTATCAATTACATCAGCTCATTGAATCAGCAAGTTGCAAGTATCAGCCAAAGAACCTTCTCTCTCATTTCATAGGGACGAAGTAGTCCTACAAACCCATCCTTCGTTTTACTGAAGGCGATTACAGATTTTCACATAAATTAGAAAATGTCACTACCCGTCTTCTTTCCGGATCCCCCATACAGGAGGTGGTTGAATCCTCCACTGTCTAGAGACGTTTTAAGGGCCTTTAGGTTTTATGGAGAGGACTGAGCCTGAAATGTCCTCGGACAGACTGTTACTTTTGGTGGTACCCATCTGGGACAAACAAGCGGCAAAAACTATAGCCAGGAGGATTGTTTCATGTATTTCTCACTCCCACCAGATTCAAGGCAAGGTTCCAACACAAGGCCTTCATGTCCTTCTAAGGAGAGCAAAGTGCTCAGCAGGGGCCTTCCAGCGACAAGTGCTATAGTAAGCCATATGCAAAGCAGCAACCTGGGCCTCCCCTTCATCTTTCTGTAAACGCTATTCACTGGATTTCAGTTCGGGCAGGCATTCCTAAGGAATTTTGCAGCAGTGGATGTTTCCTCCTCCCTGGGATAAAGTAGTGCTTAGTACTCTCCCAAATGTATGGCAGAAAGGGGACTGGGCATAGGAGTGAGGAAAACCTACTCACCATAGTGACTGCTGTACTATTAGTCCAAAGCTGCCTTTCTTCCATACACCCACTTTCCATTCCCCAAAATATGTAGCTAGCCTTTCCGTCCTCTAGCCAGAGTCAAAGGCGTAGCTGTGTTACAAACATTCAGCCCACTTCCACATTCACATTTTTAAAGGAGAAGCATGCGTTGCTGTGCTCTGTTCCCATCCTCCCGCAACACCCAGAACTCCCATATGTTTGGAAGGAAGGGGGACTTTGGACCAGAGTACAAAGGGAGACTCCATGGCTGTCTGAGAACAAAGTTTCCGAAACTGACATTGAGGTGTTCCCAGAGGGAGTTATAGAAGGTGTTTGCTTTTAGGCCATCACAACCAGCCAGACAGCTTTTTAGATAGTTGGAGTTACTGATCACTAGCTTCAAGCCTGGGGTTGAGCGACGCCTGCGCTAGAGAGGAGACAGCCCTTAGTGAGTTCTAACTACCTTTGAGTGTTACTGGGTTTCTGAGGCCATCTGTGACGTGCTTTCAGCCACTCCCAGATAGGTCGTCCATAGCCAAGAGAGATGCTGGGAATAGTACGCCTGACCAAACTGGCCAGTGTCCCCACCAGAGCCACACTCTGTGCTGCCGGATGTGATCTGTATGGGGACATGTAAGCAGTAGTTCCAGCCTGGAGCAAGGCCCTAGTCAAGACTGGTTTGAGGGTGGAAGTACCGGAAGGATCCTATTGTTGGATTGTCCTGAAATCCAGATTGCCCAATGAACATTCCTTGGATGTGGGAGCTGAAGTCATCTACATGGACTATGGAGGGGAAGTAAAGTTGGTCCCGTTTTAACCTTGCCTACATCATAAAACCTGTCCAAGCCAAGCACAAGTGTTGTGCAAGAAGATCTTGGTACCAGAAACTGAAGACTTGCAACATCTAGATGAGAACAAGGGAGACGAAGCTGAGTTTGGAGAAATGGTGGAGGCTCAAAGAGAGGACTAATGAACCAGAGCAACTCCATGCCCCGCATCATCCAGATTCACTGACGCTCCGAGAATGGTTCCTTTTGAGGAGCAAACCTGCCAGAATGTAGTGTATGAAGCTGAGAGCCGAACTCTGTAGACCCGATTTCATTGACTAAAAGGGGCTCCCGTACAGTTCCTACATAAACCAATGGGGGATGATACCGGTCATAACTCCTGGGCCCAAAACATTTTGGGAAAGCAGTAGTGTATAATTGGCTCACTCTAGCTGAATGGCTGGGTACCTGGATCTGGAGACCTTATTCTGCTTCAACAGGCCCGGGGTGTATGCCCACGTCAAACAGTTGTGACATGCCCCATTTGCCAAAAGAACTCGCCCGATGATGTGCGATAGACCTCTCTCCATCCATTCCAGATCATCAAGGTCCCGTTCTTCCAAATGGGCATGGACATTGTGGGGCCACTGGATCCCTCCAGGGCTGTGAACATGTACAATCCTGGTGATAACTTGTGCCGGTATCCGAAGGCATTTATGTTAAGAAGTGTAACACATCCAAGGGGGCTCCTCAAGGTGCGAATACCATTATTCACCAGAGTTGGTTTCCCATCAGAAATACTGACCAAGGCAGCAGTTTCATGTTGAAGATGGCGGGGGAATATAAAACCTCATGAAGATCAAGACTTTGGGAACATCGATATTGCCTTCCACATACCAATGGGCTTGTAGAAAGATTTAACCACACTCTTAAGCGCATACTAAGGAGTTTGGTTGTCAAAGATGGTAAGAACTGGGATAACCTTATCCTGTGGGCTCTTTGCTGTGAAATAAACACCCTAATCATTTATGGGATTGACAACCTTCAAGCTGGTCTACGGCAGAACCTCTAGAGTTGTGCTGGACACCATGAATGACGAATGGGAAGAGCCAGGGAATCGACAGACCAGCAGCCATCCAATGATCCCGAACACCTGGAAATATGTGGAAAAGGTACAGAATCTGGTCAAAGAGCACCTCCAAGCAGCACAGGCCTGCCAAGAGAAAGCTTGCAATAAAAATGCCAGGCTACGCACCTTTCAAGTGGGAGGCAGTTGTGGTCTTGCTACCCAACAGGCACCAGGAACTACTGGCCAAATGAAATGGACTGTATCTCATTTTCAAAGTTGTGCCAGACATGACCTACAAAGTCCAGTAGGCTGATGGAAGGAATCTATAGAAGTAAACTATCTTGGCTCTATCATATTAATAAACTGAAGGCCTGACGCGAAAATAGCAACTCAGAACTTCTTGTATTTTATGAAATAACACTTGGGGAGACTCCCCTACCAATTCAAGTTCACAGGGTGACCATATCAACCGGTCTCCCCAAGTCCTGCTGCAAGGAATTAGCCGAGCTGCTATGAAGAGACCTAATTTCATTTTCAACAAAGCAAGTGAGAGTATGAGGGTGGTGCATAAAAGCCAAACACCCAGGGAGTCCTCGGACTAAAGCCTTATCACCTACCAGAAGTACGGAAGATAGTCGGGGAACAGTTGAAGCGTGAAGGGCCTTGGTGTAATGGAAAGCTCTAACAGTGAGTGAAACGCTCCCATAGCGCTGGTGCCCAAACATGTTGGAGATTATGTATAGACTTCCGAGGCTGAGTGAAATCTCTAAGTTTGATGCCTACCCCATGCCACAAATAGACAATCTGGTGGAGTCCCTGGGATACCTAAAATACATTTCCATGCTGGACCTTATTAAAGGGTATTGGCAGGTACCCCTATATGAAGAGGCGAAACAAGACTTGTTTTCTACCAATAAAGGTCTCTTTCAATTCGGTCCTTCCATTTGGCCTTCACGTGGCACTTGCTACCTTTCAACTGTGAACTCCATTAACCCAGGAAGGCCAGCCTCTTGGCTAATACAGCGAAATGTCACTTGGCCAAGTAATCGGTCAAATACTTTGGCTTTGAACAGGGAAATTGGCAGGTGTTGCCCCAGACCAGTAAGCTAGAGGCAGTCCAGAGCGCCAAGCAGCCTATCCCTAAAAAGGACATTGGAGCCTTTCTAAGCCTGGTGGGGTAATACCAGAGATTAATACCCAACTTCTCAGTCAGCCGTCCCCTTGGCAGACAAGCTGACCAAGGCGCTTCCCAACCCCATATAGTGGGACCACAGAGATGAACTGGTCTAATAGAAACAGAAAACCATCATCCATAAAAGCTCAGTTTTGATCATGCCAGACTTGTCCAAGCTTTTCTATTACAGATAGATGCTTCCTCAGTGAGAGTGGGAGCGGTTCTTTCACAGATCCAGGAGGGGAAGGTGATTCAGGTTTCATAAACTCTTTCCAAGGGAAAGTAATTATTCTGTTCCGGGCCTGGAATGTCTAGCAATCAAGTGGGTCCTATACAGCCTATAATATTACTTAGCTGACAGGAAGATCCATAATAAAAGACCGTGCTACTTTGGTATGGAGGGCCCAGTCTCCCGGGGCCCAGTCTCCCGTTGTTTCCTCAAAGTAAATTACTTTGTGGAAATTACTTTAAAATGACTTTGACATATATATATATATTGTAGGGTTAAGGAGTTAAAGGGGGGATGGGGAGGGATTTGGGTGTGGGAGTGAAGGGAGGAGGAGGGTTTTGGGGAGTGGGGGGTAGCGACCCCCCACCATTAAAAATAAGTCCAAGTAATTTTGATAAAGTAAATTACCACCAAGTAATTTATTTAGTGGAAATTACATGGCCCTGAACAAGGGCATCAATCGTTGCATTTCAAGACAGTTCTTTTCCCTCCAACCATATTCTTTCGTAGCCGAACACCCAGCTGGCTCTAAGCAAGCCAATTTAGATGTCTTTTTGCGGTATTCTCAGTCAGCCAGAACCATAGAGGAAGAAGGGAACCGGGAAGAAAAGGTGGGGGTGTGTGGACTGGGTCAGAGACCTGACCCTGTCAAGAGGAAATGGTGACTTCTCGGCCTGGGGTGGGTGGCGGTTTTCACCAGAGCCAGTCCTGCCAAGCCAAGTGGCAGGGTGTGGTAGCTCGGAGGGCAAAAGTCCCTGTCCCTTCAAACTGTGCCTGCGTGTTTGAAACGAGTACCACTTGGTCTTGTGCCATACCATTAATCTACATTGCTGGCCTGTGTGATGAATCCAGGGAATTTGTCCCTCTCCCCAAGGAGGAGCCACCCCTTTGGGATTACTGTGGTGAGCCTGCTAAGCCTGATAACCGCTAGGGAACAGGGCAAGCGGGATCACACTGGGGGTGACCCCCGCCCCTTCCTTACAGGGCATGCAATCCCTATGCAGGGATATTTGTTACACTCCTTTAGTCCAAGAATACATTAACATTGTTTCTTATGAGAGGGTGCTAGAGGGCCACCCAAGATGGCCGCCACGGCTTGAGCTCCCGCTCTGCCCGGGATTAATCCGTACGAATCCTGCTGTTCCCGACTTGGCTCTACATGACCAAGTGTGGCTCCCGGTTCCTAAGCCTCACGACTCTCCTCCCCTCGAATCTGGAGGAAAATTGGCCTTTCTACACCCCAGAACGACCCACCCGGTGCTGAGGCCCACCATTTCACGCGCGCTGGCCATCTTGGTGCGCAAGCAGCCCCAAGAGAACATTCGTCCTGGGAACCCCCCGACACCGAGGCTGTTCTAACATCCGCAGCTCAAGCAGAGACGTTTACGGCTCAAAGTGCAGAGGAAACCAGAAAGTCCCCCCTCCCAGGCACCCACCACGTCAGAAACCGGCCGGCGAATCGTCGCCGTGGGGGGGCGCTGGCCATCGGCACCGCACCGGCAAGTCCGCTACTTCGGACCCGGAGACAGCCCCGGAGTCCCTCGGTGCACGAACCTGTCCCCCTGCGCCGTGTGGCGTAAGCCGAGCATGGAACGAGCTCCGGGGGAGCCAACACATCGAAGCTCCAACACAGCGGGCACGGGTGCAATCTGGGCGGAAGTGATTTGACGGTGGAAGCTGAGACAGACCCACGTCGGGACCGCAGACTGAGGTGAAGGCGGCAGGGCGCGGGGATTAGGAAGGGGAAGAGTTTGCAAGCATAAGCGCCCACACCAAGCCCTCCCCTTCCCTGGGACGTGCCCTGCGACCCCCAGCCACAAACCGCGCTGCTTTCTGGGGCCCGCGGCAACAGGACTCCACACTCCCGAGTGAGCGGTGCATCGCAATCCACAGCTGCAACTAATAAAACCCCCAGGGCTTCTGCTCCAGCGAGGCGCTTAGACTACAATTGAAACCCGCTACATAAAGCATCACCCACTGCACGTAACCCTTTACGGTGAAGGGCCTTCGTCGACCTACTCCACGTGAGAATCGAACGATCATCACTCCTAGGTCTCCGGAAGGGCCGCAGTGCAAGTTCTCGAACTCCCCAAGGCCGCGGCTGGGTCCTGCCCACGTATGGGAAGCACTCCACCAGAAAGCAGTCACAACAATCCAAACCCTCTCTCCTTTCGCCAGCAGTTGCTAACCCCAGCCCCTGCAAAGGACACCGCAAGGCCCCCGTTCGGTGATAAACCTACACTACCTAGAAACCCCACATACTCAGCAAAGCAAGATCGGGAAAGCAGATAAACGGCAGAGGAAGCTGACTTTTGAAAATGGTACGACTCCGAAAGCCCCCCACCTACAAGACGAGAGTGAATCCACGCCTGGCGGCTCACTTCAGGCAACATCAGGGACCAATCCGTCTGAAATAAAAGAACTCCCCTCAGATCTAAAAGTGGGCATCGGCAGTCTAAACAGTAAAATGAACGGCCTGTCCTCTAAAGTAGACCTAATGCAACACTGCATTGATACCCACACAGAGCGACTAACTGAGGTTGAACAGCGGGTCTCAGACCTGGACGACGGCGCCACAGCCTTATCGAGCAAGGTAGCCAGACTTGAAAGCCAAATGACCACAACCATGGCCAAGTGCGAGGACTTAGAAGGCCGCTCCAGATGGAACAATATCCAAATCATTGCAGTAAGAGAACATGAACCCCAGACGAAGATGGAAGATTATGTTGAATCACTTTGCATCTCTCTCTTTGGCCGAGAAGCGTTCTCACAATTGTTTATGACAGAGAGAGCACACAGGACTCCGTCAGCCAGACCAGCCCCTGGTGCCCCGCCCAGACCCATCATTGCGAGATTACTAAATTACAGAGACCGGGATGCCATTCTCCGCCTGGCCAGAGAGAAGGGAGAACTGCTTCACGACGGGGACAAAATCCACCTCTACCCCGACTTCTCGGCCGCTGTCCAAGCACAGAGAAGAGCTTTCACCAATGTCAGGCAAAGACTTTGAGACAACCAGCTGGTCTACTCGATGCTGTTCCCGGCACGGCTCAGAGTACAACACAACGGAAGAGTCCACTTCTTCCAGTCCCCGGAAGAAACCCACACGTTCCTAGACCAGAACGGTTGCCCGGATCACCATCCTCGTCAGCTCCGTCCCCAGAGAGAAAGAAACCCCAGGAATCCTTAAGGAAACAGCACCCAACAATCACCCCAGTTAATCATAAGGAGCCAACCGGAAGAAGCGAAATATAGTAAACACGACAGGGCAGAGACGTTGGGGAAGCCCCAAGCGCCCCTAGCACAGCATTTGATCCCAAGTTCAAGTTGGGGGGGATCCCGACGGACAAGTTGGGGGTTGTCCGCGCTATGGGAAAAGTTTTAAAGTTATTAGTTTGGATATGCGCCATTTGGTCATGCCCGATCCTGACCCACGCCCATCCGCCCTGACAAGCCCACTACCTCTACAGAGCCTTCCCCATCAAAGCCGCTGCATCATTCGGCAAGAGACCCAGTGCGCAACAAGTAAAAGCATGAGACCTGGGCTGTCCTCATCGCTGCCGGCTCACACGAATATAACGAGACGTAATCAACTCTTTGACCCGCTTTATTCAAGGTTTTAACATGGAACATAAGAGGGGGTAACATCCCGATCAAAACCAGAAAAATCCTGCAATACTTGAGAAGGCACAAGATCGACGTAGCCATGCTTCAAGAAACACATTTACCCCCTGGGAAAGAACACCTCTGGGCCAGAAGCTGGGGTTGCCACAGGTACTTCTCCTCATATTCGTCGTACTCCAGAGGAGTCGCTATCCTTATCCATAGGAGAACAAACTTCCGGCTAATCCACTCCGTAAAGGACACCGAAGGCAGAGCCATTCTAGTGAGTGGCACAGTAGCTGGCCAAAGTATAACCCTTGTCAACTCCTACGCTCCAAACACAGACGGCCCCGACAATTTTGGTTGGGTACTAACACAGCTATCCGCCCAGGCTCAGTCAACCATAATTTGGGGGGGCGATATGAATACAGTGCTCGACCCGGCGAAAGACAGATCAAGAACTATGCCACAGCCCATGTCCAAAGCCTGTTTTCAAATAAGACATTTTATTTGCAGGGCATTTGATCTGAAGGACGCATGGAGAGCAGCTAATGGGGAGCGGCAAGAATACACCTTTCATTCAGCAGTACATAACTCGAGCTCCAGGATCGACTACTTTTTCATCTCTGCACGGGGTCCGCTGGTGAGCGACTCTTGCTGTATCCTCCCAAGAACGCTATTCGATCACTCCCCGATAAGCCTCAATCTCAATCCAGCCAACTCTCAATCCCCATTACAGCACTGGCGTTTCAAAAATGGATCCAAGCGAGATGAGGTATTTGCAGCCGAGCCGAGAGGAGAAATCGCCACGTTCCTGGAAGTTAACACAGGGTCGGTCTCCTACCCCGGCACAGTCTGTGAAACGTTGAAATGTTTCACTAGGGGAATTTGCCTCGCTAAGGAGAATGGTATTCTTAAGCTCATCAGGCGTGAGCTGGCAACAAGCGAAAGGCGCCTGAAGGACCTGGAACGACAAATCATCAGCACAGGCGACCCCAAAATAAAAGCAGCCCTGAAAGAGGAACTTCAGATCTTTAATACCACAGCGGAACGAGAATTAAAATTTCTAGCCTGTAACAACCAAATCAGACAGTATGGCTAAGGCCAAAAACCTGGTGCCCTTCTAGCAAACCTGATAAGGGCAGATAACAAGCTACCCCCTATAGAAGGCATACGCTCCAAACAGGGTAAGATGATCCACACAGACGAAGGAATGGCAGAGGAATTCAGGCTTTTCTACCAAGACCTTTACAGCACAAAGCATAACAATGACTCAAATTCTCTACTGGAGTATCTCGAAGACACAGAGCTGTACTGGGTCGAGAGTCATCTGCGGGAACCACTCAATGAAATGATCACGCCAGAGGAGATCATAGAAGCCATCAAGACCCTTCCGAACTCCAAAGCACCTGGATCGGATGGCCTAACGGGGGAATTTTACAAAGCATTCGATAATACCCTTGGCCCCTCCTAGCGGCAGTATACAAGGAGGCACTTGAAAAGAAGACACTTCCCCAATCCCTCTGTGCCGCTAACATCATCCTTTTACACAAACCCGGCAAGCCTCCAGAGGGCTGCGCATCCTACCGTCCCATCTCCTTGCTTAACCTTGACAATAAAATTCTAGCAAAGATATTTGCAAACAGGTTGATGCCACTAATGCCTGCCTTGGTCCTGTCAGATCAGGCAGGGTTCATTCCGGGCCGCAACACGTCCTTTGGAATCAGAAGAATGTTCGGAGTTATCGCAGCACTGGATCCCGCTCAGCAAGCAGTCGCGGTTCTTCTCAATGCCGAGAAGGCATTTGATTCGGTGGAGTGGCCCTTCCTGTTTGCAGTGCTCACCAGGATGGGACTAGGTGCCCGATTCATCAAACTAGTGTCCCTGCTCTACACCAATCCACAGGCTAACATCATTGTGGGAACAGCGAATTCGGCCCCCATGGAATTACAACGCGGAACTAGACAGGGTTGCCCACTTTCGGTGCTGATTTTTGCCCTAATAATGGAGCCCTTGGCGTCCAACCTTAGAGAATTGAGGCATCAAAGAGGACTTAACATAGGACCACACAAGCTCATCACATCCCTATACGCAAATGACGTAGCGCTGTTTGTGCGCGCCCTGAAGAAAATCTGAATCCAGTAATGAGAGAAGTCATCAAATTCGGAGCAGCCTCAGGATTAAAAATCAATCCGTCAAACTCCATCATATTCCCATTGACCCCATCGACCAGGGCGTTAAGCACGGTTTAAGACCCATTTTGTGCTTTTGCTCAGCTTTTACATTTCCATTGGGGAAAGGAAAGCCAGCGGTTGGCCAATGGAGAGGGACAGGGGGAATAAAAAAGGGCACAGGAAACAGGAACTTGTGGGTAATTTTGGGTGCAACCAATGGAGGAGAACCAACAGACCTAGCAGAGGAAGGACGGTGTATAAAAGTGTGGAGGAGGATTGCTGAAGGAGTGTGCAAGATGAGGTATAGGTTGATGGGAGGAAGTGGTACTTTGTTTTGAGTGTGCATGCAAACAGTGTGTGTCTGACTAATTGAGAGAGAGCGGGGAGTGAATGCAAAGCCAATTGAGGGAAGTCAAAGAGTGAATGTGAGAGAAGGTGTGAATGGATTATAGTGGAGTAAAGAGGGAAATGTAATAGTGTAGTGGAAGAGTGAGTAGTAGTGGGGTGGAGGTGTAGCAATGGAGAGGGGGCATAGTTGAGTGTGGAGAGGGAGTGTGATTTGAAATGTGGAGGGGTGTAGTAGTGCACTATGTGGTGGGAAGTGGTATGGTTTGATGGGGAGTAGGAATGAAATGTGGAGGAGAAGGAGTGAGTGAAGGGGTCCTGGGGGAGGGGTAAGTAGTGGAGTGTGGAGGGGCTAAGTAGTGGAGGGGGAAATAGTGGTGGAGTGTGGAGGGGGAAATAGTGGTGGAGTGTGGAGGGGGAAATAGTGGTGGAGTGTGGAGGGGGGAAATAGTGGTGGAGTGTGGAGGGGGAATAGTGGTGGAGGGGGGATAGCGGTGAAGGGGTAGATTAGCGGTGGAGGGGAAAGTAGTGGTGGAGTGTGGAGGGCCAAATAGTGGTGGAGGTGGGGAATGTGGTGGTGGAGTGTGGAGGGGGGAATAGTGGTGGAGTGTGGAGGGGGGAATAGTGGTGGAGTGTGGAGGCGGAATAATGGTGGAGTGTGGAGTAGTGGAGGGGAGAAGTAGTGGAGTGTGGGGCAAGTGTAGTAATGGGGGATAGTAGTATAATGTCTTGGGAGGAAGAGGAGTGGAGGGTTGAATTAGCATTAGTTGTGGGGTAAGTAGTAGTGCAGTGGAGTGTGGATGTGAAGGGAGTATTAGTAGTTTGTAGTGGATAGAGATTGGCTACCTTGGGATGAAAGGATTTTGGTATTAGGCAGCCTAAGCCCGAGATCCATCAACAACTCCTGTGCCTTTGCCAAATTTTCCTTTGGGCTTCGCCTGCAATTTCAGAGGCGGACAAACACATCCCTGCAGGTGACATGAGGGAATTTTATTGAGGCCCCAGTAAAAGATGGCAAGGAAGCTTCACACCAAATCCTCCCAATCAGGCCTGGATACTACTGGCTCTCTGGCAAGAACAACGGCCACTGGAATAGCGTTGAGCGGATCCTAATGGCTGAGAACCTTGGGTTTCGCCCTGTGTGCCCAAGCGAGACTCCTGAACATGCTGTTTGATATCAGCCTTTGTCTCGCAAACAGGTTTGTGATGAGTCCCTCCAGAGGTTTTTGGCTTCTAAGGCAACTGTAAAGTCTCTGGCCTTAGCGGCCCAGCAGTCACAACCTGCGACCCCCATGGGCAGTGGTAGAGATATTCATACCTTCACCTCTTATGCCCACAGGGAACAAGTCCAAACTCCCTCTGTTTCTCAAGTGCAGCTCCGTCCCAACAGGAGTTGGGTCTGAGGTGCTCCTGGATGAGGCTTATTAGCCTCCTCACTGCCCTCAGTAGACCCGTTGCGAAGCACCTGTGAATCAGATTTCCACCACCCCTCTCCTTTTCGGGGCAGAATTTCCCAGTTTGGCAAGGAATGGTTTCTTACCACTTCTGATGCCTGGGCCTTACAAGTAGTTTACCAGGGATACTGTCTCTTTTGCTCCACTCCCTCCAGACCAACTGGTGCTTGCCTCGGTACATCCTCCCAATGGAGGTGGGTCGCCAGCTTCTAGCGAAAGGTGCTATAGAACTCGTAGCCTGCATGGAACGAGGCATGGACTTATACTCATTTTCTGGTGCAGAAGGACAGGGCCTAGATCCCGTCTTGGATCTGTGGCTCTTCAACCGGTACACGTGCAAAGACAAGTTCAAGATGTTTATTCTAGCTCAGCTCTTCAAGCCCACGACCTGCATCTCTGGCTGGTCTCCCTAGATCTCCAGGATGCCTACTTCCATATGCTTATCCACAAAAGGCTCAGGAAGTACCTGAGATTCACAGTGGGGCACTGTCACTAACAATTCAAGGTCCTGCCCTTCGGTCTTTCTTCAGCTCCCAGGGTCTTCACCAAGCTGCTGGCAGTGGTAGTGGCTCTCTTCAGAAGAGAAGGCATTCGTGTCTTTCCCCATCAGGATTTCTGACTTGTCAGAGTTTGCTCACTAGACTAGGTGTTGGCACAGTTATCCTGGACGTGCAGCCCGTTGCAGTGCTTGGGCTTGTATATGAACTTCAGGAAGACTCCTGTTTGACTATCCCCATTCCCTCTGTTTCATCTACTTGGTCTTGGACACTCGCCTGGGTTGAGCCTTACCACCTGAGGATCGAGTGGTGAACATTTCCAAGATGATCCATGTCCTCCAGTCCCAGGGGAAAGTTTCAGCCTCTGCCTTCCTGCGCTTGCTGGGTCTTATGGTATCTCACATTGCTGTTGCGCTGGAGGTTCGGCTAAGCGTGAGTTTCCTTCAACGGCTTCTCAGTTGTCCGCATTGTCAGTTTCAGGGACGCACCTCTGATCTTCTCCAGCTGACAACACAGTTGACATGCTTTACCTTAACAAATAAGGTGATGTGGACTACTTGCCTCCTTAAAAAGAAGTAATGCGACTGTGGTTCTGGGCTCTGGAAAACGTGTCTGACACAGCTCATCTAACTGGCAGGGAGAACATTACTGTGCTTTTCTAATGAATTGTATCCTCCCACTTATTCCTCATCTTTGATATACTCCAATATCCTGCTTGCAGTTCGGAAATCTTTCTCAGTGGAGGGCGATGTGCATCGTCGACCTTGTGCTCTTTGAGGGCCTCTGTCGTCCTAGAGTATGATGTTGACGCTGGTATAAAAGGCACTCGCCGCACCCATTGCCTCAGTTCTGTTTTTCCTCATAGCTGCTCGTAACGGTTCTTCGCCTCGTCGTGTTCTATAACTGGGTAGTTACTAAAAATGGCGACTCATACCTCCAAAACGGGCTTCAAGATATGTGCCGAGTGTTCAGCTAAGATGTTTATAACCAATCCTCATTGGATCATCTGGTGCCTGGGGTTGGGCCACATCCTCGACGATTGTGGCTCGTGCCAGTATATGACTGGAAAAGCATTAAAGGAGAGGAAGGGGAAACTTGCTTTGGGCAAACCATCCCCAAAGTCGTCTTCATTGACCCCCCCAAAAAAAAAATCGGCCGAAGATGATAGCCCAACGGGGAGTGCTTCACACCAGGCCAAGAGGCGGGGTAAGCGCGCTAAGCGTTAGAGATCCCGTCATTCCTCTTCATTGTCTTCGAGGAGATCTAAGAAAAACTGTCCTCGCTCCAGATGGTCCTCTACAGATTTTCTGCCTGGAGGGAATCTGGTAAGCTTTCCAAAGAAGGAGGCTAGTAAAACACAGCTGGTAAAATTCTGCCTGCAGATATTAGAAATGTATGCAAATGCAGCGATGTCAACTCCTTCAAAGAAGTCGTTGGAGACTCCCGACCCCATTGCGCCCAAAAGCCCTGACAGCAGGTTGTCGAAGGCTTCGAAGACCTCAAAGGCATCTCGTGCGCCTCTCATGGCCTCGACGGGATACCCCTCCTGCGACCCACTCGACACTGTCAAAGGCATCGAAGTCGAGCCCATCGCTGTCGAAGTCATCGGCGTCCAGGCCCTCAACGTCGTTTTTGGAACCAGCAAAGGTTTACAAACCACAAGATAATACTTTTTTTTAAGTCCATGTCCTCTATTTATGAGGAGGAGGCGGAGGAGGAAAGTCCTATTTATTGTTCTGGACAGCAATATGGCACTCCTGGTGTTTCCAGTGGAACTTGTATCCCAGGAATCAAGAATGGGGGATCTTGTGGACACCCTGAAGGATGCCAGTGGTCTGGATACTTCCCCCCAGAAGTTGATTTTGGCACCCCTGAAGGCTCAAGACATGCTGATGCGTCTTATAGATCAGATAATATAGATTATTATTATTTATTAGCAATGGCAAAGGTTATAGAATACATGGACTGGGGTAAATCATCTGTTGAGTTTGACCAAGATGACTTGACTGATAACTTGGAGAAGGGGCCACCTAAGGACCCAGTCCTTCCTTTTCATACTGCAGTCAAGAATGGGGTCTTGGAGTACTTGACAAGTCAAGACACCAACTATGCAGTCCACAAGGACTTCACTAAGAAATACAGACCCTCATCAGTGGTTCCAGAGTTTCTTTGAAAACATCCAAGTCATCAAAGCCTTGTTGTTCAAGCAGCCACTGCTGCTTCTAAGGGAGCAGCCTATCTGACGATTCCTCCAGACGGGGAGTATAAAAGGCCTGATTCATTTCGAAAGAACGTTTTTTGTACTGAAGGTAGCCAATGCAGCTTGTGCACTGGCAAAGTTTACCTACACTTTGTGGAAGGTAATTGCCATGGCATTGGAGCACATCACAGAGGGTGAAGAAAGGGATGGTTTTATGAGCATTAGTCAGGATGGAAAAGATGCTATGTGTCAGTCCTTGCAGTCGGACCTGGACACTGCAGACTGTATGAGCCGTTCTATGGCTGCTAGTACAGTGCTTTAATGTTTTGCCTGGCTAAGAAAATCAGTGTTTGCTTCTGACGTGCAATCCAGACTTTTGGATATGCTGTTTGAAGTGTCTTATTTGTTTGGAACAAAAGCAGATGAAAGCCTTGAGATATTGCAGTCATTGAAGGGAGCAGCAAAATCTCTGAGTCTGGCCATTAGCCCTCCCCAACAGAGTTGACAAACTTAGTCTTCTAATCTGGGATGGAGAAATCGTTCATTTCGATACTACTTCTCTGTTGGGAGAGCAATAGGTCAGTTTACGCAAAGGGGACAGAGAAGAACACCGCAGTGGCGGCTGAGGTCTGTCGGGCAGAAGAGCTGCTACAACTACTGCCTCCTTGCCTTCTGCACTGGTCAGTGCCCCAAATCGCTTTGAAGACTGAAAGCATTTGTCTGCAGTGGGAGGCAGTTTAGCCCAGCACCTGAAGGAATGGCGAAGCTTTGCAACAGATGCTTGGGCTCTACAAACTGTCGCCCATGGCTACTGCCTCCCCTTTCGACAGAAACGACCAAACTGTCCCCCAGCAGGCCAGTCCTTGAAAGTACCAGATCCGCTCCTCCTACAGTAAGTTCAGACACTGTTGGCGAAGGGTGCAATCGAACAGGTACCTGCAGCGGAACACAATCAAGCCTGGTACTCGCCTTATTTCCTGATCCCGAAAAAGGACTGAGGGTTGTGACCCCTCTTAGACTTGAGATGCTTGAACAAGTTCCTCAGGAAGGACAAATTCAAGATGGTCACTCTTTCGCAGATCCTCCAGGCCCTTCAGCTCCAGGATTGGATGGTGTCATTGGATCTTCAGGATACTTATTTTCATTTTGCCGATTAATCTCAAGCATAAAAATTACCCGAGACTCGCCGTTGGCAGTTCTCACCATCGATTTCGAGTAATGCCATTTGTGCTGACCTCCTCCGAGAGGGCATTCAACAAGCTGATGGCCATGGTGGCAGTGATTCTACGGGGGGTGAAGGGGTCATATCTACCCCTACCTGGACGATTGGCTGATCGGAGCCCATTCACCCTAACAAGCTCTGGCGCATCTGGACAGCACCTGTCACTCTCTCCACAGTCTGTGCTTCTGCCTCAACTTCAAGAAGTCCCACATGACAACTTCCCAAAAGCTACAATTCATTGGAGCAGTCCTGGACTCTTTTTTGGGTAAAACCTCACCATTGGTAAGGACTAACCACATATCTCAGATGGTAAACAAATTTCAGAGTGCCCCAAGTCGTCTGGCCTTTGATTTTCTGAAGTTTCTTGGTCTCATGGCATCCTGCATTTTTCTGGTACCAGAGGCCCGCCTTAGAATGAGGTCCTTTCAGTGGGCTCTCAGGAGTCGTGGTCACAGTTCTCCGGCAGGATGACTGATCTGGTACGGATCCTGAGCAGGCTTCCGCAGGAAGAATGTGTTAAAGGGGAAACCGTTTTGACGGCCATGACCGGACATTACAGTGGTTAGTCTCCTCCCGCTCAGGTTGGGGAGGTCACACCAACGGTTTGACAATCATCAGACGCTGGTCTCTGTCTGAGTCCAAACTGCACATCAACCTTTTAGAGCTGAGGGCAATTTCTGCTCTCTGTATGGGAAAAGTGTCCTGATAATGACGGACAACACAGTGGCCATGCATTACCTCGACAAGAGAGGGTGTGTAGGGCCACTACCACTATGCAGAGAGGCAATGCAGCTCTGGTTTTGGGCACTGCAGGAAGGAATCTGTCGGCAGTTCAACTGGTCAGAGAGGAAAACACAATGGCGTATGCTCTGAGCAAGAGTGGGAGCTAGCTCAGGAAGTCCTTCAAGAGATCTTTGCCCTTTTGGGGGACCCCTCAAGTAGATCTGTTTGCGTCCAGTGTTAACAGGAAGTGTGTCATGTTCTGCTCAAAGGAATTTCCTCAGAGAGGAGTTCTGGGGGACGCGTTTGTAGTGGACTCGGAATTTCCACTTCTGTACGCATTACTGCCAATCCTCATTTTATCAGGAGGCTGAGGAAGTTTCGGAAATCTATGATCCTGATTGCCCCGGACTGGGTCAGGAGGGAGTGGTACCTGGAACTTCTGGAAATGGCCATCTGCCCTCCAATTCGTCTTCCACAAAGGGAGGATCTCCTCTTGCAAGAGAGAGGTTACATTCTTCATCCAGAGATCAGGACCCTCCACCTCCACGCATGGTTTCTGAGAGGTTGAGGTTCAAAGATTGGGTCCTTCCGGAAGATGTCACTGAGGTGTTGCTTTTGGCCAGAAGGCCAGCAACTAAATCTCTATACCACTGCCATTGGAACAAGTGCTGGAGCTGGTGTGGAGATAAAGAAATTGAGCCATTTTCTTGTGACCCTCTAACCCATCAGGGGCTGCCGGTTGCTACGACCAAGGGCTATCTGACTGCGATGTCCATTTTCAAGCGCTCTCCAGAACAAGGTTCCTATTTTAAATTTCCAATTGTCATCAAGTTTTTAAAAGGATTGACCAGCATTTTCCCGCTGGTTCCATTAATGTTTCCATTCTGGGATCTCAACCTGGTTTTAAGCTTCCTGATAGGTTCCCCATTTGAATCATTACATTCTTGTCCACTTAGAATGTTGTCTTTGAAAACAGTATTCTTGACGGCCATTACCTCTGCTCGCAGAGTGAGCGAGCTTCAGGCCTTATCTTCTAAACTACCATTCACGGTCTTCCACAAAGACAAGGTAGTTTTGAGGGTTTGTCCTCCTTTCCTACCAAAAATAGTGTCCAAATTGTATTTGACGCAAACCATTTCTTTACCAGCATTCTACCCTCCTCCTCATCCATCTAAAGAGGTGGAGATGTTACTCAGACTTTACCCTAGAAGATCCTTGAGCTTCTATATGAACAGGGTTTCCAAGCTAAGACTGGATGACCAACTTTTTGTTGGTTACACAAGTCACATAACTTGGCTGGGAATGAGGTTCCTGAAGGTCTAAGGGCCCATTCAACTAGAGGTGTAGCCACTTCAGCCCTCCATAGAGGGGTATCGCTGCAGGACATCTGCAATGCTGCCAGCTGGTCTTCTGTGCATACATTTGCTAAGCACTTCTGTTAAAATTCCCTTTCGGGCTGAGAATTCAAATTTGGAAAGGCTGTTTCACACAGCGTAAATCAAAATGTAACTCTTCTTTCCCACCTCTTGCAAAGCACTGCTATGGAAGAATCTCAACGATGAGTAATACATGGGAGGACACATTCCATCCTAAGAACAAATGACTAAACACTGATGTTCTTTTAACTGGATGTTCCTCCTATGTATTCCTCATCGCCCCTTTCAGCCATCCCCTCTGCCAAGAAGGAGTTTCTGTGATTTACACCTTGCACTCTGTTAACACTCCAGCATTTCTCATCTTCGAGACTGCTGTGCTGGTGAGAGGAAAAACTCAAACTGAGGCAACGGGCACAGTGCGTGCCTTTTATACCAGCGTCAACATCCTACTTGAGGACGACAGAGGCCCTTGAAGGACACAAGGTCTACAACACACAACGTCCTCTGCTGAGGAAAGTTTCTGAGCTGCAAGTATATCAAAGATGAGGACTATGTGGGAAGAACATCCAGTCAAAAGAACTTTACCAGGGTAAAGTAATTTGTTCTTCTTTAGCAGACAGGCTTTGGCCTCCCACTATTGGGAGCTCTGTCAGGAAGTTCTAGAGGAGGAGTTCTCCTGTTGTGGACTCCTCAGGTGGACCTCTTTGCTTGCAGTGTGAACAAGAAATACCAGTGGTTCTGCTCTAGGGAATTTCCACGACTGGGAGCTTTAACGGTTGAGTGGGATTTTAACCTATTCTATGCATTCCCGCCGATCCCTGCCATACCACTGGTTTTCAGGAAGCTACACATGTTTGCGTCCACAATGATTTTGATTGCTCCAGTCTGGTCCTGGAAAATGTGGTACTGGACATGTCAATCTGCCCTTCCTGGCTCTTGTCAGAGGGCGGACCTCTCCCAATCTGAAGGACGAATCCTCCATCCGAACCTCTCCAGCCTGAACCTGCATGCTTGGCTGCTGAAAGGTTGAAATTTAAGGTATGATTTATACGAGGACGTCCTGGACGTGCTCCTCTCTGCTAGGAGACCTGCCACCAAATTCACCTGTAGGTGGTGTAAGTTTTCGGATTGATACCAGGAGAGGGATATGGATCCTTTTACAATTTCATCCCTTTCCCCCCCTTCAGTTCTGGGTTTTCTTTTCCTGGTGTGGATTGGGACTTGAATTATAGGCGCCCTGTTTGAGCCTCGCAATTATTCGTTGAGATTACTCACCCATAAGCTGATTTTCCTGGTCGCCATCACCTCCACTAGACTGGTGATAAACTCCAGACTTTGTCAGTTAAACCTCCTGGTTTTGTTTGTTCTAAAGAGAAGGTGACTCTACTGTTATATGAATGCATTTTTCTAGTGTGACATCGCTAGATGCATCAACTTGCAGTACATAAAAACGTACCATGTTCTTCCTGACAGGGTTAAAGCCCCTTCCATCAGTGATAGCAAATCTGCTATTTGGAAAAGAGTCATCACTATTGACAAGTATTTGTCTACAAACACACATTTTCATAGAATTGCATAGTATTTTGATGATGGGCTGTACTTATGGATGAGACCAGACTGATATGGGCACTTCTCCACTGATGAGGTCAAGTGAGCTCACAGTTAATTGTGGACACTTCTGGGAGGGTACCATCCCATAGATTATTTGGCTAGATTAATTCTCAGTCATGAGAAGCTGTTCTCAAATGAATGACCTAGTTTCACGTTGACTTGTTTCTCTTGAGAAATCTGTCAATTCAAGCTAAAACCCTGCATAATTTCTTTTCGTAGTCTATGGCTTGCTAATTTGTCTGAAAGTAGTGTGTTTATGGGTGATCCAGTGCTCAAGGAAGTCTCTTGCGTATGTACATTGATTTTTAATATTGCTTGCCATCTTTCATAGATTCATAGATGACCCTCCCATTGTTTCTTTTGATATGTGCCTGCCGTTCTTAAGGGATTACCATGAAATGATGGAAAAAAAGACCTAATGAGAAATTACCTCATTGTTTTTGATCGCATTTACTTGTAATAATGCGGGGGAGACCCCCTATGCCCCCCTACCTTAACATATACCCTTACCCCACATCACTATATTATTCAAAATGTCCAAAAATTCCTAGCAAATTCAAACAAATAAATGTGGTAATTTCTCATTAGGTATTGTTGGAGTCGATTATTTCCGCGGATAACGTTCTGATGCTGATTTAGAACAGAATTTAAGATCACTTTTAATGAAGACAATTTTGTTGCGTTTGTGATTTGATTAAGATGTTTAGTTCTACCGACAGGCGCGCTACAGAATGTTACGTTTTTCAATACTGATGCTTAAATGTTCAACACAGTTTACTGGTCTATGGAACAGACCAATATTAGAAAAAGCAATTGTGGAGTTCAGTTAGTTTTGTTTATGAAGCAAATGCTTACCCCAATTATGTAAGCATTTGTACTTGTTTTCTTCCGAAAATTGATTTGCTAATGTCAATTTAATCTGATGCATCCTTTGCACCCAAGTAAACTTAATTGGTACTCTTTTCAACACTACCATTTCTGGAAAGCAAAATACACTATATTTAGAACTTCTGTTCATGTTCTCTATTTTTGCATAATTGAATCTATACTCTAGGTCCAAGTCACTGCTGAGCAATATTGAAGTGATTACCCTTTACATCCTTCTATTCTGTTCATAAAATTAAGTTGACCCTTGCATGTCTGCAGTTTAACAGAGGAACATCGTGCGTATTTGATCTGCTTGACCGTTCTTTTCTGACTTTAACTGTAACATCTCACGAGCCCTCAATCTAAGGGAATGATGGCCCTTCAGGTTCCACTCATAATCTCTGCACTCTGTTATCACTGTGCATTCAGTTTTAGCAATGTTTATGTATGATTGCGTCTCAGTAATTGTCTTGACGAATAAGGCCTTTACCTCATGCCTACATCTCCCGGACTGGTGACTGTATTGTGCTAAATTATTACCTCTGTAAATGCCTTTGTCTAACTGTGCTATATGTTTTATCCTCTTTGTAAACAGGATCTTATAGTCGATCAAACTATTGAGAAAGTGTCTTTCTGTGCCCCTGACCGGAACTTTGACAGGGCTTTCTCATATATCTGCCGGGACGGCACAACAAGGCGATGGATCTGCCATTGTTTTATGGCTGTGAAGGACACTGTGAGTAAAAGCATCTTTGGAGAATGTAGTTTGTTGTAACACAAATCGGAGACTGTTTTAATATCTTTTGAGGTTGGTTACTGTTAATTTGTGATGGTTTGCCTTGTTGCTATGGGTGCAAAGGTATTTTGCACTTGCAATGAGCTGAGGCAAATGTTGACAGGCACATCATTGCTTAGAGATTTGGGTACACTTTCAAGGAAATTAGGTTTTACTCCAGAACAGCTTGCTTCTCCAGCATTGCATCTTTCATAGATTCACGTGCTGTGAATATTCCCTGTCGTCAGGCTGGGAATCCTTGGTTACTTTTTGATTCCCCTTGACCTGAGCAAGAAGAACCTACATTTTTTAGACTAACACCCTCGTTATGGGTGTTTTTGATCCCTACCAATGGGCCCTCAAGTTGTTCTAGACTAGACCCTCCTCTTCCTCTCAGATTCTAACCATGTGTTCAGCTGAGGGAGTCCTCTGGTTTTTCCACAGTTAGAATTCTAGGTTAAAACTCTTCAAATACGTTTTCAAAGAAAATAGCTTTTTCTCCACAATCAAGTACATTTCTCAAGGTGAGGAAGGGAAAAAGGAAACCCCTTTTGAGCCCTGTGCCACTTGTGGCCTCAAATGTATATGAAGGAGAAAAACACTCAAACTGCCCCACCACTCAGCTGAGAGCTGCACTATCTGTCGGTCGTAGTTCGAAGACTCTCAAAGATAGAAATTGAAGGCTCGTCTGCTGACTCAACGAGGAAACTATCCCGAATACCCCTCCGATGTAGAGTCGAACAAAAGCATGGCTGCTCCCGTGGAGAAATAACTGCGGTTGAGGGAAAGGGCCAGGTCGGAAGAACGGGCAATGGAAAAAGGCAAAACACAGAATCACCCACGGCTATGAGCCATCGTCGATTTTCCGGGAGACTGGAGGGGCCAGGAAAGCCGTTGTTGCCCATAGAAGGCCAATCGTCACTAGTGAGGAAGTGGGCAGCAGAAGGTAGCAAAACAATGGAAGGGCACAAGCATAAATCAATGTCAGTGAGAGAGGGCTGGGTCCCATCCACGGAGGGTGGGGGGGGCACACAGATCTCCCAGGACACGGCCCGAAGACACGTGCACTTTGCTGTCGACCACTTCAAAATCGCATACGCACGGCTCAATGAACGTCACCAAGGCACGGAAAATGCACAAGCACTCCCTAACCACAGAAAAGTCGTATAAAACGCCAACCCATCAACGGCGATGAAGAACCGAGCTCCTGACCCTTACAATGCCACATAAAAAGGCCTCATTTAGGCCACATAAAACAGCCTTGTCGATGGCATCTCGCAAATCCAGCTTGTCCACGACTGCATCTCCCAAGTTGACCTCAAACAAAACAAGCTTGTCGATGATAACACATAAATCGGGCTCGTCCACGAAGAAAGCCATGGACAAGGATCGCACAAACAGTCGTGTCAACCCGGCCTACACACTTGGAAGCGGGGAAAGACACACCCCCGGACCGCAAAAATCCACAGAAGGAGGTCTCGTGGCCCACACCGACGACAACGGCAGCTCCATCGATGGAATTACAACTCCTCCCTGGGCTGCACGCAAACCACAAATTCGGAGGAAGCCTCCCAACCACACGTCAGCCAGGTATCTCCTATCCAGTACTCTGATATAATGCCGGAGGAGATACTGTAGCACGAGGTGGATACCGATTTCAAAACACATCATCAGCAGTCCGACTCCGAGCAGTCTATAATGGGAAAGGAGCAGGTCCCAGATAGACCATCTACACCAGGGAGGCATATTCAGGAAGGAGACCTCCATGAGATGGCAGGTCGCACACCGCGACAACCACAAGAGGAGGCGGGCCCAGCTCCGCCTGGGCAACACTCCCACCAACAAATCCAACGAAAGGAAGTAAAGGCACTATTAACCAACCCACAGGCCCTAATGTCCATACAAGTGCTTTCATCCCTGCGGAGCGTCATCACACAGCTTGATGCATCTCTGAGACCAGGAGCACCGGCGCTACCACTGCCTCAACCAGCGGTCCAAAAGGTACTGCAACAATCCCCCAATCAGGCCCAGGTCGGCTTCACAGGAAAGGTCTACAAGATCCTTCCCTTCCAGGCCCGGGTCCACATCGCGGATGAGTTGAGCAAGATCCTCCAGAGGACGCTCGCAACCCAGGTCAACTTCTCTGTCCCCGCCAGCATCTCCTGCTCTGCGACCAATACGCAGGGGCAGGAGTGGTTCTCTGCCACTACCCTCTCTGTCACGTAAACAGAGCTGGACGCAGACTCTGTCACTACCAGAAGAAGAACTAACATATACGGATGCAGAAAAGCCACACAACACTACGTCTTCGTCAACCACTCCAAGAAGGGACGATGATTGGGACACATTCCCCCCCCCCAGGACAAGGATTCGGCAACATCATCTACCCCTGTCGACATCACAGGGTTCCATTCTACAGCCATGAAAGCATGCAAGGAGTTCGGGCTCCTCGCTTCGGAGGACGACAAAGAATGTTTTTTATTTAACCATATGAGTAAGAGGAGGAAGACGGTGGTCTCAATTCCCATCCTCGACCATGTCTGGCAAGAGTGACTAAAAACAATGAAACTATCATTCACGGTGCCAGTGGTGAAAGGCTGCCTAGACAAAAAGTACAACCTACCAAAAAATGCTCCAAAATGCCTTGCTTCCCAACCATCTCACGAGTCAGCTTTCCGGGTAGCAGCAGCCAAGACAACTAAGTCCAAAAAACAAACATGTGCTGTACCACTGGACAATGAAGCGCAAAAACAGGGCGCTTTTGGTTAAAAAGTCTTAGCAATTGGAGCCACAACAGTCAAAGCAGCCAACTTCGTATCCATCATATCTAGGTATGACAGAGAAATGTGGATATTCTCGCACCAGTCCTTGAACATCCCCCAGAGGAGAAGCGTAAGGAGGCGAAGGCAATCCTAAAGGAACGAGAAGAGTTCTCCAACCTCAATATCAATATGGCAGTGGGCATGGCAGAGACAGGTTTCAAGCAAGTGGCCAACGGAGTAGTCCTAAGAAGAAAGGCCTGGCTCTGATGTACAAACTTTTCACAGGATTTCCACCATTAAGTGGTAGACATGCCTTTCGAGGGTGAGGAGCTCTTCGGTCATAAGATCGACGAAGCGCTAAAAACAATTAAAACTGACACAAAGTCAGGTCGCTAACATCCCTACAAAACCATCGACTTTTCAGTCAGTTCAGGGGAGCACCCAGGAGAACTTCCTCGTACAACAAAGGACGTCCGTACTCCAAAGGCTCAACATACTCCCAGGAGTACAAGAGGGCTTACCAGGGGTACCACAAAGCAAGGGATTTTCATCAAAATCAGTGCTGAAAGCAGCCTTCCAGATCCCAAATGGAACGACAGTGACCCATTTGACAACCCAACCCACAGCAGCCTGGGAGGGAGGATCTCCAGGTGTGCCCCGGACTGGAGAAAAATAACAAAGAACAAATGGCTGCTGGATGTGATCTTATACAGGCACCTACTACAATTCAAGCAAATGCCCCCTCCCATACAAGACGGCACTCCTCTAAGAGGTGCAGCTCATGCTGCAAAAAAAGAGGGGGGCATACAAAAAGTCCCCAAAATCCAAAGTGGGAAAGGAAGCTTACTCTGAGACCTTCAAGCACTGCGCCTGGCAGCGTGGCTCCTGACTTCGCGAGTTTGAAAGCCTGAACATCTCAAGAGTGTAGCTAAATTCTGGAGGCGGCTAGGGCAACCGCCACTAACAAATCATACCGCCTAAAGTGGAAGCGGTTTTGCAGGTGGTGCAAAACACAAGGTCAACAACACCAACAAAGGCTCCACCCATTCCAGGTGACACCAGAGCAAGTATTGCCATGCTTTCTAGGCCTGGACAAGCAGGGCCTTGCCCACAACTCCATTGAAGTGCACTTGGCAGTCATCTCGAGATACACAAGGCGGGAGAAGGGCTTCTCCCTCTACAGTGGCAAACTCGTAAAACTTTTCCTCAAAGGCCTCTTTAGAAGCTTTCCACCAATAAGGCGAATATCACCAGAATGGAGCCTCAAGACTGTGCTCTCAGGACTCATGAAGAATATGGCCTCTGCACCTCTGAGTTGCCTGCCCTGAAAAGTCACCTTCCTTGTGGCTATTACGTCAGCTTGGAGTGTGTCTAAGCTGCAGGCCCTCACCATCAACCAGCTATACTTACGGTTCCAAAAAGACAGGGTACTTTTCATGACCAATCCGCGGTTCGTTCCTAAAGTGCCCACAGCTTTCCTCAAACATTCCACGATATCCTTGCCAGTTTTCTTTAGAAAACCCTCATCACGGGCAGAGTTGGATTTACATTTGCTCGACGTCAAGCGTGTCATATGGCCCCCCACAAATAAAGGCAATGCTCTTTCCAAATAAAGCATAGCCAGATGGATCTCGTCGGCGATTGTCTTCTGCCTCAAGTCAGCAGGGAAGCCCCTGCAGGCTCCCCCACATGCACATTCTTCAAGAGCTTCAGTGGCATGGTGGGCGGGGGTCCCGATCAGACATCTGCCAAGCGGCCACGTGGTCAGTGCTACATACGTCCCCAAGGCAGTACTGCCTATAGAAGCAGCATGCCAAGGAAGTGCAGACAGGGAGAGCAGTCCTGGAACGCCCATTCCAGTAAGGTATAATCCTATGGATTGGCGGTTAATATGTGCGGGTGCGGAGGGGGTTTGCCTTCATGCACCTCCTATGTCTATTTACTGCAACATAGTCTATTCACAACATGTGAATCTATGAAATATCGAATGCTGGAGAAGGAGTATGTTTCTTACCTGTAACTCCTGTTCTCCACCATGGTATCTTTCATAGATTCACATGTGCCCTCCTTCTGCCCCATCAGGGAAAAGCTCTCGCACCCCAGGGACATCTGGTTCTACAGGGTTAGAAACTGAGGGCAAGAGGAGGGTCTAGTTTAGAGCTACTCGAGGTCCCATTGGTAGGGACCAAAAACGCCCATAACAAGGGTGTTAGGTTACAAAATGTAGGTTCTTCTTGCCTAGGGCAAGGGGAATCAAAAAGTAACCGAGGATTCCCAGCTTGCTGACGGGGAATATTCACTGCATGTGAATCTATGAAAGATACCAATGCTGGAGAACAGGAGTTGCAGGTAAGAAACCTACTCCAATTTTCTTTAAGAAGAAGGAGAGCCATGTTGGCTATTATCAAGTGAGGTGTGGAAAGAGAACCTTAGATGAGGTTTACAGAGGAGAGGTCTGTCGGTCGGGGTTGGTACAGTTAGTTTTGTTTTGTGGAAGGGCCTCTTTGGCTTGTCCACATTTAAAAGATGCTTCATCAGCTCAGGACGTTCACAGTTGGAAATTAAGGGGAAGGAGTACTTGCAGGTCAATAGTTCAAAAGAGAATAGGAGCAATAACAAGGTAATTTGGTTGTGTTCCGCCACCTCTGTTAGGCAACTTTTGTATGCAGTACCCTCTGGGAACACTACAAACAAATCTGACTACAGGTATAGGAAACCCAACCTTTGGTATAAGCTTGTACTACATAGTTTTGGTAGTGTGTTCAGCGAGCAGCCAGGCCTATCTCAAGAGCGGTCATTGAGAGCTGTAGGAGAGTTACACAGAGATTCACAGTGACAAGTATTCAAATAAACACTTGCACTCAAGGTTTCTTGAATAAACAATTATTATTCATTTATTTAATAGTCAGTTAGAATAAACCTTCAGAAGGGGGCAAACGCACAAATACACTTCTATACTGTACACTCTTAGTTTCTAAATCAGTAAAGACCCTTTTGGGATGGCCCACACACACAACCTACACCTTCAGGTGACTTCAATAGCTAGGGTGCTGGGGACATTAATAAGTTGGTAAAAGGAAAAGATTGTTAGAACAACAAGAGATCACAAATATTCTTCAGTAGGCAAATACTTTTGGATCCCCAAAGCAGAGTCATTCAGTATAACAGGCTAGGCCAAAGTCAATGGGCAAAAGTCATTTATAGGATAAATCACTTCTGGTAGGTAAGTAGGAAAAGTCTTTGCACAATGTTTTAGAAGTCTTTGAAGAAAAGAAGGATCAAAGGTAGGGCCACACGCTGTTAACTTGTGAGGGGTAGATGATGCAAGCAACTCTACAGCAATAGGTAAGTTCTCTCAGACTTTGTACAGTACCTTTTGAATTGAAGAAAAAGTGCAGCAGATGACTTCTGTTCCTGTGCAGCTCTGCAGATCTTGCTGTCCTGGGCCTCAGTCATGGGGACAAATGGGAGGACTTCTGGGGACTCCTGCACTGCAATGGGACAGTCACCGCTCTCAACCGTCAATCTTCAAATTGGTGGCTGTTCAGTGTTTCAGCTACTTGCGTCTACCGCAAATAGCAGCACCACGGTTCCTGGCTGTCGAGATGGACTTTCTCTGCTTCTGGGGTCCCACACTCTGGGGGGGCTCAGGCTTGGTCAGTCCTGCTTCCTGGGAGTCTGGAGGATCTTCCTGAAGCTCTAGGCCAGCTTAAAAGCAATGCACGCGATCTGGTGTTCCTCTCCCTGGCTATACAGTTTCCAGCAGTAACTGTGGAAATTCAACCAGCTATGAGAAGGATGTCCAGGTGGCCTACTTTGGAGTTGATTGGTCCCACCAACTCAAGGGGAGAAGTCGTCCTTGCAGGGGCTTCTCTGTCGATAAGAATTAGGAGTTTCAGCACAGCAGCAGGGCTTCACCAAGCAAACCAACCCTTTTATTCAGTTCTTTCCCATTCATTCCAGACCAGCTGTCAGTCACCCAGCAGGGTGGCTGTCCTTGCCGGATAGTCAGCCGGCCAATTACTACAGAGTGCATTTGGGTCTCCTAGGAGACTAAGCACAGGGAGTTTTGGGTACCCTACTCACTTCCTGCCTACTCCAGACACCCTGGAGCCAGAGGCGGGCTTCCCTCGTCAATCCCGCCAAAGGCAAAGCGAACAATGAGACCAAACCTGGTTTGGCGCGAAGAATAAATCTCAAGAAGGACCTTTCCACAAAGAAATGGCGAGATAAGAAGACTGGGGCCATTTTTACAAAAATGGCATCCTTGGGTGCTTTACTGCAGCTGCGAACGCAGCCCGCGGTAAATGCACACTACGGTAGTTAAAACTAAACTACTGCCACCAGCCATTCAGTGAGGAAAGGGTAACATAAAATTGTTTCATGATAAGCTAGACAAAGGGGATACTAGGTAACCCCTCCAGCACCCTATTGTAGGATAGTGTGCTGGGTCTAGAAAGTTACTAATGTAAGTAAAGTCAATTTCACTTTACTGCTCTGAAAAGCAGAAATATATCCCAGAGAAGGTATTTAAACTTTGGGGAAATCTAACAGACTTCCCTGTGCCACTGCACTGAAGGTGGTGTGTGACACAATGTAAATGATGATGCCTATAGAGTTAGTCAGACTCCACAACCAAAAGAAACACAATGCTCAGAAATCATATTAAAATACATGAGAGAGTGGGGAAAGGGGTTTCGCTCTCCCCAGGTTAAGAAAATAAAGTCCTCAAAATCCAGCAAAGGCTGGGGGTCTCTAGTATTCTCCCTAACAACCCGGTATATTACCTTGTTTGGAACAAAACTGCTTTTGATTATTGTTAGGATATTTGTTTTTTTGATTATTTTGTATTTTTCTTTTTTCCTTCACTGCTTCTAGATACTAAGCTAATCTTGCATCAAGGTGGATTTATCTCGGAAGTAAGGAAAATAAAATCAGTGGGAAGGAATTCTTATCATTTGGCCTGCCTTAATAGGAAGCTGTTTGGGGAGCTGGTTCCTGGCGAGAAATGTGAGACATGGGTGTTTTCCTGTCTGGGAGGATGTAGACTGCTATTGAATCCAAAGACTTCAGGGTGTTTTGTTCACTCGTTACTTAAAGTTCTAAAGAGTATGCACCCAGATTGGAATGTATTATTTCAGGGAATACCGGGAGATGTTTCCTTTTTCTATGGCTAGAGGGAGGACTTTCTGATCTTTATTTGGGGGATGGGCATCTGCTTTCCTCAGTGGCCGAACTATTTTCACAGAAAATTAGCGATTTCTTGTTTTCCCCCCCCCCCCCTTTTCATAGGTGAGGTAACTGTTATAAAAGGGGTACATTTTCAGGTAAGGCCCAACTCATTCTTGACCTGAAAATGTAGGTCCCATGATTGGTGACAAACAGTATACTTCTAAGAAGGATTTTCAAAATAAACCTTTGGGGTGGATATTGGAAGGCCAACTTCCATGAGATGTATGAGGGGGTGTGAGTGTGTTCTAGGGCTACAATGAGTCCACATAGAAAACCAATAATTTCCATTAGATCGGTACGTACAAAATTTACAAAGATGTATTAGGCCTTTAAAATACACACTAAGCAAACAAAGCCTCTAGACCAATATTGTCACACACTTACTGTCAAACAGATATAAACATTCACCCTTAGGAGAAGATAGCGAGCATTTGATTCAATAACCAGTATAAAAATGGTAATTGGATGCATAATGTTCAGTAGAAACACTTTAGAGCAATGATAAAACATTTTCCTCGCATTTAGGAAGTCCAGCCCTTAGATGGTTTGGGGTTTTGTGCCCTAAAGTCATCGGGGCCGAAGTTCTATGTTTCAGGTAGGTTTATTATGTGATTGGGCGATGCCAGTGGGTGTCTCTCAAAGTTAAAAAAGTTCGGGTAAGTAACTCAATTCCACAACACTAGGATAGGCCTTGGAAGGGATCCACGACCACGTTACTACCAACCTAAATCAGGAAAGAGAGATGGGGCCAGGACTTAACACCCCTTTGACCAAGTGGAGGACAGAGGGGAAAACAATGCGTTTATTACCTCCCACCCCCCTTTCCCTCAGTCTGATATCTCCAGAGACCACTGCTGAGATTCTGGAGCCCGTTGGGGACACAGTCGTATGTGCTTGGTTTGGTTGAGGGAGGTTGAGGCATGTGCAGAGGTCACCTTTGGACACATGATTTAGTTTCGATCAGTCGCTGTGCTTGAATCTCAGTTCCATGCACCTTCCAGCTGAACAGCTTTGAGAATAAAAGATGAAGACTTCTGCGGAGCAGGTGACCTCCGGACACCTGCGCAAAGACTGATTGTAACGGGAATCACTGTGGTCGCGGCGCAACCGATTTTCAATGGACTAACAAAAGAGAAGGTCCTGTACGTCTTCCATTGATGCAAAAAGGCTGAACATGCAGGAGTAAGCAGCTTGTAGTACAAGATGAAGATACTGCAAGTTTCAAGGACACACTCTGAACGGTGACGGCTGCAGCAAGGTAACCCAGAAGAGATCTTGTCAGTTTGCTGCTTGGTTCCAGGACACTTATAAACGTATGGCTCTTTGTGCAGGGGTCAAGACTGGTTGTTGCCACCGGTCCAGGGGTCAAAGAACTGACAAGGGTCTACTTGAGATCGGACAGAGGAGCAGGGCTTCACCAGGACTGGAGCTGGTGCTGGTCAGCTGCAGGAGTCGTCCTCAACCTGCTGCACTTCTTCATAGGGATCTTGCCTCCAACGATGATCTGTGGAATGGCTGCAGAAATCCTCCTTTTATTCAGGATTCGGATTAGAAGTTTACTCCGGTCCACTAATGGTAAGGATCTGCACCATTCAAACTGACAGTGAATATCTAGTCATGGATAGCCTCGGCCCACTAAATACGCCCAACTACTGACATTCAGGCACCAGGATGTGGACTGGGGCAGACATACCAGCACCCACATCCAGACACATACAGGCGCCACCATAGCCCACGAAAGCAGCAGCTTTCTACAGGAAAGAACATTCCTTAAAGGGCAATTCCAGCCCTCAGATGGTAGGATGAAGGCTAAATAACAATAAAATATAGCCAAAGGCAGGCAAACTTTTCATGGCACAGGTAGCTTAGACTGCTAGCCACTCTTAGAAGCCATTTGCGGAAATTGCAAAAGTGCGTGAGTAAAAAGTTGAAAACACGAAGGAAAACATCAACTGCACATGGTCACATTGTATTTGTAACCCAAAAGTTATGAAAGAAAAAGATGTAAGGATACAAAGTGTCCTAACCGCACTTCACTTTAAGGTGATGTGTGCAGTTATAGAAATACAAGCAACCCAGAAATAGTGCAACCCAGAAATAGTCATACGCTCACAGCACCAACAGCCTTGTCGGCAGATCAGTCTTCCATACAAATTCGCACCAAGCAAAGGAAGTGAAGGTTCTGCTCTCCTTTTTGGAGTGTTATTTTTTGCTGTCCATCCCTTTTTCCTTAGCGATTGGTAATTCATTTTAATTTTATTTTTCGCAGTGCCTCCCTCTGGTGCATGCGGTACACAACAGGATTCAAACAGTGCATCCATTGTCGAAAGCAATTCTTTGCGGCCGATCCTTATCATGCCTGCGTCTGGTGTCGGATTATATCACCCATTGAATGCCTGTGTATTCTGCTGCGGATTCACCCGAGGTCTCTGCGAACTCCTCTTCTCTCCATGTCACAGCTGGGACTGGTACTGAAGACAACCGAAGGCTTCGTACAGAACAGGAGGATGGCCGACATCAGTAAGAGGGGGACCATACCTTCAGGTGAGGTACATGTTTCAGCACCGGCCTTCGGTACCCATGGGAAGACTGCCTTCTCAGTTCCGGGGTCTTGACAGGACCGTTTAGGGGAACCCCCAGGCATGTTCACCTTAGAGTACCTCTGGGTGGGAACACACTAGTACCTCCCGGTGGTAAAAGTTAGTACCTGTAGGTGGGAAAGGATCTTAAAAGATCCATCTGGTACTGGAAGATTTGTTTACACCGGACAAAATCGTTACAGTGCAGGGGAAAACCTCTAATGCCTCGGTTATCCGAACAGGCAACAGTTCCTCCAGAGAGGCGCCCGCCTCTAGGGTTGATACTGTACCTTCCGATTCCCCAGTATCTTCTCCAGCCACAGTGGCTACTGCAAGTAAATCTTTCCAGTACTTTGGTACCGAAAGAGAACATCTTTTCTGATGCTTGTGAATCGGCTTAGAATCGCATAAAGTCCGATGTCTAGTGGAAATGGCAGAGGATTGCATCTTTCTTTCGAAGATCGAAAGGGGATGTCGACATTGGTGTGACTGTAACACTATCTCTAAAATCCCTCATGCCTCGAGGTCCCTCGGATAGTTTTTTCCACCAACCTAGTTTGTCGCCTTTGCAGAGCTTGCAAGAGTTTTACATTGCTAACTTTGTCCCCACGACCTTCGGTCGTCTAGTCTTCCAACTAATCTTCTTGACGACTGCCTCGTGGGATTCCTGCCGCCAAAGACATCTACACCTGCTCTGCGACTTTTCAACTGTTAGCCGCCTGTCGACCGCGTGGTCGCGGTCCTCCGGCCAGGCCCTTGCAGTAGGGAGAGTGGGGCCCTCGGTTTATTCTTCTTCTCTAAGAATGTATTTCCTTTCTCCAGCATGGGGTCTGGCATGGATTCACATGCTCATGAATCTCCCCCGTCGTCAGGCTGGGAATCCTCGGTAAAGAAAAAATCAGTTTGTTTCGTTTCTGAACTGTCTTTCTACTAATAACCAATCACTGGTCTTTGGGTCATACTACCCCCAGCCAATGACCGCCCTCTACCTAAACCTGTCCTCTGGCAGCCATCTTCAGATTTTTACCGCACGTTCAAGTGTTGGGAGTCCTTGAGCTATAGCTCTCGAGGTTTTACTGCGTTTTGTGATTTTTCAAAGAGTTTAATCTCATTTTTTCGGTCAATCGAACCTCAAGCTCCACCGTTTTTTACTTCCGATCAACGGGGACCCGTTTCGGAATTTTCTACGCCCCTCAAGGGTGAAGTTTTCGTTGAGTTTTGCTTCTTGGAGGATTCCAGAAGGTCCTTGAGGCCTACATGGCCCAGGACTAAGGAAACACGACACCCCGATTCAAGCTGTTCAGGAGCTGCCCCGGATGCGGATTCCAGAATGTCTTCAAGGAGGATGAGCATTCCAGATGCCTCTACTGCCTTCACAAAGACAAAAACGCACGTGGAGAAGGACTGTGCGTTTTGCAAGAACATGTCGGAGCGGATATGAGGGATCGGCGTATCTGCCTCACCAACTGGCTGGAAGGGAAGAGAACAGCAGCAGGTGAGAAGAAGAAGAAGTCCGAGCGGTCTTCTAAGACCTTTGAGGGCACTCTGACGACGGGGGCCCAACAAAAGGTAAAGAACCGCAAGTCCGCGGGCACCGGGAGCGCTGATCAGTCGGGCTCCTCGGTTGCCAGGCATGGCGCACTTTCACCAACGCCATCGACCACGAGCCAGTGCACTGGCTCGGGGAAGAGCAAATCGGAGAACCCGGGTAAGCTTTGGGAGACGCCCCGGTCGATGCCGAGGGGGAGTGAGGCGGTAACCCTCCTCCCAAGGTGAAGGCCTCAGGCACGCCCAAGGTCGTGAAGGCCTTGATTCACCCAGCTAAGGCCTCTATCGAGGGAGTCGCAGCGGCCCTGGCGAAGCCTGTGGAGGCTACCCCAGTGGAGGCGACCTCAAGGCCTAGAGTTTCCCTACCACCACAGAGGGAATCCTCTTTTCAGCCCATCGATCAGAACCCCGTGAAGCCCCAGGTGGAAAAAGAGGCGGGGGGGGCCAGGTGGCCATCACTAACACAGATACAGCCTCTGAAGAGGAGCTGGCTGGAGTCGCGAAGATCCTGAACAAGAAGTTCGAGGAGGTCCTGTCCCATGGAAGGGATCCCGAGGAGGTGGATGAAGAAAGCGACGGTGGTGCCGACAAGGTGCCAGTGGAGGCGGAGGATTCCACTCCCCAACTGTCGCGCCAGTCGCAGCCGGTACCTGGGCCACAAGACAACTCAGGAGCAATCTTGATGGCGATCCAGGCCTTGTGTATGGAGATAAGGACAAGGTTGCCCTTACCCCCAACTGACGATCCAGCGGAACCTGGACCGTCGGGAAGCCCTCCAAGCAAGCAGAGAAGAGTTCACCCCCCACCCCGCCCTTCCAGCCTTCTCGGCCTTCGCAGCCTTCTTCTCCTTCTCTGGATCCGAGGGATGACACGGGAATGGACACGACGGGGACGGATGATGACGACGGGATGGGCCTCCCATCACCACTTCCTCGGGCCTCCCCTCCCGACGAAATTGGCTCCTTCCACGCCATGATCGCCAGAGCTTCAGAGCTCTTCCAGCTCTGCCCCAAGGAACAGAAGGAAGGTTTCCTCTACCAACGGCGTGAGGCCAAGAGGAAGACGGTCCTCTCGATTCCTTTACTTTACGACATCTGGGACGAGGGGCTGATGCTCCTGAAGGACCCGTCCATGGCTCCTGCCAATAGAGACCGGTACGAGAAGTACCGGGTTCCGCCCCCATGTGCCTTAGGGCGCAGCCGACCCCGGATTCGGTCATCTCTGTGGGGGCCAAGAAGAAAGCGGCGGGGGCGACGGCCTCAACTTCGACCTCCCCGCCGGACGGCGAGGGGAAGAAACTGGATGCCATGGGACGACGGGTCCCACGTGTTGGGACAGCTGGAGGAAGGCGACTTCCTAAGGGCATCGAAAGTTCCTGAGATTCGTAGTCCAGGGGCGACACTATCAGTTCAAGGCCCTCCCCTTCGGATTCAAGTCGGCGCCCAGGGTATTCACCATGTGCCTATCACTGGTGGCGGCGCGGCTGCGCCTGCAGGGGGGATCCACGTCTACACCTACCTGGATGATTGGCTCATCCGAGCAAGGACAAGAGAACTCGCCGTCGTGCACACAGCGAAGACCGTCCAGCTGCTTAAGGATCTGGGATTCTCAATCAACTTTGCGAAATCCCACTTGGTGCTGTCGCAAGTCGCCCTGTTCCTGGGAGCCAGGCTCAAATCAGTGGCGCGATTGGCTTCTCCGTTGGAGGAAAAAGCCATCCTGGGCAAGGTGCAGCGGCTTTTGACCATGGACGTGGCCAGGGTGAGGTCCATCAATTCCCTGCTCGGCATGATGTCCTCGTGCATCTACCTCGTGCGCCTGTGCAGGTTGCGGCAGCGTCCACTGCAAGAGTTCCTTGATGCCCGTTGGATGCAGGCTGCGGGCAGCTTCGAAGACCAAATATCACTCAATGAGAACTTCCGCCAAGCGATCCGGTGGTGGGGCACCCGCACGCATCTGGCAGCGGGGATGGACTTTCGGACCCCGGCACATCAGGAGACTGACGACTGACACCTCCCTGGAGGGATGGGGAGCGCACACCGGAGATCTTCACGCAAGAGGCCTTTGGCTCCCAGAGGAGAGGTCACTACACATCAATGTCCTGGAGCTCCGAGCCGTGTTCTGGGCCCTCAGGTCGTTCCTCCCGTCCCTCAAGGGCAAGGTGGTGAGGATCTTCGCCGACAACACCACCGCAATGTTTTACATACGGAAGCAGGGAGGCACCAGATCCCCAGCACTATCCAAGGAGGCCCAGGATCTGTGGCACTGGGCCGTCGGCCAAGGGATGTTTCTGGTCCCCTTCCATCTGGCAGGAATAAAGAACACCATTGCCGACTCGCTCAGCAGGGAGCTGCGCTCGTTCCACGAGTGGGAACTGCGTCAGGATCAAGTGGATCTACTTTTCCAACGATGGGATAATTCCCAGATCAACCTATTTGTGACGGCAAAGAACACCAAGTGCCGTAGGTTCGCCAGCAGGTTTCCCCAGCCGGGGAGCATGGGCAACGCCTTCTCATTCCCCTGGGACGGCCTGTTCCTGTATGTGTTCCCACCTTTGACGTTGCTGCTGCGACTCATCAACCAACTCGGACGGTCCCGGTGCAGGATGATCCTCATTGCACCGGCGTGTTCGAGGCAGATCTGGTTCCCGGACCTTCTGGATATGGCAGCGCCTGCCCCCCCCCCAACCCCCCCAGTCAAACTGCCAACAGATGCGGACCTCCATGCCAGAGAAGGAGGCGCCATCCTCCACCACGACCCGGGGTCGCCAAACTTGTAGACTTGGCTCCTGCAGCACTATAGTTTGGAGGGTACGATAGCCCGGCGGGCTGCAAGGAGGTGCTTGCAAGGGCCAGGGCATCCTCAACTCTCAAGTGCTACGGACACAAATGGAAGAGGTTCTCTGTCTGGTGACGTGCACAGAAGATTAACCCCCTGCGGATTACGGCCCATCAAGTGCTGCCGTACCGACTGTCGCTGGCCAAGGCGGGGCTAGCTCATGCCCTTCATCAAGATACATCTAGCGGCGATTTCCCGCTACACCAGGACTCTGGGGCGATCATCTCTGTGGTCTCATCGCCTGGTGAAGGAGTTTATGAAGGGATTTTTTTTCGATCATTCCCGCCGGTGAAGGCGCCAGCCTCGGCGTGGGAGCTCAACGTGGTGCTGAGCACGCTCATGGGGCCGCCATTCGAGCTTCTGCATTCGGCACCGTTGAAGTTCCTATCGTGGAAGACCGCGTTTCTTGTAGCCATCACCTCTGCACAACGAGTGGGAGAGATCCAGGCCCTCTCCTGTAAACCTCCATACCTGACATTCCACGAGACAAGGGTAGTGCTGAGGACGCACCTCTCCTTCATGCCCAAGGTGCCGTCGGACTTCCATCTCAACGAGCCCTTGGTGTTACCTGTTTTCTTCCTGTCGTCTTCGTTTCCGGCCGAGAGGACTTTGCACTCGCTGGATGTGGCTAGAGCACTGAAGTTCTACGTGGATGGCACAAAGAGTTTTCGGATGACATCATAGCTTTTTGTGAACTTTGGACCTGTGAACCAAGGGAAGGCCCTCTCGAAGGCTTCCATTTCCAGATGGCTCTCCGGCTGTATCACGCACTGTCACTGGTTGGCAAACCGACCGTTGCCCAGCCATCCGCGAGCCCATTCAACCAGAGCGATCGCTGCTACCACGGCGTTCCTGTCTGGTGTGCCCCTGCTCGACATCTGCAGGGCTGCTACGTGGAGGTCGACGCACACCTTCACGAGATTTGACTGCTTCGACCGGGATTCCAGGGAGGAGTCCAGAGTCGGCCAAGTAGTGCTGCGCAACCTGTTTGCTTAAGGTGAGCCTGGTGAGGAGGTAAGAGATGCTTAATGTTGAGTTGATGCAATGCTTAATGTTGAGCCTTGCCACCTCCCGTGGTTGTGCATGTGTGTACTGCCATGTATTCTTGTATTCATGAGCATGTGAATCCATGCCAGACCCTATGCTGGAGAAGGAACAAGTTACTTACTTGCGAACCCTCCCTCCTACCCCTCTGCGGCTCTTCTTTGTCCTACTGCCACTTTACATGCTACCAAATCTAAAGATGGCTGCCAGAGGGGCTTATGCAGAGGGCAGTCATTGGCTGGGGGCAGTATGACCCAGAGACCAGTGATTGGTTACTAGTAGAAGGACAGTTCAGAAACGAAACTGATTTTTTTTTCTTTACTGAGGATTCCCATCCTGACGATGGGAAATATTCATGAGCATGTGAATCCATGCCAGACCCATGCTGGAGAACAACAGTTTGGCTCTCGGAGGAGAGGTCACTACACATCAACCTCCTGGAGCTCCGAGCCGTATTCTGGGCCCTCAGTTCGTTCCTCCTGTCCCTCAAGGACAAGGTGATGATGGTCTTCACCGACAACACCACCACGATGTTCTACATCCGGAAGCAAGGGGGCACCAGATCCTCAGCCCTATCCAAGGAAGCGCAGGATCTGTGGCACTGGGCCGTTGCCCACGGGATGTTCCTGGTACCCTTCCACCTGGCAGGAGTAAAGAACACAGTCGCCGACTCGCTCAGCAGTCAGCTGCGCTCGTGCCACGAGTGGGAACTCGGGCACGATCAAGTGGATCTGCTATTCTGACGATGGGGCAATCCCCAGATAGACCTGTTTGCGACAAACGCCAAGTGCTGGAAGTTCGCCAGCAGGTTTCCCCAGAGGATTTGGAGGGCCCGGGATGAGGGGAGGGAGGGCAGGCTTCCCCAGCCGGGGAGCATGGGCGATGCATTCTCCTTCCCCCTGGGACGCCATGTTCCTGTATGCGTTGTTGCCGTTGCTTCTGCGACTCATCAGTCAACTCAGATGCTCCCAGTGCAAGATGATCCTCGTCGCACCAGCGTGGCCGAGGCAGATATGGTTCCTGGACCTTCTGGACTTGTCAGCGTCCCCCCCAGTCAAACTGCCGACGGACGCGGATTTTCTCACCAGGGAAGGAGGCGCCATCCTGCATCACGACCCGGGATCGCTGAATCTGTAGGCCTGGCTCCTGCAACACTAGAGTTCGGAGGCTACGATATCCCGGCGTTCTGCAAGGACGTCCTTGCAAAGGCCAGGGAGTCCTTGGCTCTTAAGTGCTACGGCCATAAATGGAAGAGGTTCTCTGTCTGGTGCCGTGCACAGAAGATCAACCCTCTACGGAGTACGGCCCCTCAAGTGCTGCCGTACTTGCTATGGCTGGCCAAGGTGGGGCTGGCCCATGCCTCCATCAAGATCCATCTGGCGGCTATCTCCCGCTACACCGGAACTCCGGGGCGGTCGTCGCTCTGGTCTCACCGCCTTGTGAAGGAGTTCATGAAAGGACTGTTCCACTAGTTCCTGCCGGTGAAGGCCCCGGCGTGGGAGCTCAATGTGGTGCTGACCAGACTCATCGGCCCGCAATTCGAGCCTCTGCATTCGGCACTGTTGAAATTCCTGTCGTGGAAAACAGCGTTTCTTGTGGCCATCACCTCTGCACAACGAGTGGGAGAGATCCAGGCCCTCTCCTGTAAACCTGCATACCTGACATTTCACGAGAAGAGGGTAGTGCTGAGGACGCACCCCTCCTTCATGCCCAAGGTGCCGTCGGACTTCCATCTCAACGAGCCCTTGGCGTTACCGGTTTTCTTCCCGTCGCCTTTGTCGCCGGCTGAGAGGACTAGCTGGATGTGGCTAGAGCGCTGATGGTCTACGTGGACCGCACAAAGAGTTTTCGGAAGACATCACAGCTGTTTGTGAACTTTGGACCTGTGAACCAAGGGAAGGCCCTCTCAAAGGCTTCCATTTCCGGATGGTTCTCCGGATGCATCATGCACTGTCACTGGTTGGCAAACCGACCGTTGCCCGGCCATCCGAGAGCCGTTCAACCAGAGCGATCGCTGCTACCACTGCGTTACTGTGTGGTGTGCCCCTCTGGACATCTACAGGGCTGCTACGTGGAGGTCAACGCACACCTTCACAAGATTATACTGCGTCGACTGTGATTCCAGGGAGGAGTCCAGAGTCGGCCAAGCAGTGCTGCGCAACCTGTTCGTCTGAAGGTGAGCATGGTGAGGAGGTAAGAGATGCTTAATGTTGAGTTGTTGAGATGCTTAATGTTGTGCCTTGCCACCTCCCATGTTTGTGCATGTGTGTACTGCTATGTATTCTTGTATTCATGAGCATGTGAATCCATGCCAGACCCTATGCTGGAGAAGGAACAAGATACTTACCTGTAACTGTTGTTCTCCAGCATGGGTCTGGCATGGATTCACATGCGAACCCTCCCTCGAACCCCTCTGTGGCTCTTCTCTTGGTCCTACTGCCACTTTAAGTGCTACCAAATCTGAAGATGGCTGCCAGAGGAGGGGCTTAGGTAGAGGGCAGTCATTGGCTAGGGGCCAGTGACTGCCCTCTAATATGACCAAGAGACCAGTGATTGGTTATTAGTAGAAAGACAGTTCAGAAACGAAACTGAAACTAATTTTTTCTTTACCGAGGATTCCAAGCCTGACGGGGAATATTCATGAGCATGTGAATCCATGCCAAACCCATGCTGGAGAACAACAGTTACAGGTAAGTAACTTGTTCCTTATCCCGCTCTCTCTTCTTGGTCTGGCTGCCGCTACTCTCTGCTATGAAGAGGATTCCCTTTAAATTTTGCCTGTCGTGTAATGGCAAGTTTCCTTGGAAGGCCACACATCGCTGATTCAATCAGTGTCTTCCTCGAGACCGCGACAAGCGCTCATGCAAGTCCTGTAAGCTCTTAGACCGAAAAACATTGAAAGACAAGCTGACTAAACGGGGGCAGCCTACGCTATGCAGGCTGAAAGCCATTCCCATGTTGGCGTTGTTGCTTCGGACGGATAGGAATCCATCGGTAGCCATGGCCTTCAGGCTCCCAGATGAACGGCCCCGACAGACGGGCCACAGGCGTGTTATGGGGAGTTCACACCCCGGCGACAAGGGCATCCAAGCACCACAGATACAAAAGCACACAACCTCTAAGGCCTCTTCAAAGGAGTTGTCGATGAAGCGCACAGCGCCAACGGGGCCACCAAACCTTGCGGTTTGGCGCCCTCCATACAACTGTTATCGCGGCATGCGACTGGGCATTCCTCTGGAACAGGCATTCACCCTAAAAAACAAACCTTTATGCTCGGGTAAAAGGAGTCACCACCTCTGCAGCCTACTCTACTAGAATCGCAAGCAATACCACTCCTGACAAGTTATAGCGGTGTGCAATGGGGCCTAGTCCAGGATGGCCTACAAGATGTCCCAGAGCCCACCCGATCACGCCTGCTGGCAGTCGTGGCTGAGGGCACACAGGTTACCCTTAACATATTGAAAAACACTCTGGACTCTGTGAAGACGGCTGGATGCACCCTAGCCCAGGAGACCTTACTTAAAAGACATGCCTGGTTAAAGAACTCCAGCTTTAAACCTGAAACTAAGGCCTCTTATCAACAAACCAGTTGAGGACTCCAATCGTTGTGGAAAGGCTGTTGATGACGCCCTGGAGACTGCAAAAAAAGCACACAAACTCCAAAGTCGCACAGCCAGATCACGACTAAGCCCTTCCACCAGCGTGGAGGCTCTAACTCACGCCGGCCCTTCCGTGGGCAATCTTTTTCCCCGCTCTCCCCATGGACAATACGTTTTTCCCGCTCTCCCCATGGACAATACGGCTCAGGGAGTACCCCATGGTCCTCCGGCCAAGGCTCTGCTAGTAACAACCAATATCAACAAAGAGGCCCTCGTAGAGGCAAGATTAGAGGCAGGAACGGTACTCCTTGAGGATCCCCGGCCTCCACCTCAAAATGACTTGCTGGTTCGGGTCCCCTCCCACGCTTCCCCGGTCGGGGGTCTCTTGTCATCCTTCATCCACACCTGGGAGAGGATCACATCAGACCAGTGGGTTTTAAAGACTGTTGCCCACGGCTACTGCATAGGGTTTCACCGCCCACCTCGATAGCACCCACTGAAAGCAGACGCCTGTCCCCAGAACACCTGCACATCCTGCTGGAAGAAGTTCAGATCCTGCTAGAAAAGGGTGCCATAGATGTCGTCCCCATTCTCCAGGTAAATTAGGGTATTTATTCAGTGTACTTCCTTGTACCCAAAAAGGATCTCACCATGTGCCCTGTTTTAGACCTGCACCCGACAAACCAGTATGTCAAAATTCAGGATGACAACACTGCAGGTTGTAATCCCACTGCTGCAGCAGGGGATTTCATGGCCGCATTGGACATGAAAGATGCATACTTTCATATTTCAATGTTGCCAGCGCACAGAACGTACCTCAGATTCATGATAGAGGACACCCACTATCAGTTCAAGGTTCTCCCCTTCGGCATTGCCTCAGCGCCACGTGTATTCAAAAAGGTACTGGCGGTAGTAGCTGCTCACCTCCCAGTCTATCCTTGCCTCTGACTTGCTCATAACAGGGGATTCGCACAGAACATGCCAAACAAATACCCAGAAGACAGTAGATCTTCTCTTCAACATAGGTTTCTTTATCAATGAGAATAAATCCAGTCTAAACCCCAATCAAGTCAAACAGTTTCTGGGGGGCTCTAACTCGGTATTGTACAAAATTATCTACTCCCAAAAAGTTCAGCCCCCAAAAGTTCAACCCCCAATTTTCTGCATATGTATATGTGGGGGGGGGGGTAAAGTGAATAAAAAATGTGTAGGGGTAAGGTGGGGAAGCTGTGGGGGGTCTCCCCTCACATATATATTTGCGGAACATTAAAAAAAACAAAAACTTTGGGAGTCAACTTTTCGGTTCGGTAAAATCACGTAGATCCCTTTAACTCGGACCAAAGACAGCCTAGTCTTTCCCTCCAACGAGATCGTTCAAAACATGCTGTTCCAGATCCCTCACTATGTAGCCAGTCACAAGGTGACTGTATGCAAAGCCATGCGACTGTTGGGGATGATGGCTTCCTGCGCCTACCTAGATCCTCACACTCTTCTGCACATGCACCCCATGCAAGAGTTGCTCTCGAGCCAATGGTTTCAGGCCACCGGCCAGTGGGATGATCTAGTAGTTGTCTTGGCAGCCCTCGTTCAGTCCCTGCAGTGGTTCTCAAGGGAACACCTTCTGCAGGGGAAAACCTTCACCACTCCCGCAGTAGAAGCCACTCTCACCACAGATGCATCTCTGACGGGGTGGGGAGGCTCACCTCCTTCAACAGACGGCACACTTTGTGTGGACCCCAGCGGTAGCATCCAGTCACATCAACCTATTGGAACTGCTAGCAGGGTTCAAGACCCTGAAGGCCTTCCAGACACACCTCCAGGGGAAAACAGTTCTATTCCTCACAGACAGTAGTACCGCTTGTATTACATAAACAAACACTGGCTCTCTATGGCTGTTCAAACTGTCCCAGAACATATGAAAGTGGGCTCCCCAACATCTTCTGGCGTACATACTCAGCAGAGACTTCCCTCTACCCATAGAGCATGAGTGGCAGCTACAGGAGGACATTTTACTCAACGTCTTTGCAGAATGGGGTCTCCCAGAGATCGACTTGTTTGCCAGTCTGGAGAATGCCCAATGCCCAGATTACACCTCCAGGTACCCTCAGAACTGCTCCAAGGGGAGCGATCTTTGGATAACATGGTCTGGGAAATTTGTCTACGCCCTCCTACCCCCCCTACCCCGCTCCCCTCCCCCCCCCCCCCCCCCCGATTCCCCTGCTCAACAGAATAGTGCACAAGATGCACCAAGAGCCAGTCGGGATGATTCTTGTGGCCCCTATGTGGGCCTACCAGCCTTGGTTCTCTCATCTCATGGCAATGTCGGTCTCCCCTCCCAGGAAGCTGCCGTTCCCGTACAACATGCTGTCTCAATACCAAGGGAAGCACTACAGCCATGCCCTCAAATTCTCAACTAAGCAGCTTGGCTCCTGAGTTCATAGAATTTAGCACCTCCAGCTCCCTCAAAGATGCATGGACATACTCAGAGAAGCACGGAAACCTAACACCAGGCATTGCTACTCCAGCAAATGGAAGCGCTTTGTCATCTGGTGTAATGGTAATGGTGTCAATCCTATTGAATGCTCACTTAAAGATATCGTCCAGCACCTAACCCGCCAGTTGGATTCAGGACTGGTTTTCAATTCTCTAAAGGTCCACTTAGCCGTGCTTTCGGCGTGCACCACGTTCCAGAGCAAGGTTTAATGGAGGAAAATTCCTGTAATTAAAGCCTTTATAGAAGGGGTAAATAGACTTTATCCCCCTATTTCCAACCCTGCTCCCAGGTGGGACCTAATTGTTGTTCATAAACTAATGGGGCCTCCCTTTGAACCAATGCACAAGGCTAGCCTTAAAGCACTCACCTACAAGACCGCCTTCCTGGTGGCGATCACCTCTATAAGGAGAGTTAATGAACCGCAGGCCCTTTCAGTTCAGGATCCACTTGTCACGATTCACAAAGGCAAGGTGGTTTTGCCCACACACCCTTGCTTTGCGCCTAAATTTATCTCAAAGTTCCATGTAAACCAGTCCATAGAACTACCCACCTTTTTCCAGAACCCCACTAACGTGGCGGAAAGAAGCCTCCACACATTGGATGTAAGGAGAGCGGTTATCTACTATCTGGAAAAGACAAAGCCACTAAGAAAGGCTAACCAGTTCTTCGTTTCAGTAGCAGCTGGTAGAGAAGGGGACCGTGTCTCTAAATGAGCTATCTCCAAGTGGATCGTAACCTGCATCACACTGTGTTCTCTTGCCAAGAGAGGTCTCCCCTTCACGCCTAGAGCACACTCTACTTGGGGCACAGTGGCTTCCATAGCATTCATTGCAAATTTTTCTCTTGAGTCCATTTGCAAAGCAGCAACCTGGAGTTCTGTACACACCTTTACACAACACTACTGCATTGATACACACTCTAGGTCTGATTCTCAGGTGGGACAAGCAGTGCTAAGACATTTCTTTGCTACTGCTCCTTCTCACATCCTACCACCATCTCTGGGTGATGCTCACTAGTCTATGCACAGAATGTGATTCTAATCAGATTCAAAAGCATCAGAAGACACTCATTACTCCCCGTAATAGCATATCTGATGATTGTATCTGCTTAGATTCAAATGCGCCCACCCTTCCTCCCCTCGTGGAGTAGAAGGAACATAGACCTCTTACACCTTCTCTCTTCTGTACTCTCTCACGCTAACTATATGGCTCCCTCGCGACATAAAAAACACAACCAGAGGGACCTCGACGCATGAGGGCTTTTGGGTACACTACACATCACGTTAGGGATAGTGTTACAGTCACGCCCATCCCTACGTCCCCTTTCGACCTTCAAAAGAAAGATGCAATACTCGGTGATTTCCACTAGATGTCCGACTATATGCACAGCATGTGAATCTAAGCAGATACAATCATCAGAAATGCCATTACGGTGAGTAATGCATGTCATCCTCTGTTACCGCAGTTGAGCCCTCAAGCTCCTTGCTACTGAAGAAGGCACATAAAGTCCTCTCACAAGAGGCATACAAATGTTCACTTGAGAGCCAGCCGGGTACCGACTTCTCCAAAGAAGCAGAAGCAGAAAAAATCACCCGTTGTCTCTACCTCGGATTCGGTACCGGAGAGTAAGAAAGATAATTCCATTCTCGTTTCTGATTCTGAAGACTTTGATGCTTCAACATAGCTTACTGTTCCTCCGGAACAATTATTCAGTACTCTTGTGAGAGTGAATTCTCAGCTTAAGGACAATTTGGATCTACCAACTCAAGTCCCAGCAACTCAATCGGGACCACAGCTGGTTCTAGCTAAAATGTAAGTGCCTAGACCTGTGGTTTTTAACTTTTATAATCCAAACCATCAGCCTACCAGATAGGGACAAAAAAGCTGGGCTTGTAGTTACAGCTGGTCTGTTGGGCGACTCCTTCAAACTTAGTTGGAATACAACAGTTCTCTATTCCTAAACATCAATATTCTGTCGCAAATCACTGGACCGACGATAAGCCACAGATAAAGCCGTCGAAAATAGTAAAAATGGCATGCAAAATCATGCAGGAAGGTCCAGGACATTGCGCCTTATTTCAATTTTAATTTATATTTATTCTCATTTTACAATTTTTTCAAAAAAGTGCCCTTGTTTAATTACACGTGTTTCGGCCACTGAGGGCCTTTTTCAAATCAGGGCTCATATGTTAAACTGAAAAGCATATGCATAACAATGTATTACATCATACATGTCCAAGTTGAAAATAAATTAAAAAGCATAATTACCCAGAGAGTAGTGGGGAGGGAGGACATACAAACAAGGAGAGAGAGAAGAGACAAATGTTAAATTAGTAACGGTTATTACCTGTTTACTATGTGCAGTGTATAAACCACGGCGATTACAGGCCAAAACTTACCCACAATGGGGCTCATTGACTTCTTATTCATGGAAAATATAATGGGTTAGATCCCGTTGCTATCTGTTGTGTATCAAAAAAGAAGAAAAGTATAACGTTGTCTTTCAGTTCCAAGATTGAATATGTGCTGTGTATAGTACTACATTCTTATTGCAATTCCCCTACGTTACATTATTAGCTTCTTTTCCAGGCCATTACATTTCAGAGTATATATCCTGTTCCTGACCAGGTGAATCAATTATCGAATTGTCACTATGTGAGTCAATTGTAATAATACACTTTGCCTATCCGTGTATGTTACATTATTATGCGTTTATCTTGTAATGTCCACTAGAGTGCATGCGTGGTATATTCCTCCGTTACGGCACTTAAAAGTTTACAGTCTGCCAGTTCTGCTATGTCTTATAGGATCGGCAAATTAATGTTACGAGGATGATCCTCTTGTGAAGCACTGATATATTTTACTTCTACCGGTTAGGCTGCATTATTTAACGCGTTTCATGTGCCGTGCACTTTAGTCAGCGTGCGGTATGTTACTCCATTAAAATATAAGAACGTTCACAGTCTACACAATATAATATGTCCTGTAAGGTCAAAGAAACCATATTTACAGACCATATTTATCATCCTATTAATGACTAAAGGGCTCGTGCTGCGAGCTATAAGCATCACTTACTTGGCAGGTAGCGAAAATCACACGCGTCGGCTTCACTGTTCTAAGCCGTCGCCATCTTGGGACTATTTTATTGGTTCCCATGGCTACCCGAAGCCGTGTCCGGTGCCTTGACCTGTTGCTTAGCAACGTACACGTAAAGCTTCGAAACCAATGTGCTCGGGTGCCTCTATTCACATTCACTCGGATAATGAGTGCCGGATATGTTGCTTCGCCCTGTTGCTTGGCAACATGTACGTGAGGCTATTAATTCGGTATCTGGCCTTTGTGTCCCAACTTGTTTCATTAATTATCGGTTTCACTATTTATTCAAAATCAGAGCTAAGCACTATTTGGTTAGTTTGGACTGTGCCGTACATTCTTTCCTTAGACTTTTTGGTCTAACTATTTGTTTGCGATCAGAAATAAGCGGTATTCGGTTAATTCACGAAATGCCTTAAAGGGATATACTCACGGAAATAGTGCATATAGGTATTTAATGCAGACAGATTAATTAATTGCTGTCTATTCTGGAGCAGAAGAAGGAATGAGTTGTCCGTCGGTCAGCATTTTATTAATTGTTAGAGTACCCCTCTATGTTATCTGCACATACAAGGGCAATAGCATAGCCACTATAAATAATGTAATAGTGCTAAACCCATATTAGGTGAAACAACATTATTGTCAGTTCCATTAATCATAGAATGGAATTTTTTTTGTGATTAAACACTCAATTATAGATCAAAATATGTGGTTTATGCGATTAGATGCATTTGTAAAAAATTGGATATAGGTAGCACTATAAGAGAGCTGCGAATTAGAATCCGGGAACACTTGGCAAAAATTGGGAGTCAAGAAACCACCCTACCCCTGGCAGTACATTGGCAGAAGAACCACCAATTAGATGACAAGTCTAATATACAATTTATTGGCTTAAAGCAGGTCAATATGAATAAGAGGGGAGGTGATAGTCAGGGCATTGCACCAAGCAGAAGCTAGAATTATTTGTTTTTTTCAATGTTACTATGCTTGGTTTAAATCTTGATACTGAAATGGCTTCTTTCTTATGATTATGCAAATGCATCTTCCATCACATACCATGCTATGATTAATGGAACTGAAAAGAATGTTGTTTCACCTAATATGGGTTTAGCACTATTACATTATTTATAGTGGCTATGCTATTGCCCTTGTTTGTGCAGATAACATAGAGGGGTACTCTAACAGTTAATAATATGCTGACCGACGGACAACTCATTCCTTCTTCTGCTCCAGAATAGACAGCAATTAATTAATCTGTCTGCATTAAATACCTATATGCACTATTTCCGTGAGTATATCCCTTTAAGGCATTTCGTGAATTAACCGAATACCGCTTATTTCTGATCGCAAACAAATAGTTAGACCAAAAAAGTCTAAGGAAAGAATGTACGGCACAGTCCAAACTAACCAAATAGCGCTTAGCTTTGATTTTGAATAAATAGTGAAACCGATAATTAATGAAACAGGAAGTTGGGACACAAAGGCCAGATAACGAATTCATAGAATGAATAGCCTCACGTACATGTTGGCAAGCAACAGGGCGAAGCAACACATCCGGCACTCATTACATGAGTGAATGCGAATAGAGACACCTGAGCACATTGGTTTCGAAGCTTTACGTGTACGTTGCTAAGCAACAGGTCGAGGCGCTGGACACTGCGTCGGGTAGCCATGGGAACCAAACAAATAGTCCCAAAATGGCGCTGGCTTAGGACAGTGAAGCCGACGCGTGTGATTTTCGCTACCTGCCAAGTAAGTGATGCTTATAGCTTGCAGCACAAGCCCTTTAGTCATTAATAGGATGACATTGTCTGTAAATATGGTTTCTTTGACCTTACAGGCCATATTATATTGTGTAGACTGTGAACGTTCTTATATTTTAATGGAGTAACATACCCCACGCTGACTAAAGTTCACGGCACATGAAACGCGTTAAATAATGCAGCCTAACCGGTAGAAGTAAAATATATCAGCGCTTCACAAGAGGATCATCCTCGTAACATTAATTTGCCAATCCTATAAGACATAGCAGAACTGGCAGACTGTAAACTTTTAAGTGCCGTAACGGAGGAATATACCACGCATCCACTCTAGTGCACATTACAAGATAAACGCATAATAATGTAACATACACGGATATGCAAAGTGTATTATTACAATTGACTCACATAGTGACAATTTGATAATTGATTCATCTGGTCAGGAATAGGATATATACTCTGAAATGTAATGGCCTGGAAAATAAGCTAATAATGTAACGTAGGGGATTTGCAATAAGAATGTAGTACTATACACAGCACATATTCAATCTTGGTACTGAAAGACAACGTTATACTTTTCCTCTTGTTTGATACACAACAGATAGCAACGGGATCTAACCCATTATATTTTCCATGAATAAGAAGTCAATGAGCCCCATTGTGGGTAAGTTTTGGCCTGTAATCGCCGTGGTTTATACACTGCACATAGTAAACAGGTAATAACCGTTACTAATTTAACATTTGTCTCTTCTCTCTCGCCTTGTTTGTATGTCCTCCCTCCCCACTACTCTCTGGGTAATTATGCTTTTTAATTTATTTTCAACGAACATGTATGATGTAATACATTGTTATGCATATGCTTTTCAGTTTAACATATGAGCCCTAATTTGAAAAAGGCCTTCAGTGGCCGAAACACGTGTAATTAAACAAGGGCACTTTATTGAAAAAATTGTAAAATGAGAATAAATATAAATTAAAATTGAAATAAGGCGCAATGTCCTGGACCTTCCTTCATGCTTTTGCATGCCATTTTTACCATCAGTCTACCAGGGTTGACTCTTCTAAATCTCCTTTTAGGTTACAAGAGCCCCAACCTAATCCTTCACAAAAGGCAAATGATATAGCCAGTACGGTTCTAGAAACCTTTCTCGGAGCCTTTCTTAGAAGTTGTACCTTAACGCATTAGAGACAAAATGTCTCCTAATATACCTCCTCAGGGAGCAGTTCCCACTGATCCAACCCCTGCGCCAATTGCTCTTTCAGTCGGGAATGAGGATACTGCTCCTACGTCCAAGAAACCGGTTTCAAAAGATACTGACACAGATACAGATGACAACACCGCTCCTTCACCATCTAAGGTGATTTATGAGAGTGTGGCAAAAGCCATGGAGGCCTTGGAAATCATTCCTAAAGATAAGCCTGAAACGGATGGTGTTTTTGGCAAACTGCCATCTCAGCAGTCTGAAAATCTACTTCCCAAGGAATGACCTGTCATAGAGTAAGTATTAGCATGCTGGGGAAACCTCATTCGCATTCTCCCGTCTCAATCGCTTTAGACCCCAAGTATAAAGTGCATGAGGAAGAGCCTTTCGTTCTTATGGGAAATCTTCCAACACAAACTGTTAGTTTCAGATGCCCTAGGCACCAAGGGCAAAGGCTCTTCTCCATCTTCGGTTCTAGCTAAGAATGCAAAGGCATGGGAGGCACAAGGTAAAAGGTCTTACACTAACGCTACCCTGCAACTCGGGCAAGTAAATACTGCTACAGTTTTAGCAGGATTTAATATCCTTAATTGGGAAAACCTGGAGCACTTTACGGATCTTCTCCCTCAGGAGGCTGCTCATGAGTTTTTCTTTTAGATTTCAGAAGGCAGAGAGGCGGCTATCCAACAGCTTCAAGTTGTTAAGGATCTCACTGGTACGACATCAAGAGCAGTCACTAATGCAGTCTGCATGCGTAGATATGCCTTTTTATCAGCCTCGTCTCTACACCAGGATATTCAAGAGAAGGTTCTCAACCTTCCTTTTGATAGCCAACACTTTTTGATCCCTCCACTCATTAGGTCCTTCAAAAATGTAAAGCCACTGTGCTAAAACTCTTAGCTCAATTCCGGTGAAACAACCGTATCACCAAAACTATAAATCTTTCAGACTACGTCCTCAAGGGAATAGTGGTCCTACATCCACAAAATCCTAATACTCTACTAAGAAGAGAAGATAAAGACCTAAGTCAAAGTCGGGGCCCTTCCTTTCTTCCAATTCTTTCTTCCAATTCTTCGCAAGATCAAAATAAGTCTATTTAACTTCCACCCGGGGATGTACATACCTTCAGCTCCAATTATTATCAAGGAGCATACATCCTCGGCAAAAGGAAGGATTTTCAACTGTCTTCCTCATTGGGGAACATCACTGAAGAGGAATGGGTTTTGAATATTATTCGACACTGTTACCGTCTTGCCCTTCCTGCTATTCTCCCAACCTCTCCACCAAAGTTCCAAAAATCATCCCCATAGCTCCTGATAGAGATCCAAAAACATCTATCCTTGGGAGCGATGTAATTGGTTCCTCAAGAGGAATTAGGTCGGGGGTTTTATTCCCGTTATTTTATAATCCCGAAGAAGACCGATGGGATTCAGCCAATTCTAGATCTATCTGATTTCAACCTGTTTCTGTTAATCGAAACCTTCCATATGGTAACCATTCCTCAGGTTCTAACCTCTCCAATTCAACGATTGGATGGTATCTATAGATCTGCAAGATGCTTATTTTCACATTCCCATCTTCAAAGACCACAGCCAGTTCCCGAGGTTCACCATAGGAAAGTCTTGTTACCAGTTCACATGTTTGCCCTTCAGACTCAGTTTTGTACCCAGCTTATTAACAAATTCAGGGAACAGTGGCAGCTTACCTTCGGTTAAGGAAAATACATCTATATCCATACCTAGACGACTGGCTTCTGAAGGCCCAGGCACCAGTGGAATTGCTTCAAAAGATGCAATTAACATGCCACACTATTTTCGATTTAAAATTGGCAAAATCCAAACTCATCCCTTCGCAAAGGATTAAATTTCTAGGAGCAGTACTAGATACTACTCTACAGAAAGTCTTCCCTCGCCCGGAAAGGTTGGTAGCAATTCAGCAAGTTATCTCAGTGTTTCAAACAGATCAGCTTGGTATGATATTGTATGGTAATGTTTATTTGTAAAGCGCCTATACACAGGCAAGTGTTTCAAAGCTCTCAAGGAGGATGGGAACATGGTGAAAAAAACATCCGTTCAGAGCTCTTGAAATTCTGAAGCAATAATAGTCTGCACAGGCGCATATGATACATATTCTTGGTGGTTTCAAAGACTCTTGGGGCTAATGGCCTCTTGTTTGAATCTAATTCCCTTTGCAAGGCTCCGTATGAGAACAGTTCAGTGGCATCTTGTCTGCAACTGGAACCAACTACTACATTCTCGGGAAATAAAGATTCAAATACCAATACAGGTTCAGCACTCTCTAACATGGTGAAACAAGCAAGAAAACCTGTTACTCTGGTCTCCATTTCAACCTCCCCTTCACCAAATAGTTATCACAACAGACTCATCCGAGTACGGTTGGGGAGCCAATTGTCAAAGTCTAACTGCACATGGTGTTTGGTCTTCTCAGGAAAAAAAGGACCACATAAATGTCCTGGAACTAAGAGGAATATATTTCGCTCTAAAATAATGTCTTCCCTCCCTTCAAGGAAAGGTGGTAAAAATTCTCATAGACAATACACTGCTATGTTCTATCTCAACAAACAGGGGGGTACTCGTTCCATTGCCCTGTGTCTCCTTGCAGAGAAGATTTGGTATTGGCCCATTCAGAATCACATGTTCTTGTTTGCGTTCCATCTGGAGGGAAAGAAGAACGTCCTAGCAGACAAATTGAGCAGGTTATAGTCTGCTCTGCACAAGTGGGAACTGAAACCGTCACTGGCAAAGACGATATGTCAAACGTGGGGCCATCCAGCAGTAGACCTCTTTGCCATTCAGCACAACACTCTTTGTCCTCTGTTTGCGTCAAAACAAGTTCAGGGTATTCAGTCCCTAGGAGATGCCCTACACCTGGATTGGTTGAACCTAGCACTTTACTCTTTTCCACCTCTCCCATTGATACACAGAACATTGCTTACATTCAAGATGTCAGAGAATCTAACAATGATTCTTAACTCCATTCTGGCCTCGCCAGATTTGGTTTCCAGACCACCTGGATTTAGCGTGGACATCCAAATTAGATCTCCCATCATCGAGGGATCTATTTTCTCAAAAGAAAGGGCAGGTTCTTCATCCCTCCCCTGAATTGCTGAACTTGAAGGCTTGGTTCCTGAAAAATTTGACTTCTCCCACATAAAACTGTCAGAACAAAACCAAACAATCATGTCTGCATCCAGGAAAGCTTCTACAAGAAAGCAGTATCGTAGCAAATGAGTACAATTCTGTCACTGGGCCCTGGGAGGTAACCTTAATCCTCTATGGGCTTCTATTGATAACGTCATGTCCTTCATGCCTCATCTAGTTTCTACAGGTGTCAAAGTAGACACTTGCAAACATTACCTATCGCTTATTGGAGCATACTTAAACAGAGCGCCTACGTCCTTCTCTCTCACACACAAAACTATTCGTAGGAACTTTGAAGGCCTTTTAGGTTTACATCCCCCTGTACCTCCACCTCTGTGGGACCTTAACATAGTTTTGTCAGCTCTAATGCAAAAACCATTCGAGCCTATGGCATCATGTGAATTATAACTCCTAAACTGGAAAACTGTCTTTTTAGTAGCCATTGTTTCGGCTAGAAGGATTGGAGAACTCCAAGGTCTCCTAAAAGGAACCTTGTATAATATTCCATATGGACGGTCATCTCCGTTCTAGCAAAGTTGGTTTCTGATTTTCATTTATATCAAGAAATCTGTCTTCCTGTTTTTCTTCCTAGACTGCATGCTTCTGCAGCCGAGAAGACATTTCATAACCTAGACGTTGTTAGAACTAAAAACATTTTTTAGAGAGGACCAATACGTTCAGGAAAGCAGACCAGCTCATCATTACTTACGGTGGTCCCTCTCCTAGAAATAAGGCAGGTAAAGCTTCCATCGCCAGATGGGTTGTCTCCTGTATCTCGAAGGCTTATGATATGAAAGGGCTTGTGACTCCACAGAAACTTTAAGCTCATTCCAAAAGAGCTAAGGCAGCATCCATAACCTTTTACTAGGCATGTTCCCATTTCAGAAATCCATAGAGCTGCTACCTGGGCTACCCCTCTTACCTTCTGCAAGCACTATACTACTTATTTTAAGGCTTTTTAGTCTGGTCCCAACCAGTTGGGAAGGAGGGAGAGCCAGGACGAAATAGAAATGATAAATTACCTTCATGGTGATTCAGGTTCTCTTAAATCCAGGCTCTTCCTACTTCACAACATCCACCCAGCTATCCCCTATAGTAAGCATAAACTTAAAATCTACTGCCATCGGCGGAACCAGGAACTAGGTGTGGAACGTTGGTGACGTAGAGTTAAGGTGTGGGGCCTAGTGCGCGGAAGGACGCACACATGATGTAGGCCCTACACCTTCAATTTTCTTAAAAGTACAGCTGCTATATCTTGCAGCAAGCTTTTTCCGGCCCGCCTGCGGATGCAGGCATACCCAACCAGTTGTGAAGAGGGAGAGCCCGGACTAAGAGAACCTGAATTCACTATGAAGGTAATTTTTCATATATTCCACTTTTAAATATTGGCACATAGCCTAGTTGGCCATGTTAAATCCTTGTTTTTGGTTTTTATATACTTGAAGAATGGGCTCCAAATTGCCAAGACAAATTGTTAACTTATTGTACATGATCTTCTCCCAAAAATCTAGCATGTAGATCAGGTAAAGGCATCTTCCAATGGTGAATAATTTATGTATTTGACACTAAAAAGGCTTTTGTGTTGTGAGAGCTCCTTGTCTCCCAGTGCTAGCCCCTCCTCTGCATAATACCTAGGAGACAAAGTTCAGTTGTTTTAGGTAAGCTCGAATTTTTCACCTCACATATTGTTAATCGTGACCGTTCAGGTCATTTCCACCAAATATGGAGCTATGTTCCCCCTCCCCACGCCCCCTCCAGCAGATTCCCAAATTATCTTTGCTAAAATGCTGTCACGGGTCAAATAACAGTGCGAACGCAAGTTTGTTCAGTATATTGAATTCTAAAGATGTGTTTGTACGCCTACACATTTTCAGGTGAAAATTTGAAACCTAAGAGGGAGGTATGGAGTTATGGGCTTTTATAAGTATTTGGTACAACTTAGAAATCTGGCACCTTGATGTTGGGAAGCAAATACAGAGTTCAAATGTAATTAACGTCCTTATGGTTTTGGCTTGCATTAGTTGATTTCATCCCCAAATGTTGTAATTGCAGGTACTTGGGAAGATTCTGTTCCACTACCACAAAGGCGGCCTTGCAGCCCTCAAAACACCTTGTAGTCTTGCCAAAGAAAACATGCAAGATACCCACATCCCCCTTCGGCTGGATTCTGCTCCTCTGGTCACCTGCTCTAATCCCTCTCTCCGCCCCAGCATCTTGCCTCAAGTTTCCTGGCCACAAATCATAGCCCTTTATTTGATTTCCCAAGTGTACCCTTTTTTATCTTCGGAACCACCGCCTCTGCCTTAACAATTCTCTGTTCCCCATTTTGCCCTGATATCCCATCTCCTACTCCTTTAACAGCCCCCCTCAGTTTCTCCTTCCACCTCCTTCAACTCCTGCAGGATAAAAAACATTCCCTCTTTGCTTCTTTCAGTCACCTCCTTTTCGGCCTTCCCGAGGTTTCTCTGTTCCTTCACTTTGTGCAATACATTTTCCACCCCCTCTGCTTCATTTTCCTCCATCTTATTCTTCAGCCCTAATCAATCATTTGTCAACAGCTGTTATGCTCCTCCTCTCTTCCCCCCTCCTCTTCCCTTGCCTCCCGGGCCCTTCTCACAACACTTAAGATGCTCCAGTCTCTCAGCTTTCCGCTTTCTACACCCCTTTTGGGCACTCCTACCCCCCCCCCATCATGTCCACAACTATTCTCTGCTTCTCCCTGTCTCTGCCAGGTAATCAACCTTCCTTTCTCCAGAATCTTGGATCCTCCTTCTTCCAGCCCACTTGGGTCTAATACTCCCCACTTTTTGAGTCTGCTTTCACCCTGCAGTCTCCCGTCTCCTCCTTAACAGCTTTCCGTGACTCTCCTCAAACCTTCTACCTCCTACTCCCCCCATGCGCCAGCACCCTATCTTCCTTTCTCCAGTCAGCACCAAACAAGCACTTTCTCCTACTACCACCACCTACTAACTTATTCCTTGAGGTTCTCTAGGGCTTTGGTCCCTCCTTCCAGCATCCCTCTGGTGAAATGGTGGTCAGGTATGGTGGTTTCATATGGGAAACCTGGGAATCATTGTTCTGTGTGCCTGGATGGATCTGGACAGCAGCTTTGCGGACCATGTCCACTGCACTGACATTCCCAACCCCTCCATTTTGTTGCCCAAGCGGCTGGCTCTTGGAGATCTATCGATCTAGTTCAGGTGCCCCTTTTGGTTCACATGGATTTGGGAGCAGCTTAATGACCCTGCCAGGAGAGCCAAGTGTACCAGCACTGCCGGCCAAGTGGGCACGCTGCTCCTTGATTTTCATAAAAGGGATGGAGTTTCAACTGTATCCTATGACCGAGTACCAGTTTTGCAACCACAGCATCTACTAGCCCGAACCAATAGGGCACTTTGTCGCAATCTTAAAAATCAAATGAATGCTCAAGATGAAGGACCACCCGAGTTGGTTCAGTGTTTTAGGGATATAAAGGATTGCTTGGATGACTATAAAACATGTCAAAAGAGAAACATCCTCAAGCACCCAAAGGCTCATAAGCAGGCACTGTAAAGCAATGGTGATGTGCATTTTCAACAACACAATTTATTTGCAGTTGAAAGACTCCAGAAATATGCAGAGGAACAGTGAGGGAAAAGGTATTGCAGCTGGCATGGAGGAAGAAGACACAGATTCTGTGGTAAAGAGACAGATTGTGGTTTTGCCAAGACTTTGCTCTGGGAACACTTCATAATCAGAGATTTCAGGGAGCAAAACAGGAACTAAAATAAAAGAGGATATACTAATCTCGGAGCTTTGCTCTAATCTCACGTTTCACATTAATTACCACTGCTATGACATAGCAGACCTGAAAGAGATTAAGCACTTTTGAAAGAAGCTATAAGCAACTGCAAGGCAAGCATACACCTCAGTCTGTTTTTATGTCTGTCTGTAACAGACCAGCGAAAGCAAAACCCAGTGTTACACTTTATGAATGACTCAAGGTTATTCTAGATAGGTAAAACCTAATACACAGTTATTCTGGACAGGCTAACAGCAAGTCGGGGGAAGCAAAGCCCAGTTGGGAAACCTATACACCTATGCTCTGAAAGAAATATAGTGATGCCAACAGCATTACTTTTGGTAGAGAGGCACCGCCGATTTACAGATGAGTGAAATAACCTAACATCTACTTTGTATTATAGTGACGAAACAGTGTCTAAGGAAAAAATGATGTTACATATACTTTTCAGAATGGCGAAACATTTCTAAGGTGAGTAATAACTTTTGTAACTGGTCACTCTCAGAGTAAGTTACCAACCAACTTCTTTTGCAAGTAAGTAACTTTTAAACATGTATTCTCTTTTCTAGGCAAAATGCCCAATCGTTAGAAGTCTTTCCCTTATTGTTGGAGCATGAGTGTTCTCAGTGGCAGAAGGGTAGTCACTAGAGTCTAGTGTCCAACAGGCAGGTCACGATAGGTTTTTAAGTAGCAAAAGTCGGTGTTCCTAAGGAAGACTGTTAGAACAAATAAGTCATTTACTTAAGAGTTAGTTGAGGGTCCGGGGGCTTCAGAGAAGACACCCCTAGGAGGATTCCAGCAGTGGGTCTGGGTGAACTGGGCGAGAGACCTCCCAAACACAGTAAGCACCCCAAAACTACACAGGGAATCACAAGAGTCGTAAGGTAAGTACATACCCAAACCAGCACAATACCTCAGCACAGAAGATTTTGCAGGAGGACTACTCCAGGTTCTGCAGCCAAAAACCGAGTTGTTGAATTCCTCCATCAAGAACACAGAAGACCGACACTGAAATGACTTTTGCAGCAAGGATCACAGTGGAAGCTCTAGGCGAGGTTTTCTGTGCGGCTGGATGCGGCACCGTAGATTTGGTGCCTTTTTCAGGAGCACAGAAAAAGACAGAATATCACTGGTCGGATTCTCATCATTTGCAAGGTCCCGCACTCTGGTGAGGGGACGTTTCGGACTGAAATTGTGCCTCTGGAGATCATGCAGGATGCCCTTGAAGTGTCGGAGAGATTCGAAATTCGGAAGATCGTGCACCGCACAATGGCTTGAGGTCCCAGGGTAGTAAGGTATTGCAGCCCCGCAAGGTCGCAGCATGGCGTGGGATGGCTCAAAATGCAGGTCTTCTTGAGTCCAGTGGCTCTCACCAGATTATAGGTCGAGTTAATCGTTTTCGGAGACCCCAGGCCGATTGGAAGGAAGGTTAACAGCAGGCTCCGGTTACACAGCAGGGTCTGCTGTCGCTGGAAATCGTTTCAGCTGCAAATTCTTCATCTTCCTCTTTGTTTTTGGTTCCAGTGGTCGATTACCTCTTCCGCTTCCATGATCAGACTTTTATGCAGGAAACCAGCCAATCAAACAGCCTTGCAACATTCAAACCTAAGGGGGTTGGCAATCCTTTCATAACAGCCAGCTTTCCATTTTGAACTGGATTCTTGCAGTTAAGCTTGAAGACAAAGTGCTGCAGAGTTTTGGACTGCTCCCTCACTAACTGCCTTCACAGACACTCTGGAGTCTGGGTGGGAAATCCACAGGATTCCTGCCGAAGGATATAATCACAAAAAGGAATTTCACACGCTGCAAGTCGGGTGAAGGAACAAATAAGGACAAGAAACGCTAAAATGGAGAAAAGGGAAGACTGGGGCTATTTTGGTAAAATGAGCACCCATGTGTGCCTTTACTGGGGCTATGGAAATAGCCCACGATAAGGGTGCACCAAATTAATAAAAAGGTTCACTGCCACGAGCTATTAAAGGTAAGTTTATCCTTGTAACATTTATGTAAAACTTAAAGTGAGAAAGGAGATACTCGGTATCTCCCCAGCACTCCACATAAGGAGGAGGGGGCTGGTCTTACCTAATACAATATAAAAGGGATCCAAAGATCCTTTCTACCCTTGGGAACTGTAGTTCTCACAAGGTTAGCCAGTGAAAGTTAAAAGTGGAGCCCCTAGGGCAACCCAGCAACCGTAGGCACTTATTTCCAAAGAGTTGTGGGAGGATAACTTTGGACAGTTTTAAAAATTACACATATAAAAAGAGTAAAATACTCTGAGTGTAAAAAGGTTCCCACTCAGAGGTATAAGGAAAAATAATCCACCAGTAAAAGAAATAAGATTTGGAGTTGACACAGGTCAGGAAGATATATCATTGCTATGGAAATCTTGCCTTACACCCTTTGATTATGCCTTTGGGGTTTTTGCCTAACTATAGATGTGGTAGGGGAGTGAGCACTCCTGTGACTGCTTTAGGGTGGGGACACAGTGAGTATGGTCTGGGGATCCCTGTATACGTCCCTCAGGCACTGCATTCACTTGCTTAGATTTATCCTTGGCCCCTTTCTCCACCTCTACTATGGGTTCCCAATGCTAGACCAGGGATTTCACCCCAACTGGCAAAGCAGACTACTGCACTATAGTTACAAAGTGGATTGTCTGCCGTAGGTGTGCAGCCACTCTTTAGGGAACTGTAGCTTGTTTGTGAAGTTAACTTTTCATTATTGTTTCCCTATTTGTTTAGATTCTAACACTAGTGATTCTCTGTTTGTTTCAAGAAGTTGACTTGACTGACTCAGATTCATTTGCAGGATATCTGAAAAGAAACAGTTTATCCTCAGTGCTTGCAAAATCTCCTGACCCACTCGCATAATCGAGGTTTATGAAGGTGGAGGATCATTTGCATGCTCTCCAGCCTCTTTATTTTGCAATTTACTGCAAACATTCTTTGCAGTAACCCGCAAATAAGTTGCAGCATTGAACCAAATATGAAATGTACTCATGGTGAAATTCACCATTTAACAGAACGCATTTGTAATTTTAAAGTGGCGAGTGTATTTTTGTTGGGTGAGTAAGTAAACTAAGGAACTAGCCCTGCAGTTCTACTGATGTGTTGCAAGCCCACTCCTGTACCTGACCCAATATTCTCGCATTAAAATCGCATTTCCGAAGGAAATGTCCTAGCTTCTATTTGAAGATGCATCATAAATCTGTTATAGGTTACTGCTTTCATTACTAGATCTCTATTTCCCCTTTCAGGGAGAAAGATTGAGCCATGCGGTTGGCTGTGCATTTGCTGCATGTTTGGAAAGAAAACAAAAGCGGGAAAAGGAGTGTGGTGTGACAGCAACCTTTGATGCCAGCAGAACAACCTTCACAAGAGAAGGGTCGTTTCGAGTGACTACAGCCACGGAGCAAGCAGAGAGGGAGGAAGTAATGAGGCAAATCCAGGATACTAAGAAAGGTAACCAGGCAAAATAAATTGCCAGAGAACATGAATTTTATGATCTTGATTTTTTTTAAGAAAAAAAGACGAGCAATACAATGGTTGACAGCAGGATAAATTATGGCACTCTGAAGGCCATCCCTCTGTTGTCTCCCATGAGCATCCACCTCCACAACTGAGGCGTCCCTGTGTCCCAGGTTGAAGAATACAGACAGGTAGCACCTACTATCAGATGTCCTCACTAAGGTATACCTCCTTTGACCATCATGGGTTAGGGTAGAGGGCATTCTCTAGTCTTAGTATTTGCCACACATTTGACCAATAATGTTGCCATTAGGTGCTACTAGTGCAGTTTGTCAAGGAAAAGGAGAAAGTAATGAATTCCAATTTGCGATTGCAGCCAGATTTATGTTGGTGCCTCGGCCTATTTGCCGTGCCAGTCTGATAATGACTATAACTAGTCCTTTGTTTGAGTGGTTTGGTTCTTCTTGAAATGTTAGAGTTCAGTAAGTAAGGGATAATTGATTTGAAATGTTGCTTTTGACTTTTTTAGTTTACTGAAATTTGCAAAAATGTACAATCCCAAATAAGACTAATCCAAAATGGTTTGTAATGGACAGAAAATATAATGTGATAGTAATTTATGCAAACACAGTATGTCGAAAGACAATTTTATGATGATTGTTTCGATTTTAGCTATATGACTGGGTGACGGTGCAATTTGGGGTTTTTGATGTTTGCATGAAGGTGCCTTATAATTGCCACTGGACGAGGGCATGAATGGTCCGTTGCAAAAAAAAGGAAAAATGTGTTTTTGGGATCTGCATTACAATAATTAAACAGGATAACATTTTATAGGACAGGCTGATTTCTGTAGGAGGCAACTGTTAGTTCGGGGTGATGGTCTTTTATTTTTATCTTAGTGCATTTGATTTTGCAGCTTTACAAACCCATGAAAAAACATACCCAATTTATAGTGAACAAAACGTTTATGTACACCTTGTTCGTTTCAACAATGCCTATTTATTATTTTTATTTGCAACATAAGTGTATGTGTGAAACAGGTGGTCAATGTTTTAAGAGGATGAAAATACATACTTTACATGTTCCGCTTCAAAGGAATTCTCCACCCTCCGGCTCTTCTCGGAATAGAACTTTGAGAACGTTAGCCTTTGGAGTTCTGTAATTATTTAGAGGTGCTTTTACGTTGAATTTTCAAGTGCGATTAGCCTTTCCTTTCTATAAATGAGCTCGGTTTTGCATCCTTCTCTCAATTGAAATGCATACTCTATACATTATTAAGTGTTTTGCAAATTATGTACGTCGCCTAATGAGACTGCAATACCTAATTTTGTCCCTCCCTTTTATAACGTAAATTTAGACAACCATCCAGACCTCTTGTTCTAAAGAAATACAACTGGTGGTATTGAGTGAAATTGTATATTCGCAGAGAAAGAGAGAGAGAGAGCGTAGATCTGGATGGTTACAGGAGTAGCAAATTGACAGGTTAAAGTGTCAATGTTTGTAAGTGGGCTGCAGTCTGCAGTCGCCTGTAGCATTGTTTGGGCAATGATGCACTGCCAAAGCTGCCCTTCTACCACACCAAACTATAGCAGTTTGACAGCTCGCTATGCTAATAGTGAATGTGTTTGTATTATTTTAAATGGAGTTTTTTTTTGTGGTGGCCTTGACATATGCTCAAGATTTCTGCATTTTGGGGGCCTACAATCAGATCTTGAATTCTCTTATCAGGAGGACTCACGGGCTTTGGAAATGCCAAGCCCACCGACAGAGCGATAACAGCCAAGAGGTGGCTGTGTGCTGAAAGCGTTTTTTTGGGAGGAGTGGGGAGCCCAAAAGGAGATTGTCAATCTCCCTGCCTGAGCCATATTGGGATAGCCTTAAGTAGAGTGTGGACAGTGTGTTTGTATAAAATCAAACGGTCTGACCTTTAACCTTTGCCAGTGGAGACCAAGAGGGGGCATTATAGTGAAAATGCTGCTTACTGTGTGGTGTTATGGCTTGGTTCAGTGGTTGAAAATTCTGTGCCTTCGCTTGACATGTATGCCTGCTTAATGGCAGCAGGTAGTAAAACATGTTTGAGGGGATTGGTTCCTCCGACGTATTCCACATCTATGACAGATAACCACCACAGCTGAGCTGTTTCAGAAAATTGTTCAGCTTCCTGCATCGATGACGTCGATACGCTGTCCTCGAGGGCCTCCGTCGAGCTGACGTCACTGGATGTTATAAGTGGGACGCACGACGCCCGTAGCCTCGGTTCCGTTTTTTCCGCGAACGTGTTCGCTTTGGAGATCTTGGCGCACCTCGGTTCTTCTGTTTCTATCGGTTCTTCGAACTTAGTGTTTGTGAAGATATCATGTCTTCGTCTTCTTCAACCCCGCGGTCGGGTTTCAAGAAGTGTTGGGACTGCGGTTCCAAGATGTCGCTTACGGACCCGCACAACGTCAGCCTCTGGTGCCTCGGCGAGGACCACGCTACCGATGACTGTGACGATTGCCAGTCTTTGACGTCGAAGGCCTTGCGGGAGCGGAAGAAGAAGCTATCTGTAGGTATGGTTTCCAAACCCCGAAAGTCGAAATCCGCGGGGCTTTCGACCCGACGATTCGAGGGGTGACACTCTGCGTGGGGGTAATTCCAGGGGGGTCTCGGTCCCAGAGTGGTTCCCGCCATTCCTCTGCCTCTTCTAGGCACCCGCAGAAGTTCCGTCACCGGTCGCCTTCACCGTCCTCGTCCGAGGACTCCGGCAGACGGCGGGTAGCTTGTCCCAACAAGCATTCATCTCCGGCGGAATGGGACGCATTTCGCAAGGAGATGATGGCAATTTTTGAATCGCAGGGCTCCGTTCCATCTGTGCCTTTGAAAGAAGCCGGCAAGGACGCGCTAGGGCCGCCGCTCGCACGCCTTCGGGCTCGGGCGGTCGGCGCGATCATCGGTAGCCTTCGAGGTCCCGGTCCTCGACGCCATCGAGACCGGTGGAGTCTGTGAGGTTGTCTAAGACGTCGATGCCATCGGCGCCATGTCCGTTGAGGGACTCTCTCGAGGTTCTGCCATCGAAGGACACGCTCGGGGCTCCGGCCTCGAGGCCTGTGTCGAAGCCGTCGGCACCACGCTAGACGCTGATTCCATCGACACCCTCAATGCCTTTTGAGGAGGCTTTACCGGAGGTACCCCGTGCACCGGTGGAAACTCCGAGGAAGGCTCAGAAGAAGTCAGTGAGGCCTGTATTTGCACCTTTTTCTGTGCCTTCATCCAGGGATTTATTCCAGCCTCTGGATTACATCTCTGAGGTGGATGAAGGGTCTGATGATAGTTTGATTCCGGATGAGGTTCCTGACGAACTATTGTCTGGTCATAGCCAGATGGAAGACCTGGGTCAGTCTTTAAACGACGCCAGTGGTCTGGACACCTCTCCGAAGGTTGAGTTTGGTAGGCCTGAACCTGGCATGCACGCTGAGTCTTCATACCGGCGTCTCATGTCGAGGGTGACGGAGTACTTGGGGTGGTCTGCGCCACTAGTGGATTTCCTGCAGGATGACCTGACGGATATCTTGGACCAAGGTCCACCAACTGACCCGGTACTGCCCTTTCATATGGCCTTGTAAAGAAGTGTGGCGGCGGCGGCTTGGACTGCTCCAGAGAGTCTCCCGGCGGTGAATAAGTAGGTGCCGAAAAATACTGTCCAGCCAGTGGCGACCCCGGCTACTTGACTTTGCACCCCACTGCGGAGAGTTTAGTGGGGCAGACGGCTACGGCCCCAGCAAAGCAGGCGTCATACCCTACCATCCTCCTTATAGGGACGACAAACGTTTTGACGGTTGGGCGAAGAAAGTATTTTCTTCAGGGGAAGTGGCTTTGAAGGCAGCCAACTCTGTGTGTGCCTTAACACGTTTCACTCACACTCTGTGGAATTGTGTATCTTTGGCAGCTGAACATATTCCCGAAGGGGAGGAACGGGATGACTTTCTTGCCCTTGTACAAGATGGCAAGGATGCCATGTGTGAATCCGTTCAATCGGGTCTGGACGTGGCAGCCGGTCCATGGCGGCGAGCAGCGTGATGCGCAGATTTGCGTGGTTGCAGAAGTCAGGGTTTGCTCCTGATGTACAAGCCCGGCTTCTCAACATGCCCTTTGATGGTGACCATCTTTTTGGCTGCAAGGCTGACGAGAGCCTTGAGAGGTTGCAGACCTCCAAAGCTGCAGCGAAGTCGTTGAGCGCTGCAGTTCGCCAACCTTCGCCTTTTCGTCCTAGGGGGTTCCTTTTGATGCTACTCGTCCTTTGGTAGATCGAGGGGAGCTGCCAGTCAAAGGGGCCAGCGTAGGAGTACCAGAGGTTGAAAACAAGGTACTCGAGGTGCCAAAGCCGCAGTTGCCTTTTTGCCCTCAGGCACTGCCGCAGCCGCTTCAGCTCAGTAATGAGGCCATGTCCCATGGTTCGCCGGTTGGGGGAAGGCTAGCGCAGCACCTTGTAGAATAGCGTGCCATTACTTCAGATGTGTGGGTTCTGGAGATCATAGCCCACGGCTACTGTCTTCCTTTCCGGCAGAGGCCTCACGACAATCCACCAGGGAATCTCTTTGAAGAGTCTGGATCCGCTCCTTGCGCAGGAAATCAAATCCCTGCTGGAGAAAGGCGCCATAGAACTGGTGCCTGTAGCGGAGGGGAACAAGGGATGGTATTCCCCATATTTTTTGATTCTGAAAAAAGACAGGGGATTGAGACCCATCATGGACTTGCGTGGTTTGAACAAGCTCCTCAGGAAGGACAAGTTCAAGATGGTTACTCTTTCTCAAGTCCTCCAGGCCCTTCAACTTTAGGACTGGTTGGTGTCTCTCGACCTCAAGGATGCTTACTTTGATGTGCTGATTCATCCCAAGCACAAGAAGTACCTGAGGTTTACGGTTGGGGATTTGCACTTTCAGTTGTGGGTCCTGCCGTTCGGATTGACCTCAGCCCCGAGGGTCTTCACTAAGCTCATGGTGGTGGTGTCAGCGTATCTCAGGAAAGGGGGGATTCACGTCTACCCCTACCTGGACGATTGGTTGATTAGGGCGGGCTCTCCCGAGCAAGTCCTGGATCATCTGTCGGTCACCTCCCACTCCCTTCACAGGCTGGGCTTCTCCCTCAACTTAAAGAAGTCCCACTTGACACCTACCCAGCGGATCCAGTACATCTGAGCAGTGCTCGACACATCTCAGGATAGTGTTTGCCTCCCCAAGTGAGGGCTCATCACATTCTGCAGATGGTGGACAAGTTTCAACGTGCCCAGAGTCTCCTGGCGTTCGAGTTCTTAAGGTTGCTCGGCCTCATGGCATCCTGCATTCTCCCGGTGCCAGAGGCAGGCTGCGGATGAGATCTGTGCAGTGGGCTCTCAAGATGCAGTGGTCACAGTCCTCCGGCGGGATGTCGGATCCCGTTCAGGGGCCCCCTCGGTCGCCCAGGATCTTCTGTGGTGGCCCGTCGAAGGCAATCTGATGTAGGGGGCTCCATTTTGGCTGCCCTGGCCGGAGGTGACGATCGTGAAGGACGCATCCCTCACGGGATGGGGAGCTCATGCCAACGAGTTGACAGTCAGCGGTAGTTGGTCTCCATCAGAGTCCAGACTCCATATCAATCTGTTGGAGCTGAGGGCCGTCAAGCTAGCCCTGAAGGCTTTTCTGCCGTCTGTGTAGGGGAAGAATGTCCTGATTCTGACGGCCATACAGTGGCCATACAGTGGCCATGCAGTAGCTCAATAAAAAGGGGGAGGGGGCACGGACTCTCCCTCTGTGCAGAGAGGCGATGCAGCTCTGGTTCTGGGCCACCCAGCCGGAAATTTCGATCTCGGCAGTTCATCTGGCCGGAGACGAAAACGAGGCGGCGGACGCTCTGAGCAGCAGAGCACAGTCTCTCACGAGTGGGAGCTGGCTCAGGAGATTCTCCTGGATCTCTTTGCCACCAGTGTCAATCGGAAGTGTGAGAGATTCTGCTCATGGGAATTTCCTCCAAGAGGAGCCTTAGGGGACGCGTTCGTAGTAGAGTGGTCCTTCCCACTGCTGTACGCATTTCCTCCAGTTCCCGTCATTCCGCAGGTGCTGCGGAGGTTCGGTTCCCGAATGATCCTCATTGCTCCGGCATGGGCCAGGAGAACGTGGTACCCGGACCGTCTCGACATGTCCATCTGCCCTCCACGCCGTCTTCCCTACCGAGACGATCTGCTCTCATGGGAGGGGGGGCCGAGTACTCCATCCAGAGGTCAAGACCCTCAGCCCTCATGCTTGGTATCTAAAAGGTTGAGGTATAAGGATTTGGAACTCCCTGAAGGCGTGATGGAGGTGTTGCTGTCAGCCAGAAGGCCTGCAACAAAGTCCCTGTACCGTTGCCATTCTGCGACTGGTGCAGGGTTAAGAATGTGGATCCTTTTTCATGTGCCATTCCTGTGGTTGTCTTTTTTGTTTTTGTTAGCCCACAAGGGCCTGCAAGTGGGTACCATTAAAGGTTACCTGGCGGCGCTGTCCATATTTAAACGCTTGTCTGAGGAGTGTTCTTATTATAAGATTCCTTTGATTTCTCCGTTTCTGAACGGGCTCACTAATGTGTTCCCACCGTCACCTTTCCAGGTGCCCGGTTGGGATTTTAACCTGGTTCTAAAATTCCTAATGGGAGCTCCATTTGGGCCTTTACATTCTTGTCCTTTGAGACTGACCTTTAAAACTGTATTTTTGGTTGCGCTTACTTCCGCTTGCAGAGTGAGTTAGTTGCAGGCACTATCCGCTAACCCACCTTTCACGGTGTTCCATAAGGACAGGGTTGTCCTTAGGGTTCGTCCTTCTTTTCTTCCGAAGGTTGTGTCGGAATTTCATTTGAGCTAGAAGGTTATTCTTCCGGCGTTCTATCCTCCTCCACATCCTGGTAAGGAAGGGGAGAGGCTCCATAGGTTGGATCCTAAGGGAGCTTTAAGTTTCTAAATCTCACGCATGTCCCGGGTCAGAGTGGACGATCAGCTCTTTGTAGGATACGCTGGAAGGCGTTTGGGACAAGCTGTTACTAAGCAGACTTTGTCTAGACGGATTATCTTGATAATCTCTGAATGTTACCGTTTGGCGGGTAAGGACCCTCCGGTAGGCTTACGGGCCCATTCTACTAGGGGTGTGGCTGCCTCTACTGCTCTGCATAGGGGTGTTCCCATTCATAACATTTGTGAAGCAGCCACATGGGCCTCTGTCCATACTTTTGTCAAACACTACTCCCTGGATTCTATCCATGGGCAACATTTTGCCTTTGGCAGCTATTCTGCAATTTGATTGGGCATTCTAAATTCTTTTCCCACCTCCATATGTTGGTGCTGCTTTGGGAGTCTGTCATAGATGTGGAATACGTCGGAGGAACCAATCCCCTCGAAGAACAAGTTACTTTTTTTACCTGGTAACGTTCTTTCGATGGGATGTTCCGACGATGTATTTGTTACGCTCATCTGGTTCCCACAGGGGCGTCGATCGGACCCGGACAGCTGCGGTCTCCATCAACGTGATGCGTAGTGAAGAGATGACAGTCTGGACTGGCCCACCTAATCTTGTCTGCTAGAAGTATTCTCCTGCAAGTGGAGAAAGGGATTTAGCCACCGTGGACTTTAGTGATGCCCCCCCCCCAACTGTTCTCGTTCTCCGCACTAATCACCTACGATATCCCCTCTTGGTAACCTCACCCTATGTTTTTAAATGATGAGCTCTCCATCCTGCATGGCATGCAGGGGCGCCTAGATGCCAGTTACTTCACTGGTTTGAAGGTACTGGAGGAGTTCCGGAGGAATATTGACTCCAGTGTCTATAAAGTTCAAAGAGTTCAATATGTCTGATGTTCACTCTTGTTCCATTTCCTCGTTAGGTTGCAGCTGGGTCCAAAAGAATATTGCCTGGAGGTAGCTGATGGGGTTCAGGTAAGAGTCTGTATTACCAAACACTGTCCGGTAAAAGTTGCATGAGTTTAACGTGCTGTTTTCTCTCCTTTTATAGGTGCGGCATAGAAAGATGCGGCAAATTAAAGGATAATACCTCCGGTGGTAAAGCAGGTAAGCCTACGGTGGCAAAGAGATTGTCTTTGTCGGTTTTCTCGGCTCATCTTGTTATTCCTTTTGTTTTCCCCCCAGGTGCTGGGTTTCGGCGAAGAAAATGATGGAGGCAGCGCCGAGTTGAAAGATGCGGTGGACTGGTGAGTATAACGCGGCGCTGCTGCTGGCGAAGCGACGCGTGCTGAAATAATGTCCTTTCCAGGCTCGGAGATGTGCTGGGTCCGGAATCGGGTAAGGAATCAAATAATGTCCGTGATCTAACCTCTTCTCCTTTCTTTTCCTTTTGTCTAGGAGCTCCGGATTCGAGGCGGGCATGGCAGAAGACTGGATGCTGACTTGCAGACACGGTGAGCGTTACGCTGCTGGATGCAGAATAACACGAAGCATGAGCTGCTGTTCGGGCGTGGTTTAAATAGCCTGCAAAGTAGTCCCAGGTAAGAAGTTCCCCAGAACCACACCCGAGTAAAAAATAGTCCCTGTAATAAAATAGTCCCATCCAGGCCTCACGTTGGCTTGGACTCATTTGCAGCATGGTCTGCATAAGGTAAGTAAAGTCTATGAGCCTGGCGCCTATGGCGCCAGGACTGATTTCTATGATGAGCCTGGCGCCTAAGGCCGCCAGGACTGAATCCAAACAGCCCCCAGCTGGGGCTGTTGGGGTTTTAATGAGTATCTGGATGCCTGCTCCCGGGGCTGATGGACTCGATCCGGTATTCCACATTGAACCCTCCCAGCTTGCCCCTCTACAGAATTTCTTATGCGATTGCAGCTTACGTTTCCGCAAGGCTTTCTGTAGTCGTTCTTGCAGACGATTGGTGCCACACGTTCTGGGGGAAAAAACTCCAACTGAGGCTACGGGCGTCGTGCGTCCTACTTATAACATCCGGTGATGTCGGCTCGACGGAGGTCCTCGAAGACAGCGTATCGACCTCATCGACGCAGGACGCAGAAAATGTTTCCGAAGCAACACAGCTGTGGTGATTACCTGTCATAGATGAGGAAAACGTCGTCGGAGCATCCCATCGAAAGAATGTTACCAGGTAAGAAAGTAACTTGTTCTACTTGTACACACCATCCCCTTTCCTCCATCTTTGTTGGCGTCCTCCAACATAGGGATGGTACTGGATCCTTTGGCAGAGAAACATTGAGCTCCCCTGTACATTTAGTACAGAACGCCCCCAACACCCTGCCCTCGGGCACCTCACTTCTGTCCCTTTTTCCACACAGACTGTTGGACCTGGCAGCTAGGCACAGATACTTTTTCAACGTGCTGCATGCTCCCCGTTCTGTTTTTTAAATCTTCTTCACCTCCCTTTGGTGCCTTGCCTCCTCCAGCGCATGTCCGCTGCAGGAGGCTTCACAAGATGTGCATCCTGCGATCGTTCGTTCCTGGCCTCGGACCCCCATGCTCTGTCTTGAGTGCCTGGGGTCCTACCACCATCAGTGACGCGTCCGCAGCTTGCAGCGCTCTCTGTCACCGGAATCGTCTTTCCCGCTGGATGGAGATCTTTCATTCTGCAGCACGGGGTCTGGCATGGATTCACATGCTCATGAATATTCCCTGTCAGGCTGGGAATCCTTGGTAAAGAAAAAAAAATCAGTTTCAGTTTCGTTTCTGAACTGTCATTCTACTAATAACCAATCACTAGTCTCTGGGTCATGCTGCCCCCAGCCAATGACTGCCCTCTACCTAAGCCCCTCCTCTGGCAGCCATCTTCAGATTTTTACAGCACGTTCAAGTGTTGGGGGTCCTCGTGCTATAGCTCTCAAAGTTTTACTGCTTTTTGCGTTTTTTCGAAGAATTTACTCTTATATTTTCAGTCAATCAAACCTCAAGCTCCACCAATTCTACTTCCGATCAACAGGGACCCGTTTCAGAATTTTTCTACGCCCCTCAAGGGTGAATTTTCGTCGAGTTTTCACTTCTTGGAGGATTCCGGAAGATCTTTGAGGCATGCCCCGCGTGGTCATGGCCCAGGACAAAGGAAACACAACGTCTGCTGTGCGTTTTGTGAGAACATGTCCGAACAGACAATGGAGGATCGTCGCGTTTGACTCACCAACTGGCTGGAGGGGAAGAGCCCAGCAGCAGGTGAGAAGAGGAAGAAGTCTGAGCGGTCTTCTAAGACCTTTGAAGGCCTTCCGGCGACGGGGGCCCAACAAAAGGCAAAGCATTGCGAGTCTGCGGGCACCGGGAGCGCCGATGGTTTGGGCTCCTTGGCTGCCAGGCAGGGCGCGATGTCACTGACGCCATCAACCACGAGCCAACGCTCTGGCTCGGTGAAGAGGAAGTCGGAGAACCCGGGTAAGCTTCGGGAGCAGACCTGGTCGATCCCGATGGCGACAGCCTAGGGGGAACGATTCAGCGACCCTCACCCCCCCCCCAAAGTGTGAAGGCCTCAGGCGCTCCCAAGGTCGCAAAGGCCCTGATTCACCCGGCTAAGGCCTCGATCGAAGGAGTCGTGGTGGCCCTGGCGAAGCCTGTGGACGCTACCCCAGTGGAGACGACTGCCGGGCCTAGAGATTCCCTGCCACCCCGGGAGGAATCATCTTTTCAGCCTATCGAGAAGACCCCCGTGAAACCCCAGGAGGAAAAAGGGGGAGGGAGGGGGCACGGTAGCCATAACAGACACAGATACCACCTCTGAAGATGAGCTGGCTGGCGTCGCAAAGATCCTGGACAAGAGGTTCGGGGAAGTCCGGTCCTACGGGAGGGATCCCGACGAGGCGGATGTAGAGAGCAAAGATGGAGCCGACGAGGAGCCGTGGGCTGTGGAGGAAACTGAGGACCCCACTCCCAGGCGCCGCAACCGATGCCGATGCCACAAGACAACTCGGGCGCAATCTTGATGGCTATCCAGACCATGTGTGTGGGGATAAGGACAAGGTTGCCCTTAACCCCAGCGGACGATCCAGCGGCGCCGGGACCGTCGGAAAGCCCACCGAACAAGAGGAAGCAAATCCATCCTCCCCCTCTTTTCCAGCCTTCATCTCCTTCCCCTCCACCGAGGGATGAGACGGGAACAGACGACAACGGTGGTGACGACGGGACGTATCTTGCATCACCCCCTGCCCATGTCTCCCCTCCCGACGAAATTGGCTCCTTTCACGCCATGATCGCCAAGGCATTGGAACTTTTCCAGCTTTGTCCCGAAGAGCAGAAGAAGGAGGGTTTTCTCTACCAAAGGCGGGAGGCCAAGAGGAAGACCGTCCTCAGTACCGTTACTGGTGACATCTGGGACGAAGAACCATTGCTGCTCAAGAACCCATCCACGGCTCCTGCAAAGAGGGACCGGTATGAGAAGAAGTACTGGGTCCCGGGTTCCGCCCGATGTGCCTTAGAGCTCAGCTGTCCCCGGATTCAGTGGTCTCCGCAGCGGCCAAGAAGAAATCGGCAGGGGCGACGGGATCAACTTCCACTTCCCCACCGGACGGCGATAGGAAGAAGCTGGACGCCATGGGACGAGTCATCTCGTCGGTGGCGACGACCATCAAAGCGGCTAACGCCCTCGTGATCGTGGCATGCTACGACAGTGAGCTGTGGTTTAAGATCGCTCCCCTCCTGGATGTCCTGCCAAAGGACAAGAGGGCGGAGGCCCTTGAAATCCTACAGGAAGGTGAGGTGGCATCGGACCACGCCATCACGGTGACCACAGACATCGCCAACACCGGTTTTCGACAGATGGGCAAGGGTGTTTGCCTTTGCTGACGCGGTTGGCTCAAGGCCACCGATTTCCGTCAGGACTTTCAGACCAGGGTACTAGACCTGCCCTTCAACGGCAACAACCTGTTAGGCAAGGCAGTGGATGAGTCACTGCAGGCCATCAAGGGGGACACCGAGGGCCTGGGCCTTGGGTTCTCCATCAACGACAGCCGTCCTTTTGGACCCCGGAGGCAAGTCTTAAGGTGCCTCCAAAGGATTTGGTGGCGGTTCCTCGTACCGCCAAGCGGCCAGCTCATAGTCGCACGAGGCCTACAGAGGCCACAGCAAGGCCGGAGGACGCCGTCGCCAAGGAGGCAAGGCATCGGCGAAGCAAGATTGAACCGGCTGTGACATCGGGCCCCCACCCAAGCACCCCGGTGGGAGGCTGGCTGTCGAAATCAATCAGCGCGTGGGAGTCCATCTCCACCGACCGTTGGGTGCTGGACGCGCTGGCTCACGGGCTCACTCTGGAATTCCAAAGAAAGTGTCCCCGTCTACCACCTGTGGCCAGGAAGGAAAACCACGTGCCACAGCTACCTCTGGAGGTGCGAGCAATGCTGCAAAAAGGGCGCGATAGAACTCGTCCCGACGAGGTTCTGGGGCTCCGGAGTATACTCGAGGTACTTCCTCGTCCGAAAGAAGACCGGCGGTTGGCGACCCATTCTGGACCTTTGTCGTCTAAACAAATACATCAAGTCCCAGAAATTCTGTATGGTCACCCTGCAGCAATAGCTGGGACAGCTGGAGGAGGACGACTTCCTATTGTCGCTGGACTTGGAGGACGCCTACTTCCAAATCCCCATACTCAAAGGACATCGAAAGTTCCTACGATTCGTGGTCCAAGGGCGACACTACCAGTTCAAGGCCCTGCCCTTCGGATTGAAGTCAGCGCCCAGGTCTTCACCAAGTGCCTGGCACCGGTGGCGGCACGTCTGCGCCTGCAGGGGATCCACGTATACCCCTACCTGGATGATTGGCTCATCCGAGCAAAGTCAAGGGAACTCGCCGTCGATCACACAACGAAGACCGTCCAATTGCTCGTGGATCTGGGATTCTCGATCAACTTCGCGAAATCCCACTTGGTACCATCGCAAGACGCCCTGTTCCTGGGAGCCAGACTCGACACAGGGGCGCGATTGGCTTCGCCGTCGGAGGAAAGGACGAAGCCCATCCTGGGCAAGGTACAATGGCTGTTGACCATGGACATGGCCAGGGTGAGGTCCATCAAGTCCCTACTCGACATGTCATTGTGCATCTACCTTGTGCGCCAATGCAGGTTGCGGATGCGACCACTGCAGGAGTTCCACGACACCCGTTGGATGCAAGCAGCGGTCACCTTCGAAGACAAGATCTTCCTCAATGAGACGTTCCACCAAGCAATCCGGTGGTGGGGCAACCGCATGCATCTAGCGGTGGGTATGGACTTCCAAACCCCGACACATCAGGAGACCGTGTCGATGGACGCCTCCCTGGAAGGTTGGGGAGCGCACACCGGAGATCTCCATGCAAGAGGCTTTTTGGAGCTCCGAGCCGTGTTCTGGGCCCTCAGGTCGTTCCTCCCGTCCCTCAAGGGCAAGGCGCTGAGGGTCTTCACTGACAACACCACCACGATGTTCTACATCCGGAAGCAAGGGGGCACCAGATCCCCAGCCCTATCCAAGGAAGCGCAGGATCTGTTGCACTGGGCCGTTGCCCACGGGATTTTCCTGGTACCCTTCCACCTGGCAGTAGTAAAGAACACTGTCGCCGACTCGCTCAGCAGGGAGCTGCGCTCGTGCCACGAGTGGGAACTCCGGCAGGATCAAGTGCATCTTTCATTCCGATGAAGGGGCAAACCCCAGAGAGACCTATTTGCGACCGCGACGAACGCCAAGTGCCGGAAGTACGCCAGCAGGTTTCCCCATCCGGGGAGCATGGGCGATGCATTCTCCTTCCCCTGGGGACTCCCTGTTCCTGTATGCATTCCCACCGTTGCTGTCGCTTCTACGACTCATCAGTCATCTCAGACGTCCCAGTGCAAAATCATCCTCGTTGCACCAGTGTGACCGGGGCAGATATGGTTCCCAGACCTTCTGGACTTGTCAGTCCCCCCCCCCCCCAAAACCCCCCCAGTCAAACTGCCGGCGGACGCGGATCTTCTCGCCAGGGAAGGGGCCGCCATCCTGCATCACGACCCGGGATCACTGAACCTGCTGTCCTGGCTCCTGCAGCACTAGAGTTCGGAGGCTACGATATCCCGGCGGACTGCAAGGAGGTCCTTGCAAAGGCCAGGGCATTCTCAACTCTTAAGTACTACGGGCATAAATACAAGAGGTTCTCTGTCTGGTGCTGTGCACAGAAGATCAACCCTGTACGGATTACCGCCCCTCAAGTGCTGGCGTACTTGCTATCGCTGGCCAAGACGGGGCTGGCGCATGCCTCCATCAAGATCCATCTGATGGCTATCTCCTGCTACACCAGAACTCTGGGGCGGTTGTCGATGTGGTCTCCCCGCCTTGTGAAGGAGTTCATGAAAGGACTGTTCTGCTCGTTCCCGCCGTTGAAGGCCCTGGCGTGGGAGCTCATCGTGGTGCTGACCAGACTCATGGGCCTGCCATGCGAGCCTCTGCATTCGGCACTGTTGAAATTCCTGTCGTGGAAAACAGCATTTCTTGTGGCCATCACCTCCGCATGACGAGTGGGAGAGAGCCAGGCCCTCTCCCGTAAACCTCCATACCTGACATTCCACGAGAAGAGGGAAGTGCTGAGGATGCACCCCTCCGTCATGCCCAAAGTGCCGTCGGACTTCCATCTCAACGAGCCCTTGGTGTTACCTGTTTTCTTCCCGTCGCCTTCGTCGCCGGTTGAGAGGACTTTGCACTCGCTGGATGTGGCTAGAGCGCTGAAGTTCTACGTGGACAGCACAAAGAGTTTTCGGAAGACATCACAGCTGTTTGTGAACTTTGGACCTGTGAACCAAGGGAAGGCCCTCTCAAAGGCATCCATTTCCAGATGGTTCTCCGGCTGCATCATGCACCCTCACGGTTTGGCAAACCGACCGTTGCCCGGCCATCCGAGAGCCCATTCAACCAGAGTGATCACTGCTACCACGGCGTTCCTGTCTGGTGTGCCCCTGCTGGACATCTGCAGGGCTGCTACGTGGAGGTCGATGCACATCTTCACGAGATTCTACTGCATTGACCGGGATTCCAGGGAGGAGTCCAGAGGCGGCCAAGCAGTGCTGCGCAACCTGTTCGCTTGAAGGTGAGCCTGGTGAGGAGGTAAGAGATGCTTAATGTTGAGTGTTGAAATGCTTAGTGTTGAGCCTTGCCACCTCCCGTGGTTGTGCATGTGTGTACTGCTGTGTATTCTTGTATTCATGAGCATGTGAATCCATGCCAGACCCCATGCTGGAGAAAAGGAACACGTTTCTTACCTGTAACTGTTGTTCTCCAGCATGGGTCTGGCATGGTTTCACATGCGAACCCTCCCTCCAACCCCTCTGCTGCTCTTCTCTTGGTCCTACTGCCACTTTACGTGCTACCAAATCTGAAGATGGTTGCCAGAGGAGGGGGATTAGGTAGAGGGCAGTCATTAGCTGGGGGCAGTATGACAGTTCAGAAACAAAACTGAAACTGATTTTTTTCTTTGCCGTGGATTCCCAGCCTGACGACAGGGAATATTCATGAGAATTTGAATCCATGCCAGACCCATGCTGAAGAACAACAGTTACAGGTAAGTAACTTGTTCCTTCTTCTCCTTCAGGCCATCTTAAAGAGTTTGTCGCCAGGACCCCATGTCAAGACAAGGTAGGCTCTTTATTTAGCAAGTCTTGTCCGCACAGAGGCTCCTTCCCGGGGGGTTTTACTGGGAAGGGGTCCTTGGATTCTGGTTCTTGCAGACCTGAGGCCGTTAAGGGTACCGGCTCCCAAACTGAGGGGTCCAGAGCTCTTCCGAGCGTTCCATCAACAGACCTGAGGTCGGCAAGGCTAACGGTTCCCAAGCCGAGTGGCTCTTGCGGGCAGTGCATGGAGGGACTATCCAGTTAGTCATCCTCATCTGCCCCAGCGGGCAAGGGATCGTCATGTTCTACCTCCAATATTCAGTTTGAAGCATGATCCAGAACGACTACAAGTTCCATAGCTGAGGGCGCCCATTCTACCAAAGCCATCCCTGAGGTCGTTGTGCAGGGTGATTCGACTACCGGCCAGCAGGCTAAGGGCTCTGAGCCTACCAGAGCCATCTCTGGGGTCGACGTTTCAGATTCAGGTTCTGGGGCCAAGGCGTGCCCTCCCAAGGTCGTGGCTCAAGGCCCAACGATGGCAGACAAACATGCAGCAGATCTTGCTAGGCCGGCAGCCATCTTGAATTTGCAGCCTCTCCCGTGTTCACACACAGTGTGCCCCCTGCATGAAGGTTCCAGTCCCCTTCCCTCGGGAAGCGGCAGTGGACCCTATGGTACAGGCGGGTGACGCCTCAGGGTTACATCTACCCTTCATAGCCTTATGGCTATACGCTCCTATATGCTTCGATCAGGAAAGGAGGCCTAGCACTGCCGAGGGTCTTGCCGCTTGTGATCTGGTCACCGTGCAAGGATCGCTTCTTTGAAAGCTTTCTCCTCCTCATGCGCTCCCCACAGATGGCCGGGCTTCTCAAGAGTATCGTCAAGGAAGTGATCCCACAGGTCGTGCCTCCTAGGCCTCTGCCTCTCCCCCCTCCTCCGATTCCATCTGTGCTGCTGCCTGTTTCTCCACCGGTCCAGGCCTGTCGGTACTTCAGAGCACTCCTCTTCTTGTATCACCAAAGTCTCCCCCTCAGTCACAGATGGACCCTCAGCTATCTTCGGGTCCGGATCACGGGGGCCGGGGGGGGCACACCTCTGGCTCCTGTATCCCAAGACCCAGACTGCCTTCCGTCCAGAAAAAGGGCAGGGGGTGGCGAAGAAGATGATGTACAGGACGAAGAGCCTTTGGCCTCAGTGAAGGTGTTTCGTGACAGTCTTCAGGGCCTCACAAAGTTCTTGGGGGTCCCACAGCAAGAGCAGGCCCCTCAAGGGTGCTGGCGGAGGTGCTGGCCCGGTTTGCCACAAGCTCTTTGTGGATTCCCCTCCAGAAAGATGTCCTGCGGGAAAGGTCTGGAAGAAGCCCAGGGCCAACGTCCAGATGAACCATAAGTTGGACAGCCGTTTCAGGCTTTTGGATGTGGAGCCAGTCCTCCTGGCCTCTCACCCCAGCCACACACTTCAGTGGTGGGGGTGGCGGCGGCAGCAGCTTCCTTGCATTCCAAACCATTGTCTTCGTCCTCTGCAGGGGCCGCCTCCAGTTGTTTTTCCAAAGAGGACAAAGCCCTTCGATTTGTTTGGCAAGCGTTGGTAGCTCAACTCTGGACTGCATTTGCAGTAGGCCAACGCTGGCACCCTGCTAGCCACGGCGAACCAGAAGCTGTGGTGAGAGATCGGGGAGTTCTTGCCCAACCTCCCTCTGGAGAGGCAAGCCTCCTTCAAGGCTGGCCTGTTGGACACCCATGCAGTTGTGCAGGACCTAATGGAGTCTTCGGTCTCCCACATAGACATGGCCAGCAGAGTACTGTCTGGGAATCGAGATGAGGTGCATGGCGTGGATGCATACCACTAAATGCTCCTCTGATGTGGAGGTGAGGATCCTTGAGGGGTTGCATCTTTTTCATTCATCTACTGGTGATGAGCTGACAAAAAAGACGACCTCTGCGCAGACCGCCATCCTGACCAAACCAGGGCAGAAGTCCTTCCTTCAGGCCCAGGGCAGGACCGATGTCAATCGTTGCGCTTTTAGCGGCTTCAAGCTGTTTTCGGGACCGCAGTGCACAGAGGCCTGACTGGTCACCCTGCGACCACCAGAGGAAACTCTAGAAGACCTTGCATATTTCTTTCTGCTCCCCTCCTCCGTTCCCAAAAAGCAATGACATAAGTCAGGGAGCGCAGGTCGCCCGTGTAGCAGGCCGGTTGGCTCTTTCAGGAAAGCTGGAAGCATTGTTTCAAGAATCCTTGGATCCTTTCTATAGTCCCCACAGGCTTCAGTCTTCCTTTTCATGTTCCTCTACCTTCCTCTCCTCCTCTGCTTCAGGTTGGGTCCCTGGCCCTTTTCTGGGAGATCTCTTTTGGAGATGCAGGCAGTGGAGCCGGTTTCTCAGTCAGGCAGGGTTTCCGGCTTCTACTCCAGGATTTTTGCACTACCCAAGAACAATCAGGCTGGCCTGAGGGTAGTGCTGGACCTAGCGAGATAAGACACTTTGCACTCCTAGTGTAGTTTGATTTTATGAACATTTTGTTTAAAAAATCTTGATTTAACTTGTATGGAATTTTTAGGTGCAGGGGAGAAGAAAATCAATCCTGGCATATGGGTTGTAACCTGAACACGAACAAAGAGTAGATCCTAAGAGAGAATGAGATTGCCACTGTAGTACCAGTAACTAGCCCCCCCAGACCAGGACATGGGGAAGGAGAAACATCCGCTCAATCAAGTACAGCCCCAATAACAGTTTCAGAAACCCCTTTTTTAGGAGGAGGAAAGCCCACAGAGGGCAAAAGTAAATAAAGACAAAAGAACAAATAACTGATTCAATCATATTGAACATCTCCTCCAAGGAGCTTACAAAAACACAAATGGATACCTTGAATTTGGGACTATCCTTTATCCCGACTAACGACGCAACTGTTTTTGAAGAACAAGTCAACTTGTTCAAACTCATACGAAAAATGGAGTTGAAAGTGTTCTTTGATGCACTACCGGAAACCCTAGAGGAATGGAAAAAAGACCAGACTATTTATTTAAAAATTAAGAAAAAAAAGTTCCTTTCATCCACAAATCAACCATCCTGTGATTTAATCTATTCAATCTCAAAACTACCCAAGACTTAAGACGTTTAAAATATAGTACATTGAATAAAACAAACATCAGGAGACACCAGCTTACGCTAATTAAAGAACTGGCGGAGGATCATACAATCACCCTCAAACCTGCAGACAAAGGGGGAGCAACGGTACTAATGGACATCGAGTTTTACAATAAAGGTTGTCTTACCTTACTCAATGACCAAAGAACATATCTTATCCTAGACGCTGATCCCATTTCCTCTATCAAAAAACATCATCAAGGAAACAGTTGATAAAGCCTTGGACATGGAATGGATATCTGAAAACACGAGTGAATTCCTCCTTAAGAAATTTCAGGTTACTCCCATATTTTACGCGTTACCAAAGATTCACAAAGACAGCAACAATCCACCTTTTAGACCCATCCTGGCAGGCGTGGAAAGTGATTTTCATCCTTTAGCTATTTACTTGGACAGAGCTCTACAGCCTTTAGTGCCGAAGACATCGACATACCTCAAAGATACGTCACACTTCCTAAGATTACTTAAAGAAGTACACATTGATAATCTAACAATGATTCTGTACACACTAGATGTGAACAGTCTATACACATCAATCCCCCACAATGGAGGGATAGAAACCCTTGAATGGTTTCTACTTAAACATGAGGAAACTCTAATACACAAGGTATTTGCCATCAAATTGATTAACCTTATTCTATACAATAATTATTTCAGTTTTGAGGGAAAATATTGCTTACAAAAAGCAGGAACATCGATGGGTTCAGCCGTCGAAATGACATATGCGAACATTTTTATGTTCCATTTTGAACAAACCTATGTACCTAAGATCCTTGGGGGGGAAAAAAAGATCAAATTCTGGAAATGTTTTATCAACGATATCTTTGGAATTTGGGAAGGCACAAATGAATAACTCCAACAATTATTTAAATATCTTAACTGCTGCTATGAAAGAATCAAATTCACCTTGGAAATAGGCCAACCAAATATCAATTTTTGGGATGTTAATATTGAGGAAACAAGAACTGAATTTAGTACCAACATCTATAGAAAGCCTACAGACACAAACACATTACACTTCAGAAGCTTCCATCCATCACATCTGAAGGACAACCTACCTTACAATCAATTATTGTAACTTAAGATAATTACATCTGACGTAACACATTTGTAAGATGAATATGAAGATATGAAAAGGAGATTTACATCAAGGGGCTTCAGGGATGAAATCATCAACAAGGTGTCACGCTCACCTGGTCTCCACGGGGGCGTAGCATGTGGCTGCACAAATGTCTGCACTGGCGAGGCACTGCGCAGATGATGATGATGATGCTTGCTGCGACTTCTCCCTTGTTATCACCCCACAAGGCGTTTGTCTTCAAGATCGGGATAAGCTATTAGCTACTGAGTGGGGCTGGATTGGACCCACCTCCTCAACCACCTGATGCCCTACTCCTCTTTGATCTCACCTTAGAGTTTTGTAAGGTAGGCTCTCCATCCTGCAATCTCTAGCAGGGGCGCAATTAACACAGTCCTTCCCTGGATCTAGTTACTTCACTGATCCGTTGATCGGTTGCCGAATCTTGGAGAGCTGGGTCAAACAGGTAAGTCTCTATGCCAATGGTTGCTTGGTATAGGTGCTTGAAGTCTTTATTCCCCAAGTCCTTTTTTTGATTTGTGTTTTTTCTCTCAGGCGCGGTCTCGAGCGGATTTTTGAATAGAGGATCAACTCTTCCTAAAATGCTGAGCAGATTTCCTTCAGGTGAGTAGTTGCGCAAGAGTGTGGCGCTGAATGTCTGAATAACTGTTTTCCCTTCCGTGCGCGACTAACCTGCTGTTTATTTTTTTTCTTTGCAGAAGCGGCGCGGCTCCGGAATGAAGAATGGAAGAACCGCTCCGAGGTGTTCCGGAAGAATGCTGATCCCGGGTGAGTATTAGATACCTGAGCGGATACCTTCCCTTCAGCAGGAGCGGAGGTCCGAGGAACTGCTGAAGGAGCAACCGATGGATGGAATGCTGCAGATAAGGCCTTTGCTGCTGTACTGACTTCGGTTCTCTTGTCTTTCTTCTTCCAGGTACCGATGGATGGATTTCTGGATGGGCGTGACTGTAGCAGTTCGAGGACAGAACAGAAACGGTGAGCGTTCCGCTGCAGAAGTGCAGAATAACACGAAGCGTGTTCTGCCTGCAGGGCGTGGCTTAAATAGCCTTGCAAGTAGTTCCAGGTAAAGTAGTCCCTTTACCACACCCTGCCTTTCAAGTAAAGTAGTCCCTCAAGTAAAGTAGTCCCTCAGCCACACCCTGGGTAAGCAGAAAGGCTCAGCCTCACTAGACTGAGTAAGTAGTTCCATACAGTTTAACCCATCTTATGAGCCTGGCGCCAACGGCGCCAGGACTGAGTCCAGGAGGTTCTGGGACACTACTTTGGGGCTTGATAAGCCCTTATGGGAGTCAGTGACTGGGGTGGGCCCATCAGATCCAGGGGGTTTTGAGCATGAACCATGACAGCACTCCCCCCCCCTCCCCCTCTGATCCCCCCCCCCCCTAACCGGGGGTTCTCCCATTGGTCCCGCTTTGTTCGGGTTATTATGATGAAACCTCTTCAACAACCGTGGGGCATGAATGTGTTCGCTAGGTTCCCGCGATCTTTCATGTGGTCCATATCCTTTCCAGTCTATTAGATAAAATAGTTTTGATTTGATGATTTATGAGTCCAGGATATCCTTAACTTCGAATTCAGGTTCCCCGTCGACTATGATCGGTTTTGGTGGTTTCAGTACTCAGGTTCCCGGTTGCACTGGTCTCAAAAGTGAGACATGAAACACGGGATGAATCCTCATGTGTGAAGGTAAATCCAGTTTCACAGCTACCGGATTGATGATGGCTTTAATGGTGTATGGACCTACATATATGGGAGTGGAGGTGAGGGTTCCTTTTATTGGTATGTGCTTCAACGCCAGCCAGACTTCATCACCAACTTGATATTTTGGAGCTTCACTTCTATGCATATCTGCTGATTTCTTGTATCTTTCTTTAGCTTGTCTCAGATGGTCAGTTGCTTGTTTGAAGGCTTGAGTAATAGTCGTGTGCAAACATCTTACTGCCGGCATTTCCAGAAGTTGAGGCGGGTCAAGATTAGAGGATTGTGGATGCAACCCGTAAATGGTATAGAAAGGACTTTGTCCGATGCTGGAGTGCAGGGAGTTGTTGTAGGTGTAGTCGGTTATCCATAAAATGTCCTTCCAACTTTTTTCCGTTTGGTGAAACATACATCTGAGGTATTGTTCTAAAGTCTGGTTGGTCCTCTCAGTCTGGGGATGGTGACTGGTGGAAAGTCTTGCATCGATTTGAGCTAACTCGCAGCACTTTTTCCAGAAACGTGATACAAACTGACTGCCACGGTCTGAAATCAGGATGGAAGGGAATCCATGTATTCAGACTATTTGTTCTAAGAATTATTTTGCCAAGATCGAAGCTGAGGGTAACCCCTTCAGTGGGATGAAATCGGCCATCTTGGAAAACAAGTCCACCACCACCTAAATTGTGTTGAACCAATTACAAGGAGGAAGGTCAGTTATAAAATCGATTGACAATGTATGCCAAGGTGTAGGCAGAATATCCAGTGGTTGCAGTTGGCCTGGTGATTTCTTCTTTAGAGCCTTGTTTTGTGCGCAGACTCCACAGGATAGCACAAACTGTTTGATGTCTTTACACCATGTTGGCCACCAAAAGTGTCGCTTTATCTTGGCTTCGGTCTTAGCGATTCCAGGGTGACCTTCTACCAGCAATTTGTGGTAGTTTGAGATGACCTTTTTTTGAAGTTCCTTGCTGGGCAGATAAAGACGTCCCTGAAAGTATGGTAATTGGTTTGAGACTGAGCGGTGAGCACTTTTGGTAGGCCAATCCTTCAGAGGGTTGGTATCCATGAGATGAGTGATTTCCTCGTGGATGTCATCTAAGGTTAGAGACGTTGTAATTCCTAAGATTTATTTCTCCAGGAATGATTGGCACCAGGTCAGGATTGATGGACTCCTTGCCTACCCCTATACGAGATAAAGCATCCGCCTTACCATTTCGACAACCAGGGCGATAAGTGATTACAAAGTCAAATTCAGCAAAAAATAATGCCCATCGGAGTTGGCGAGATGATTGAGCCTTTGCCACCTTTAGGTACTGTAGATTGCGGTGATCAGTGATTACTGTGATCGTATGCCTTCGCTCCCAAGGGATAATGCCGCCAAGCCTTGAAGGCTGCCTTGATGGCCAAGAGTTCTTTATTCGTAATGGCATAATTCAGTTCTGGAGCCGTGAATTTCTATGACCGAAAGGCCACAGGATGAAGCTGACTGGATTCAGGATCCTTTTGCGAGAGGACCGCTCCCATTGCCAAGCTGGAAGCGTCGGTCTCAACCATGTATGGTAGATCTGGACGAGGATGTTTCAAGATTGGAGCTGAGATGAATTTCTGTTTTAAGTCCTGGAAGGCTTTCTCTGCTTCCTCTGACCATTGAAAACGTTTATTCTTTCGCAATAGAGTTAATAGGAAGCACTAGCTGCGAAAAGCCTGGAATGAAACGACGATAGAAGTTTGCGAATCCGAGCATACTCTGAACTCCTTTAATTGATGCTGGAGAGGGCCAATTGAGGATGGCATCCACCTTCCGCGAATCTATGCGTACACCTTGAGGGGTTAGGACAAATCCAAGGAACTCGACCTCCGTAACATGGAAGAAGCATTTTTCCAGTTTGTAAATAATCTGTGTTGTCGAAGTTTGTCCAGAACAGCACAGACATGTTTCACATGTTCTTGTTCAGACGGGGAGTATACCAAAATGTCGTCGATGTATACTACGACGCACACATCAATCAATTCTTGCAGGACGTCCTTCATGAAATACTGTAACGCCGCGGGGGCGTTGCAAAGGCCAAAGGGCATCACCTGGTATTCGAATAGCCCGTATTTGGTGCAGAAGGCGGTCTTCCATTCGTCCCCTTTCTTGATTCGTACCAGGTGGTATGCCCCACAGAGATCTAACTTGGTATAAATTTGGGCGTCTTTAACTTGATCCAAAAGTTCAGGAATTAGGGGCAAGGGATAACAGTTTTTAACAGTGACCTGGTTTAATGTGCGGTAATCGATGCAAGTCCCAAGGTCTCCTTCCTTCCTTAGGCACGAAAGAATAAGGGTGAAGCTGCCGGGGACTTGGACAGGCGGATAAAACCGTTAGCCAGGTACTGGTCTAGATATTTCTTTAAATGCAGATTTTCAGGTTCAGTGAGTGCATAGGTTCGACCGCATGGAATCTGTGCGCCAGGTATGAGATCGATTTGTCAGTCGTACGATCTATGGGGAGGGAGAGTGTTGGCTTGATCCTTCTGGAAAAATCCTGATAATCTTGATATACCGGAGGCAGCGGGTTAGTTAGACTCATGATCGTTGTCAGTTCCTTGGCAAAGGGTTATTTTACTTGATAACAGGTATGAGCACATTCGCCTGAGAAAGTCAGCCTCTTAGCATGCCAGTCGATGCAAGGATTGTGTGATTCTAGCCATGGCATCCCCAGAATGATTTGGAATTGTGGAGCCTTGATTATATCGAACACAATGGCTTCCCGATGTCCGTCTTGGCACAGAAGTGTCATCTCTGTCATTGAGTGCGTTACAGGGCCCAAAGTGATTTCAGTCCCGTCGACAGTGGTGACTAAATCTTTTGTTGCCTTTTCACAGAGGGGAAGATTCATCCTTGTATCCAATTCTTGATCCATATAATTTCCAGTGGCTCCGCTGTCGATATATGCTTTGACTGCATGCATTCAAGACGGATCTTATGAGGATCATTGGCAAGGCTAGGTGCAAGGTCTGGAAGTCCTTCTTTTCGCTCGACAAGCAGACCTCTACGCTTGTCGGGTGGGGTAATTTTCCGACTCTGGCTCTGTTTCAACTTTGCCGGCAACCCCAACTGCTTTCTTGGGTGGTTTTACGGGGCACTCTCGGAGGAAATGGCTGGCTGACTCACAATACAAACACAATTGTTGTCTTCTCTGATCTCTTTCAGCCTTGGACAATGGCCCGCGCACCCCTCCAATCTGCATGTGTTCGGCCAAGTCAGTGGTCTTAGATGCATTTTCCTTTGGGCGCACAAAAACCCGAGTGTCCCTTCTAGCTCGGTCTGCCTTACGGTTCTGTAGTCTATGATCAAGCTGAACCACCAAGTCTATATATTCTCCAGCATGGGGTCTGGCATGGATTCACATGCTCATGAATATTCCCTGTCGTCAGGCTGAGAATCCTCGGTAAAGATAAAATCAGTTTCGTTTCTGATCTGTCTTTCTTAGTAGTAACCAATCACTGATCTCTGGGTCATACTGCCCCCAGCCAATGACTGCCCTTTCCCTAAGGCCCGCCTCTGGCAGCCATCCTCAGATTTTTAATGCACACTCAAGTGTTGGGAGTCCTCGTGCTTTAGCTCTTGAGTTTTTGCTGCGTTTTCGCGCTTTTTCAGGAGATTCTCATTTTTTCGGTTTAATCGAGCCTCAAGCTCCACTGTTTCTACTTCCGATAACGGGGACCCGTTTCGGAATTCTTCTACGCCCCTCAAGGGTGAAGTTTTCGTCGAGTTTACGCTTCTTGGAGGATTCCGAAAGATCTGCGGCCTACCTCAACGGACATGGCCCAGGACAAGGGAAGCTCGACACCCGGATCCAAGCTGTTCAGGTGCTGCCCTGGATGCGGATTACAAAACGTTTTCAAGGAGGACGAGCATTCGCAATGTCTCTACTGCCTGCATGAGGACAAGACGCACGTGGAGAAGGACTGTGCGTTCTGCAAGAACCTTTCGGAACGGACCAAACAAGATAGTCGTTCCCGCCTCGCCGCCTGGCTGCAGAAGGGCACAGCAGGTGAGAAGGTGAAGAAAAAGTCTGAGCGGGTTTCTAAGTCCTGTGAGGGCGCCCCGCCGACGGGGGCCCAACAGAAGGCCAAGCACCACAAGTCCGTGGGCACCGGGAGCGCCGAAAGGTCGGGCTCTTCGGCTGCCAGGCAGGGCGTGACTTCCCCAGCACGATCAACCACGAGCCAGCGCTCTGGTTCGGGGAAGAGGAAGTCCGAGAACCCGGGTAAGCTGCTGGAGCGGCCCCGGTCGATCTCGAAGGGGGAGCAAGGCGGTGACCGTCCCCCCAAGGTGTAGGCCCAGGACGCACCTAAGGTGGTGAGGGCTTTGATCAAGCCGGCAAAGGCCTCTATCGAAGTGGTTGCTGCGACCCTGGCGAAGCCGGCTGAGACTACGCCAGTGGAAACGGCCTGTGGGCCCAGAGTATCCCTGCCACCGCGGAGGGAATCCTCTTTCCAGCCCATCGTTAAGACCCCCGTGAAGTCCCTCAACGAGAGGTTCATAGGCCTCAACGAGAGGTTCGAGAAGTTTCCCGCTGACGTGATCGAAGATAGCGATGATGGCGACGAAGAGGGCCCAGTGGAGCGGCCATCCCGTCCGTCGCAGCCATTACCCGAGCCCCAGGATAGCTTGGTGCCCATTTCGTTAGCGATCCAATCCTTATGTACCGAGATAAGGACGAGATTACCATGGACCCCAACGGAGGATCCAGAACCAGGCCCGTCGGGAAACCCTCAAAACAAGCGGAGGAGAGTCCACCCCTCTCCGCCCTAAGTGCCCGCGAGGCCTGTGGACCCCTCATCCCCCTCGCCGGACCCTAGAGAGGATATGGCGACGGGGACGGATGACGACGGCGGCGATGACACAGCGGACATCCCGTCATCACCCCCCCTCGGGCTTCTCCAGCTGACGAAATTGGCTCCTTTACCACCATGATAACCAGGGCATCCGAGCTCTTCCAGCTCTGCCCTGAAGAACAAAAAAAGGAAGGGTTTCTCTACCAACGACAAGAGGCCATGAGGAACACGGTCCTCGCGGTGCCTTTGCTCGACGACATCTGGGACGAAGGGCTTGCTGTCCTCAAGAACCCTTCCACGACACCCGCCAAGAGGGACAGGTACGAGAAGAACTACCGAGTCCCCGATGCCGTCCCCTTGTGCCTCAGGGCCCAGCCCACGCCGGACTCTTGTCGTCTCGGCAGCGGCTAAGAAGAAAGCAGCGGGTGCGGCAGCTTCAACTTCCACTTCCCCACCGGACAGCGAGGGCAAGAAGTTGGACTCCATGGGACGACGAGTCATCTCGTCGGCGGCGACGACGATTAAGGCGGCCAATGCCTTAGCGATCGTGGCCCGCTACGACAGGGAGCTCTGGTTCAAGATAGCTACTCTGCTAGACTTCCTACCTGGCGACAAGAGGGCGGAGGCCCTACAAATTCTGCAGGAAGGCGAGTTGGCGTCGGATCACGCCATAACGGTGGCAACGGACATTGCCGATACCGGGTTTCGCCAACTGGGCAACAGAGTTTGCCTCCGACGACGGCTCAAGGCGACAGACTTTCGCCAGGACGTCCAGACCAGAGTGTTGGATATGCCGTTCGACGGCAACAACCTTTTTGTTAAGGCGGTGGACGAGTCTCTCCAGGCCATCAAGACCGACTCGGAGACGGCCCGGGCCCTAGGGGTACTTCAACGACGACGGCCCTTTCGGAGCTCCGGAGGCAGACAGGGTGCCTCCAAAGGATCCAGCGGTGGCTCCTCCACATACCGCCAGTTGGCCCGCTCCTCTTCCCAGGAGGCCTACAGAGGTCGCGGCAAGCAAGGGGGATCCTGCCGTCGTCGCGAAGGAGGCCAAGGCGGCAAGGCTGCCTCCAAGCAAGACTGACCCGGCCGTGTCGTCGGGCCCCCACCGAAGCACCCCGGTGGGAGGCCGGCTGACGAAGTTAGTCAGCGTGTGGGAGTCTCCACCGACCGTTGGGTGCTGGACACCCTGGCTAACCGCACTCGCTGGAATTCCAAAAGAAGTGCCCTCGCATTCCTCCCGTGGCCAGGAAGGAGAATCACGTCCCTCAACTGCTGTTGGAGGTAAGGGCGATGCTCAAGGAAGGTGCCATCGAGCTCGTCCCCAGGATGCTCTGGGGCTCCGGAGTGTACTCGAGGTACTTCCTCGTCAGAAAGAAGACAGGCGGTTGGCGCCCCATCCTGGACCTGCGTCGGTTAAACAAATACCTCAAGGCGCAGAAATTCAGGATGGTCACCCTCCAGCACGTGCTGGGACAGCTGGAGGAGGGCGACTTCCTATTGTCGTTGGACCTGGAGGATGCTTACTTGCACATCCCCATTCTAAAAGGGCACAGGAAGTTTCTCAGGTTCGTGGTTCAGGGACGCCACTACCAATTCAGAGCCCTATCGTTCGGACTAAAGTCAGCACCCAGGGTATTCACCAAGTGCCTGGCTCCAGTGGCGGCGCGGCTGCGCCTGCAGGGGATCCACGTCTACCCCTACCTGGACGACTGGCTAATCCGGGCAAGGACAAGGGAACTCTCCGTCGAACACACAGCGAGGACCATCCGGCTGCTCACGGAACTGGGGTTCGCCATCAACTACCCCAAATCCCACCTGGTTCTGTCACAAGTAGCACTGTTTCTGGGAGCGAAGCTCGATACAGTGGGGCGATTGGCCTCCCCGTCAGAGGTGAGGACCAAGACCATCTTGGGGAGGTGCGGCACCTGCTAGCCACGGACGTGGCCCGGGTGAGGTCGGACTCCGCGGGCACCTGTGTCCCAGGGCCCGGATTCCCATCTGTCTGTAAAAAGGGGTGGGGAGGTGACGACGATGATGATGATTACGCCCAGGACAATGAATCCTCGGCATTCGTTAAGGCCTTTCATGACCGCCTTCAGGGCCTGGCATGGTTATTGGGGGGCCCTCTGCCTGAGGAAGCCCCCCAGAACTCTTGGAGAAACGCACCACGATCCAGTCTGGCATTCCCCTACAGAAGGATGTCCTGCAGATGGCGCAGAAGGTCTGGGAGAAGCCCAGGGCCAATGCCCAGATGAACAAGTTAGGTTGACGGACGGGGAACCAATCCTCCTGGCCTCCCACCCGCAGCCCCACTTCTCTGTGGTGGCTTCGGCCTCCTTGAATTCTAAACCATCGTCTTAGTCGTACTCCTCAACGGGAGCCGCCTCCAGTTGCCTCTCGAAGGAGGACAAGAAGCTGTGGTGGGAGCTCAGACAAATACTTCCCGACCTCCCTTCAGACAAGCAGGCCTCCTTCAAGGCAGGTCTGGCGGATGCCCGGATCATTGCGCAGGACCTCTTGGTATCTCCAGGCACCCACATTGATGCAGCCAGCACAGGGCTGTGCCTCAGGATCGAGATGAGGATGGTGTGGATGCCCGAGATGGGCAGGAGCGAATCCTGGATCTGCCCTTTGAGGGCGTGGACCTGTTTAATTTGTCTACCGATGACGATTTAACGAAGAGGAAAACCTCCACTGAAACCACTACGTCCTTGGCCATCCTGACAATACCAGGGCAGAAATCCCTCATTCAATCCCAGGGTAGGACAGAGTCCTGCACGTTTTCCGGCTTCAAGGGGTTCCGAGACTGCGGTACACAGAGTCCTGACAGGTCACCCAGCGACAACAGGAGGAACCAGCAGAGGACTTTGCATGTGTTTTTCCGATGCTCCTCCTATGCCCCCACCTCTAACAACAAGAAGCAGTGATGTCAAGGTCTGGGAACACAGCTCACCTGTGGGGCGCAAGTTTGGCTCCGTTCCAGGACACCAGGAAGCGTCTTTTCAGCAACCTGTGGATCCTATCAGTAGTCTCCATGGGCTTCAGTCTTCCTCTTCCCTTCCCTCTACCATCCTCTCCTCCTCTTTGTCAGATCGGGTCCCTGGCTCTTTTACGGGAGGTCCTTTCGCTTTTGGAGATGCAGGCGATAGAACCGGTTGTTCTTGTGAACAGGGGCTTCGGTTACTATTCCAGGAATTTTGTGGTACCCAAGAACCACACTGCTGGCCTGAGAGTAGTCCTGGACCTGTGTTTTCTAAATATGTCTTTACCGCTGGGACGCTTCAAGAGGATTACTTCTGCACACATAGCCGAGTCTGTGTGCAGTGGACTGGATGTGTTCCCTGGACCTCAATGATGCGTACCTGCATGTACCCATATATCGACTGCATCGGAAGTTTCTGCGGTCCACAATTGACATTCCACTTCCAGGGTGCTGCCCTTTGCCCTGAACTCTGCCCCCTGTGTCTTCACGAAGTTGATGAATGCAGTGGTGGACACTTGGAGGGCCATCATCTATACCCTTATCTAGACTGGTTTGTGGGTCGGGCTCACCCGTAGGGGTGATGCACTCCTGCCAGAGATTGGCAGATACCCTTCCTCAGCTGGGGTTTTCCCTCAACCAGAGGAAATCAGTTATGCCTGTCTCAGGAACTGGTCTTCCTAGGGGTGCATTGGAACACTACCGTTCAGCGGGTGTTCCCCATGCCCAAGAGGCTTATATCTCTCTGCAAGGTGGTGGGGCACTTTCTGGCCAACTCGACCCCCATCCACCCCCCAGCATAGTGGCTCCAGCACATTCTGGGCCTGATGGCCTGCGGCATGCTGACTGTACGGGACGCCCGTCTCAAGATGAGGCGCCTCCAGCTCCACCTAGCAGCCAATTGGAATCAGGAAACAGAGTCTCAGACAGGATCCCAGTACCACTGCTCCTGCCCGATCTCTGCTAGTGGCTGATGGATTGTAATGTTTCAGTGGGAACCCCCTTCACCTGACCAGAGCCAAACCTGGTGGTGACAACGGGCTCCCCTCTTCAGGGCTGGCGGAGGGGGGGGCTACTCTGGAGGCTTATGTGATAAATGGAGCATGGTCCAGTTCTGAAACCCTCCTACAAATCAATCTACTCGAGCAGTGGACTTGGTCCTCAAAGCATTTTTGCCTCTAATCTGGGACAAGTCGTTCTGGTCAGGACAGACAGTTCTACTACAATGTTTTACCTGAACAAGCAGGGTGGCACCTCCTCTGCACGGAGGTGGTTTCAATCTGGGAATGGGCCCTTACAGAGGGGATTTTGATTTCGGCAGTTCACCTGCAAGGGGACAGCAATGCAGAAGCGGATCAGCTGAGTTGTCTGGGGTTCAACACCTACGAGTGGGAGTTGCACAACAACCTGTTCCAGCATTGGGGGTTCGCGGACCTGGATTTGTTCACATCTCCCCTGAATGCCAAGCATCCCCATTTTGCCTCATGGGCAGGTCGGGGATCACTGGGAGACACTTTCCAGATCTGTTGGCACGGCCACGGGTGTTATGCATTTCTGCCCACTCCTCTGCTCCAGCGGACGCTCCGCAAGTTGTGGGCTGCAGCCTCATCCTGGTTGCCCCTCCATTGGCCTTTGAGATCCTGGTTTTCGGATCTGCTACAGTTGGGCTCTTCGGGTCCCGTCCACCTTCCGATCCCCAGCAAGGGATTCCTGATACAGCAGGGCGGGGCAGTGAAACATCCTGACCCGGCCAAACCTGCCCTGGCGGCCAGGTTCCTGATCAGCTGAGGCTTCAGCATGCTCAATTCTCAGATGACAACTGGGACATCATTCAGCAGGCCAGGAGACCCTCAACCTGGTCCCAGTATAAGAGTAAATGGACTAGGATCTGCCATTGGTTTACGACAAAGGTCTGGCCCCTGTGTCCTGTCCTATGGATGGTGTACTGGCTTTTTCAACACACTAGGCTTGCTCTAGAGTTCAGGTGGATACTTGCTGCACAAATTTGGTAGGCATCGGGCCTTACAAAAATTCTCATGAGCATGTGTTTTGAGCAGCTAACCTCGTGGTTAAGGTCCACCTTAAGGGGCTGTCTAGGCTTTTTCCTCCGCTGCATAGACCGCATCCAGTCTGTGACCTAAATGTGGTTCTCGCCACTGTTAGGGAGAATTCTCATCTATGGCCGATTTCCCTCACCTAGTGAGTCCCCCAGCGGCTTTGCTGGACTTCTGGAGTTTTTTTTCCACTTGGTAAGAGTGAGAGCTTTTCCCCCACTCTTACCTGTGTTTTGCTATGTAGACCCCTTCTTTTTGTGTGTCACACAGCACCTTCAGTGCCGTGGCATAGGGTTGTCTTTGAGACTTCCCTCGACTCCATTTCTGAGGCGACTACCGTCCCCCAGAAAAGTGTAAAGTTACCATTAACTTTACTTAGTCAATCTACCACGGATCCAGTACACCCCATCTTCCATGGAGTAATGGAATGGGTTAATTTGTATCCCTTTTTATCTGTACCTCCTAGAGCATTGTTTCGCTCTTTTAACATTTAGACTTGGCTGGTGGCAGTGGTATCTACCCTAACTTTCCTACCGCGATTATATTAGATAAACGTGGGACTGTTCTTGGCTATTATATTAGCCTCGAACATAAACCCGCTTGACCAAATCGTCTTTCTTTTGGCTCCAGTTGGGTTTATTCGCCATTTCATTTTGTTAAAGTCCTTCTTGTGTTTTACTTTGCGCGGCAAACTAGGTTTGCCTTCTTTGTTCACTGTCTTTTGGCGGGCTTCTGCTCAGAAGCCCTCCTCAAGGCGCCTGGGTGTCTAGGTGGGCTGAATGTGAGGGAGGGGTGTAGTCACCCCCTGCACAGGGTATCCTAGGAAACCCAAGTCGCACTTTGTCATGATTGGCCAGGGTAGTTGTCCGGGCTGGACAACCCCCCTGCTGGGTGATTGACAGCCAGGCTGTGTGAATGGGGGTTTTTCACATAAATGGCAGGTCTCTTGGGCTAGCAGTCAGAGAGTTGCCACTGGAACTACAAGGAACCGAAGAGAAGCGGAGAGAACGACAGCTGCTGCAACTACCCCGTCCCGGTGAAGCCCTGTTGCAGTCCTGAGCTATCTTCACTTCAATGACTTAGAGAAGATTCCGTCCGGAGTCGTCTTCTCTTGAGCTTGGTGGGGATAACCAGCTCATCTTCTACAGCCAGAGGATCCTCTTCCTTGGTCGAAATCTCTACATGCTGCTGTAGTGGTCCGGATAGCCACCTGAAGAGCCTCTCCTGTTTTTTAAGGAACACCCCCTTTATTTCTCGTCGCTGCTGCCGGCTTCATCCCTGCATGGTGCAGACCCCCTTCAGATGTCCTCCTTCACACCGAAGCTCCAGGAATCCTGGGTCTGCCGGAAACCAACAGGAACAACTGCCGGGCACCAGCTGCGCCATTGGAACAAGGTACTGTGTTTTGTTTGAGGAAATTGGGTGAATCCCTTTTTCTTCATTTCCAAGTCTTGCCCTGGTCTTCCCTCCTTCTTATAACTTTTGCTTCCGAACATTGACAATATCGAAGTACTTTTGGCTACGTTGAATCGTGAACTGTCTGACTGTATGATCTTCGGCAACAGGCCCCGGTGTCTTTCGATCCTGACTCCGGCACTTTGACTTTTGAACTTGAGTGTTTCTTGATTCTGCCTGCCTAACCAAAATATTGCCTGTGATTTTTACCTCCAACTCCCTCTGGGTATCTCAGGTGCTAAGTGTGTTTTTGCCCCGGTAGCATTTCATGTCACCGATGCGCGGTTATTTAGTAGACCGAACTGTCAAAAAGTCATCGCAATCGTATTCGCGATAACATGTTTTTTTCCTAACACAGGTTCATTCAAACACAGGGTACTTATCTTGAGACTTACTGTACAAAGTGAATTGGTTAGTTATAGTATATTTAACGTGTGGTTTTTATTGAAGTTTAATTGAAGTGTTGTGTTCATAACAAATGGTTTAAAAATAAATGTACTTATATTTTTCTACCTGAAACCTTGAGTCAGTGTTTGCTTGAGTCAGTGATTGTGGTCCCTTTGTGTAATCTCTGTAATCTCTGCTACTGCTCATACACTCTTGAGATAAGCCTGGCTGCTCTGCCACTGCTACCACTCTGACATAGTAGTACAGGCTTGTACCAAAGGTAAAACTTGTATTGCCACATGTAGTCTTAATTGTGTGTAGTGGTCGTCAGGGCACTGCACGGGATTCTGCCTAACAGCCGCTTTGCAACACAAGCCTTTCGAGCCGATGGATGCTAAAATCTTATTGGTGGCACTCATATCTGCGTGCAGGGTTAGTGCGCTACAGGCATTGTCTTTCTGTGAGCCCGTCACCACGTTTCACAACAACGAGGTCATCTTGGAACTCACCCAAACCTCTTGCCCAAGGTGGTCACTCCGTTCCATCTGAATCAAGAGATCTGCCTGCCGGTGCTCTTCCCGAACCCACAGTCGTAGGCAGAGAGGGCCCTACATTCCTTGGACCTCAAGAGGGTTCTCAAGTTTTATCTTTTGGACGAAATCCTTCAAGAAGTCTGTGACATTGTTTGTGACTTTTTGGGGCTCCTCCCCCAGCTTCCATCACCCGTTGGATGGTTCAGGCCATTTCAGAGGCATACATGGCCATGGCCAAACCAGTTCCGGAGGGGGTTCATGCCCATGTGGTCAGAGCTAAGGCCACGGCCGTCGCATTTTAGAGACTTGCTTCTTGGGATGTCATCAGCAAAGCGGCTACTTGGGCCACTCCGTCGGCCTCCGAGAAGCACTAGTCTCTGCACACCAGCTCCAGGCGCAATGCAGCGTTTGATCTTGCGGTTCTGAAGAACCTTTTTGCTTCATCCTAGATATCTGGCAGGTTGTCACGGCTCCATCCTATGTTCTTGTTCGGTAGAACCACCCACAAGGATGGAGGAAAAGGGACAGGATGTATGAGTAATTAGTTACTCATTGTAGTGACTAGAGTACTCCTGGTCCATAGTCCCGTTTCTTCCATACCTCGCACCTGCCTTCCCTCGCTAGTATGCCAATGGCTCATAGGTAATATGAGTAGCCAGGTATCTAAGCGTCCGATGTGTTCAAAGGGAACTGAGGTGAGGTGCCAGAGGGGGGAAGGGGGCTAGGCAGAGAGGCTGCACCCCAGAGTGCTATACTAATTTAACGTGGAAGCTAGTTTTCTCACTGCCAAAGGTTCCGGTACCGTCCTCATGTTGGGTGTGGCCACAAGGATGGAGCAAAGGGGACTATGGACTATGAGTACTCTTTTCACTACAGTGAGTAACTTTAATATATTGTTCCAGGACACTCTGTTCTTTGTCGTTGCATGTGAAACTGACACTATCACTTAACAGTATGGTATGCACTTCTTGTAAAACATATGCTTCTTTTATGAATACTATTGGCAGCACAAATGCACATGAGCAGCAGTTAAAGCATTGAAAGTGTCAATTTAGCCAGAATAGAACCACTGAATCTAAATTGGAAAATTTCAGATACTTACCTGAAGGTCAGTAATAGAACTCAGCCTTATTCCCTCAAACCGAGTTGGCAAAAAGTAAAATAAACCCAGTTTGTGAAAATGAGTTCTTGGCTTGAGCAAAGGCCTCAAAAGAATTCACATAATTGTCATTCATAAGAGGCTGTCGGGCACGAGCATTTAATTAAACTTGTCTTCTGGATGCCCATCTTTAAGATTACTGTTATGAAAAGTTTCCCCTTTTGTTGCTTTTTGCCTCCGATTGTAGGATGCCCAATATTTATTGCTGCAGTGAAAAGTTAGCTTCTTTTTAAACCTCACTGTTATGGAGATTTTCTGCTTGCAAAGTCTTACCCATTTCTCTTCTAAGCCTCCCACACTAATGCTGGACTCACTGGAATTCCTTTGCATTGACTTTGAATTTGAGTGAAGGTTTTTCCTATCTCACTCTCCTGTGGTGGAACAGAGGTAGGACGCAGATGTTTGAGAAAACACTTGAGGTTTTATTACAGTGAAAGAAAATCCCTTGCCTATCCCTGTTGCTATGGGAGAGAATCCATATAAATAAAGCAAAATGAAAAAGGTGCTTGTCACACAATTTGGATCCGTCTTCCATCCAAAACCTAAGCTATCTACCTGACCCTCCCACTAGTTAAGGACAAAACAATTTGATCAATTATTCTGCTTGCTGTTGGCGGTGCATGACCCACTCCTAAAGAATGTCTCTGGAAACTGCCCCTTCTAGTTTCCCAGGTTCCAACGAGTCACCAAAAGTTCTAATGTGAAAAAAAAATAGAAGTGTTCTGCTTGTCTTTTTCAGACCTGGCCTTCTGTTAGTCTCAATAAGTCATAAAGATATGTAAGGCTCCCTCATAGCAAAAATGCCCGTTCATCAAAGTCTGTGCTAACTTTACAAGAGTTTGCTTTGGCTCAACCCTCTGATTCTCTGAGTGGGATATCTCTGGACAACCCAGATGAGCCTGTAGATTCAGATTCAATTAACTGATTATGGATTTCTAGCAGCCATCTACGACTTAATTTGTCCGATTGGTTCTGGCCTTTGTTTCTCGGCTGGGTGTTTGTCGGGAAGGCTGCATCCTTTAAGTAACCCCCTTTCAGGACTTTTCCTTTTCTTCACTATTCCCCTTTCTAGGGTGTAAACCTCCTGTTCGCCCCCTTTTAGGGATTCCTTTATATCCTGGTTTCTAGTAATCCCCTCTCCTGTTTGGGATTCGTGAACCCCTTTGTTGGAGTTTTTCTCTTCTTCGCTAGACCGCTGTGACCCATGAGCTATTTGAATGGCTTCTTTAATCAGAGGTTCTTTCAAAGTGCGGCGGAGCTCGACCACCCTCTTCGCTCCCCTTATTACATGCCTGTCTGTAAATGGAGGAACTCCATTAGTCCTGGGGCTTCCTCTTTAAGGAGGGGCCAGCAACCAAGTCAAACACATGTGAGTGCTTTGTTACATAAATACCATCTTCTGCTCTCATGTATGCTGAATATACGTGGTATAGTGTGGCTAAGGGAGATGTCACAACCTTGCTGGCCTGGGAGTCCCTGTCCCCTAAAGGGGAGTCATTCCCAGTGACATCCTGTTTGCGGAAACCTCTACTGAGGGATTTGCGTGGCAGGCTCACCTCCCTAGACTCACAGGGGGTGGCTCCCCATTGGGGAGAAGGGACAAATTCCCTGGATGTGTCACAGACTACTGGACCCTTACGAGGTTCCAATGAGGGGAGACCTCTCCCCTTAGTTTCTCCCTCATTGTATTTGTATGGAGGATCCCCCACCTTATGTGGTGCGCTGCCTGGGGACCCCTAGAGTCCTTTTGCAATGTTTTGGGTTCACTGGTGAGTCACTAGACCCACCAATGCAGGAGGGTTCTTCTCCTTTTTATGACTTTTCTAATTTACTTTTTGCAGCAGCAGCCATCTTCCATTGGATGCTGTGGGGGCACTTTGTGTCCCTTTATCGTTGTTCCAAGTAGCACTAGACAGCCTCTGAACAGTCTGGTGGCAGTCATTATATTTTAACCTATGTTGCGGATGCCTTGTCCCAGGCTAATTCCGCAGACTCGTTAATGTACTAAAGGGGAGCATATACTCAGAATGGTCCAGCTTCATGATTGAAGTCCTGTTCAAGATGGCTTGTCCTTTGTTGGCTGTCCTTCCACCTTTCCAGGTAGGGCTCTTTCTTAGTTCACCTTGGTGGGCTTCTTGTAAGACTCCCACAAAGGGGCTCTCTTTGTGTGTGTGCTAGTAGGAAGTGAGGAGGGTGCTGGCAGCCTGCCAATCCACATAGCTTGTGGGCTTGGAGGTTGCTGGGCAGATTCTGGGAAGCTGGCTGTCCACCATTGTACAGCCACCTCCAAGATTGAATGTTGCAAAGTGTTCTTATTGTGGGGCTCATGTCACCCCAGCTCATTTTCTGGATATAAGGATGACCTGTAGCCAGGAGCCATGGCTAACACTGGAGCTGAACTCCCCCGCCGCCCCCCAGTGCTGCCTCCAGAGGAACCTAAAGATGATCAGCGATGAATGTCCTCAAACCTGCGGCCCAATGACCTGCACAAAGACTACACCAGGGAGCCTTGTTTTCTCCAGCAATTTGCTATTGCCGCGGACAGTTTCTAACTATATAAGGGCTCCTGGACCCGAGATCCCTTGCATCTCTTGAACCACCCCCTTCCCATTGGGTTTGCATTGGGCATACTGTCCTGCTTGCCATAGTACTATCTGAGTCAGTACTTCTGTGGGTCATCCTTGAGAACCCCAGAAGTAGTAGCTACTCTTGCGACCCCTAAATCCCTCTTTTGCATGGTTTTATTTGCCTTTCACAAACTTAACTTCAGTACCTTACCTGCACTATTTATTTATTTATTTTAATTCTTGATAACACGCCAAATTGCCCAAAGGCCTCACGGCGCACACAAAACAAAAAAGACAATACTAAACAGACAGTTGAAAAGCGGACATCTCAAGGGGAACTATGAAATGAAGATTTAAGGAGCATTGAAGAGATGGGACTTGAGATTTTTCTTGAACTGAGTCAGTGAGGAGGAGCTCTTAAGATGGAGAGGAAGAGTGTTCCAGAGAGTAGGGGCTGAGACACTGAAGATAGTTTTGCCGAACTGGATAGTTCGAAAACAGGCTGAGTGAGCATGGCTTGCTCAGTGGACCTAAGTGAACGTCCGTAGACGTAGCGATGAATACACTGGGTCAGGTAGATGGGTGCAGAACCAATCGGACATTTGAAGGTAAGAGTGAGTATCTTAAAGGATACTCTATGCTTGATGGGCAGCCAGTGCAATTTCTTCCTGGCATCAGTAATAGAAGAGTGCCTGGCCAGACCTAGCACGGCTCGGACTGCGCTGTTTTGGGTTGTCTGGAGAGCAGTGATATTAGCAGCAGAAGTATTTGCTAGGAGACTGTTACAATAGTCTAACCTAGAATTAACAAGGGCAGTTGCCAGAAGAGACATATTGCTGACAGAGAGAAACGGCCGCAACGCAAAGAGTTGCTTGTTAATCCAGCAACAGGATGCCCTGGTTTTAGCAACATGTTGGCGCATTGAGAGCTCGGCATCAATAGTGACGCCCACAGTCTTAACGCTGCGTGCTACTGGAATGGCTACATTGGCAATGGCAAATGAGTCGTATTCCTTAGAAAGAATTTTTTACATGTGGCTTGAACCTGCTATGAGAAGCTCCGTTTTATCGGCATTAGGGGCCATAAAATTCGTACTCATCCATGAATGGATGACAGAGTAGATAGCAGAGAGGGCCTTGGAATCTGTAGGGTAGGAACCAGACCACTCAAGGACGACCTGGGTGTCGTCCGCGTAGCTGGTATAAAGGACACCCAGATCGTCGAGCATGCGAAGCAGGGGGAGAATATAGATGTTGAACAAGGTCGGGGATAGGGATGAACCCTGAGGGACACCACGTGTGAGCAAAGAGGGTACAGAGGAGGCATTTTGAATGACGACCCGAGCATTTCGAGGTCCACGAAAAGAGACTAGCCATTGTGTGGAGAGATTAGAGCAGCCCACAAGGGATTGTACCCTAGATGCCAAGAGTGAGTGGTCGACTAAGTCGAACGCCCGCTGAGAGATCCAACAACATCAGGAGTGCAGGATGACCCCGATCGATGATGGAAGCAAGATTTGATTTTAAATCCAACATAGCCGTTTCAGTGCCGTGAAAGGCACGATAACCTGACTGACGAGGCTCCAGAATGGTATTATCATCAATACATTTCTGTAACTGAAGATAAGCGACTCGGTCCATGACCTTCAGAAGGAAGGGTACGTTGGTGATAGGACGATAATGTTTAGCCAGGAGGGGATCAAGATTAGCTTTCTTGAGCAGGGGAGTGATCCAGGCCTCCTTGAGATTGGTTGGTACTTGACCCTCTGTAAAAGACTGATTGATCAGCTTAGTGATCCAAGGACTAATGGTGTCGAGGCATTGTACCAGCAACCTGGAAGGACAGGCATCACCTTTACAGGAGGTGGGCTTCATTTTAAGGATGATGGCAGTTACTTTGAATACCGTACAAGGGGTGAAAGAAAAAGAAGGTATAGTGTTATTGGAAGTGGGATGTGTCTCAGGGGAGGAGTGAAGGAGAGAGTCACTAGGTAAACTACTGGGTAAGTAGTCATGGGTGGTTTGAACATAGAGGGACTGTTCGGATGAGAAAGCGAGTGTAGGATCAGAAAGCGGAGAAGAAGCCCTCAAAGAAGCATTAAGTGAAGTAGAGGTACTAGCTTCAAGATGTGAGGCAATTTTGGCATTAAAGGCGTCATGGATAGTTTGACACCAGGCATCATCCTGTGGAGCCTGCCCTGCCCTGTCGAGTGTTCGCATTAAATTCTTGAAGGATGGAAAAAAGTTCCTTGGATCTCGATTACTAGCTTAGTGAACACTCATGGCTGCTACTCTTATTTTTTTTGGGAAACTGAAAACACTACCAGAGACTTGGTACAGGCTGGGACTGGTCTTCCGAAGATGTAGAATATGGTTCGGGGTGACTTCTAATTATAAGGCCTATATATCATGTGTGCACAACATCTATTCTCCCTACTTAGTGTAAATAATTCCTGGAATTCTAAAGTAAAGTATTGTTACTTACCTTAAGATATTTAAAGTGTGCCTTAGTGTAGTATTGTAAACCTGCGTGGGTCTTTTTCTTCTCAAGGCTGTTAAGTGTTAACTTTACTACACAACAGTGGCTCATTCCTGCTTATTTTAGTCGTGCTGCTTGGTCAGCGCTGCTTCAGAGAGTTGCTTGGCCCAGTGAATATCCTTGCTAACCCTAGGGTTGGCTTTTCCAAGTTCTACCTCCAGTAATGACTTTAAAAAGCCCTACCTACACACACACACAAGCTTCAGTAACTCATTTACTCTGTCGTGTCCCATTTCATCCACTGATGGGTGTCCCTATGATGATCAGAATGAAAGCGGGACATTCTTGTTAAGAAAACGGTTTCTTCAAAATTTGAATTTGGGGCAGAGCCAGGGCAGACATGGGATGTGGTCTCCATATACTAGCTCTGCCCACTGGCAACACCCGACAGTCCATTTTTCCAAGCCTCGTCCATGAGTCGTCTTCTGATACTGAAACTGGGACTCGTTCTACGCTGAACGGTTTTGTTACCACTATTACCAGGATTCATCCAGAGGTTTCCAAACCTTCAGCGAGGAGCACTTGATTGAAAAAATCTCTGTAGCCCCCTTAGGCATTTTTATTCCATGGTCTCCATTTATTCTATGGCCTCCCAGAAGACTTCATAGATGTGTTGCTATCCGCTAGAAGGCCGGTGATTCAAGTTCTATACCGCTGGAAGAGATTTAGCTGCTGGTGTAGAGCAAAGGGTTTCATGTGATAATATCGCCGCAAAAATATCACCATACAAATATTTCGCCATATTTTTGCGCCGATATTACCCCATGGAACCTGCGGGGGACACCCCCGCAACACTCATATTTTAAAAGGGAGCGGGGGACACCACCGCATCCCCCCCATCCATTTACCCCATAAATTATCCCCACCAAAAATATCGCCTATGGCCGTTCCCGACGACCATATGTACGGCGATATTTTTGGTGGGGATAATATTACCTGATACCGAGCAAAGGACATTAGACACTTAACTGTCCAGGACGCCTACAGTGCTGGCCTCCCTTTTTGCACCTTGTCCAACAGGGATTACAGAGGACTACTATAACATTATTCCAGGCTGTGTTCTCCATTATCAAGGGCATGCCTGAGCAAGGCTCCTATTTCACTATGCCAATTGAGATACCATTTCTGAAAGGCCTTACCTTTCCCCCGGCCCCTTTTTGTAGTGCGGCCTGGCACCTAAATCTCACCTTGACTTACCTAATGGTAGCACCTTTCAAGCAGATGCATTCGTGCCCATTCATTCTCCTCACATCTAGCTCCTCATATTTCGGGTTGTGATTACATTCGGACGCAGAGTGGGCGAATTTCAGGTTCCTTCCTGCAAACCCCCCACTTTACTGTCTTTTCTAAAGATAAGATCATGCTCTGTATATGGAAACCAACAAGTTAGGGATAACCTAGCCTGATCAATGCGCTAGAAAGCTAATTATAGTCTTTACAAGTGTTGAATGAAGCTTGAGTGGGTATGGGACGCTTCCCCAGCGTTCCATATCTAATCACTGTGGGTTCAAGTTTCTATTGCACTCAACCCTCCTGTATTAATAGTGGTTTGAAACTAAGAATATTTCAAACAGAGTACATTATCAAAATATATATGCATGTTATGAATATTTAATATTGTCAACGGATTTCAATTGAGCCTAAGGTACAGTGTGCCGACAAGTGTTTCGAAAACTTCTTCTCTTTAGGACATTGAAAATTATAATGTTCAACATAAACAAAAATATTTCAAGTGAGTGAAGTTAATATTGTGTGCAATCTTTACACAATCTCGGTGCTATTCTATACTGGCAGTATATTATATACTGCTCTTAGCATTATCACACAGCACAGTGTTTTGGAAAAAATGACAAATTATTAATTAAAAAAGAAATTGCCAGTACGACCTGAAATCATGATGTGTTTTAGTTTCGAAAATGGGAGAAGGACAAACAGAAAACAAAGAGTAACAAATGTTCTATCGGTGCAAATAAAAAACTGAACATTTATTCCTTGTTGGTCTGTCATTATTTAAATTAAGTCACCAAAGTGATGAAATAAAATGCTACCATTAAGGCTCCCCATAGTCTCGCAGTGTCGGATGCTCTGGGAAAAGTGCCAGCCTGTAATAAAACCCCAATGTGAGTAACACCCTATGATAATGATTTGTTATTTATATAGTGCCTTAAGCCAAAGCGCTTTACAGAGAACATATTTACATACATTTATCATCCCAACCGAAGTTGGCACTCATAAGGCAATCATTCTGAGAATATTACTTCAGAATAAATTATGACCATACAAATTGGACGTGCACCCGTGAAAAAACCCCAAGAAGGTTAAACCTTAGCCTTCCTCATATTCTTCAAGCTGTCCAAGTAGTTGAGATTGAGTAATACTGACCACTAACAGGAAAAATTCTGTATTAGTGTGGCAATTTTTATGTATCTTTAAATTGTTCGCTTCTTGAGAATGAAATTATCCACATACATAGTATGAATGTATTATGAGCATAGGGGGTTGTGGGGGGGATGGTGTTGAGTTTGCATTTGGGTTTTGTTTTGGGTATGGGTTGCCAATTTAAATTGGATTTGTGCAGATTTTTCTGCTCTTGTTTGCTGAGCTTCTTCTAGTCTCTGGCTGTTTTAGTCACTGTTCTCATTAATCCATGATGAGAGGGAACATTTTTCAAGCTCATTGTTGGGCGTACTTTACTTTTTCTGACTTGCAGGTCATTGTAGGGTGTATTTGATATGGGTGATTTTGTGTTGGTGTGCAACAGTTACTTTTCGCACCTTTTCAAGCTCACTCCTGAGTTTATTGGTCATGCTATGTGCCATCTGTATAAGGTCCTGCCGGGGTGGATGGGTATGCTAGAGTCCTCATGGCATGAATTTCACGTCTGGATCAGGTTCTGTATCTCTGGACTGTGTATACTAGTGGCTGATGTACTTGCATGCTCCATTGTGCCGAGTGGGTATGAGGGGATAATCCGGCTAATACTTTAGCTATCACCTTGTTAACATGGCCTGGGTTATGAGTTGTTGGGGGCGGGTGTATGATGGGATGTGGGTTTTGGGTTATGATTCAAATGTGGCGGGGGAGGGCTCGGGTTTCAATGGATGGAGTTTTGCTTGAGGCAGCTCTTCGCATTGTTCCATGGAATACTGAGCAGTTAAGATGTGCGAGGGGTGGGTTATTGTGGCTGGATAGGAAATTGTGTCGATCCGGTTATCTTGGTGATATATGTGTATTTTGTGGGGGTTGTTGGCGGCTGTCTATTCTTGTGGTACCAAAGGTTATAGGGGGGTGTGCTTCAGTTGGGGGGGGGGGTTAGGGATTTTATGGTCTATCTCGATGGACTTTGTCGATTGGAATTGTAAGTTCAATGTGATTGGGGGGTGGGCTGGGACACTGGGGCTTTTGGAATGTATTTCTTGACCTGTTGTGTTACATTGTGTTTTGCTTTCTGCATCAATTTCAGAGGGGGTGGGTTGGGTGTACGGGGAGTGGGTGTACATATTTACCAGTTTTCTTTGATTTACTGGTGAGGCCTTCTTGTTTGTGTGGGGTTTGGACTGGGGCGCTGAAGATGGGTGATGATCTGAGATTTGTGACTTGGAATGTAAATGGGTTGAATAATGTGAATAAGAGAATGAAAATGTTACGTTTTTTGGATGAACAAAAGGCTGATGTATGCTTCTTGCAGGAGACACATTTGATGAAGGATGAGATAGAAAAATTGAGGAAGGGCTGGGTAGGGAAGGTTTATGGAGCCTCTTTTAATTCGAGATCAAGGGGTGTTACGATATTGGTTAGGAGGAATGCTCCTATTAAGGTTTTGAAAGAGGTGTCGGATAGAGAAGGTCGGATGGTGGCTTTGTTAGTTGATCTACAAGGCCAGGTGGTTTCTATCTGCAGTATTTATGCGCCTTCAGTGGATGATGGAACTTTTTTTAGGGAAGTTGCACAGACCTTGCAAGACTTGGGATCACGGGACATTGTCTTGGGAGGTGATTTTAATATTATGTTGGATTCCGGTTTGGACAGGAGTGGGACATCGGTTAAGGAGGTGGGGGGTGTCGATAGACAGCGCTTGGCATTGGATGATTTCTTTGGAACATGATCTAAAGGATGGTTGGCGGATGGAGCATCCAACCGCATGTGAATATAGCTTCTTTTCAGGAGCGCGTTCGGTGTGTTCCAGGTTAGACATATTTTTGACGGCTGGCTGGATGACTGAATCTTGTAAGACGTGTGAAATTGGTAGTATATTGTTATCTGATCATGCGCATGGGACTCTACGGTTACAGTTGTGGTATGCGTTCAAGAGGCGGAGTTCGTGGAGGATGAACATTGACTTATTACACAAAGATGACGTGGTGGAAACATTGCGTAAAGAGATTGATTGTTTTGTGGAGAGTAATCATACGGGAGAAGTTCAGCCTGGTTTGGTTTGGGAGGCACTGAAGTATACAATAAGAGGGCACTTGATTGCTTTTTCTAGTGGCCTGAGAAGGCAGGCTGATGACAGGGAGACGGTGCTAGGAGGCAGGTTGAGTGACTTTTAGGCCCGGCTGATGCTGATGTGTTGGCAGAACTGAAAGACGAGGAGGGAATTGAAGTCATTGATGAATGTGCGGAACGTCATAACTTTTTTCTTAGGTGTGCTTACTATGAGAAGGGAGAGAAGTGTGATAGGTGGTTGGCTTATAGGTTGAAGATGAGGGATGCTGAAAGAGCTGTATCGGCGATTCGTGATGTGAGTGGAAAAATTACATATCGTCCGGATGAAATAAATAGTTTTTCAGGACTTTTATGAGAATCTTTATAAAAATGAATCCGAAGTGACAGGCAGGGGCGAGGCGTTGATGGATGGTTGACATCTCTCAAGGATTAGTGCCCAGGACTCGGAGGAGTTGGAGGCCGAGATTACGGTTGAGGAAATTGAGACAGCTTGTGGAGCGTTAAATATGGGGAAATCCCCGGGCCCTGTTGGGTTTCCAGTCGAATTTTATAGGTTGCTACCGCAATCGGCACTTCGACTCTTGAAGGATATGTATTTGGAGGCATTTAGTACTGGTGTCCTGCCGGATTCTACTAGGCACGCTATGATTTCTGTCTTTCTGAAGAAGGGAAAAGATGATACCTTACCCACGAGCTATATGCCCATTAGCCCTAAAAATGTTGATAATAAAATTCTGGCTAAATTGTTGGCGCTCCGAATGAAAAATTTGCTCCCGACATTGATTCATGCTGACCAAGTGGGATTTATAAAAGGAAGGAAGACCACTAGTAATATTAGGAGGATATTGAATACTATTTCGAAATCGGAGGGACGCCAGGGGGATTGTGCTATGTTGTCATTGGATGCGGAGAAAGCTTTCGACAGAATAAATTGGGATTTTTTATTTTCTGTTCTGTCTAGGATGGGATTTGGTGAGAATTTTGTTTCTTGGATTAGGCTGTTATACGCTACTCCGACTGCTGAGGTTAACACAAATGGTATGCGATCAGGTAAATTTTTGCTGGGGAGGGGGACGAGGCAAGGGTGCCCTTTGTCGCCGCTATTGTTTGTGACCGCCATTGAACCATTGGCTGATGCTATTAGGGGGGCAGATGAAGGGGTGGGACTTACAAGCTGGTGTTTGAGGCAAAAGATTTGGCTATTTGAGGATGACATGTTGTTGGCTTTGGAAGATCTGGAGAGGTCGGTTCCGGCCCTTATGAAGATAATGGATGGTTTTCAGCAATGCTCAGGATTCAAGATTAATTGGACTAAATCGAAGGTTATGCCTTTAACGCGCATTGTGAACAAGCGGTTTATGGTGGACCTAGGCTTTCGGTGGTGTCCTGATAAGATGTGGTACTTGGGGGTAGGGTTGTCTCCCGTGATAAGAGATTTGATTTCGGAGAATATGAAATCAGTATGCGGTGGGTTGAGGGTTGAGCTGGACAGATTGAGTTTGTTAAATCTCTGGCTTTTGGGCCAGGTGAACGCACTGAAGATGATCTCCGCCCCAAAACTTAACTAAGTCATGAGCATGCTACCTCTGATGTTGCCGTCTTCATTTTGGAAGGATTTGGACAGGATGCTTCAGGAATTCTTGTGGGACAGGAAGCCCCCGAAATTAAAGTTGTGGAAATTGCAACTGCCACTGAATGAGGGCGGTTTGGGGGTTCCTAATTTCAGGGCCTAGTTGTGAAAAGGATCTGTTGGTTGAGAATTTGAGAGGTTCATGGAAAGCATTATGCAAATATTTGGGTGTGGATGGATTTAAGGATCCTGGTGCGTCGTTGTGGTTTAATCCTGATATTAGGATTAATGGTTTTTTGGGCAGATTGGTTTCTGGGCGGAGTGCGTTGGGTGGAAGATCTGTTTAAAGACGGTATCTGGATGAAAGCTAGGGAACTGCAACTCCAGTTTGCCATAGGAAATTTTAAAATCGCAGATTATGTGAGATTAAAACGGGCTATTGGGACAGTGGACTTTGGTCAGAGAATTGATTTGCGGTTGTTTACTAGAAAGCCGATTGGGAGGTAGAGAGGGGGCTAGCCAGTCGGAGAGAGTGGCCTGGCCAGTCGTGTGCATAGGGAGATTGTGTCACATTACCAAGGTAACAACTTGCTAAGGTAGGAGTGGGGTAGGAGAATTGGATCAGATATTTCTGGGGAATTGTGGCGCCGGATGTGTGAAAATGTTAAGTTGTCGTCTTTGGGGCTCACGGAAAGGTCGAGACAGATAAAGATTCTTAATCAGGTTTTTTGGACTCCGGAGAGAATGTTGAGTAGGGGGTTGTCGGAGAGTTCGGATTGCTGGAGGTGTATTCATGTGACTGGTACGTTAGAGCATATGCTGTGGGACTGCAGGTGGGTGAGGTTGTTCTGGGGTGCGGTTGGTCGGGTGTGTGGTGAGGTGATTGAGGGTTTACCAGCTTTGTACTTCAAAATGGTGATATTGGGGGATGACGAGTCTCTGGAGGGGCTTAGCCCAAGTCAAAAGAAGTGGTTGTTCTGAGGAGCAACGATTGGTAAGAAGATTGTTTTACGAAACTGGAAATCTGTGTTGACTCTAAATGTTGAGACGTGGTTGACTGAGATGCAAGACTTGGCGGCTATGGAGAGGTCGCTTTACAGAAGAGATCGAAAAATGAGATTGAGAAAATTTGGGGTAAATTTCTTCAGCTGTATTAGAGTTGGTAATGTATATGTGTATATAGGGGCTGTGGGGTGGTGACTGGGAATTGCTGAGAATTTGGTTGAGGTTTGTATTGTATATAGTTGCTTTGTAAACGGTTGAATAATTTGGGGGATGTTGATGTATTGTGGAATGTATTCAGATATATGTGATTTTATAATTTTGTAAATAAAATTTGCACAAAAAAAAAGAAATTATCCACATAAAATGGAGGTGTGCAATTAAGATAATACTTATCACGTTTAAACTTGGTTAAAGTGAAGCATGCATAAATGGTATTATCACTTCACAAATTACAGAAGTGTTAGTGGCTAACTTCCAATGGGTTTGAACTTTAGAAGAAAGTGGGTCCGCCCTCTGCAACTAATCCAGAACAGGACTGCGAGACTTGTCCTTGGCCTCAAGCCCTGGGATCGTATCTCTCCAGCTCTGAAATCTCTCCACTGGCTCCCAGTGGATGCAAGGATTAAATTGAAAACCCTCTGCATTGTCCACAATGCTTTCTGGGGCCTGGGTCCAAAATACCTTCAGCTATCCCTCCGCGAATACCTGCCCTCTCAAGCTCTTCACTCCTCTACCTCCAACTCCCTCAGGGTCAGTCGTTTTTCTAAGAAACGAGCTGGGGGTAGATCTGGGTGTTCGGCTGGGGCCTCCCTCTGGAACAGCCACCCTGCCACTCTAAAACTTGAGGAGAACCATCTCCGGTTCCTGATGCACCTCAAGACCTTCCTCTTTTCTTCAGCCTTCGCTCCCCCTCTCCCCTGCTGATCTGTTCTCTCTTGGCACCATGCACCTGGCCACCCTCTGTCCTTTGGGCCCAGGTACCTGCTCATCCTGCCACCCTCCCGCACCGCCTCCGGGCCACCCCTTGCACTGGGGTCTGTATCTGTACCCAGACAGCCCCCCCTTTTTCTTCCTGCACTTATCAGACCTACCCTGTCTGCTGCCTTAAACCTAGCACTTGCAAATTGCTGGCTTCATTACCACTGTTTGTTGCCTTTATTATTTATTTATTGTTATTTATCTGTTTCTCCTCTGCTTTGCACTTTCCAACTCTCCCCCTTCCATGCACTTTTCCCCTCCCCCCGCTCCCATGCACTTGCGCGTTCTCAATGTCACTGGGCCTAGAAAGATCGCTGTTTTGTTCTCCCCTGTTCCCCTCCCTTGCCTTGTTGTGCTCTGAAACTCTTGTGTACGAGCGCGATAGAAATAAAATATCAATCAATATCAATCAATCAATAAAGCGTGTCTAGACACACGTTTCCAATTTAAGTATTCGCGCCTTTGATAATAGGCGGCCACGTACTCTTTATAATGCTGAGCTGCAATAATATAAATATAGGTAATCATAATTAATCTTTGCTGCAACAGTAGTGTAGTTAGTGCTTAAAACAATTTGCACTAAATCAAATTCCGGATTCGGATGGATCGCTACATGAGATCTGAGAATCGGGTTATTCGGTCATGAAATTGCGGTATCAATGTAAGCTATAAATCACTTATTTGGAAGACTGATTGGCTGGTTTCCCAGCTAAGCCGTCCGTTAACGAGTATGCGCTGTGCGGACCTGCTTGTAACAACCAGTTTGTAAACAGAGGTTGCCATAGTAATGCACACTGCTGACAGAAATGACAGACATACCGCACATGAATGATTGCATGCTCGGATCCGCAGGAACTATCTTGGCTCTCCTGAGTACATATCTTTGTTTATATATAGCAGCCTGTGTCTTTTATTAGTGGTTAAATTAGAGCCGAGATTGTGATAATGATTGACATTATAAAGCATCAGTAATGTGAGTTCATTAAGAAAGTACAAAATTTATAATTGTAAGTGTAAAAGGAAACTATCATAATCAAAATAGCCTTAGCTATTATTAAAAATGGTGTGTTAGTATGCATGTTATCCTTGTGTGGACTAATGAAAGTAATAAAACATAATAACCACTCAATTTATAAAGTTACCGATTGGCACAATAATTGGAGCAGATGTGCCATCGAATTTGGATATACCTGATCACTTTTATAAAGTCAAAAAAGAAATTTGGTAGAAGAAATTGCTTAAACCAATCCAAGTTGCTAGTATTGAAAAGAGCGTTTGGATGCCCACTTGTAAGATCCTATGCACCCAAAATGGAATGGTTATAAGCATGCTAAACCATTGTAGATGGTGACTTTAATCATAATTGTCTGATCTATTGCTGCAAATATCCATCACGTGCTAATGGTTGTCCCACCCAGACACACCCGGGAGTCATAACAAAGGGCTCCCGCATGGAATCAAGCCTGATATTATGACATGATAGGTTATTTATAACGTGCTTTTTTTATCACATGATTGCCCATTTGTACACCTTTCAATTTCCAGTGAATACCATGGCAATTTAACAGATGCATATATAGAATGATTGCATCTCGTCTAAGAAGAAACTCAGTTCTGCTTCTTTATTGAGGCCCTTTTCAATAGCCTTAAATTCATATATATATCTTGCCTCTTTCCTTCTCATGCAAAGTTCTTTGTTCGCATCTTAAATAGTTTTCAAATTTCCTTATTCCAGCAAAACGAATGTTCGCCCCATCCTCACCTTTGTGTTCAGTTAATCCTTTGTTGTGCCAAAGGGTAGTGTGGATTGTTGGTTCGTATGTCATAGAGATGTTTACGAAAATGCTATCTGAGCTCACGTTTGGTGCTTCCAGTATAAAAACGTCTGTGATGACTCCAATGGAGTCATCACAGATTCCCCGGAGGCGACCTTGCTCCATGTGGCCTGGGGACGGCAGCTGCTACCTGATCTTGACCCTGGGGGTAGCTTTATGAGGGAGGATCGCATGGGAGGAGACAACCACCGTGGAGATGTCATAACTTAATTGGATGAGACGCGGTATCTCCACCTTTACCATGAGGAAGACCCTCGCGTACCCAAGACCATAATGGCATATTGTAAACTACTTGTTTTGCCTTATCGAAGTAACAAAATCTCTTCTTCATATTTTTCTTATTAAACACCTACATATGACACCAGGACACAAAGCTCCAACACAACAACTCTTCCTTCTTCTAAAATACCTTTATGTAAAACCACTGAGAAGAACTGTTGAAATATTGTGTTCTACACCACCTATGGACTTCACTTTCCAGAATTCCGAAGGTACTGAGACATGGAGGATGAAGGAGTTTGAATGAGGTACCAAGTACTTGAAACACAATGTGCAGTCTAGTTTTTGCCAAGCACCTGTGCGCGGGACATTTAAACGTGGCCAGCGCACTATTATGAGAGGTGGTGCAGGAAAAGACGTGGGCTCCAATCTGGAGGCTTGTGAATGCAGAGATCACATACCGTTGTGGCAGAACAAGGAAGGCTGCCACGTCAGAGGGAGAGACGCTGAGTCAGAGACCGTAGTGCTGTGGAGACTCTGGGAGTCACGAGAGAGGTCCTGGGCACTCAGCAGGTCAACAAGGCGGTGTTCTCCAGTCTGGAGCCTGAAGTGATGCAGGCGTTTGACCGCGGAACCGCAAAGGATGCCAGAAGAACGTCTGCACACACTAGTGTGGAAAGCGGGTGAAAGCAAGCTGAAGAAGCACGAACCAGAACCGAGACGCTGGAGAAAGCTGATGTGTCTACCCGGAGCCAGTGGGGACCTTGGGGCGTTGCGGCAACCCCGCCAACAGCAATTTGAACGTAATACCATTGTTAATATAGCAAGAAGATTGTTTTTAATACAGAAAAGGCAAAGGACAGTCCCCAATGAGCTATGGATACATGAAGTGAGGGGCAAATCGTGAACAAACCTTATCGCAAATCTATATACCAAGCTAAGAGCAATGCCTACAGTATTGGTGATTACGAGAAACTGTGCAATACATGAGAAGTACTGGTAAAGCAATAAAACAGGATTTCAAGCATATAACAAGTACTCATATTTTGTCCACATTTCCTTTGGAAGCACTTGATGCTTAGCAGTCAGACCCAATACTCTCTTGATGCGAAAGTTTCGTCATCGACAGCCTTTGGTGGGAGCCTCTTTACGGCTTCCTTGACATCATCATCTTCATAAATTGTGTCATCTCGCAATAGACCAAGCTTGTTGAACCCTGCTGCATTGTAATACCATTTGCAAAGGCCCTCAAACAATCGGCTGGATGCAGCAACAGGTGGCCGGGATGCCATGTTCACTAGAGGTCCCACAGCTCTGCTAGCTCGGACGACTACGAAAGCTGTAAGGTTTCCTACGTGGTAGGTAAGTGACAACACCACGTTAGTGATATAACAAGTACTGGTAGGGGAGTATACCAGGCAAATGAGAACCACAAGTGTAGACCCAGCAAGCAAGTACACCAGGCAGTTGTTGTTGCATAAAGAAATGGCAGGGTAATGTACCAGGCGGTTTGCAAAGCTTCGAGGAATGATAAAGAAAGATGGTGTTTTCTAAACCAAGGAGTGATTGGTGTTGAAGAAATACAGTGTTTCCTAAACCAAGGAGAAAGTTGTGCTAAAGAAAGACTGTGATAGAAGGTATTTGTTTATTTATTTCACTTGTAAAGCGCTCACAAGTCCTCAGGCATCAGGGCGCTATAGAACCAGTTACATGTTGCCCGAAAGTGAAAGTCATGAGGTTACAGACTGTGTCGTCGTACAGCATCAGCGGTATCTAGCGTGTTACAGTTTAGATTGCATGACAGATTAGTTGAACAACCAAGTTTTGAGAGCTGGCTGCAATGACTTTCACGCGTTCGCAAGCCTATGAGAGTAAGGGGTTCTGGTGGGCCTAGAGGGTTGGGACATGGTGACTATGTGCGATATGTAAGAGGGGGCAGACTTAGAAACACATTTATGAGTGATGGAGAGATTCTTGAATATATATAATATAATTCTTTCTTTGATAGGGAGCCGGTGAACCTTTTTACGGGAAGCTGAGATATGCTCTGAACGGAGAATGTTCAGGGCCGCACAAAGGGCATTGTTTTGTATAGTCTGGAGTTTCTTTAGGTTGCTAGATGAGGTGCCGGCGAACAGGGCGTTGCAATAGGCTAACCTGGCACCCACCACTGAGTGGGCGATGGTTAGACAGTTGTCCTTAGTAAGGAAGGGTCTTGCAGCATTGATGAGTTTAGTGGAGTAAGGTGCCGCTGAGGAAATGGGGTGGACGTGGCGGGTGAGGGATACAGTTGGGTCAAGGTACTAAGTTTTTCACAGTAGTAGAGACTGAGATTACTGAGCCATCAATGTTGAAGGGTGAGTACAGTGGGTTCAGTTGCTTCAGTGCTGGGGTGGAGCAGTGTGTTGCCTAAACAGGAATCTTGTGAGTGAAGGCAAGATACAAAGGAAGTGTTAGTAAGAGACTATTGCCATCCTACTTAAGATCCAGGGGAAGGGATCCACCCTCTGGATCCAAGGACTTCCACCTTGGAGAACATTTTTGTTGGAACTGTTCTTACTTCAGTTGTGAACACTTTTTGCCAGTATCAAGTTGAAGATATTTCCTTACACATTTGTATTGTTTTTGTTTGTAGTGTGAGGGTCAGGGTACGAGGTTTTGGACAAAAGGATGATTTTTCAGTTATTGACATCCTGACGCAGACAGACTCCTTAGTTTTGCTGTATACATAGGGAAAATCCTCTTTCGCATATGGTCAGAGACATTTTTCCAACCCATTTTCTTTTAATATCGCATACATTATTTATTAAGTTTTACAGTTGATGAACCCCTGAATGTTCGCTCTCTTAGTGTATGTCTGATGTCTTATTAGTGTATGTCTGAATACTACTTATTTTGTTAAAGGCAAATGTACACTTCTGATGCTTGTGGATCTGTGTAGAATCACATGCTGTGCATAGTTTGACATCTAGTGGAAATCGCAGAGTATTGCATCTTTCTTTAGAAGATCGAAAGGGGACATCGACATGGGCATGACTGTAACACTATCCCTAACGTGATGTGTAGTGTACCCAAAATCCCTTGCACGTCGAGGTCCCACCAGATTATTTTTTTCCGCCAACCTAGTTGGTCGCTCGTAAGAGTCTTATATTGCTAAATTTGTCCCACAACTTATGGTCGTCTAGTCATCCCGACAACTTCTTGGTGACTATTTCGTGGGCTTCCAGGCACCGACGACATCTGCAACTGCTCAGCGACTTTTCAACTGCTCGACGACTGTTGACCGCATGGCCTCGTCCCTCTGGCCTGGCCTTACAGTAGGGAGAGTGGTGCCCTGGATTTAATTCCTCTCTCTGAGAATATATTTCCTTCACCCCTCTTTATTCTTTTGGTCTGGCTGCCGCTAACCTCTGCTATGGAGAGGACTCCTTGTAAATGTTGCCTGTCGTGTAACAGCAAATTTCCATGGAAGGACACCCATCGCCAATGCAATCGGTGTCTTCCTCGTGACCACGATGAGCGCTTGTGCAAAGGCTGCAAACTCTTTCGACAGAAAATGTTGAAAGACGGGCGGACTGAACAGTGGTCGGCCTAAGCTGTGGAGGCTGAAAACCTTTCCCCCATTGGCGCAGTCGCTTCGGTTGACGAGGAATCCGTCGGCAGCCATGGCTCAGAATTGGAAGCCGTCATCCTCTCAGCGGAGCCTGCGTGCTCTGCCTGTCCCTGACAGACAAGCCACTGACATTGTTATGGGGAAGTCACCCCTGGCGACAAGGGCACCCACGCACCACGTGTACACAAGCACACAACCCCTAAGGCCTCTTCTGAGTCATCGAAGAATAGCACAAAGCCCACTACACCGCCAAAAATTAGGACGGCAGCTCCCAAACCTCACAGTTCGTTGCTCTGCCTGCAACCACTTAAGCGGCATGTGGCTTAGCATCCCTCTGGAACGGGCGTTTCCCCCCCCCCCCCCCCAAAGGCACACTGTCGTCAACAATCCATCCAAGGGCGCACAAGCACCTAAGGACGCAGTGGAGTCACTGACCGTGACTGCGACTTCATGCGCGTCGAAACCATCAATACTGCCATCAAAGCTATCATTTTGGCGGCCACAGAGTACAAGGGCACCTCCTCTAACCAGGAGGACTATTCTGAGGCCTCCCAGCCTCTCTCTAAGGCCTTATTGGGAAAATCTCCCCCTTTTGGGCAGCTCTTCCCTCCTCCTGACCATTCAGCTTCCTCTCTATGGATCAGGGAAAGGTTTGAGCAATATATGGACCAAATGTCACAGTTCATTGACTTTTCGGACCAATATATTATACCTAAGAGACCTAGGAAAGTGGACTCCTGCCCCATCCCCTCCAAATTGCCAAAATTCACTACCTCTGCACAGGGACACCAAGAAGACATCTCTGATGTCTAAGATGGCCCTACCCAGGAAGATTCCTATGAAGAGCTTAACCCCTTTGATTAAGACCCAGACTGGGATCAGGATCAGGCGGGGGACCAGGGCCCTTGTTTGCCACAGACGCATACTGATGACCCGGACGTCATCTGTCTAGATCCCCCTTCTTCTCCTCCACAAAGGGATTTGTCACCTGTTGACGCCCAGATGCTCTTCAACTCAATTTTAAAAAGAGCAGCCGACCATTTTAAAATTGCAAAGCACGAAGCAGCTCCAGACTCAGATTTCGTGGAGAATATCCACAAGGAAAAAAGCTCCAACTAGCCAAGCCATCCCTTTACTAAATTACATAAAGAGGCACCTGGCCCCTTGCTGTCCCAGTCTCTCACACGGGCTGTCAACCCCCGGGTTGAGAAATTATTTACCAATCCCCTTCCGACCCCCCTCTACATAAGGGGTCATGCCACACCAGATTCCTTGGTAGTTACGACCACTCGAAAAAGAGCAAGTTACTAGTGTCCTCAGCAGAATCCCCTCCGGACAAAGACTGCAAAAAGCTTTACGCCCTGGCTAAGCGGGTCACCGCTTCTGCAGCCTACTCCACAAGAATCACAAATAAAACAACGCTCCCGGCGAATTAGTGATGTCCAGTGGGGCCTAGTGCAGGGTGGTCTTCAGGATGTTCCAGAGCCCATCCAATCACGCCTGCTGGCGGTCGTGGCTGAAGGCAGACAAGTAACACAACATACTGAAGAACACTCTGGACTCAGCTGAAACCGCTGGACGCACCCTCGCCCAGGGTACCCTACTTAAAAGACATGACTGGTTAAAAAACTCTGTGTTTAAACCCAAAACACAGGCCTCTATAATTAACGTGCCAGTGGAGGATTCCAACCTTTTTGGAAAGGCGGTTGATGACGCTCTAGAGACGGCAAAGAAAGAACACAGGACTATAATGCCGCTTAGCCAGATCACGGCTAAACCCTTTCACCAGCGTGGAGGCTCTAACTGACGCTGGTCCTTTCGTGGCCAATCCTTCTCCCGCTCCCCGCAGGGGCAATACGGCTCAGGGAATAGCTCCTCTGGTAACTTCCAATACCAGCAAAGAGGCTCCTGTAGAGGCAAGGGTAGAGGAAGGGACTCCAAGGCTAGAGACTCCCCAGCCTACACCTCAAAGTAAGTCACAGGTTCAGGTCCCCTTCCACGCTTCCCCGGTCGGGGGTCGGTTGTCTTCATTCATCCACGCCTGGGAGGGAATCACTTCAGATCAGTGGGTACTAAAGACTATTGCGAACGGGTATTGTATCGAGTTTCTCCAACCACCTAGCTACCACCCACCGAGAAGCAGGCACCTGCTGCCAGAACACCTGTGAATCCTGTTCAGGTCCTGCTGGAAAAGGGTGCCATCGAAGTCATCCCCCTTCTCCAGGTAAACAGGTTATTGATTCAGTGTACTTCCTTGTATCCAAAAAGGAATTCGCCATGCGCCCTGTTTTAGACCTGCGCCTGGCGAACAAGTATGTAAAACCTCAAAAGTTCAGGATGACACTACTTCAGGAGGTAATCCCACTGCTGCAGCAGGGGTATTACATGGCCACATTGGACATGAAAGATGCATACTTTCATATTTCAATGTTATGTTGCCAGCGCACCGAAAGTACTTCAGGTTCATGATAGAGGACACCCACTATCCGTTTAAGGTCCTCCTCTTCAGCATTGCCTCAGCCCCAAGGGTATTCACAAAGGTACTGGCGGTAGTAGCGGCTCACCTGTGCAGGCAGTCCATCCCAGTCTATCCTTACCTCGACGACTGGGTCATAACGGGATTCGTATGGAACATGCCAGACAAATACCCAGAAGATGGTAGATCTCTTCAACCTAGGATTCTCTATCAATGAGAAGAAATCCAGTCTAAACCCCAGCCAGGTAAAACAGTTCCTGGGGGCTTTAATTCGGACAGAAGACGGGCTCATCTTTCCCTCCAACGGGAGGGTTCAAAATATGCTGTTCCAGATCCCTCACTGTGTAGCCAGTCACCAGGTGACCTTATGCAAAGTGGGGATGATGGCTTCCTGCGTCTACCTAGTTCCTCATGCCAGGCTGCACATGCCCCCCATGCAAGAGTGGCTCTCGAGCCAATGATGTCAAGCCAGGATCTAGTGGCTGTCACGGCTGCCCTCGCTCAGTCTCTGCAGTGGTGGTCAAGGGAAAACCTTCTACAGAGGAAGACCTTCACCACCCCTGCAGTACAAGCCACTCTCACCACAGACTCATCTCTAACGGGGTGAGGGGGGGGCAGCTCACCTCCTTCAACAGACAACGCACGGCTTGTGGTCTCCAGCAGTAGCATCCAATCACATCAACCTGTTGGAACTGCTAGCAGTGTTCAAAGCCCTGAAGGTCTTCCGGACACACCTACAGGGGAAAACAGTTGTAGTCCTCACGGACAGTACTACGGCCGTGTACTACTTTAACAAACAAGGGGGCCCTTACTCTCTAGGGCTGTCCAAACTGTCCCGAAACATGTGGAAGTGGGCACTCAAACACAACATGTTCCTCCTTTCACAACATGTTGCAGGGGAACTCAATCGTCTGGTTGACATACTCAGCAGGGACTTCCCCCTATCCGTAGAGCACGAGTGGCGACTACAGGAGGACATTTTACTCAACATCTTTGCAGAATGGGGCTTCCCAGATAGACTTATTTACCACTCTGGCGAACACCCAATGCCCGGATTACGCCTCCAGGTACCCACAGAACTACTCCAAGGGGAACTGTCTTTGGATAACATGTTCTGGGATATTTGTCTACGCGTCCAGAGAGACTTCATCCCCCATCTCCAACCCAGCTCCGGGGTGGGACCTGAATGATGATCTTACCAGACTGACGGGACCTCCCTTTGACACAATGCACAATCCTATCCCTAAAGCACTCACCTACAAGACCGCATTCCTAGTGGCGATCACCTCTATAAGGAGTGTTATTGAACTACAGGCCCTTGCAGTTCAGGACCCATCCGTCACGATTCACAAAGACAAGGTGGTTTCGCGTGCACACCCTTGCTTTGCGCCCAAATTTATCTCAAAGTTCCATGTAAACCAGTCCATAGAACTTAGCACCTTTTTCCAAAATCTCACTAACGTTGCGGAAGGAAGCCTCCACATACTGAATGTAAGGAGAGCGGTTATTTACTATGTGGAAAAGACCAGGCCACTAAGGAAAACAAACCAGTTCTTTATTTTAGTGGCAGCCAGTAGAAAGGGGGACCCTGTCGCTAAATCAGCTATTTCCAAGTGGATCGTAAACTGCATCACACTGTGTTACACTCTTGCCAAGAGAGATCTACCCTTCTAGCCTAGAGCGCACTCGAGTTAGGGCACAGGGGGTACCATAGCATTCATTGCAAATGTTCCTATAGATTCCATTTGCAAAGCAGCAAACCGGAGTTCTGCACACACCTTTACACAAAACTACTGCATGTATACGCACTAGGTCTGATTCTCAGGGGAATCATCCAAAAAATCTGAAAATAAGACTGTATGGCATATTTGCCTGAATTTTAGCTATACGAAAAGCTTGTATAGCCTGAAAATTCAAACTAATATGCCATACGAAAAATTACAGTGAAGAAGGGCTGCAGGGGTGTCCCCTGCACCCTTCTTCACTGTAATGTGAGCAGGGATTGCAGGGGTGTCCCCCGCAACACACGGCCCAATAAAGTATTTTTAAAAAAGCGGATCCTGTGGCACCGGTTCCCATGCACGCAAGTGTAGGGAACCCGCGTTGCAGAGGGATGTTGGAGACGGCGGCACACAAGGAGGTGTGCTGCCCGCAGATAAGTAGGGGGGGGTGAGAGCAAGGGAAGTGTCTGAAATGTTCAGGGGAGAGAAGACCGAAAGTCATTTTCGGAAAAATAACTTTCTTTTCTCCCTCAAACATTTCAGCCACAGACTTTCAGCCCAAATCCCTTCTGCGGTGGGACAAGCAGTGCTATGACATCTTTGCTACTGTTCCTTCACACCTCCCATTGCCGTCTCTGGGTACTGGTCACTAGTCTTTGCATAGCATGTAATTCTAAGCAGATCCACAAGCCCTAGAAGACATGGATTACTCACTGTAATAGCATTTCTGAGGATTGTATCTGCTTAGATTCACACGCGCCCACCCTTCCGCCCCTCTTGGAGTAGAAGGAACATAGACGACTTACACCTTCTCTCTTCTGTACTCGCTCACGCAGACTATAAGGCTCCCTCACGGCAGAAAGAAACAAGCGGTGGGACCTCGGCGCGTGAGATTTTGGGTACACTACACGTCACGTTAGGGATAGTGTTACAGTGATGGCCATGTCGACGTCCCCTTTCGATCTTCGAAAGAAAGATCCAATACTCTGCGATTTCCACTAGATGTCGGACTATATGCACAGCATTTGAATCTAAGCAGATACAATCATCAGAAATGCTATTATGGTGAGTAATGCATGTCATATTGTAAGTGCCACATCTGAAAAAAACGGTGGTCTGTTTCAGCCATGAGCAGCTCCCTTTAGGGTTTTCTGTCTCCAGAGAGCTGGGGCTGAATTTGTTACCAATGGTTTGCACTCTCGTGCATACGAAGTCTGATTGATCCGTGATGTAATTTTGTAAATCTTTGTCTAATAATAGAACATATTTTTTGAGTATTCTATAAACTTCATTGTTATGTGCCAAAAATGTAGTAATGAATCTGAGTCCTGTTATGTCATATGATTCCTAATCTTCTGCGTAAATAAAGTGCTTCTCTTTCTCTTGCCGTTGCAATGGCTTTATCAATGTTGTGTTGGTCATACCCTCTTTGTATGAGTCTGCATGTCATTGACCATGTTTAAACGTGATAAGTATTCTACTATCAATTGTACACCTCCATTTTATGTGCAGCATTTAATTCTCAAGAAGCGATTAAACACCTTGATGATACCTTAAGATTGCCACACTAACACAGTATTTTTCCTATTAGTGATCAGTGTAACTCAATCTCAACATAACTACTGAACATCATTATACTTTTCAGAGGCCTGAAGAAGAGAAGCATTTCTCGAAACATGTTGGCTCATTGTAACTGAGGCTCAATAAAATTCAGTTTATAGTATTAAATATGAATATCATGCATACATATTTTGGTGATTTACTTTTTGTTTGAAATATTCTTAGTTTCACACCACTATTAATACAGGAGGTTGAGCGCATTAGAAACTTGAATCCACAGTGATTATGCTCAGTATATGCCCCGCCTTCCTTCCTACCGTCGTGGTCTCTGAATTTCACCTGTCTCAAAAAATGTTCTTGCCAGTAGTTTAGTCTTTCACACCTTTCCAAAGAGGAAGAAAGGCTGCACAGACAAGACCCTAACATCGCTCTATGTTTTTACATTTACAAACTAGACAGTTCAGGATAGTTGATCAATTCTTTGTTGGCTACACCGGCCCTAGATTAGGAAAGGGGGTGTCAAAACAAGCACTACCAAGATGGATAGCATTGTTTGTGTCTGAATTCTACTCCATGGCAGGGAAGGAGAATCCTGAAGGCTTTAGGGCACACTGGACTAAAGGAAAGGCTGACACTATGGTTCTACAAAGAGGTGTCCCGACATTGGACATGCGCCAGGCCACAAAATGGTCCTTGCTGCATACTTTCACAAGGCATTACTGCCTGGACACTGTGCCGTTTTGGTAGGATGTTCTTGCAAACTGTTTTGATCTGACCTTCGCCTCAGGATTTGCTCTTCCCATCTCCAACAGAACTACTGTGGGAGTGTATCTAAGATGAGGAATCTGTAGGAGGAAAATCCATTCGTAGAACAAATTACTTACCTCTGGTAACGTTCTTTCTAACGGCTGTTCCTCCCTCGGATGCCTCATCACCCTCCCATCCTACCCCTCTGACTATAGAATCTGGCTCTATTTTTCTTTTTTTAAAATGTCTGTTGCATGTGATTTCCGTACGCAGCTATGCACAGGAAAACATTATTGAACAGAGTTCATGTGGCACGGTGAGAGCCAGGTGTTAGGAAAGATTTTCTCTTTTGCACCTTTCCCACCACTGACATCAATGGGACATAATTCATTTTGCTTGTTTTTGAACATGTCCTGACTTTTTGAAGGACAGGAAAACCTTCAGCTTCACATGCCTTTTGCTCATTGTTATGGGGAAACTGACTAGTCACTAAGACTGTCAGTACTGAGAGACTATGGGCCTCATTACGAGTTTGAGGTAGCCATGCCCTTAATAAGGGCATGGCTACCTCCAAACCTGGGTCCGGGTCCTGCAAAAGGGGACTTACCGGGCCATTCCGACCTTGGAGGGCCCGGTAATGCTCTTTCGCGGGACCCGGACCCGGTTTGTCCCCATTCCCATTTGAGCACCCATAGGGCTCAATGGGAATGGGGAGGATGGCAACAACGGCTCTGTTAATAACGGGGCTGTTGCTGCCACCTAGTACTGCTCCCGGGTGCTGCTCTGCACACCTGGTCTGACCAGGCGTTCCAGAGCGGCACCCGCGAGCATACTCGTAATGCTGCGGTGAGGTAACAATGGTGCCGGTAGCACTACTGGCACCGTTGTTGCTTTACAGGAACATTCGTAATGAGGCCCAATGTCTCTATTTTGGAGTTCCTGTGATTTTGTCAATTGCGCACAACACCTTAAAGTTCAGTACAATGGGGCTACTTTGCATTCCCTTTGATCTTTTGGTTTTGTGGTTAAATTTTAAATGTGCAAATGACAAGCTTGGGTAGCAGTTATGTTTTTACACATTTTGTATTTTACTACTAAAGGTAGCTAGCACCCAAAGATGGCCATGCCACAAGTTTTCTTCTTTGGCCATATTGTTCTCTGGCCTTCTTCCTGCCTTCTCAGGCCAGAAATGCCTTATATGGAAATCCCTTTCCTAGCAAAAGCAGTGGCTGTCTAGTCCCAATCCAACATCCTTTTGATGCTCAAGTCTGTCGCTGGGCAGATGTGATGTTCAAGGGTTGTCCGGGATTGGACAACCCTTCGCTGTAGATCCTTACCATTGGAGGGCTTATATACAAAAGGTTTGTTAGGTCCTCTACCGAAAACGAGCACTGCCAAATAACCTGTTCTATGGGTAGGTTTGCACTTTGAAGGCCATGCAACCACGTTTTAGCTCACTTTACCTTTCACAGAGTAGAAATACACATTTGCCTATCAGTCTAGTCCTGCCCACCCATTGGTGGACTTGGGCGTGCTCCCATCCTGAATCTTGGATGAGAGGAGGGCTCCTGCAACTGTTCAGCCGATCACTGTTGGAGCCAAGACTTCTATGAAGAAGAGCAGCCCGCTGACGACCTTAAGATGACCTATGCAGCTGAAAAGCATCCACTTGCCACTGACCTCTATCTTTACTTGACTCCGGGCTGGTTTATAACTCACTCTAGGTGCACTTGGCAGCACTGGCAGAATGCACCTCACTGCTCAAGGTGTCATGGTGGAGAGTACCTCTACTTAAAGCATTTATGGTAGGCGTAAAATGCAAAGGAACTTACCTATAAAGTTGCCTTCCTCTCTAGTCCTCTCAATCAGGTGGTTAAGCGAACTGCAGGCCTCGTCTATCTCAGAACGCTTAGTCAGAAAAAACAAACATAAGGTAATTTTATGAACACACTAGTGTTTTCCACCAAAATACATCTCTAAATTCCAAGAAAAGCTAGCAGTTGAATACCTGAATCCACAAAATAGGAGAGATCAGGCACCCCACACACTTGACGTATGAAGGGCAGTCATGTTCTGCCTTGGCAGAACAAAAGAGCTTAGAAAAATGAATCTGTTATTTCTCCAGCATTGGATCTTTCATAGATCCACATGTTTGAATATTCCTAGTCGTCAGTCTGGGAATCCTCTGTAATTTAAATAATTATAAACTATATCAAAACTTTTCCTTAAGGAAATGCTACACCCCTAGCCCTATAGGGCCTGGGTAGCCTCTCACTTGTGCAGTCCCTCCATCTCCTTTCGTCCTTTTACACCCTAACCAATCAAGTGGCAGGGCTTAAGCTCCACCCCAATCGGCCATCTTCAGATTATTCACTGCGGTCTTACTGAACAGGGGAATCCTCTTAAGCTCTCTGAGCTTTAGGGCCTCATTATGAGAGGTGCGGAATGGGTGTAACGGCGCTGGTAATGGTGCCGGCACCGTTAAACACACTCTGCACTATTACGAGGTTCCCTCGCGGGACCCGCTGTGTACGTCTGGTTTATCCAGACGTCCATAGCGGGTTCCTCGAGGGAACCAGGGAGCTAACAACGGGCCCATTATGAGTGGGCCTGTTGTTAGCTCCCTCCCCATTCCCATTGAGGCCTCTGGGGGCTCAAATGGGAATGGGGAAGGACCGGGCCCGGGTTCCATGAAGGAGGAATTACTGGGCCCTCCAGACTCGGAATGGCCCGGCAATTCCCCATTCAGGGGACCCGGACACAATTTTGGAGGCAGCCATGGCGCCAATAGCGCCATGGCTACCTCCAAAGTCGTAATGAGGCCCATAGTCTCTTTTTTCATCAAAAATCATATTTTATGCTACCTAAGGTAGTTTGTTCCCTTCATCGGGATTGTGCCTTCACTTGCTGGATGTTCCTGGGCTCGGGTCACTCTTCTTTCTCTCCAAAACGTCAGGTGTTGGTTTGTCTGTCCCCTCATGGCAGAGTCAGAAATGCATGGCACCAAGGAGAATACCTCCCACTTCAGGGACTGCAGCAAATGTGGCAAAAGGGTAATTTTAATTAGAGACCCTCACAAATATTGCATTTATTTCCTCTAAAATCATGAAATCCAGCCCTGCAAAATCTGTCGGACCTTCTCCAAAACGACTCTGGAGGACAGACTTTGAAGATTCCTGCTACATCTAGAAAGCAGGCAAATTCCTTCTGACTAAGAATCTTTAAAGACTGCACCTTCAACCTCTTCCAGGCTGACTGAGAAGCAAGCTTCAAAGAGGAGACCTTCATCAGTTGACTGGATGGAGTCTCCACCCCTATGGCAAGGAAGAGGTGTGAAATGTCCACTCTGGGATCAAAAAAAGCTTCAAAGACCCTGCCTAAAGAGGACCTTAAAGAAAAGGTAAAGATCTTAAATATTCCTCTTCGGCGGAGCGGTCTTCCACGGGGGCATCGTCCACGCCTAAACACTCTTCACCGTCTACGAGCGGCCTCTCACCGTCTAGAACGCCTGGCCCGTCCACATAAAATTTGTTGTCGACGCAGCGGGGGGGCGTGGCTTGGAGCCAACTCGAGTGGAATGGCTCCATAGAAGCATCTGGCTTTCCCCATCTCCCGAACAGATTTCTGCATGCCTGAACCTCTGTTAGCTCCTGAGAATTGAGCTATGGAGTGGGGAAAGGACGGAGTGTCCACAGACAGACGGCCAAGACCAACTGATGCTGCCTTGGGTGCGAAAAGCCACCCTCCCGAGAGGGAGAGGAGGAGCCACATTGCCTAGCAAGACCCAGGTGCCTGGCGTTGTTGCACCGGGTTACTAGACAATCAGCATGTTAACTGATCAACAATGCTGCAGGGGATCTTAAACAACTTCAGAAAAGCGCCGAAGCTCCATCTCCTCCGCGCTGAATCCCTCGGAGTAGCCCAGCAAAGTGTGCACCTCACTCCTGCCACCGACGAATCCCAGACACCGTTAGACTGTTACGCCTTGAGTCGGAGGGTTTGGGGAGACCCCTTCGGGCTGAGGCGGTAGCACCTTCCCCGGCCGACAGGTCCAGGCGGACCCTGACACAGCTCCATAGGCTCTACACGGCGCCTGGCTCCCCTCCACAGTACAACACCGGATTGAGCACGGACCAACAACACAGTGAGGGTGAGACAGACCTCGGCACTAAGATCTGCAGCCGAGCCTCCCCCCGAAATTAGGAAGCAGCAGACTCGGACGGAGCCGACAAAAGTGCTCGGGGGTGGTCATCCGCCGAGCCCAGAATGGAAGAGACACACATTAAGCAAATCGGAGGACATCTGCCTACGGCAACCAGAGAAGCCGTTGGGGAGTGAACCGCTGTGGTATATCGGAACAGCAGCCACCCTGAAGCACTGATTAGGAGACTGACCTCGCGGTCGGGCCCTGTGAGTGCCGGGGCCCAGTAAAGTGAGGGTTCAGCGCACGACCAGGGTAATCGCTGCTCCTCCATAACGCCAGATCCGTCCTTTCCCCCTCTCGGATGCCTTACCTAGACGGAGGAGGACATCCTAAGCCGCACGACGGGACAGGGGTGGAACGACTCCTTACGCAAGACACCCAGCAGCCTGACACATGCTCCATAATTACTTGCAATATTTCAGCCTCTCCAAAAGCAGAACCAGATATCCCTAGAACTCACCCAAAGGGGGATTCGAGTCTGTTCAACACCCTGCATCCACTGGGTACCCGGAAACCACTTAGCATCCCATCAGGAGACTATTCATCTTCCACCTGAAGGTGATAGGGTCGTGCCCACCTCAGAGGGTGAGAGACCATACCTGGCCAATAATCCTGGGGACACCCACAGAATGGCCACAGGAGATCAGCACTAGACCGCCCCGGAGGCGCGGATTGGCGGGAATGACCCCACAGAAAGGCCTGGTGAGTGGCTAGAACTCCACAGAAAGTGGGGACTGCAAACAGAATGGGCAGTCACAGCCTCCAGGTTTCACCTCAACTCATGAGCGACAGCCCGTGTTGTTAGGGTGCCGAGAATCTACTTAACAAACCCCCTGGAGATCATATCCCTCCCCCATTAAGAACTGGCCGGGACTCTCAAACTGTAGAGGGGGAAAACCCACCCCTAGCCAAATCACTGAAGACACCTGCCGGTGTAAACTGTGAGGGAAGAAGCGATAAAACGTTCCCCCTTTTACAACTGAGGGTACAGGCATCCCCTATGGGTATTACCGTGACTCTATGCTTCTGCGCTGTCAGAGAAGCCCTGTTCCCTCTTCCTCAAGCCCAGCGGGCAGCACTAAAGTCTCTGACAGTACCTAACTAACAACAAGGCCTATTGCTGCTTCGCCCAAACCAGCTCTTCTCAGAAGATAGACATGGCAAAGAGTGGGAAAGAAACTAAACAAGCAGACATTGCAATGCTATTGAGCAGCTCAAACCTTGAGCAGCTCAAACCAGGAGTAGCCAAAGAAGGGTGAACAAACGGGAGCGCCCCAGACAGACACAGCCCCGACCTCTGACGGTTCTGAACTAGCCCAGTCAGCTGCAAAATCAGACCTAAGAGACTTATTGGTGGCCCTAACGAGGGAAATCCAAAAAGGCACTGATGAGGCCAGGAAGAAAATTACTACCCTGGACAAGATGGTGGACGAGGTTGTGAAACGCACTGCAGACATCGAGACCAACCTTTGTGATCAGGCTTTTGAAATTGAAAGGAGTCTGGACAGGATTGCAGCCCTGGAAGCTAGGTGTGAAGCTATGGAGGCTAAACAAGAGGATGCAGAAAACCGCTCAAGGCAAAATAATATCCACCTCCTGGGTATCCCTATCTCAATTGCAGACTCTGAACTGGAGGTGTTCACAGGGTACCTGGTCAGATTTATACTGACCCTCCCAGACAGCTCCCCTCTGGAAATGGACAGAGTGCACAGAACAGTCCCAAGACAACAGTCCTCATCCCCTCCGGATGTCCTAGCCAGGATTCACTTTTACAAAGTGAAGGAAGAAATAATGAGAGAAGCCAGGTCATCCAAGCAGATCCAAATCAGAGGGACAACCATCTTTTTATACCAAGACCTGGCCAACTCCACGCTGCAAAAATGAAAAGCACTGAGAAACCACAGTGTGGCTACAAGAAAGAAATGTCCCGTACCATTGGGGCTTCCCTACTGCCCTGAATTTCAATTGGGAAGGATCCCGGAGGCAAATTCGCTCTCCAAAGGAAGCTGAGAAATTCATGGGAACAGGTGCAGAAAGCGGAGAATCTTTAACCCAGACTGAGGGAGAGAAGATACTACGCCCTGCTGAAGGTCAGTCAACCCACCCCCTGGGGTCCCTTCCCTGAATTAGACACCAAATTTATCGCTTTTTCCAGGGGCTGGGTGGGTGGGGATCCACTGTAGCTGGACGGGGAGTTCTGAAAATCCCTGATCATTAATAAGCAGAGGAGTTACACAATAATCCTGCACCTCGCGGATCCAGTAACCAAATTCCACTTTGATCCTGCACGCAGCACGTTAGGCCTAGTTGGCCTCCACAGGTTCGGTGATGGGGCGCAGCCAGTTACCCCGTTGGGTGAGGCTGGTCTCATCCCTAAGAGTTATTTGGAGAGGGGCATCTGAAGGGGGGGAGGGGGGGACCAAGTACCTGTCGCCCCTAGAATTCAGAATCAGCGTTACAATGACATCCATAGGCGAGGCAGTATCACACTATCGTAACAATGCAAACCGGATCTCAGAGGCAGGGTCTTATGGAACATCCAGGGCCTCAATTTGCTGGGGAAGCGTAGATCTGTAGAAAACAGACTGAATATGCTGGCTGGGGACATAGTTCTCCTTCAGGAGACCCAACTTCTTACAGTAGATGAACGACGTATTAGATTTAAAAGATTTAAAAAATCGTTCTTCGCCACATCAGGGGAGAAAGAGGGGGGTGGCTATATTACTGAGCGACAAGGTCCCATTAACGAAAACCACATGGGGAAATTCTGGGAGGAAATTAGGCTACGATTATCTGAGAAGGAGATCAAGATGGAGGTTGAATCCGTATGGGCATGCATGTTGGGGGGATTCACCAGACCATGCAACCTAAAACATATTTGTAAACTTAAAGACCTGGCCTACATTTTGGCCAAAAGGAGAATAGCCATGGGCTGGAAAGCGGCACGTAAACCCAGCATGGAGGTATGGTGGAATGATCTTCTGAAGTGGGCGAATGCCGAGGCAGTCGCATGATACGAGGCAGCCAGTAGAGGGCAGTAGGAGGAGGAGGAGGTGTGGCCCCTGATAGCGTGGAGACAAACGGTGGCCACATTGTCGGGAGTACCCCAGACTAACTCCAGTGAACAAACGTCAGAGGACGGCACAGGGGATTAACCTCCGGGGTAAGGGTACCCCAGGAATCGTAGTGTAAGCTCGAGTTATAGTGTGGGGAGGAGAGGGGGGGAAATAGGATTGAATAATATGCAAATATATACTAAAAAGCTTGTAATTGGAAATGTTGGGTGTGACGTTTATGTTTGTGAGTTGTAAAAATGTAATAAAAAAAAACACAGTAAAAAGAGACCCTGAGGGCAGATATTTATTAGTAAAAGGGCTTTTCCTAGAACAACCGATCACCATAGTCGCAATATACTGCCCTAATAATGCCCAAGACAAATTTCTACTAGGCCTAATCCCCATCCTTCTGCCCTTCACAGAAGGATACCTCCTCATTGGTGATGATTTCAATCTGGTCCCTGGCTTCTGAAGGACAAAACACTTCCCCCATCCAAGACAGACTTCTCTTGTGCACTATGCGTGCGCTAAACTACTCAGGGAAATGGACGGTAGACACCTAGAGGCTAGCGAACTCTGGGTCTAACGATTACAATTTTTACTCTAATGCACACAAAGGTTTCTCAGGGATTCACCTTATTTTGGTAAAGTGTCTCGATAAAGTAGATATCCATACTTGGATCATATCTGACCATGCCGCTGTATCAGCAGACCTGCACATAAGTGGGTCGCCTCTCCCTCCACCAAGATACTGGAAACTACCAGGCTCCATCTTGTTAGACGATACTATTAAGCGGGAAGTGGGTGAAACACTATCGAATTATTTTAGGGAAAACGCAACAACTGACACTGCCATTGATACAGTCTGGGACGCCATGAAACCGGTGTTGAGAGGTACACTCATTAGCGCTAGCGCTGAACGAAATCGGACCCCTAAAGCTCAAGCAGCCATACTAGAGACAACAGTATCGACATTGGAAAAGGCACTAAAAAACAACCGAACTAGGAAAACCGAAAGAGAACTGAAGAAAGCTAAAATCGCCCTTGAAATGCACGGGGCTGATCGATCAGCTTAATCCCTAGCAAACATGAAACAGTTCTACTACAGCAAAAGTAATAAGGCAAACCGCATACTTGCATATAAACTGCAAAGGGTGCATAAACGGGATAATATAATCCGGCTTATAGGAGAGGACGGCAAGGTTTCGTTATACTGACAAAGAGAAGATGGAAGCCCTTGTAGCCCACTGCAGTTTAATCATGTCAGGGCCACCTGCCTCGTCTGAAAAACAGACCCGATACCTACACTGGAATCCTTAGAAGCCCAAATAATGGTGGAAGAGATGGGTGAAGCTATCAAATCCAAGAAAAACACTGCTCCAGGCCCCGACGAGCTCATAGCAAAATTTTACAAACTCTCTGCACACATACTGGCCCCACGACTCATGACTCTGTTGAACTCATTCTTATCAACTGGGAGGGTGGCCAGATCAATGGCAGAGTTGTTAACAAAACTGGTCCACAAACCAGGGAAAGACCATGAACTAGCTGCCTCATATAGGCCAATAACTTTGATGAACAACGATGGGAAAATATTTTCTAAGGTGCTGGCGTACAGATTGAAACTACACCTCCCAGACTTAATAGCCCGAGACCAAACCGGAATCATACCGGGGCGGGGGACATACGATAACATTAGGCGGACAATTCATCTCATTGAAAGTGCCAATATAACGGGCGAGAAATTGCTAGTCATCTCTCTAGAGACCCACAAGGCATTTGACCTGGTGGATTGGCGGTACATCAGAAAAGCACTTGCACACTTGGGTTTCGGCCCGGATTTTGTAAAATGGATGATGGCCAACTACCAAAACCCTATCACGCAACTCTGGGTGAACAGTGTCAGATCGGAAGCGATTTATACCACCAGAAGCACGTGGCAGGGTTGCCCTCTTTCACCCCTGGTGTTCGCCTTATCTGTGGAACCGTTCGCTGAGAAGATTTGGCAAAACCCAATAATATGGGGACTCGCAGTGGTGGGAAGGGAATATAAAGCCGCACTGCATGCAGATGATGTACTCGTAACTATCACACATCCTTCACTTGATCCCCTCTGGGAGGAGATCGATTCATTCGGGAGAGCCTCTGGATTTAAGGTGAATCACGAAAAATCCTCAGCCCTAGCAGTTAACCACACAAAGAAACAGAGGGAAGACCTTATTGCCACACTGCTTGTCCCCTTAGCAGATATCGCAATAGGATACCTTGGGGTTCAGATACCCAGATATCCAACACAAATCTACCAAAGTAACATCTCGTATTTCTTGAAAAACCTAGATCAGTGGGAAAATACAATTGATCTCTTGGCTGAGCAGGATTACGGTCGTAAAAATGAACCTGATACCTAGGTTAATATACCAATGTGCAGCTCTGCCGATACATATTCCCGAGAACTAGTTGAATGCCCTACAAAGAAGCATATTGAAGTTTATCTGGGGAGGGAAAAACCTCTGGATAGCTAGGAAAATCATGCTCCGTGGGAAGAGCATGGGGGCTTGGATCTCCAGACATGTCTAGATATCAACAGGCGGCAAACTATCTTACACATTTACATGGGCCAAGACCACAGATCGGCCATTCTGGAGTCAGATAGAGGACGCATGGTGTAAACCCCCATTAGCAGACCTCCCACATATGCCCTCCCTGAAAACCGAGGCAAATCTAGGCCCTCTCCCAACGACACTCAACACAATGGCAAACTGGAAAGCAGCAGCCAGTAAATGGGGATGAACGGGGACCATAGGCCCACCACACCAATATGGAACAACCCAGAATTTTCACCGAGAAACCACCCCCAGAGCTTTGCTTCCTGGATGGAGGGGGGTCTTTGAAAAATCTGACTTCTTGGAAGGGGGCAGCCAACTCTCATTTGAAGAATGCCAAGCAAAATTCAAAATCACAGAGGCGGAGCGGTTTAATTACGCTTTGCTCCGGCACTGGATGTCACAGAGGGTAGTCAGAGAAAAAGGAGCTAGGAATCGAACAGCACTTGAGCTAACCCTTACGTCAACTACTCCGTTGGCGAAAATCTCCACTCTATACCGTCTGCTAAAAAAAGTAGACCCAGCCGCCAAAGAAAAATATGTGCTAAACTGGGAAAGAGATTTGGGGCGCATAAAAGAAATAGAAGAATAGGGTAATATCTGGACCAGATTACACAAAAGCACCCAATGCATCAAAAACAGAGAGGAGGTATAAAGTCTGCTACAGATACTACGTCACACCAGAACAGTTACACAAGTCCAATCTGAATATTCCGCTGGGCTGCTAGCTAGAGGGGCTGTGCCTCCGGGGGAACTCGCTTCCACCTGTTATGGACGTGCCCAAAAACGAGGGACTACTGGCGAGGGGTGGTGGATCACATTAAAGCAATAACAGGCCTGTCTAACCCATGGGATCCAGGGATCATTCTGTTGGGGGACACTGGCAATGGGAAATTCCCACGTACAGGCCAAAGAGCGCGTCTGTGCACTCACCTCTTACCGGCCGCGAAGATTGCAATGGGCGGACTATGGAAGAACCCACAGCACCCCTCAATCCCAATATGGTGGTCAAAATGTTGGGACATTGTAGTGGCAGAGAAGATCACAGCAATTCACTCTGGGAATCTGACCGCTTTTCGAAACATCTGGGACCCCATTTATGGATTACGCAGAAAAATATCCAGGAATCACCCAACGACCCCGTTAACCCACTCACTGCAATAAGAACTGAGTAGGAGAGGTGGAACATGCCATTTCCTGGGCCCCAAAATGGGGCAAACACCAGATTACCCCAGACCTGAGTCCCGTAGGATGAACCTCTTTTGCTTGCACTAGTGTTGCTTACTGTATGTTGATATTATGCTTTTCTGTCGTCATTGTCAACTTGCTTGAAATGCCTAATAAAATGTTTGGTTACCTCATTGACAACATCGTCTAAGGAGTCGACAAAGCATTCGTCCACGAAGTACTCCTCCACGAAGCACTCGGCCAACAAACAATTATCGATGGAAGCCCCTTTAGCGGATAACCAAAAACAGCAGAAAAATGCACTGTCATCTGGCACTCCATTGGTCACGAGAGTGGATATCATCGAGGAGCCTTGTGTGCAAGTAATACAGCCAGAGGATGCGCTGGTTGCACAGGAAATGCAGACTCCGCAGTTGGAAGGAGCAGCACAGCTGTCACCTATAAAAGAAATGGCAGAATTGCCAGACATCTACAGGAGGAGTTTTCAGAAGGGAGGAACCACATCCAGTGCAGCCTGAGGAGCATAGTCCACACTGGCAACCAGTCAAGGGGGGCACGGCAGATGCCTTTGACCTGACCCTGATGCAATCTATGCAAAGAATAATGCAAGAGTTTCAGAGGAGATAAAGGGCAAGGCTGCTTGCTACCCAACGAGGTTAAGATGAAGGAAGACCCTCGCAAAGCAGGCCTTTGGCAGTCTGCACCAGAAGCAGTTCCTGCATCCCGCACCATTCGCTGCCTAGACAGCGATCGTCTGTCAGCAGTCACTGGAGGCAGTGATCACAGTACAGTGTGTCACCCAGACCTCAGAGGAGGAGGCATTCTCCCTCCCAACCACGGTACTCACCTCAAAGGACCCGAGAACCCAGAGCGCCATCCATCATCGCAGCCTCTTAATGGCCTAACGATCCCACCGTAGACCCAAGGGAACTGGATAATCATTTCAGAGAGTTTTTCAACATGGACACACATGGTGAAGAACCAGAGGAGGGTGAATTGACACTAGATGCACACGACCCAGATGATTGGGGATCAGTCTTCATCGCAAAGCAGAAAAGGCGCGAGACTCCAGGAGTAGCCTCCTATCCATACGATATTGTCTCATTTCACTCTACTATTGCAAAGTCGTGGACATTTTCTAGATTCAAGTAGCCTCAGAAGAGAACACATCAGTCCTCTACATGCATGGGGACAAGAGACTCCGGACAGTGACCACAATCCCTATATTAGACACACTTTGGGAAGCAGGAGATTAGATTCTAGCCATCCCCCTCTCCACACCAGCACTTGTGGCAAGGCCAGAGAAGAAATATAAGGCTCCTGATTCAGCACCGTTGTGCCTAAGATTGACTCTGTGGTAACTGTAGCAGCGAGAAAAAGGCTACAAAACCTGGCCTCCCCTCTCACAGCTCCACCTGATGAGGAGGGGCGCACACTAGAGGCAATGGGTAGGAAGGTCTCTGCAGTTGCTTCCTTGGCTGTAAGGGCCAGTAACGCCATGGCCACGACGGCCAGGTTTAACATAGAACTTTGACTCTGCATGTCACGCCTAGTAAAACACCTACCAGACGAATTGTAGGAGGAGGGCTAAGGCCTAGTCACAGATGGTAAGGTGGTCTCCGTGGCTGCGACACATTGCACCTTTAGACAAATGGCACACAGCACGTTTTTGCGCCGTGAGGCCTGGATGAAAGTCACTAGCTTTAGACCGGAGGTGCAGACTGACATTTTAGACATACCTTTTGACGGCCAGGAACTATTTGGAAAGAAGATAGACGACCACTTGAAAGGCTTCAAGTCTGAGACGGACACCACTCGGGCCATCAGTGCCCTAAGAGACAAAGAAAAGGACTGCCGCCCCTTTTGCTCTTTTCGAGGCTCCAGCTCCAAATACAGATGGTACAGCAGGTCTTTTCAAGGCTCAAGCTCCTACCAAACGGGAGGAAAATATCAGTAAGGCTCAAGTTATCAGAGGCAAAAGGGGATCTGGCCAAGCCAAGAAAAATGCCTCACACATTACACCCGGTGTGTGGACGCATAAACACAAAACTTGAGGCAACAGGACACCATCACTGGGTTCTACAGGTGGTGAAAGGGGGCCACACCATAGACTTCATGCAGAGGGCTGCGACCTCCTGGGACGAGGAGCACGCACCTACTTTCATGTTCCAATCCATCCCCCCGACCAGCAGTTCCTTCGGGTCTCTTGTCAGCGACCAACACTTTGAATTCAAGGTGCTCCCCTTCGGACTGAAGTCTGCACCCAGAGTCTTCACAAAATGCCTAGCCCCTGTTTCTGCTAATCTCAGGCGCTCGGGCGTACAAGTTTTTCCATACCTAGACGACTGGTTCATGAATGGCGTTTCCCTGAGAGCAGCACCAGAGGCAGCGGAGAAAACAACAGCTCTACTTCAAAATCTAGGCTTCTCAATCAATGAAGACAAATCCTCTCCTGTACTGACATAAATCAGTGTTCAAATGAATAAATGTGGCAGAACCAGCTCTCCTCGCCACTTTAGACCTCCCAGAGTAAGGCTGTCCCTGTAGGCAGGATGACACACTCTGGCTCAGCTTCCAACGCAATAAACAGTTCAGAAAGTGGATTGAGGGGCTTCTGGCCTTCCACATTTAAGTCTCTTCTCTTGACTTCCAAAATTATGTTTCAACCATAAAGTTCACAAAGATCCCCCTCTGTCGGGCTCAGACCTCTCGCGATAAAGTTCAACACAAACTTGGAAGGGGGCTCCCCTTCCCCAAACTTATTCCCTCTGTTGGGCTCGAACCACTTTCTGATGTCGAAGACTTTTGAATGTTCGTGGCTTTCTTCACAGACCACGGCAGTACCGCTTCGACTCAAGGTTTACAGCTCAACTTTCACTTTCCCCTTCTCTAGGAGTTAAACTTCATTTCACATTTGCTGTTCATATGGTTTATCACTTCAAACAATTTACTTTTTCACTGAGAATTTCGAGTAGGTTACTTCCTTTTGCCGGACCACTCTGTTACTTAGTATCGCTGTTTTCGCAGCTGTCTTTTACATCAAAGTTCATTCATTGGTCTGCCTTTCCTCACATTTCATTCAAATGCGTGCAACCTCCACTTGTGATATAATGTTGCTACTTAAAACTTTAACACACACCGGTCTTTCAGGTCGCTTGTGTGCGTCTCTTCTTGATTTTGGGATTCACAATTCACGAATCAAAGGTTTGTACCACGGGCTTGGCCTCGCCTCCCCAACTGTACCATTCACCCTGGAGGGTCACTGGCGTCCTTGAAACACAATGCAATCTTCACTTGTTGGATCTGGCCTTCTCTACGTGTCTTTCGCGGCCTGTCGGAGGAAATAACCTCCAGTAAGAAACTCTTGTGGTTTCTGACCCGCTGCTCCCATCCCTTGGTCTGTCGTTCTGCTCCAGTAGGTTTCACTTGGTCCCAGAAGCCCTGCTTGTACTAGTGTTCCGCCTTGCTCAGAGTGTGTCTTTGGGTTTGCCTTTTATTCGTATGAGGAGAGGACTAGTGGGTGAGATACCCTCTGGTTTCTCACAGTACCCAGAGAAGTACTCCCTGAGGAATGCATTCTCGTCGACTGGAGGTCGAAGTTCCTCTACGGCTTCACTCCTCCGCCTTTAATTCTGTGTGTACTCCGCAGAATGAACGAGCAACCATGATCATGAGAGCCCCTACATGGGTGCGTCGGATATGGTACACTGTACTCCTTCAACTAGCAAAGGAGACCCCCATCCGTCTCCAACCACATCTACTTTCGCAGTACAAGGGCAAGCTGCTGCACCACGACCCAGCCAGTCTATCTCTCAGGAGCTGGTTCTTTAGCAGCGAAGATTCCACACCCTCTCAATAGGCCCCGAGTGCTGGGGCATATTCCGAGTAGCCAGAGCCCCATCCACAATGCAAACATGCATCAAAAAGTGGAAGCGCTTCAAGGTGTGGTGTGCAAGTGTGGGTACGGGTCCTCTCTCGGCAACGGTTGAACAAATCTTACCTTATCAATCACAGTTGGCAAAAAGTGCGTTAACGCTCTCATTCATCAGAAGTTCACCTCTCGGCCATCTCTGCTTATACCACAAAACCTCCTCAGGACTCTCTGGTCTCGGATCAAGCAGTCAAAACCTTCCTAAAAGGTTTCATGCGCACCTTTACCCGAGAAAGAAATGCCATCCCTTCCTGGGGTCTTAACACAGCTGTTGAGAGCGCCTGACAAGCCTATGCATAGATGTGACATAAAGTTTCTGTCTTGGAAGACCGCCTTTTTAGTAGACATCACGTCAGCCAGACACATTGGTGAACTTCAGGCACTTTCCGGTGCGCCACCATTTACCATCTTTCAAAAGGATAGTCATACTCCGACCTCACCCTAAAGTCATGTCTGAGTCTATGCTGTCGGAGCAAATCATATTACCTACATTCTTCAGCAATCTTATAACTGCAGCTGAGCAAACACTGCATTCACTGGATGTGGCTAGAACACTGATGTTCTACATGCAAAGGATAAAGGACTCCAAGAAGCTTTTCATCGCATTTACAGAACATTAAGGGTCAATGCATCTCCAAACAGGGTCTGTATGTTGGGTCTCCAGCTGCATCAACCACTGCCACCAAATAAGAAATGACCCACTACTGTCCACACCAACAGCACACTCCACCAGGGAGAGAGCGGCCTCAGCAGTGTTCCAAGCAGGAGTGTCTCTGAAAGGCCTATGTTGTGTGGCCACATGGAGTACGCTCCACACGTTCGCCCGGCATTACTGCATGGAAGAGGACAGCAGAAGGGAAATGGCAGTAGGACCGGCAGTGCTTCACTTCCTATTTTCTTAAGGTAGGAGCAGCCTAATGTTCTTTATGCTCTCTCCTTATCCCGCCTTCCCGTTGCTGCTGTACCCGTTAGTTGTCTGTGCTAGGCTCACTTTCTATAAGTGAGTTGTTCTACTGGTATGTGTAGCTTTACAGTAATAGGCAGGTTATATATTGCATATATATATATTTCTGAGGCTTGTGGAATCTGCTTAGATCACATGCTGTGCATAGGTCGACATCTAGTGGAAGCTGCAGCGTATTACAATTGTTTTCGAAATTCAAAAAGGGTCGTCGACAGGGCGTGCCAGTAATACCATACCTAGTGAGACGTCCACTGTACCCATGGTCCTTCACGAGTTGACGTCCCTCAGGTTGTTTTTTCCCGCCATCGTAGACAGACGCTATTTCGCAGAGTTCTGATTTCGGCATAAAGCCATTGGTTTATCAAATTAGAGTTAGTTAATCTTCCTATCCTTTATATATTTCTTTCACCGACTATCGATAACATCTCCGACAGCGGTGAAGAAGACAACCGCCGAAGACTCCCATCGAAGGATCCTTTGGCCTTAGAGGGCCGCTTCGGCCCACACAGTAGGGAAAGGGGGGGGGACATTGAGAATGTATTTAGCCCTTTTCACACATGATCTTCGGATAGCTGCCATTTAATTTAATTATGGATAGAACCCCTTTCAAGTTCTGCCCAAAGTGCAACAAATAATTCCCCATGATCGACGAGCACCTTGTGTGCAACCTTGGTCTCCCTCAGGATCACGTCGAAGGGACCTGTCGAGCCTGTACAATCTTTAAACCCAAGATGTTAAAGGACTGTTTAACTAAACGCTGGACCCACCACACCATGCAGACCGAGGCCTCCATGGACGTTGAAGGGACATACAGCAACGCCGTGTTTTCAGACGGTGAAGGCGACGGGGAGACTTCGGTTTCCCAAGTGCAAGCCCCCGACCCCAGCAGACAGGCCGGTGGTCTTGTTACGGGGACGACCCCCAGCGGCATCGGCACTCACAAAGCACCTTCCACTAAACACACAGGCAAGGACTGTGACTCGATGCGCTTGTCATCCAAGGGCCCACACATGACATCTAGGGAGAGGTCCATAGATTCCCTGTCCTCTGGGCAATCGAGGTCACGATTGCCACATGACAGGCCCTGACTGACGAAAGACGGAACAGACATCTTGCTTAGATCCGCGTCTGAATGTTGCACGTCGGCAGATGAGACATCTGGTCACCCCACAGCCGAAGTTCCCCATGTCTCGTCGAAGAAGGCTAAAGACTCTATACAGTCAGGATTAGCCCACCTGGTAAAGAAACACATGCTGAAGAGCCTACTGCAGGGGAAAGAGTCTAAGAAACACTCTTCTAAGACCCCTCGCAGGGAAAAATCCCACTCTACGCCCAGAGAAAAGGATTCTATGAAAGATCCAATGCTGGAGAAGTCTTAGTTACTTACCTGTAAGTGCATTTCCCCAGCAATGGTATCTCTCATAGATTCACATGCACCCGCCCTCCGCCCTAGGGAATGACTGCTCCTTTTTCTCCAGTCAGTTATCCACTGTCAGCCTACACGATTCAAAATCTGAAGACGGCTGACTCTGGTGGATCTTATGCCCTGCCACCTCATTGGTTAGGGTCTAAAAGGACCAAAGGAGGTGCAAGGACGGCAGAATTGAGAGATCACACAAGCCCAATGGTGCTAAGGGTGTAGCATTTATTTAAATTAGACGATTCCCAGTCTGACTACTGGGAATATTCAAGCATGTGAATCTATGAAAGATACCGGATGCTGGAGAAATACAGTTATAGTTAAGTAACTAAGACTATTTTACTCTTAATTATCGCTCTGCTGTCAAACACTCCTCTGACATTTGTCACCTTGAAGACTTTGACCTTGATGTCCTCACTCTTACCGAGACGTGGTTCAATGCTAGCTCTGTCACTGTGTTTGCTTCCTGAGGGCTACAAGATCGTCTCCAAGCCCATGTCTAACCAGTCGGTAGACTGAGACGCCCTTGTCTTCCCAGATTTGGTCCCTGCTTCCATCATACCCACTCAATCCTACTCTTCATTTGAATGTCTTGTCTGCAAACTTTGCATCTCTATCCTCTCACTGCAATCTACAGGCCCCATGGAACAAACTACCTCTTCCTCTCGGAGTGGGCCGACCTCGCCTCTTCTCTTCTTATCTCTACCTCTTTTTCTCCTTCTTGGAGACTTCAAAATTCATCTCAACACTCTTGATGCGGCCACTTTACTCTTCAGCAACCTCTGTGACACTCTCCCCCTCACCATTTTTCCCTCTGGCCCAACCCACTCAGCCGGGCACACCTTGGATGCGCTCATCTCAGCTGACATCGCCTTCACTAACCCTCTCACTACTCCTCGCTCCTGATCTGACCATGCTCTCCTCTCTTCCCATCATCTGGAGCTCCTGGGCTCCCTGGCTGAGCCTCTACCCGCACTGCCAGTCTCCTTCTCAGTCATTCGACTGATGAAGCAATTGTCAGTAGCTGCTTTTGCCACCTCCTTCATTACCCCCACATTCCTGCTATTGACTCTGACACTGACTCAGCCCTTGCTAACCTTCACCTCTCCATCTCCAACTTCCTTGACACCCTTGCCCCTGCTATGAGGTTCCGCATGAAGCCTGCTTCCAAGTGCAATAGTTGGTATATTTTGTCCTAGCCTCGCTGAAATGTAAGTATAAAGTTGCTGAACGGAAGTGGTTGGCTTCTAGCAGATCCTCTGACAAACTGGCCTGTCACCTGCTCCAAAGGCAATAGACTCCCCATCCGCCCCAGGAAACGGGCCCATATCCAAGCCTGCATCTCTGGGCCCACAATCAACACAGCTGAACTTTTCAAATCTGTAAGGAACTTGCCATTCCTACTGCAGTCTCCACTTCTCTTCTTTCCCAAGCCCTCTGCACAGCTTTGGCCTCCTATTTCACAACCAAAACTCAGGACATCATGTCCTCCATCCTCCACACCACTCCCTCCTCCACCTGCACCCAGGCCTCTCTTGACCTCATCTCTCCTTACCCCCCTACACTCCTTCTCACCCATCGTGCCGGATGAGGACACCAAGACAATTTGCTCTATGAAAGGCTCCAAACTGGTACTTCCCTGTTGCTCTAGAACTGTCAAGGACAATATTGCCTCTCTCTCCCTCCTCGGCCGAGTTCTGTAAGCACTCATTTGCCACTGGCACCTTCTCATTGCCCTTCAAGCACTCCTTTGTGCACCCCCTCCTAAAAAGCCATTTGTGAACCCTTCCTACCGCCCTATCCCTTCTTGGGAAAACTCTTGGAGAAGTTGGTAATCGCCCAACTAATCCACCACACTGAATCTGTTGGATGTCTCCACGACCACCAGTCTGGCTTCTGAGCAGCCAGAGGCATGGAAACTGCTCTCCTGAACACCCGTGAGGACTTGCTCTCAAACCTCGACTCTAACTCTCCTTCTGTTCTCATCCTCCTCTATCTTTCCTCTGCCTTTGACACGGTCAATCGCTCCACCCTCATAAATCGGCTCTGTGATACCCTTGCTATCGGGGACCTGGCACTGAATTGATTGACCACTTCCCTTTCAAATCAGCCTCTACCTCACATTCAACTTGCAGCATCCCTCAGGGCTCTATCCCAACGTCCTTGCTTTTCAACATTTACCTTGGTCCTCTTGATCTCCACCTTCTCTCCTCATTCCAGTGTTACGCTGATGACACACAGCTCTCCTTTTAAGTTTCCCTCCTTTTCCTCTTCTTCCTCTCTCATTTCCGATTGTTTGACTGCTATTCAGGCATGGTGTGCTTTTAATGATCTCTGCCTTAATGCCAATAAGACTGAGATCCTTCTCATTGGGACCCCTCTGCCCTCCTTCCCTAAACCCTCTCCCTAGTTTGAGTCTAAAAATATGGGTGTCATCTTCGACTCCTCTTTCTCTCCTTCCAACCTCATTTCTCTGACCTTGCCAAGAAGGTTCACTTTCAGCTTCACCTCCTCCGAGGCATTCTCCTTTCCTCACATTCTCCCAGAAAATCAATGCCTCCAGAGCTCCGATTCTTTCCAGGCTGGATTACTCCAACAGCCTCTTGCTTAATCTTCCTCTTTCATCCCTCTGCCCACTTCAACAAATCCAGAATTGGACTGCAAGACTTTTCCTTGGGCTCAAACCCAGGGACTGCATCTCTCCAGCCCTAAAATCTCTCCACTGGCTCCCAGTTGCAAGGGTCAAATCTAAGACCCTCTGCATCATCCACAAGGCTCTCTGGAGACTTTGCTGCATCCAACTCTCTCTCTCCCTAAATACCTCCCTGCTAGAGTCCTTCAGTCTTCGAGCTCCAAATCTCTGCAGGTCAGATGTTTCTGCAAGCAGAGAGTAGATCTCTCTTCGACAGGAGTCACCCTCTGGAACGGCCTCCCAGCCCCTCTCCGACTAGAGCCAGTACATACAAGTCATATCAGAAAAACAATGCAATGATGTCTATGCGTGAAAGATCATTTGTCCATGTTGAGGTAAAATAGGGATAGTGTGACAGGGATTCCTCTGTCGAATTAGAAAAAAACATGTAATATTTTGAATCAACCACAAGATGGCGGCCTATGCAAAGCATGTGACGTTTTGGCACAAGCCTTTTGACGCCGGCTATTTTGGCACACCACTTTGGCTGCAGAGCCCCTTTCGGCATGCATAGAGTGGTGTGAATGCCAATTCGGCACTAGTCATTTGGCGCTAGGGTCATTTAGACGCTGCTGACATGGCAGCCTATGTGTAAATGGCCCTTGTGCCAAATGTAAATGTCCCATTGTTGCACACACATCAGTGCAGGGAACCTTCCTCCAATTAATGACAATACAATTCTCAATAGAACGCCTCAAAATTTCTCTTTCAAAAAAGATGACCCTTAGAGCAACCAGAGACATCCATCTATCCACGAGCATTAATTTCAAATAACACAAGAGAATCAGTATGATCTTCTAGGTGCAGTGAAGCTGCCTGGGAATATGTTTTTAAATGTTGTAATGGCAGTATCAATGCATGATGATTCCTGGGTGTGGCTTAATTAGAAGATAATTCATTTTTTCACCTATTACTTAGGAATATAGTTCCTCCTGTATTACTGAAATCAGAGGTGAGGAATATCATGAACTCTGATTATACGCACGTTTCTATGGTGAGTGATTTTTTTAATTAGGGGCCCAGAGACCAGACTCAAGCATGCAACCTCAACTGTTGCAGGTTTGCCAAAGCACTTCTAACAAGAAAGGACTACATAAACAAAAGAAATTTGAAGCACCTCTTAAGGGTCATTTTATATTTTGGGGTGCATTAAAGGCGACCATGAGTGGCAGATTCAGTAGGTACTCCTGCTTTGTTGATAAAGGACAGGGTATATATCGAAGTCTTGAAAAAGGCTTCGTGAATCGGAGGTGGCTCACCTAGGAGACTGCTCCAAAGAAAAGTTGGAAATAACAAAAATGTCTATGAACAAGACAATACCCTATTGACACAGCAAGCAGAGGAGGGACTGGATTTAAGCGACAGGCAAATTAGGAGTATGGGGAAAGAGCATGCATGTTAATAGAGTAGACAAAAAAACCACTAGAATCGAGACGAAGGGAAAGCACTGATTAGAAATGCAGGCTTTAATTGGGACATTGGTGGCTACTACCAGGAGCACTGTGAAAGTGCAAGATAATCTACAACACCACACACGGGCAGTCGTCTGAGCAACAGCCAAAATATCCTCAGACTGATAATCATTATAGCCACCCAAACGGAGTAGAATATGTGTTTGTGTGATATCAGAGGAACCTTCTATGCTGTATTTGCTATGTGTGATATTAAGTATTCACTAATGTATGCATGTGCACTACTCCTGATCTACTTTAATTGACTGTATCGCTCCCCCCTTACCACTTCACCCTGACCCCAGTTGTGATACTAACACCTCACCTCTCTGTTGGGGCTGATTACCCATTTAAATCGATTTAAAATTCTTACACTTTTACATGTTAAAATCCCTCGTTGCGTAGCACCAACATATGTTGTCTGATCTTGGCAACATATGGCATCTCGTGAATTGTAAAGGAGGCTGAGGGAAGTGATAACACTATTTAGCATCCACATTGATTTGAACAACCTGAAAAGCTAGCACATATCGGTTTTAAAAATCACAAAGTAGAACTATTTTGCCTGCACTGTGGAATTCAAACTCTGTATCATTTTATGTAATCATTCATACTAGCCCTCTCACATGAATACCTGGCCCCAATGAAGTGAGAGGTCTCTGTTATTATCTAACCCCAAACCAACCTTATATGAAGGTAATCCTAAAATGTTACCACTTGGTGGCAGCATAATATAAGAAATAAGATCCTACGTTGCAGTCTGCACCAAAACCTACTTGCGCCTAAAGGTCCCTGCGCCCTGTTGATCGCAGCCAACAGGGCGTGCCGAAAGGGGGACAGCGGCAAAAATGCTGCGCCGGAACGTATGGCGCCCAAATGTGCGCACCTAAATGTCCTGCTCCGATACAAGCCACAAAAAGGTGATTACTTGGTAAATGTCCCCTGAGGCTTATAAATCTGCTTAGATTAACATGCTTTGCATAGATAAGGAGATTGAGTAGATGAGATTGTGGAAGCCAAGGTTATGAGGAAGGACAGCAACAACATAAGGGTGACACAGAAGATGCAAACCACGGTTGGGGTGCGTAAAGGCCCTTGATTCAGGGAGCAACATGATTTGCAAAGCGAAGGCACCTGTGTCAAAGCCACGGGAAGCTAGAGCAGACACAGATGTGAAAGGCTAGGGAGATGAAGATGCTTGTTGGCCCACCACAGTCAATACTGGTGAACATCAGAACACATAATCCCAAATGAGGTGATTCACTGTGAGACCGTAGCCAACATCAACTTTTTCCAAAGCTGGACATCCAGGCAGAGAATCGTGTGTGAATATGCCAGCGATCACTAAGGCGACTGATGAGGGTATTGGAGCTGGGGGAGGGGTGTGGGGGGTCGGTGTGTGTCAGTCTAGCTGTATGTGTGTGTGTCTAAGTATCATCAAAAGAATTTGACCTGGAATTTGGTAAATCTGCTAGTGTTTAAATTTAAGGACCATTGAATGATCAATGTATTCTATGAAGAGTACAACCATATACAAATAATTTGAATCACTTTGAAGTCTAAGAAATGCAGGTGCCAAAGAATCACTGAAATATACAGCATACACAATTGCACAAGTCCAAGAAGCGTTTAAGTGATCGACCATATACTATTCCCAACATCCAAGAGTTAATGTTCATAAAGGCCTTAATGGTCTATGGTCCTAGTTTTAAAGGTATTGCAAAAACCTGCGAAAAGGGAAAGATTGGTCTAGGTTTGAGGATCTCTAAAAGTATGCAAGATAGAGGCCTAGTGAAGTCAACTCTTGATGATGATGCAAGAAAGAAATTATATTAATGCCATCCTACAACCTAAGTGAAGCCAAGTACAAATGAGATTGAAAAATTGATTCTGGTGTCGAGCAGAAACCAGATCCAGAGAGGACATTTAGCCTTCAGAAGACTGGTTATAAAAGGGCTGTTATTGGGATGAAAGTCTCGGACATAAAATAATATTGGACACACAAAGACGTGATGGGTGTGAGACGGGGATCTAATAAAGCGTCTTGGATCCTAGAGAGACTCTAAAGAAACAAGCAGCAGCTCAACACTCTGGTTTGACTAAATCCTACTTAAATGTGACTGTGTTCTGTCCTCCTTTTATGTTTGAAGAGAACTAGTATATCACAATATTAAACACTTTTACTCTCATTCCTGTTACAAGATGAGAACAAAGTAAAATTTGAGTTAATCCACCTTAATTTCTAAAGTAATGCTCATGTTGTCCATAGGTATGCTTTTATTGGACTTGCTTAATTTGTATAACGTTATTGAACAATTGCAGGCATGGGCAGTATTTACTGGTTATGGACTAAGTATTTGCCAGTCCATTCCTTGATTACCTTAGCAATTTCCTTGAAAAGCACTATTCTACATGGCTATTGGCCTCTGTATTTCTGGACATTTTGACAGTATTGCCTTTAAATATTCAAAGTAATATCCCTAAATGTGTGTTTTCACCTTAATTTGTGTCCATATTGCCCTTCATTAATTTAGGATGCGTCCTTTTCTTCCACAGCTGAAGCAGACGTGGTGCCCACAATTGCTGAACCTACAGTGACTGAGACTACAGCTCCATCTCCTACGTTGCCAACCTCACCCACAGTTGATGATGCCTTTGTTATAGACAGCAAAGATCTGAACAATCCCCATGCCATTCCCAGAAGGCATGCCCCTGTGGAACAACTGGCAAGACAGGGGTCCTTCCGGGGATTCCCGGCACTTAGCCAGAAAATGTCACCTTTTAAGCGCCAGCTTTCCCTACGTATGAATGAACTGCCTTCAACCATGCAGAGGAAAACGGATTACCAAATGACAAATCCAGGTAACATTATACATAGCACAAAGACATTTCTTTTAGAAAACAAGTACATATTTTTCTGGAGCTTGTGGATCTGATTAGATCACATGCTCTGCATAGTCTGACATCAAGTGGAAGTTGCAGAGTATTACAAGATTTGTTTTAAAACTCAAAAACGGATGTCGACAGGGCCTGATTAGTGTATCCCTAGTGTGACTTGTTCTATACCCATGGTCCTTCGCGCGTCAAGGTCCCTCAGATTGCTTTTTTCCGCCATCGAAGTCTGTCGCAAATGCAGAGTTCTCTTCTAGGCTGATGCCTGTGATTTACTAAAGTTATATTAGTAGAATTGTATTCCTTTCCTTTACTGTTCGCCTAACCGCACGACAGGTACAGCCTTATGGGCCCCTTCGGGCTTTGGCCATTACAGGAGGGAGGGAGGGGGAAGGTTCTCTATACTGACTCCATTTAGATTGTTTATCCCATTATCCCCTTTCTTCGCCCAACTGCCCTGTTTAAAGATAATGGACCAAACCCCATTTAAATGTTGTCCCTCCTGTCACTGTAAATTTCCGTGGAAAGACACGCACTGAGTGTGAAACCACGGTCTCCCGAGGCATCACGCTGGAAAGCACTGTAAATCTTGTCATCTTTTCCAGACGAAAACCCTAAAAGATCGCCGGACGAAACCTGGGCCGCTCACACTATGCAGGCCGAGGCTTCCATATACGTGACGGAAGACTCCAGCGAGGGCACTTACAGAGTCATGATTGACGCCAAGGGCAATCGGGATCCGTCCGGACCCCTAGTACAGGCCCCTGACTCGGAGAAGCAGGCGCTGTCACCTATCGACAGATGCCAAAAACCAAAAGCAAAGGTTGTTTCGGAAACTGCACATAAGAAGGCCCTCCTTTCGCGCACCTAAGAATAGGCGTTGAAAGGCATTTCAGCGTCTCCTAAAAAAGTGCTGAAAATACAAGCGCTAATTTAAAAAACACATTAGCGCCTCTCTACTAAAGGCAAGGTTGCTGAAAAAACACACTATTTCGATGCCCTTAACCTCCAAGGTCACCCAGACAGTGTCTTCCACTCCTTTGCACACCCTCTCTGGAGCTATGTGCCATAAGGATAGCATTCCCACCATATCCACCCATACTAAGGATGTCACCCCTTCTCAGGGCCCGATCGTCTCTGGCTTCCCACCAGAATGTCATTTTACTCCAGAACAATTTATCAAGATCTTAGGGAGGATGTCCTGTTTCGTGGACTTCATGGACAGACACCCAGATCAATTTTACAATACTCAGAGATGCCTCACAGCCAGGACCATCAGCAGAGCCACCCCCTGCCTTGCCTTGAGCCACAGCCCAGCACCTCTGCTCTAGGCATTCCAGCCTCGGTTTTAGGCAAAGTTTGTATGCAGTACCCTCTGGGAACACTACACGCAACTATGACTACAGGTGTAAGCAAACCAAACTTTGGTATAAGTCTGTACTACACAGTTTTGGTAGCGTGTTGAGCAGCCATGCTTGCCTCAAGAGGGGAAATGTGAGCTGTAGTGGAGTTACACAAAGATTCACAGTTACGGGTGTTCAAATAAACTCTTACACTCAAGGTTTCTTGGATAAATACTTATTCATTTATTTATCAGTCAGTTATAAAACATTAATTAGAAGGAGGCAATCATATAGTAACACACACATATACTTAAATACTGTACACTCTAAGTTTCTGAATCAGACAATACCCTTTTGGGATGTCCTACAGACGCAGCCTACACCCACAGGTGACTTTTAATAACAAGGGTGCTGGGGACATTAATATCTTACTGTTGGCATTCAGAATACTTTTCAAGGGGAGTAAAAGGCAAAGGTTATCCGAACATGAAAGACTACAATTATTCTTAGACAGTGCAAATACTTTGAGTTCACCAGAAGAGTCAATTCAATTCAATAGGATAGGCTAAAGTCAATGGGCTAAAGTCTTGGATAGGATAAAGCGGTTCTGGTAAGAAAACGAAAAGGTCTCTGCACAAGTTCTTAGAAGTAGTTTGTAAAAAGAAGAATCATATGTTGGGTCACAAGCTGATTAGACCTGCGAGTTGCAAAAGTTTCAAGCACTTTCACTGTGAGAGGTGAGTTCTCTGTCTTGTTTTACAGTACCTTACCATGAAGAAAAAGGTGCGATGATGACTTCTGTTCCTAACAGTTGCTGCATATCTCACTGTTCCTGGGCCTCAGTTGTGGGGACAAGAGGGAGGACATCGGGGGACTCCTGCACTGCTCTGGGACAGTCAAAAGCTTGCAACTGGCATACTTCAATGTCAGTGCCTGTTTCACGTTTCAGCTACCACACTGGTAACAACGCTGGTCCTGGCTGTCAAGGTGGACTGTCCTTGCTTCTGAGGTCCCGCCAAGAGACTCGCCTTTTATTCAGTTCTCTCCCATTCATTCCAGCCTAGCTGCCACTCACCCAGGAGGGTGGCTGTCCTTGCCGGACAGTCAGCCAGCCAATCACTCAGAGTGCATTTGGTTCTCCTAGGAGACTAAGCACAGAGGGTTTTGGGCACCTCCCTCAGGCCCTGCCTACCCCAGACTCTCTGGAGCCAGAGGCGGGTTTCACTCCTGAAGCCCGCCAAAGGCAAATGAACAAAGAGACCAAACCTGGTTTGGCGCGCAGAGAAAAACTCTAGAAGGAACTTTCCACAAAGACATGGTGAAAAAAGAAGACCGGGGATCATTTTAGCAACGATGGCTGGGCGCCATCTTGAAAAACATGGCTTCCTCGATTTAACGTTACCGGAGCGCCGAATAGTTCGCGGTCGGGAAAAATCATGGTAGTAACATTTGACTGTTACATGAGTAACTAGACATAGGGGATACCAAGTAACCCCTCCAGCACTCTATTGTAAGGTAAGGTAGGGTGTGGTGGGTCTAGAAATTTACAGGTCTAAGCAAAGTCAATTTCACTCCACTGTTCTGGGAAACGGTAGTTGATCCGAGAGAAGGTATTTAAACCTTGGGAAATCTGAAAGATTTCCCTGTGTCACTGCACTGAATGTGCTTTGTGACATATTTGTAAAAGATGGAGTTGGTTAGACTCAATAACCAAAAAGAAACAGTGTATAAACTTGCATCAAAACACATGTGAGAGTGGGAAAAAGGCTCACACTCTCTCCAGGTAAATAAAATAAAGTCCTCAAAATCCAGCAAGGTTGCTGTGGGGTCTCTAAGGTAGAGGGAATTAGCACATTTTTGAGAATTCTCCCTAACACTCGGCATCCCAAAAATTCGCTCAATACCAAGACCTATCACAAGACTCCTATTATGATGACCAAGCAGGGTCCCAGGGGGATCTCTATAGCCAACAAGGCCGGTCTACCCAAGGATAGAAAAGCTGTTGTGCACGCACTGACCCCCTGTACATTCATCAGGGGCCAGCTCAAACCAGATTCTCCTGCAGTTAAAACCACCAGAAAGAGGGCAGGCACTCCACTGGTGTCGGCAGCAGCCCCACCAGACAAGGAGAGTAAAAGGATTTACACGTTTGGGAGAAAGGTAGCTTCCTCTGCAGTGTACCAAACAAGAATTACTAACAACACAACCTTGTTAGCTAGTTACGGCTGCCACAAATGGGACAAGCTGGAACAACTACAGGCCGTCCAAGAACCACTAAAAGCCCAACTGCTTGAGACTCAGAAGGCAAACAAATCTCAACCTGCATCCCGAAGAACAACCTTGATGCAGCGGACAATGCAGGATGCATTGTAGCCGAAGGGATGCTCATTAAGCAACATGCCTGGCTTAGGTAGTCAGGTTTTAAGTTGGAGACCCAAGCAACCCTACTGAACATGCCAATAGAACCAAAAGTCCTATTCATTAAGGCCATAGAGGACACCCTAAAGAGTGCCAAGGACGAGTATGACCAGCCCCTTGGGCAACTGACTAACGCACCTTATTCCCAACCAGGTTCCCCAAACTCGAAGCAATTTCGGGACCAGAGTGGTCAATGTTCCTCAGGCTACTCTCAAGGAGGACAGGCCTCGTTTTGGAACCGGTCTCAAGGCCAAAGTACCTAGTCTAGCTTTCAAAGGGGGAATAAAAGAGGCAGAGGTATAGGCAGAACCTCACCTGGGAGGGACTCAGCCTCTCCCAAACAATGACATGCTGCTTCAGGTCCCCTCCCATGCCACTCCAGTAGGAGGCCGAATCACTCAATTCACCCAAGCATGGAAGGGGATGATAACATCGGACAAGTGGGTGTTGACCGCCGTGGCAGGCGGGTACTGCATCGAGTTGCTGCAGAAACCACCTTACCGCCTGCTAAGACAAAATAAACTAACAGCAGAAGAAACAGCCATACTGCTGGAGGAAATAAAGGCATTGCTCAAAAAGAACGCAATAGGTATCGTTCACGCGAACCAGGTAAACAAGGGTATCTATTCAACATACTTCCTTGTGCCAAAGAAAGACCTTAGCATGCGCCCAGTACTACATCTGCGCCCAGTGAACAAATATGTCAAACCGCAGAAGTTTTGCATGACCTCGCTTCAGGGGGTGATTCCACTCCTGAAACGGGGAGACTACCTGGCGACATTGGACATGAAAGATGCATACTTTCATATTTCAATGCACCTAGCGCACAGAAAATAACTGCACTTCAAGATGGCGGGAGTACACTACCAGTTCAAGGTACTCCTATTCGGCATTTCCTCGGCACCAAGAGTGTTCACCAAGGTAATTGCAGTAGTGGCTGCACACCTGCGTAGAAAAGTCCATCCCGGTATACCTGTCACGACCTTATCCCCAGACTGTGGGACTCGGGCACCATGGCCCCAGCCACAGTACTTTAACAAGGCAAGAAAGGCCCACTTCAGCCTATTGCGGGTGGCTTGGACGCAATCCTGGTGCCATTGGCATCCGACTCACTTGGCAAGCATGAGTTCCAATGGGTGAACACGGCTGCCCCCACCAGGATCGAGGAACTGCAACAAGCAGCCTAGCATCAAGGCGGGGTCCGCCCCAAAGGCACCTGGGATACCTGCCGGGTATTTAAACCACGCCCGACCTGAGGCAAGTGCTTTGCGTTATTCTGCTTTTGCAGCGTGACGTTCCCCGGGTCCTGCTCTGCATCCTGGCCTGCACGGGCGAGAGACTTCAAGACACGCCATCCTTAACTGTTCAGCTCCAGCTCCTCCATCCAATCGGGGCCTTCGGGGACTTCTCCATCGTCGTCCTGCTACATTCCTAGGAAAATAGAGGCAAGAATCAGAAGCTACTTTCCCTGCTCTCCTGGAAGGCCTCCGCCACTCCGAACATCATCCTCAGCGTTTGGTGCCATCTATCGCTGCTTCCAGGAATCCTCCTCAACCTGTAAAGAACAACACATGTCAGACCACTTGCAAGGACGCTTTTAGCGCCGCATCTAGCGCATCCTTACCGTCTCGGACTCTGCCGTCAACCTCGGCTTTCTCCATCAGCCTCTGCAAGACAAGAGAAGAAGGTTTAGAGCATTCATCAATACAGACATTATTCTAAAATCTCTAAAAGATTTACCTGAAAAGTGGAGTCGCAGCCGGCCTGCACTCCGGGCTGTCGCAGTGAAGTAACTCGGCAGACCAAGCCAACAACGACGCACCCCTGCCCAGCGCGGCAGGACGGAGAGCGCAGCATTCCGAAAATCAAGGTGAGAGAAGTCCCAAGGGGAAAGAACGCAAGGGGAACACCGGGAGGTGGGTCACTCGAGGGAAGGAGACGTCGCTAAAATCCATCTCCTGTTTCCTAGAACTGATTCCTGATAGAACGACCCCCGGGCAAGGTGCAGTGTACCCCCGGGCAAGGAGCAGTGTACCGCTGGGGAAGGTGCAGTGTACCCTGAAGCGTCCAGACCAGTCGAGAGGCGCCCCTGTGGATGCAAGGTGAGTGTTACAATACCCTTATCTGGACGACTGGCTGATCACCAGGGAATCTCCTCAAATTTGCAAGTTAAACACGCGAACAACCATAGACCTTTTTTTCAATCTGGGTTTCTCCATCAACGAGAAAAAGCCAAGTCTAGTCCCCAGCGAAACAAAACAATTTCTGGGGGCTATCCTATACTCAAGAGGAGCTGGCATTCCCTTCAAGCATGAGAGTATGAAATATGCTGCTGCAGGTACCTCAATACAAGGTTGATCGCAAGATAACGGTACACAAAGTAATGCACTTGCTAGAAATGATGGCCTCTTGCATTTATTTAGTATCTCACGCGCACCTGCGTCCAATTCAGGAATGGTTAGCGAAACAGTGGTCACAGGCAAGCAGACAGTGGGACAATCTAGTGCTAGTTTAGCTAACCCTTGTTCAGGCCCTTCGCTGGTGGCCCATAGACAACCTGTTAAAAGGAAAAATGTTTTGCGCTCCACCAGCCCAAGCATTCCTAACTACAGACGCCTCACTTGCAGGTTGGGGGGCGCACTAGCTCCACCACACAGCCCACAGACAGTGGACATTCGCTATTACCCAAGGACATATTAACTTCCTGGAGCTCTTGACAGTCCTCAAAGCTCTTCAGGCCTTTCTGCAACATCTCCAGGGTCAGACAGTGCAGGTCCTCACAGACAGCACTAAGGCTGTGTTCTATGTTCTATCTAAACAAGCAGAGAGGCACACACTAAGTATGTCCAAACTATCCCAGAAAATATGGAGGTGGGCACTCAAGCGGGAACATGTTTCTAACATCCCAAGATGTTCTAAGGGAACTCAATTCTCTGGCAGACACGTTAAGCAGACACCCTCCACCAGAAGAACACGAGTGGCAACTCGACAGATATCCTAAACAAAATATTCTCTCTATGGGGTCACCCCCCACTAGACTTGTTTGCCACAAAGGTAAACGCTCAAAGCCCAGACTTTGTGTCCAGGTTTCCCCACTCAGGGTCCAAGGGGAATGCCCTCTGGATGAACTGGTCAGGGAAATGTGCTTACGCTAGTCCTCCCCACCCCCCACTTCCGACACCACTCCTGGACAGAATAGTGCACAAGATGCACCAGGAACAAGTAACCCAGATCCTGGTTGCTCTGATGTGGGCGAGACAGCCTTGGTTTCTGCATCTGCTCGAGCTGACGATGTGCGACCCTATCAAGCTCCCGTGCCCGTACCACTTGTTGACACAACTCAAGGGGGCATCCCTCCACCCATGCCCACAATCAATAAACTTGGCAGGTTAGCTCCTGAAGTCATAGAGTTTGGCCACTTAAACCTTCCACAAAGGTGTGTGGATATCCTAAAGGAGGCACGAAAACCTAACACCAGACACTGCTATTTTAATATGTGGAAAACGTTTGTGATATGGTGCACATCTCAATCATTAAATCCATTAGAATGTTCTCTAGCTAACATTCTACACTGCATGCTTAACTTACTAGACTCCGGCCTAGTATTCAATTCCTTAAAGGTACATCTGGCTGCCCTATCGGCTTACACCACTTCACAGAACAAGGTGTCCTGGTGGAAAGTCCCTGTCATTAAGGGATTCATGGAAGCAGTATAGAGGCTATACCTCCCAATTTCCAAACCTCCCCCGGGTTGGGATGTCAATGTTTTGCTCTCCAAGCTCATGGGGCCTCACTTCGTGCCTATGCACAAGGCCAGCCTAAAGCATATTACCTATAGAACTGCATTCCTGGTAGCTATCACCTCCATAAGACGAGTCAGTGAGCTACAGGCTTAATCTATACAAGACTCCTTTTTCATCATACACAAGGACAAGGTTGTCCTCCGAACACATCCTAGGTTCTCACCCAAGTTAATATCTATGTTCCATGTAAACCAATCCATAGAACTTCCCACCTTCTTTCAAAATCTATGAAACTCAGCAGAAATAAGCCTCCATAGACTTGATGTACGTAGGGTGGTCTTGTGCTATGTGAACAAAACCCCTAAGGAAAACAGACCAACTCTTTGTTTCCATAGCGCCTGGTAGAGAATGTGATCACATATCAAAGGGTGCCATCTCCAGATGGATAATCAAATGCATACAATTCTGCTATTCCCAATACAAAAAGGTTCTACTTTTACCCCAAGGGCACACTGTACCAGAGGTACAGGGGCTACCTTAGCTTTCATTGCAAACGTCCCTCTAGACGCCATCTGCAAAGCTGCTACATGAAGTTCCATCCATACGTTCACACAGCATTACTGCATTGACACATTCGAAAGCTGATTCACAGGTGGGGCAAGCGGTTCTAAAACATCTCTTTGCTGCTGTACTTTCTAACATCCCACCTCCTTCTCCAGATACTGCTTGCTAATCTATTCAAAGCATGTGATCTAAGCAGATTCTTAAGCTCCAGAAGGGATACATTACTCACCGTAATCGTATTTCTGGTGCTTTTATCTGCTTAGATTCACATGCGCCCACCCTTCCTCGCCTACTGGAGTAGAAGCGAATGGCTGTTTTCTGGGTTATCACTGTTTCTGCTTTACAACATCTGTACTCGCGCTATACTTCATGCAACCTCATGTCAGAAACAAACAATCTGAGGGACCTCGACGCGTGAACGACCATGGGTACAGTACATGTCACACTAGGGATAGTATTACTAATCATGCCCTGTCGACGTCAGTTTTCGAGTTGCGAAAACAAATCTTGTAATTCTCTACGACTTCCACTAGATGGCGGACTATGCAGAGCATGTGAATCTAAACAGATGCAAGCACCATAAACACGATTACGGTGAGTAATGTATCCCATTCATTTTATTGTGTAAACTTTGTAGATCTGTAGTCCCAAAGAGAGAAAGATAATTTTATGCAGAACGCATTTTTTTTTTAAATCTCATCAATACCAAATTACAAGAATAATGCAAAAAGTATTGAACCCTTAGTTATAAGACCAACCAAAGTAGCAAAAGTCCACTAAAACAATACATAATATCTGGATGTGTAAATCAGAAATTTTACTTGAAAAGGGTCACCCATTCTACACCAAACTGTAGTGGCAACCTCTTGGGGGCACCTGCCCGTTTTTCAGAGTCACACATCATATGAATAAAATTACTGGGTTCTGATTTTAGTTATTGTGGTGTGTGGAATTTACTTGTAGGAAGGTTTTGGTGCTTGGCAGAATGTGCTGCTCTCCTGCATATTTGGGGGTCACCTTATAGGTAAGGCAATTGGAAACTGGTCAAACATCTGCAGCACCTTTATGGTTACAAAGAAGGTGCATCTGCTTTAAGCTTGTTGTAGAGGGTAAATGTGTGTGGCGCTTAAATATTATGCACATATAGATTGGCACAATTATTTTATAACAAGCTTGTTAACACTGTTATATGCTGCACTAATGTGTTCCAGCTTCCAGCTGTGCCTCAGTGTTTTGATATCAGGTGCCCCCATCTGTTTATGCCTCCACATATTATTTACGTTTATGCCTCCACATATTTCCATTGTGTTTCTTCTCTGTAGTTTCTTCGTTGCCCCTACTGTATTTTGCGTTGGTTTTACTGCTGTTGTTCACCTTACAATCCAATCCCCACACTACATTTTGCTTCAAGGTGGTCCCTCACTATTTTTCCTACTGCTACATGTGCCCCCACTCACCATCATTTACTTCCAGACATTCCCCGCAGAATTTCGATTCTAGGAAGTGTATGCTTTCCATCCTTTGTGTTCCCCCACTGTGTTTTGTTCCAAGGTGCCTGCTGCTGTGTTTTGATCCGGCGCCCATGCTGTGTGTTGGTCTCTGGAGGTGTGGCGGGGGAGGAGGGGGATAAAATCATATGTCCAAGAGGATGGCAACTTTAGCCGCTTACCTTTGCGCTTCTGCTGCTGCAACACTTATGGGCAGGTATGACTGATTCAAGTGGGACACTAGGCAAGATCTCCAAGACTTTCATGAAAACATTAAGCCAAAGGCACGATCAGTCAAAAAAGGCCCACTCTCCTCCAGTGTGGTCATCAAAACCCCCTTCGATGGGCAGAGAATGCAGACCACCAAACTGTACATGTGCCATACTTGAGTGGTATCCCTGGTCCCAATTTACTGGAATCAGATCTGAGATACAAGCTATCCTCATCAACAAGAGCCTCAACAGTGAATACCTTTTTTTATACAGAGGTTAAGAAACCATTGAAAAGGGCAAAAGAGCAAGACTTGCTAAAGGCATTAGGGCTAGCTTTTGGACGCAGCAATCCTTGGCAGTGGAGCACATGCAGATGTGGATATAGAACGCAGTTACAGGGCATGCAATAGTCCCACCAAGGCATCCAATTTGTACCATCGAAAGTCAAAAACCTTGACCGAGCATCTTCTGTTGTTGTAAATGGAGGTGGCACACAATTTAAAAAGGAGACTATGAAGCAGGTCTCTCCACACATGCAAAGCAGGCATCTACTAGGTCTACTTCATTCTCACAAACATAATGTGTCCAATTCTTGACATCAGGCTGACCACCAGGTTCATCGGGTTACAAAAGTTTCAAATCACAACACTGCTAGTCAACTGAGATTACATTGTACTTAGGAGATGATCATATTTCTATGTTGCACAAACCCTACAAATATCTAGGTTTCAGGAACTGTCATTTTCAGTTCAGGGATCTGCCTTTTGGGAGAACATCTGCACCATGTGTAGTCACAAAGGTACTAGCCGTACATTTACACCTCAAGGGCAAACACTTCTACCCCTACCTGAACGTCTGACTCATAAACGGGAACAATGCCTTTCAATGCTACACACCGGCATAGGAGATCATAGAATTGCTCCATCAATTGGGACTCTCAAACATTCCAAAAAAATACTTTTCGCACTCTTCTAAGTAAAGACCTTTCTGGGAACAGAAATGAACACAAATTGCGAAGAGTTTGTAGGATATATATATGGGGTATCAATCAATGCAGGGAGTTCATCCCCTCCCCCCCAATCTAGAGCACCACACCAATTGAGCAATGACTTAGATTCTTAACGAACTCTGCATTGGATTCATATAACACCACAAACTCCCTCACCCCTTTTGCAATAGCAAGCCAAGAAAATCAGGCCGGCATGCAGAAAGAATATCATTTATTTTCCTTGAATCAATAGGCAAACAACAAACTCCTAATAGAGACAATAATTATCAAAAGGCACGCCACCTTACTCTGTGGCACAAAACCGTTCCTTACTGTCAAAACTCTACATTGCACACAAGTTGAAAACACCAGTTTGTCTTTCAAAATTAAAAATCACAGAATCTCTCAAATACAAAAACTTGTTACGTGTAATTCTGCATCTATGCCCTTGTCACTGACCATCTGCTCAGCAACTTGCCTACATGCCCCCTACAATGTATTTTTAGCTTTCCAAATCAGTCGACCGCCATGCACCCCTTATGAATTACTTCATTACCCTACAGGATTACTTATCCCTGCTGGTTATGTTGGATCCATCTGTGGCCTTTGGTATCCCTACATATTATCCCCACCAAAAATATCGCCGTACATATGGTCGTTTGTCTCGCCATAGGCGATATTTTTGGGGGGGATAATTTTAAAATAATGCAGGGTTTGCGGGGGTGTCCCCCGCAGGGTCCATAGCTCGATATTGCGGCAAATATATGGCGATATTTTTGCGGGGATTTGAACACATGGAACCGTGGCCTTTGATACCGTGGATCATAGTATTCTTCTTTCCTGGCTAAAAAACCTAGTCTGGACCATACTTTTGCTTGCTGCAGTAGTTTCTTTCTCGCTGGCTTCAACGGGTCAAGCTTGATAATTGTTTGGTCCCTAACTAACCCGGAGACCTGTGGAGTTCCCCAGGGTTCACCCCTGTCACCTTTGCAGTTCAATACTTACTTGCAACCTTTGATTAGCATTTTCCATACATTTTATCTACAGTTTCATTCTTATGCTGACAATTCGCAGCCATTGTTCCTGATTGCAACCTCAATGGGTGGAGAAGTGCCTGAATGAGGTACATATGGGAAGGATTTAAATGGATTACAACTTAACCCATGTAAAACCGAGGTAATGCTGTTGAGACCTAAAAAACTGATGATCATCTTCGATCTCCTCCTTCTCTGACACTTTTTAGACTGCCTATCTCCTTAGTTAGGTTAGTAATTTGGGAATTGTTTGAGGGGTTGATTTATCCTCACTTTCCAGATGAATGAAGTGGCATGAACAGTTGTTTTTCTTTTCTGGTTTTGGCTCCTTGGAAATCCCCTCCACTTCATCTCAAAAGAAGAACATCCAATTGGAGTGAAATCCCTCATTAACTCACACACAGACTATGCCAAATCCTTGTACGCATATCTCTCTGAAACTGGTTAATTATCTTTAGAGGGTTAAGCATGCTACCATTTGCCGCATTTTTGAATTACTCAACAGCTCAACTATCACACGATTTTCTTTCTCTTCATTGTCTTACAGTCCACCAGCGCATCTTCATGATCCTGTCTGGTTTTCAAGTGCTTGTATGGTTCGGGCCCGGTTTATCCCCATACCAAGTTCCAGCTTTACCGCCTGCCTAGAGCCCTGTGCTCTTCAAATAAACATCTGTTATACCTGGCTCATTACGAGAGGTGGAAGATGTCTAGTCTGCCCTACATTTTAGAATGTCCTTCCTCTGGAACGAAGTCAGCTGGGCTCCCAGACTCTATTCTGCAAAAATTAAAAACTGCCCTTTATCAATAATTGAATTTCCTCTATACCTACCTTCCTGTCATCTGTTAGTTAAATCTGCACACAGATGCAGGTTTCCTGCCCGGTTCCGTCGGGTATGCGCATTACAAATATTTAAAATCAAATCACCTAGAAATAGACTGCATGTTAGTACCCTTTGTAAGGCATCATGAAGTAGACCCACACAACTGAATACAATTTTGTAGACATTCTTTTATTAACTAAAAGTTGAGGGTTGGAAAACAGCCTAACCTGCCCTATTCTAAGGTGGGATTTCCCTACCTAACTTAAACTAATGAGTCTGTGTCAGGAAGTTCAAAGCAAATGTCTGTCTGTGTCCAAAACCTATACTTGCCCTCAAATTGAATTGTATGCAATGTGTAGGGATGTCGGCATCAAACAAAAAAGTGTTCAAATGAAAGTTCAGAGCTTCTTCCAGCTCTTGTATGGAATAGGGTTTGTGCCTTCCCCAAGGTTCAAACAGTTCACTTAAAAAAGAGGGGTTCCCTTACCCAAGCTTCAAACAGTTCCCCAAAAAGCGCAGTTCCTCAAGATGTTCAATGTTCCAAATAACACAATTCCTTGGGGCACTTCCCAGCTCTTCCATCTGGTTGCCTTTCACCAATTTATAAGTTCATTTTCTCAGTTCTATTCACACAGGCTTTTCTTTATTCAATCACCAAGTGGCTTGCCTCTAGAAGGGTGTATTCGGTCTAGACGCAGTTCTTGGACCACACTGTTCACACATTACAGGTCCCGCAACCGACACACCTTGCTTGCTTCTGCTGCATAGTTTGCCATTGTTCCATCTTCACAATATGGCTTGACTTATTTCTCTTAATTTTTCTTGAAGCATTCACTGTTTTATTAGCTTCCACGTGCAATAACCAACACAAGCGTCCCAGTACACTCTCATGCTAGGAAACTCCGTTTTCACTCTTTGCACATGCCACCATAAGCTTTCCAGTACACACTCCTGCTAGGAAACGTATATGTTGTTCAGCTTCTTTCAATAATGAGCAATAACATCTGCTTAACTCTTGACAATGTTCTCTTGACTCTTAGCCATGCTTATTCCAAACATTCATGTATGGTTGATTTGCTCCCTTTGCTTACTAACATTGCTTTTCCATCTCCGCTTCCTTCCGTTTGCTTTATCCGTTGCAATCCTTTCTCCAATTTGATCACAGTTCATTACTTGCTCATCGCACATATTCAGTATTTGTTTCAAATGCACTTAAATAATGGATTTCAGCCTCTTGTCATATATTGTAAATATCCCCATTAAACCTGTCAGTACACCCCGGTACTCCCAGCACTCCTAGGCTGTCTTACCAATATTGTTTGGAGTTTCCGATGAGTGGTGTGGGGCTGCACAGCATGTCATGCCTCTTGGAAGTGTTCTCGGTCCTGCAGGTCCTCCCACGGCTCCACGGACAGCTTCCTTCTCGCCTGCCGGTCTCGCTGATGCACCTTACTGCTTCCATTACACAGTCAGCCTCTGCTTCACTGGGGGTTCACTCAGCAGTGCTCCTCCAGCTCCTCCCCGGTCTCTCCAGCTGCTTCTCCAGTTCAAAGGGAAGCTCCAGCTTTCCTCTACAGAACTCTCTCACGTCGGCTTGCTTTCCACCTGACTTGCCGATGCACTTGCTCTGAATCCGTCTCCAGCTTCTCCGGGCTTCTTACAGCATTTCCACACGACTGCTCTGGCCTTTGGCATTCCAGTCCCTCTCCTTCATGTCCCTCTCACAGCTCCTGCACTAGCTTTTAAATATCCCACAAGCTGGAGTAGGCTCATGACAACTAGACAGCGTGAAGTGAATTCTGCAGTCTGTTTTTGTTGCATCTTCCTCAACCCAGTACCAAAGTGGTGTTGACTGGGAAACAAGTCATGCACAAGATAGGGAAGGGACTGGGAACAACCTATAAACGCCTGGGGAATATGGGATTCATCTGAAAAGGGAAATGGGGACTACCGTGTCTCACCCAAGGGTGCATCATCACCACTCCCCAAGTCTCCTCCACCCAGGTGATCCTCCCTTGCATATCCACTCCCTGGCCACCTGGGAGGAGGATGGAATTGTATGAACGGACCGAAAAAAAATAATATATCAGAACGCACAAAAAGTCAGAAAAATGCTACCACCATAGGTTTGAACACCAAAAGTTTGAACCTTTGGTGGTAACATGCATTGAAGGTAACTTTAAAAAAAGAAAATTGCGGAGGTGTCCCCCGCAACACCACGCTCACCATACTATACAGTAGTATAGTCAGCGGGGGTTAGAGGGGACACCCCTGCTGCACACCCGACATTAAAAAAAATAAAAACGGGCTGCGGGGGTGTCCCTGCAACACCCCGCTCACTATACTATACAGTATGCGGGGGAAACCCCTGTTGCCTTCTGTTTAAAAAAAAAAAAAAAAAAACAAAAGGACCCTGCAGTGCCGGTTCCAGATCACGGAAGTGAAGGGGAACTGGCGCTGCAGGGACTCAACGTGCAGAAAAGGTACGCAAGGTTTGTTTATGGTGTGGGTGGGGGTGGAGGTTTGGTTGTGTAGGGGTTTTGAATGTGTATTTGCATGGGAAATGTATGAACTTTTTCGGCAAAGGGTGTCCTATGTCGATAGGCGTCGGGTCAATGTCCCTCGAAGGCCTCCGTCGAGGGCAACGTCACAGGATGTTATAAATAGGACGCACGGCGCCCGTAGCCTCAGTTCAGTTTTTTCTGCGAATGCGTTACCTTCATGAGACTCAGCGTGCCTCGTGTGTTCATCATTACGATGTCTTTCTCTTCAACCCCTGGGACTCGGCGGTCTGGCTTCAAGACCTGCCGGGACTGCAAGTCGAAAATGTCGCTCACCGACCCCCACCGCATTTGTTTTTGGTGCCTGGGAGAGTCGCACGACACTGCGGAAGGGGAAGCTCCAGGTTGCGCTTTGAAACGCGTTGTGTATAGGTGCTATATAAATAATCTATCGTATCATATATCGGGTAAGTAGGGGCTCTAAGCCTGTTAAGTCCTGAGCATCCAAGTCCAAGGGGGTTTCCACCAACGACTTGAGGGGCGACTCTCTGCGTCGGAAGGCGTTTCTGGGAACTCTGTCCTGGAGTGGTTCCCGCCACTTGTCTTCCTCATCCCGGCACTCTAGGAAGCGCTGTTACCCGTCGCCTTCCCTGTCCTCCGTGGAGGATAGTGCCTCGAGGAAGGTTACGTGCCCTACAGGGTCCTCGACTCCGGAGGAATGGGCGGCGTTTAAACAATCAATGTTGGCGATTTTTCAATCGCAGGGCACAGGTCCGGTCGCGCCTTCTGACGAAGCCGGCCAGGATCGGTGTTACACTCACCTGGTATCCACAGGGACGCCACCCAGCCGTTTTACTCGCTGGTATGCTTCTCAGCTTTGCCCTGATGTGGTCTGCGGGGAAGGTTCTGCCTGAAAATACAGGAGGACTGTTTTTAAGACTGACCGACTGGGGTAAGTATCTTCCCTCCACCCCCGTATGATTTCAGTCCCTCTGGTGCCATCTCCTCACCTTGTGGTAGAATTAGGCGTGCTCTCCGTCCTGCCTTCTTTGCAGGGGCCCGTTGTCTTTCATGGGTGAGTGCGGTCCAGTTACTTCACTGACGCCGGCCCGTTTGATATTGTTCAGGTAGGTCTTATTGCTGTTCTTTAGTTTTGTTGCTATCCTGCATGCCTTTCTTTGTTTAAAATGTCTTTTTTCTCCCTTAGGTATGTGGAGCTTCAGCGCTGCGAACTGGCTTGGTTGAGCCCCGCTGGTAAATGATGGCGCATTAAGAGCGTTATGATGAGGTAAGTAAGCGCTATGCGCAGCGCTGCGAAGTCTTGCCTTTGCTAACCTGTGTTTTCTTTCCTTGTAGGTCGCGGTGTTCTTCAGCACAAGTGGAATGTCCGGAGGGTGCCAGCCGAGAGGCGACCAGCCAGGTAAGCCTTTTGAGCAGTTAATTTGTGAATGTCTCTACTGCTTTCTTTAATGTTGGCTCTATCTTCCTCTTTCAGGTCGTTCTGTCCAGGAGGCGTGCAGATTCAAGGAAGTTGTTCTCAGTAGCTGCGAGTTTTTAAAGATGAAGACTGTAGATAAGATGCTGCTGCTAATGATGTTCCTTTTGTCTCCTTGCAGGTTCTGCTTCTCCGCGGTTCGAGGGAATAGCTGGACACGGTGAGCGTCACGTTGCAAGCTGCAAAGTAACGCAAAGCGTGTTGTCTTGCTTGGGTGTGGTTTAAATAGCCCCAACAAAATAGTCCAGGTAAAGTAGTCCCTAGGCTACCACACCCAAAACACTAGACCGCATAGCTTGGTTCTTAGGAACCAAGCTATGTGGATGCCTCCATGTTGGCTGACAATACAATAAAGTAGTTCCCAAGCATATTGTTTTTCATGGTGTATGAGCCGTACGATGCCATAGGCGCCAGGACGGGCCCCATGAGGGCTTTTGAAGAGGATGCCAGGCTCTAGAGGCCCGATTCCTGACTCCACCTGGCCAATGGGTTTGCCAGAGGGGGTTTTGGACGAGGGTTGTGACAATCGGTCTCGTACCATGGTTCGCACGCCTTCGGGCTTGGGTTCACAACGCGACTCACATCGGGAACCTTCGAGTCCCGTACAGACAAGGAATCGAAAAGTCGCAAGAGACGTGTCTCTAGGTCTCGGTCCTCGTCCCCAGCGAGACGGTAGTTACCTACGGAGGGCTCGATGCCGGCATCGAATCAGTCGGTGCTGTGTCCGTCCAACTCGGACGTCAACGCTTTATCATCATACCAGCCCACTGCATTGTGGGCACCTGTGTCAACGTCGACGCAGAAGCCCTCGGCGACCATGACGTCGAGGTTGTCAACGCTCTCGACGTCAAAGCCTTTGGGGATTTTTTCTCAAAATTTGCCTTTGGAGTACCCGGATATCGTGGTTCCTCCAAGGAAGGCTATGGTGAAGTCGGTGAGGCCAGTTTTGAACTCCAGGCCCTCTTCTGTCACCAGACCTGGGTTTCATCTCCCTTTGGCTGACATTTATGAAGAGGAGGAAAGGTCTGAGTTTGAGGACCTGGTGAACCTGCTGATGCTCCACATTTTCTGGAGACAGTCAGTTGGAGGAGTTGAGGCAGACCCTCCATGATGCCAGTGGGTTGGACACTTCCCCGCAAGTGGAATTTGGTAGACCTGAGCCTGGGGCTCATGCGGAGACTTCATACAGGGTGCTCATGGCGCGGGTCTCGGAGTATCTGGACTGGTCCAGTCCTCCTGAAGACTTTGTGCAGGATGATGTAACGGACATCTTAGATCAAGGTCCGTCCTCTGACCCTGTTTTGCCATTTCATCTTACCTTGCAGAAAAGGGTGGCAGCTGCTTGGCAGTCCCCGGAATCTCCTCCAACTGTTAATAAGTCTTTGACCAGAAATACTGCCCTTCCGTTAGTGATCCCGGCTATTTATCTACTTGCCCCACTCCCAAGAGTTTGGTGGTTCAGACGACTATGGCCACCTCAAGGCAGACGGCGTACCCTACCATCCCTCTGGATACGGACGACAAACGCTTGGAAGGTATTTTCTGCTGGGAGCATGGCTGAGCATATTCCTGAGGGGGAAGAAAAGGATGGGATCCTTGCTCTCGTGCAAGACGGCAAGGATGCCATGTGCAAATCCCTTGGGTTTGGATACTGCCGACAGTGTTAGTCGATCCATGGCTTCGAGCACCGTTATATGCAGATTTGCGTGGTTGCGGAAGTTGAGGTTTGCTCTGGATGTGCAGGCCGGTCTTCTGAACATGCCGTTTGATGGCGCACATTTGTTCGGCAGCAAGGCTGAAGAGAGCCTTGAGAGGTTGCAGACCTCAAAAGGTGCGGCAAAATCTCTGCCTTTTCGTCCTAGGGGACAGCAGTGGAGGGGAGGTTCTTTTCATTACTATTTCTCCTCTGGTAGGATGAGAGGGGCCGCCAGTGAAAGGGGCCAGCGAAAAAGTACCCTTGGTGGTCGGGGAAATCGTGGTGCCAAACCCGCTCAGGCAGCTGCCTCTTTGCCTTCAGGCGCTGCCGCAGCCGCTTCCAGACAGTCATGCGGCCATGTCCCATGGTTTGCCAGTTGGGGGCAGACTGTCTCAGCATCTCGAAGGGTGGCGGGCCATTACTTCAGATGCGTGGGCTCTGGATATCATAGCTCACGGCTACTGCCGTCCCTTCCTTCAGCAGCCTCACGACAGTCCACCAGGAAAATGTCTTTGAAGCTTCCGGATCCGCTCCTTGCGCAGGAAATCTTTTCCCTGCTGGAGAAAGGCGCTATAGAACTGGTGCCTGTAGCGGAGAGGAACAAGGGATGGTATTCCCCTTATTTTTTGATCCCAAAGAAAGTCCGGGGGTTGAGACCTATCATGGACTTGTGTGTGTTGAACAAACTTCTCTGGAAGGACAAGTTCAAGATGGTCACTCTTTCTCAAGTCCTCAAGGCCCTTCAAGTTCAGTATTGTTTGGTGTCTCTGGGCCTCAAGGATGCTTACTTCCATGTGCCGATCCATCCCGCGCACAGGAAGTACCTGAGGTTTGCGGCTGGTGACTCGCACTTAAAGTTTCGGGTCCTGCCGTTTGGATTGACCTCCGCTCGAGGGTCTTCCCCAAGCTCATGATGGTGGTGGCAGCGTAACTCAGGCGAGGGGGGATTCACGTCGACCCCTACCTGGACGATTGGTTGATCCAGGCACGCTCTCCAGAGCAAGCGCTGAATCATCTCGGTCTCACCTGCCGCACCCTCCACAGGCTGGGCTTCTCCCTGAATTTCAAGAAGTCGCATCTGACTCCTTCCCAACAGATCCAGTACATCGGGGCTGTGTTAGACACGTCCTTGGGGGAAGTGTTTGCCTCCCAAGGTGAGGGCTCATTACATTGTGCATATGGTGGACAAGTTTCAACATGCAGAGAGTCTCCCGGCTTTCAAAATCTTAAGGTTGCTCGGCCTCATGGCATCCGGCATTTTTCTGATGCCAGAGGCCAAGTTGCACATGAGTTCCCTGCAATGGGTCCCCAAGATGCAGTGGTCGCAGTTCTCTGGCAAGATGACGGATCCCGTTCAGATTCCACTCTCGGTCTCCCAGGATCTTCTGTGGTGGGCCAACAAAGGGAACCTGATGAGGGGGGAACTGTTTTGGCAACCGTGGTCAGAGGTAACTGTAGTGACGGGCGTTTCCCTCACAGGATGGGGAGCTCATGCCAACGACTTGACCGGCAGCGGTCGTTGGTCTCCGTCGGATTCCAGACTCCACATCAATCTGTTAGAGTTAGAGGGCCATCAGGCTAGCGCTGAAGGTGTTTCTGCCCTCTATACGGGGGAAGAGTGTCAGGATCATGACGGACAACAATGTGGCCATGCATTACCTCAACAAAAAAGGGGGGTAGGGTCACTCCCACTGTGCAGAGACAATGCAGCTCTGGTTCTGGGCCATCCAGCAGGAAATTTTGATTTCAGCAGTTCATCTGGCCGTAGACGAAAATGCGGCGGTGAACGCTCTGAGCAGGCAGAGCAGGGTCTCCCACGAGTGGGAGTTGGCTCAGGAAGTCTTTCAATAGATCTTCGCCCTTTGGGGAACCCCGCAAGTGGATCTCTTCACCACCAGTATCAACCAGAAGTGCGAGAGATTCTGCTCAAGGGAATTTCCTCCAAGAGGAGCCTTAGGAGACGCGTTCGTAGTGGATTGGTCAGTCCCACTGTTGTACGCGTTTCCTCCCGTCCCCGTCATTACTCAAGTGTTGCAGAGGTTCGGCTCCCACATGATCCTCATTGCTCCAGATTGGGCCAGGAGAGCGTGGTACCCGGACCTTCTAGAAATGTCCATCTGCCCTTCACGCCGCCTTCCCTACCGAGAGGATCTGCTTTCGGGCGAGGGCGGGGGATGAGGGCGGCGTCAGGTTCTCCATCTAGAGGTCAAGACGCTCAACCTTCACGCTTGGTATCTGAAAGGTTGAGGTATAAGGATCGGGACCCTCCCGGATGACGTGATGGAGGTGTTGCTTTCGGCCAGGCGGCCTGCAACTAAATCCCTGTACCGTTGCCGTAAGTTCTGCGACTGGTGCAGAGATCACAATGTTGATCCTCTTCAGTGCTTCATTCCTGTGGTTTTGTCTTACTTACTTTCTTACTACCATTAAAGGCATAGTCCAGTAAAAAATGTTATTGTCCCTACAGGTCGGCCATGTTTTTTTAAGCCTAAGTGGCTCGATTTTAGAAAACTTTCCTATGGACCTGACCCGAGTTTTCGTCCATTAAACGCACGCGAAAACAGGCACCAGGGAGCCGCCATTTTGTGATAATCCTATCACTTGGCGCCTCACCCTGGCTGACCTGCTTCTGCGGCACTAAATCAATTCCCCCGCCCCTGAGCGTGACATTATCAAAACATTCATATTCCCCGCCTCTCTCTGTGACATTACTGTGCTGCGTAGGCAAACGCGCCCAGTCGTCTTCTACGCGACTCCACACAGAACCCGGAAACCAACACAGACCATCTCACAACACAGCGCGCCACAATTCGGAATATGAAACTGTACTTTAAAATCAAACAGCAACACGGTACATTTGGTAAAGTACATTTATTTGACATTAAATGTTTAGAGAATATTCAGCAATTGCCATATGAACTCCGAAAGCCATTTATTTTCTTTTATCTGTATCCGCAATGGTACACAGGGTGTTGCTTTTCGTTAAAAGAAGCACTTTGGAAGCACGGTGAACCGCAAGGCTGTTCCATCAACTAGGCACTAGTCCATCGTAAAGGTTCATATGTTGCTTCTAGCCACTAGTACAGCGTAAGGGCATGTGGGTCCTTGGCGATCGTCCCATAAAATTGTCAGTATGCTCCATTTGTTCACACGAAGCTGCAGGTGTCTGACGGAAAAAAACGTCTGCCGGTGTCTCAAACCGATGACAGTAGCAGAAGGGGAGCAAATACCTGTTATGAAAACAAAAAAATTATAATTAGTCTCGCCAGCCGATCTTCATTAATATTACTCATTTTATTTATTACGGCCGACCAGAAACTATTTGCTTGCAAGGATAGTTCAATGGCAGTATGTTTGGTTCTAAAATCAATGCGAAAACTAAATAAATCGAGGCCAACACACAATGAGAAACGACAGTTAGTCTACATGCGTGTGGAATGATATGATATATGATATGGCATTTGTAACGCACCTATACACAAGTGTTTCAAGGCGCGACAAGGCAGGGGGGGGAACAAGGGCAGACAGACGACGATCCTACTAGGCCAGGTGTCTTTCAGATCGCGCATGGGGAAGGGGAGAGGTGGGTAAAAGTGCTGTACATGGTTAGTAGAATACAAGATAAATAGGGCCAGCTGGTGGCAAGTGCAAGGTAAATGCTGGGAGAAAGGGCCTACAGGATACAGAGACAGTCCTGTAGTGCAGGTAGGCAGTGCAGGGAAAAGTGGCTGGGCCAAGGACCGAGATCGGTGAGACCAGTGGACCTGCATGCCCATGTGCACACTACGAACACGTTTTCCTTGCTTTCCCTAGCTCTTCATTCATTCATTTATTCATGCATCCATTCATTAATTCTTCATTCCGGTATAAAAGCGTCTAAATTTACTCACATTAGATTTGAAATTTCAATTGTGTCTCTTAGTAATGCAGTCTGTAAAACGGACCGTGCTCTTGACAACGATTTTTCGTATACTGAACTAAAATGAAACTGTCTAGTTTCTGAATTTTCTGCCTGATCGTCTCTTACGTTATTGCGCACCCCCTTCAAATGAAGTTCTTTTGGCATGGTCCCTGTCTCAAGGTCAAAAAACAATAGACCCTTATACTTCCAGTGCGACTTGTGGGCCTTTTCTGGGCTCAAACTGAAAATCAAAGCCGCTGTCCTTCGCATTATTTATTTGCAACATCACGTAGTAAAGGCATCTGTGAGAACTTGAAGTTTAGAATCCCTCTATGTAGTGCGCCTCAATGTGCAAATGCGAACTGGATTCTCTCCCAAATGCCACGGCCCGCTTGGCACGTTCTAAGGCCCCCAATTATGTCCCTGTTTTCTGCAAGCTTTGCAGCCCCAAAAAATCATAACTATGGAGACATTTAATTTTTGGCGGAAGGTCAGGGAAAGTATAAAGTACCACAGGAGTTGAGTTAAAAGTGAGATGTATTGTTTGTTTTATTATTTGCAATACGCAAGCCTCCCCTCCGTTAACAGTGCGCAGCATTTACATTTACATGAGATGAGACATGAGAAAAATATATACATACACATATGAGGTGAATAGAGAGAATTCAAAGATGACACCCAGCTTGTTCGCCACCCATGATGGTGAAGGTAAGGGTTAGGGTTACAGGTACACTGTACAATAACATTTATTTACAAAAAGACAATCGTATTGCAATTATTTAAACCGGGATTTGTACTTCACAACCAGCTGTGCTGCTGGTGGACATGGCACAGTTGCAATGTTCGGTGGCAATGGACCACTGCTCTGCACAGAAACGTCCAAAATTCCATATCTGTGCTTCTCTAACACAGCAACAATAAGGCCTTTCACAAAGTCGAACTGCATTTCATCATAGACTGGTTTGATCACCCATTGCTTACTTCGTTTTGAAAACACCTTAGTGTAGCGAGGCATCCTTACTTTACCCCTAGTCCTAGATTGTTCACGTCCGACATTGCTGTTATGGGCCAAGACCGCTAGTAGAGTGTGATGTTTCATGCCCCAAAAGCTAAAATGCAAGCGCTTTGGCCTGTACTTTAGGCACATATTGTGGCGCACCTCCAAATCTCCTGTGTGACAGAATTCTGTCAGTCCTCTCAAATCTCTTGATAGAGTTTTGTCGAAAACAATCTTCTCAATGGCTTTGTGTGTCGGTGAAGATGGAATCAACCACTTCTTCTTCCGTGCCTCCTCTGGGGACAGAGGGCTATGTTCACATTGGTGGAAATGTAGGTTTTCTGTCCAGCGGTGAACGTTGGTACAGTGGTGCATCAGTGACCGCCATTTTTCAAGTAGTATTTCCACTGACCCGTCACAAGTTTTTGAGCTCCACCAAAGATGGTTGGTGATAGACTGGGACCACTGCAAAATACTTTCAAAACCTTTTTTTTTTTCCTGCAGCTGAGATTTTCTTACTGATTGATTAGCAAGATGCCATACGTCAAATTGATGTTTAATATGTTGGAACTGCTCTCTCATTGTCTTGGCAATTGAAACGTGTCTGTCCGTGGCTGAGGTCGATGTGCATTCTCCTCGATTGTAGATATTCCACTGATTTTATAAATCCTAGTTTCTCCATGGCCACTGAGGATGTACATTGTGTTACCTGCACGACCACCGAACTCACAATTTTCTTACTATCCATGTCCTGAAAGTGGTAGGTGCAGTACTTGGCAGAAAATCCAGGGCTGTCGCACTATCCATCGCCAGCTAGCCTGAATCGTCTGCCTTCGAATGTACTTGCTAGAGACAATTGTTCAATTTTCCAAGCATCACTAATGGCCGGAAACAGATAATCACATTGGTATATGTAGTACAGCGATTTAGAAATGAAATGGAGTCCCACAAACTGAAAGAAAGCCTCTAACTTTCTAAAACTGGAGCCACTAAAAAGTGATGCAGCTGCACACAGTAGATTGCCTGCTGGCATTTTCCCCAGCATCGTTTGTGCAGACCATGAGAACTTATGATTTAATCTACAGGCGGCATTTATTTTGATGTTGCTGCCTTTTATTTGATGAGTCACATTAATCAATGGCTTCCCACATACTTTCCCTCTAACTGAGGGACACATTTCAGCATACTTATAATTTCCATCCATTTCCATCAAACCACTGTCGAATACAATGTATTTGCTCTCTTTCATTAGACTGTCATCCTGCGTCAATGTTGTTTCGGCCTGTGACGTTGCGGAGATTTCAACACATTGGAAAGTAATATCGCTGATATCAAGTTCTGATGCGTCTATGGATGCTGTGGCTGGTTCATTCTCTGTCATTTCGACATCTGTTACTTAAACATAGATCGGAAGGACCTGGTACAGTTTACAAGCTCTCATGCCGGACTTCCCTCGACAACCCCCCAACCTGGCAACTGCTGCATAATGCCATACAGGCGCAAGGCGAAGGCAGGCTGGTGTCGCAAATCTACAAATCAATCATCACTGATACGACACCTAACCTTATCCAAGCAAAGACCAGATGGGGGGGAAGGTGCCTGCACAGGACAATACCAGATGAGGACTGGACCTATATCCTGAAACAGACACAAAGAATAGCTCTCAATTCTCGCCTTAAACTAATCCATTTTAACTTCCTCCACCAGACCTATTACACACCAGCAAAAGCTAATAGGCATCACCCTGAGGCGGCTGCAAACTGCGAGAGATGTGGGGCACAACCAGCAGACTTCGTACACCTCGCATGGGACTGCCCCGAAATAATACCATTCTGGAGCCAAGTCTTAGAGACGACAGCGACAATAGTTGGAGAGGAGATACAACCGAGCCAAACAGCAGCCTTACTTGGCATGACAAATCTACTCTCCGCCCCGACAAGGAAATTGGCAGGACTCCTGTTGACACTAGCCCGTAGGAGAGTGGCCATGACCTGGGGCCGAGGCCCCCCCCAACAATCTCCGCCTGGCGCAAGGACATTCTTTACTGCCAGGATGTGGAAACGGACTTTGTCAAATCATTACCCTTACATGACCGCCCACCAGACATCTGGGGCCCACTAGTACAAATCCTGCTAAATGAGGCGGAGGAGGCACCTGACAGTCGAACAGACACTCCTGACACAGGAACAAGCCGGCTGTGAAGACACAGACATAGTAGCACCACCTCCATGTCACAAGAAACCGGAACAAGGCAACACAACCGAAGGAGTCACAAAATTGAACGAGGAGACGGAGGGGGGGGGATAAGGGCGAGTGGGACATGGCGCAGAGTTAAGTCCACCCTAATGTGGGTGTGTAGATGTTTTGTGTTTAAAAAAAAAAACCCAAAAATAAAGGTTTTAAAAAATAAAAACATTGATCGGAGAACACAACAATGTCGACAGGTTTTCGGGTGGCAATTTTTTGGCGGGTGTAGATTGTGTGAATTGATCTGCAACTACTTCAGAGCTATCTTCAATACATACAATATCATCTTCTTGTGGTGGTGCGGTCGCACTGTAGCAATGGTCCAATGTAACTTTGCTGTATTCTCCAAACACAGTTAATTCATGTTCTGGCCATTGGACATGAGCATCTCGAGCCTCAACACGCCGCGCCTCAATTAATAGTCCCTCCATAGTGTACATGGTCTGGCAAGCAACATCTCTCATTCGCTTCACTGTCTGTGTATGTATAGTTCTGACACCCACGGGTAACTAGAGGAGAGATTGGAAAAGGGATGTTCAGTTTAAACACAAGATAAAGTGTAGTCCAATTGACTAGAAAAAAACATAAAATAGTCCCCAACACAAACATTTTATTAAAGTTATGAACTGTTTGTAACTAACCTTTTTTGGGTTTTTTTTCTTTGCAACTTTTTTGACTCGACCTTCAACATCTGCACGCTGTAGCTCTGATTCGTTTCCGCATGTCCTCCCTTCCTCTTGCGCTGCAACTATATTTTCTGTATCCGCATAGACCGCACGGAATGAGGCTCCATCGTCTCCCTGAAACATAGTACTTTCATTACTATGTATCAAAATATTGTTAGCATAAAACACACGTGAGGACGAACACACAGGTACATCTCAATAGCCAAACATGATTTAAACATTGTGTGCAACAATCAAACGACAAGTATTCGACCAGTGATGATCTATTTCGATGGAGCTGTCAGTATCCATACCTCTGCTCTGCATGGACTGCCATGAATGGTTGTAGTGGAGAGGGGGCATCAGCATCTCCCTGAAACACAGTACTTGCATTAGTATGGTTTTCAATATTGGAAAAATAACACACACTTGGGGTCGACGGCACAGGTACATATAAAGAGATAACCACAAATGATGCATTGTCTAAAACAATCAAGGAAAATGTAAATATGCAGATTTCATCGACTTATTTCTCCGATTCCTTTACATCTGCATCATCAAAATGGGATGTTGTGATTGTAGTGGAAGCTCCGTCGTCTCCCTGAAACACAGCACTTGCGTTAATAGGGAAGAAAGTATAGCAAATGGAATCACATTATATGATCACGCATGATGGAGCTGTCAGTATCCATACCTCGTGCTGCTGAAGAATATCTATGGATGTTGCAAATGTAGTGCCACTTCCGAAAGCTGTTGCGCCGATTCGTATACGCATGGTCCCGCTTCCACTTCCCCTGGAATTACTTGAATGTCAGGCTCTGCATCAAGTGCAGGGGTTGACGCTCCCATGAACTGCCTGAAACATAGTACTTGCATTAGTGAGGATTACAATAGTGAAAACATAACACACACCTGGGGTCGACAGAACAGGTACATATCAACTGCTAACCACGAATGAAACATTGTGTAGAACAATCAAACGACAAGAATTCCAGCTCTGATGATGACGCTCGATGGAGCTGTCAGTATCCATACCTCCTGCAGGTGAAGAACATCTAGAAACGTTGTAGATGTGGCGGACGCTTCAGCATCTCCCTGAAAGACAGTACTTGCATTAGTATGGATAACACTAATTATAACTGAAAACAAACACCAGTGGACGATAACTAAGGTGTATATCAATTGGAAAGCACTAACCAAACATTCAGTAAAATAATTACACGATAGAATAAAACTATTACTTCACATGCATAAAACAAGTCTGTAGCGGATTAGCCTAGTAAGATTACCTGATACGCGCTAGAAGTGGTTGATAACTGCGACCACGTCAAGGATGTAGAATGTTCTTGTTTCAGATGCAAGGGATAGTCGAGAAGTTGTAAAGGTAAATTAATGATTGATAATGAAATGCCAATATTAAAAATAGCCATGTAAGGCGACAGAATACTTGAAAAATGCTCAATACAGCACAGTTCCCCGTTCCCATATATATACATTGCGTTTGTGGGTTATGAAATCGAAAAAGAATATATTGATAAATGTCATTATTCAAAAAAACTATACACTCATATCAAAATCGAAATTATTACAAGGGATAGAACACCTACAATATCAATTAATCCATTCGGCTACCTACACACTACCGCAAGGCCTAAAGCTAAATCCGGACACTTGACTCACCGGTGGCGGAATGTGGACGAATAGAGTGGGAATAGCGTTTTCGAGCAATTTCAGTGTTGCTCGCTGTTTATTCTTCTTTGTTACCCAAGATGTTGTGTACATGTCCAAGGAAAAGTGCCGGCTGCAGATGCGGTATTGATCACCCCTCTTGTCCTGTAAGACTTGTTGGACTCTACTTTCCAGCTCATCCAGTGGATATCCGCAATGCCTGACCCATTCTCTTATTCAATCAACATTTTTCGGGAATACATGCATTGTAGTGCCTTCAGATTTCGCATGGGTCTTCGAAGGGCAACCGCTAATCGAACAGGCAGGCATTGTTGATCAATCTGAAAAGTAAATATCGACATTATTATACAATCTTCAAGAATAAAGATTTAATACAAAAGTAAATGAATCCTACAATGATCAATGCAAGGTTTGTTTTGGTCGCAGGAACTATACCAGTTCATTATGTGCGGCTTAGTATTTGCATAAATTGCAGAAATGTACAAATGATGTGACTAAAATCGGAACATATGACTCGTCCTTTGGATGTTCTGTCTTGAACGAGAAGGAAACATGCTTACATTATAGACTGGACCCCCAAAGGATGCAATTCGATGACAATAGACATAGATGAAAATAAATAGATCTATTGATAGCATAGCAATGGAAACTCAAGTCAATAGCAATGAGACCAATGAACATAGCACTATTGTGTACTCTACTCGCAAATAGATAGAAATTTAAAAATCTGCGAAATATGACTAGGATACATGGCCTTACCTTGACCAACAAACAGTTGGATTCAGCAAGCAGATCAGTATGTTGCAGGAGAATAGGTGGGTGGCCACAGGTAGCACACTGATGGGTTTGCTCTAAGCGGTCACAGAAGTTCACGGATAGCACGACGACGAGCAGATTAGCGTAGATCTCAGTGGTTGCCAGGTAGCACGTTCAGGAGTTGACTTGCAAAGCACAAAGATGTTCTCATGAGACATATCAAGTGGTTTATAAAGTATTAGAAACAGGGGTGTGTTTGTGAATGAATGACGTATGTATGTCGTGGTATTAGGGGGGTGCCCTGCTTCAAGGGGAGGCCTGGCTGGAGACACGGGATCTGAGGAGGCCATGTGACCGATGGCCCCTTGGCGTGGGATACCTTTTGAAGTGTACATGCAGTTTGGCACCTTGGCCTTTTGTGCCCGTGACAGCCCCCCATGCCAGCGCTCATCCAATGGCGCGAACCGCCTTTGATAGTATATCGTTGCTTATCAATAAAAAATGCCACATACCGGAGATTCTTGTGAGCACAGACCCACACTTCAACCGGTGTATTATAGTGGTCAAGACCCTAAGGCCTGTATAATCCAATGGTAATTATAAAAGTCACACATATATCTATACTAACAGAGACATAACCTACTGAAAGACTTTGAACAAGTGTTATTTAGTGCATGCATTATCGAGAATGTTATTTTAGCTTAGATAGATAGTGACCACCCTGCTTCACACCGACCAGACCTTCACCCATTAGGAGCACAGATGTCTGACGTCTATTCTTGAATGGAGACACACTTGATTCATTTAAAAAATCGAAACAACCGTTGTTAAAATATATGTGGTGTTTTATTTTGTATCTTATTTTCATGACACAAAAATAAAATACTTTAAAGATTATACAGGTCAGGTTGCAGCACAGCGAGAGAAAATCCCCTGTACTGACCGCTGTCACTCGGGAACGTTTCTCTTATGGCACGAACGGCACAGGTGGGTATCACTCTTCGAACGCAGTGTCCAAACCTCCCGTGGAGCCACCATGTATAGGAACGATAGGCCACCAGCCTGTACCACCTGTGAAAAGGAATGAAACAAACTGTTTTTAAATGACAAAGATAAGTTTAATAAATGTTTGTTGTCAATGACAATTCTTGTAACTAATGGCATTCTGCATGGACAAATGCTATCTAGACAATGCACACTATTGAACGACTTTCATGTGTTAGTATGATATGAATATATAATTTTGGATATAGTAGAAGACCATGAAATAGGAGTGGCATGACAAACAGAGTATACTTACTCGTTACTCGGATTACGAGGACGAACAGTTGCGCGAAGTTCGTGCATAAGCACCATCATTATTCTCCAGCATGGGGTCTGGCATGGATTCACATGCTCATGAATATTCCCCGTCGTCAGGCTGGGAATCCTCGGTAAAGAAAAAACCAGTATCAGTTTCGTTTCTGATCTGTCTTTCGTAGTAATAACCAATCACTGGTCTCTGCGTCATACTGACCACAGCCAATGACTGCCCTCTACCTAAGCACCGCCTCTGGCAGCCATCTTCAGATTTTTACCGCACGTTCATGTGTTGGGATCCTCGTGCTATTGCTCTCGAGCGTTAGTGGTATTTTTCGCGCTTTTTCACAAAAAACTTCAATTCTTTCGGTCAAAAGAGCCTCAAGCTCCACCGATCCTACATCCGATCAACGGGGACCCGTGTCGGATTCGTCTGTGCCCCTCAAGGGTGAAGATTTCGTCGAGCTACACTTCGGAGGACTCCAGAAGCTTCTCAGGCCCGGTCTCGGAGATGGCCCAGGAGAAGGGAAGCTCGACGCCCGGAAAGCTGTTCAGGGTCTGCCCTGGATGCCAGCTGCAGAACGTCTTTAAGGAAGACGAACACTCTTTCTGCCTTTACTGCCTTCATGAGGACAAAACGCACGTGGAGAAGGACTGTGCGTTTTGCGGCAACATGTCGGAACGGACCATGAAGGACCGTCATCAACGTCTCGCCAACTGGCTGGAGGGTAAGAGCCCGTCTGGCGAGAAGAAGAAGAAATCCGAGCGGTCTTCTAAGACCTTTGAGGGCGCCCCGGCGACGGGGGCCCAACATAAGGCCAAGCACCGCGAGTCCGCTGGCACCGGGAGCGCCGAACGGTCGGGCTCTACGGGCGCCAGGCAGGGCGCACCCTCCCCGGCACCATCAACCACGAGCCAACGCTCTGGGTCGGGTAAGAGGAAGGCCGAGCACCCGGCGAAGCTCCTGGAGAGGCCCCGGTCGAGCTCTAAGGCAGAGGAGGAGCGTGGCAGTGCCCCCTCCCTCAAGGATAAGGCGGTGAGCGCACCTAAGGTGGTGAAGGCCTTGATCCATCCGACCAAGCCCTCTATCGAAACGGTCGCGGCGGCCCTGGCTCAGCCTGTGGAGGCTGCGCCAGTGGTGGCGACCTCAGGGCCCAGAATCTCCCTGCCTCCTCGGAGGGAGTCTTCTTTTGTGCCCATCGATAGGACCCCCGTGAAACCCTCCGTGGGGAAGAAGGGGGGGCAGGGCGTCGTCGTAGATTCGGCCTCAACCTCAGAAGAGGAGCTGATCGAGGTCTTAAGCCACGGCCTAGGCGTGGAACAAGGCCAGCCCGTCGGAATGGACCCCGACGCGGGTGACGACGACGACATCGTCGAGGATACCGACGGGGCCCCTGCTCGCCCGTCGGATTCCCCTCTGCCAGCGCCGCGAGACAACTCGGCGGCCATTTTGTTGGCCATACAGTCCTTATGCACCGAGATAAGGACGAGGCTACCGTTACCGACGGAGGAACCTCTCCCGTCGGGGGATCCAGAACCGGGACCTTCTGGTGTTCCCCCTACCAAGAAAAGAAGAATCCATCCTCCACCTCCTTTTCAACCGTCGCGCCCCGTCCAGCCCTCCTCCCCGTCCACCCGAGGGGATGATACGGGGACTGACACGGCAGCGACGGGTACGGACGACGAGGCATACGACGAGGATTTTCCGTCGTCGCCCCCCACCAGGGCTTCTCCGCCCGACGAGATCGGATCTTTCCACTCCATGATCTCCAGGGCTTCCGAGCTTTTCCAACTCTGCCCTGAGGAGAAGAAAAAGGAAGGCTTCCTTTATCAGCGGCGCGAGGCCAAGAGGAAGACGGTCCTCGCAGTGCCTCTGTTGGACGACATTTGGGATGAGGGCCTTTCCCTCCTCAAGAACTCTTCCACTACGCCAGCTAGAAGAGACCGGTACGAGAAAAAGTACCGGGTCCCGGACACGGCCCCCCTATGCCTCCGGGCGCAGCCTACCCCAGACTCCGTCGTCTCCGCGGCAGCCAGGAAGAAAGCGGGGGGGGGTGCGGCCTCCACATCGACTTCCCCGCCGGACGGCGAGGGAAAGAAATTGGATGCTATGGGACGTAGAGTCATCTCGTCGGCAGCGACGACGATTAAAGCGGCCAACGCCTTGGCTATCGTGGCCCGCTACGACAGGGAGCTCTGGTACAAGATAGCTCCCCTGCTGGATTTTCTGCCGGACGACAAGAGGGCGGAGGCCCTTGAGATCCTCCAGGAAGGTGAAGTGGCTTCGGACCACGCCATCACCGTGGCGACGGACATCGCCGACACTGGGTTCCGCCAGCTGGGCAACGGCGTTTGCCTTCGACGTCGTGGATGGCTCAAAGCTACGGACTTTCGGCAGGACGTCCAGACCAGAGTCCTGGACATGCCCTTCGACGGGAACAACCTGTTTGGGAAGACAGTGGACGATTCCCTTCAGGCCATCAAGGCGGATACTGAGACGGCCCGGGCCCTTGGAGTCCTGCAGCAACGACGGACGCCCTTTCGGAGCGGCGGAGGCAAGGGCGCCTCCAAAGGTTCCGGCGGCGGTTTCGCTTCCTACCGTCAAGCGGCCCGCTCGTCGTCGCAAGAGGCCTACAGAGGACGAGGCAAGTCTAGCGGACCCCGCCGTCGTCGCCAAGGAGGTCAAGGCGGCAAGGCCGCGTCCAAGCAGGATTGAACCGGCCGTGGGGTCGGGCCCCCACCGAAGCACCCCGGTGGGAGGCCGGCTGGCGGGCTTCGTCAGCGTGTGGGAGTCCATCTCCACCGACCGTTGGGTGCTGGACGCCCTGGCCCGGGGCCACGCGCTCGAGTTTCAAAGAAGGTGCCCGCGCGTCCCCCCCGTGGCCAGGAAAGAACTTCACGTCCCTCAACTTCTCCTGGAGGTAAAGGCGATGCTCAGAAAGGGCGCCATCGAACTCGTCCCAAAGAGGCTTCGGGGCTCCGGAGTCTACTCGCGATACTTCCTCGTGAAGAAGAAGACGGGAGGATGGCGCCCCATCCTGGACCTGCGACGGCTGAACAAGTTCATCAAGGCGCAGAAGTTCCGGATGGTCACCCTCCAGCATGTCCTGGGTCAACTGGAGGAAGGAGACTTCCTATCGTCGTTGGATTTGGAGGATGCCTACTTCCACATTCCCATCCTAAAGGGGCACCGAAAATTCCTCAGGTTCGTGGTCCAAGGGCGTCATTACCAGTTCAAAGCCCTTCCCTTCGGACTACGGTCGGCAGCCAGGGTATTCACCAAGTGCCTCGCACCGGTGGCGGCGCAGCTGCGCCGCGAGGGGATTCACGTCTACCCCTACCTGGACGACTGGCTCATCCGCGCCAAGACGAAGGAGCTCGCCGTGGTCCACACGGCAAGGACCGTCCAACTCCTCACGGACCTGGGATTCTCCGTGAACTACGCCAAATCCCACCTGGTGCCCGCGCAAGTCGCACTGTTTCTGGGAGCGAGGCTCGACACAGTGTCCCTTCTGGCCTCCCCGTCGGAGGAGAGGACCAGGACCATCTTGGGCAAGGTGCAACGGATGTTGGTGGCCGACGCGGCCAAAGTGAGATCCATCAAGTCCCTCCTCGGGATGATGTCTTCCTGCATCTACCTCATTCCCATGTGCAGGCTCCGGATGCGCCCGTTGCAAGAATTCCTGGATGCGCGCTGGATCCAGACGACGGGCAGCTTCGAGGAAAGGATCAAGCTCGACGAGAGTTTCCGACGAGCGATACGGTGGTGGGGCACCCGCGCGCATCTGACGGCGGGCATGGACTTCCAGACCCCAGCCCACCAGGAGACTGTGACCACGGATGCCTCCCTGGAAGGGTGGGGAGCGCACACCGAAAATCTGCACGCGAGGGGACTCTGGCTCCCGACGGAGAAGTCCCTGCATATCAACGTCCTGGAGCTCCGTGCAGTGTTTTGGGCCCTCAGGTCCTTCCTTCCGTCCCTCAAGGGCAAGGTGGTGAGGATCTTCACCGACAACACCACCACCATGTTTTACATCAGGAAACAGGGCGGAACCAGGTCCCCAGCGCTGTCCAAGGAGGCGCAGGACCTGTGGCATTGGGCCGTCGCCCAAGGGATTTTTCTGGTGCCGTTTCATCTGGCAGGGATAAAAAACACCATCGCCGACTCACTCAGCAGGGAGCTGCGCTCGTGCCACGAGTGGGAACTACGGCAGGATCTGGTGGATCGCCTCTTCCGACGGTGGGGCACACCCCAGATCGACCTGTTCGCGACGGCGACGAACACCAAGTGCCGGAGGTTCGCCAGCAGGTTTCCCCAGACGAGGAGCATGGGCGATGCTTTCTCGTTCCCCTGGGAGGGCCTGTTCCTCTACGCGTTCCCTCCCTTGCCTCTGCTAATCCGGCTCGTCAACCAGCTCAAGAGGTCACGGTGCAGGATGATCCTCGTCGCACCTGCGTGGCCGAGGCAGATATGGTTCCCGGACCTTCTGGACTTGTCAGCGTCCCCGCCGATCAAGCTGCCGGCGGACGCGGATCTACTCTCCAGGGAAGGAGGCGCCATCCTCCACCACGACCCGAAGTCGCTGAACTTGCAGGCCTGGCTCCTGCAGCGCTAGAGTTTGGAGGATACGACATACCGGCCGATTGCAGAGAGGTTCTTGCAAAGGCCAGGGCGTCCTCGACTCTTAAATGCTACGGACACAAATGGAAGAGGTTCTCTGTCTGGTGCCACGCACAGAAGATTAACCCTCTACGGATTACGGCTCCCCAAGTACTGCCGTACCTGCTGACGCTGGCCAAAGCTGGTTTGGCACACGCGTCCATCAAGATTCATCTTGCTGCGATCTCCCGATACACCAGAACCACGGGGCGGACGTCCTTGTGGTCTCATCGTCTGGTGAAAGAGTTCATGAAGGGACTGTTCAGATCGTTCCCGCCGGTGAAGGCTCCGGCCCCGGCGTGGGAGCTCAACGTGGTGCTGACCAAGCTCATGGGACCTCCGTTCGAGCCTCTGCACTCGGCCCCGTTGAAGTTTCTATCGTGGAAAACAGCTTTTCTTGTGGCCATCACCTCCGCACGACGAGTGGGAGAGATCCAGGCCCTTTCCTGCAAGGCCCCGTACTTGACTTTCCACGACACGAGGGTAGTGCTCAGGACGCACCCCTCCTTCATGCCCAAGGTACCGTCGGACTTCCATCTCAACGAACCCTTGGTGTTACCTGTGTTCTTCCCGTCGCCTTCGTCGCCGGCTGAGAGGACTTTGCACTCGCTGGATGTAGCTAGAGCGCTGAAGTTCTACGTGGACCGCACGAAGGGGTTTCGGAAGACGTCACAACTCTTTGTGAACTTTGGACCTGTCAATCAGGGGAAGGCTCTCTCGAAGGCTTCCATCTCCAGATGGCTCTCCGGCTGTATCATGTACTGTCACCGGTTGGCAAACCGACCGCTGCCTGGCCGTCCGAGAGCCCATTCCACCAGAGCGATCGCAGCTACCACGGCGTTCCTATCTGGTGTGCCCCTGCTGGACATATGCAGGGCTGCTACGTGGAGGTCGACGCACACCTTCACGAAATTCTACTGCGTCGACCGGGATTCCAGGGAGGAGTCCAGGGTCGGCCAAGCAGTGCTGCGCAACCTGTTCGCCTGAGGTGAGCCTGGTGAGGAGGTAAGATGCTTAATGTTGAGTTGATGTGATGCTTAATGTTGAGCCTTTGCCACCTCCCGTGGTTGTGCATGTGTGTACTGCTATGTATTCTTTATTCATGAGCATGTGAATCCATGCCAGACCCCATGCTGGAGAAGGAACAAGTTACTTACCTGTAACTGTTGTTCTCCAGCATGGGTCTGGCATGGATTCACATGCGAACCCTCCCGCCTACCCCTCTGCGGCTCTTCACTTGGTCATACTGCCACTTCACGTGCTTCCAAATCTGAAGATGGCTGCCAGAGGCGGTGCTTAGGTAGAGGGCAGTCATTGGCTGTGGTCAGTATGACGCAGAGACCAGTGATTGGTTATTACTACGAAAGACAGATCAGAAACGAAACTGATACTGGTTTTTTCTTTACCGAGGATTCCCAGCCTGACGACGGGGAATATTCATGAGCATGTGAATCCATGCCAGACCCATGCTGGAGAACAACAGTTACAGGTAAGTAACTTGTTCCTTCTCAACACGGCCCGTGTGAGGCAGGTTGCCCTGAAGTCTGGCAGCTCAGTGATGCATTGCGGTCGTGGCTCGCCTTCCAAAATGTAGGCCAGGCATCCCGAGTTTTCTCGGCAGCAGTTCTCCTCCTCGGTTGGCATTAGCTTGCACCGATTGCATGTGCACCAGGTGGAGACGCCGTCCATGCGACTAGGCCCAGGCTATTCATCTGTTGATTCGTCCTGCCAACTGCCGTCCGAATCCCCATTGTTTTCGCGTGCTTCCCTTTCCAGTAGTTCCTCCTCGGTATACTCGGGCTCGTACATGTAGGGCATTATTGTAGCCATTGTGTGGTAAACAAAGTAAAATAATATACTGAGATGGTACAGGTGTTCACACGGGCTACAAGCGGCGAAGGTAGCTGACCAGAGCACAGAAACGAGTCACACAATACTCTAAGTAACACACAGAGAGGAATGGAATCGAAAATCTGCTGCTGTGTGTTGTGAAACGGTCTGTTTATACTTATTGAGGAAAGAGGCGTTCTGCAATTTCCATGGCGACACGTCATTAGCTGAAGCGCAGCGAATGTTGACACAAGACGTGCTTTGGCTTTGGGAAATGGGCGGTACAAGTCTGCTGATGACAGGCTCGGGGGCGGTGGAATTGATTTAGTGCCGCAGAAGCAGGTCATAGGATGATCACAAAATGGCGGCTCTCTGGTGCCTGTTTTCGCGTGCGTTTAATGGACGAAAACTTGGGTAAGGTCCATAGGAAAGTTTTCTAAAATCGAGCCACTTAGGCTTAAAAAAACATGGCCGACCCGTAGGGACAATAACATTTTTTACTGGACTATGCCTTTAAGGGTTACCTGGCAGCGATGTCCTATCTTTAAGCGCTCATCCGAAAAATGCTCTTACTTTAATATTCCTTTGATTTCTCAGTTTCTTAAAGGACGGACTAATGTATTCCAGCTGTCCCCTTTCCAGGTGCCGATTTGGGATTTGAATTTGGTTTTGAAATTTCTCATGGGTGCTCCGTTTGAACCTTTGCACTCTTGTCCTTTGAAATTACTGTCCTTCCAGACTGTGTTCTTGGTTGCGGTTACTCCGCTCGCAGAGTGAGTGAATTGCAGGCACTTTCATCTAAGCCACCCTTTACCTGTTTCACAAGGACAGGGTTGTACTGCGAGTACATCCCTCTTTTCTACCTAAGGTAGTTTCTGAATATCATTTGAGTCAAAAGGTGGTTCTTCCATCTTTCTAGCCTCCTCCTCATCCTGGTAAGGAAGAGGAGCAGCTCCATCGGTTGGATCCTAGGACACCTCTGAGCTTTTACATTTCTAGGATGTCCAGAGTCAGAATGTACAATCAACTCTTTGTAGGATATGCTGTACACCGTTTGGGCCATGCTGTTACCAAACAGACCTTGTCCAGGTGGATTATCCTTATCATTACAGAGTGTTACCAATTGGCTACTTCCACCGCACTCCCGCGGGGTGTTCCTATTAGGAATATTTGTGATGCCGCTACATGGGCTTCCATCCACACCTTTGATAAACATTATTCCCTGGATACAATCCATGGTCAGGATATGGCCTTTGGAAAGGCGGTTCTTCATTCCGCAATCTAATTGGGTACTCTAAATTCTTTTCCCTCCTCCATTTACTGGTACTGCTTTGGGAGTCTGTCAAAGATGTGCAATACGTTGGAGGGCACAATCCATTCGAATAACAAGTTACTTACCAACTGGTAATGTTCTTTCGACTGGATGTTCCTCCAATGTATTCCACATCGCCCTCCCAGCTTGGCCCCCAGGAGAATTTCCTATGCGATTGCATCTTCCGTTTCCGCAAGTCTAAGTGCAGTCAAGCAGGCATGAGACTGGTGACGCACATTCTGAGGGGAAAAAACTTAAACTGAGGCTACAAGCGCCGTGCGTCCTATTTATAACATCCTGTGAAGTCGCCCTCGACGGAGGCCTTTGAGAGACATTGACCCGACGCCATTGGCGCAGGACGCCCTCTGCCGAAAAAGTTTCCGAAGTTGACAGCTGTGGACATTACATGTCAAAGATGTGGAATACGTTGGAGGAACATCCAGTTGAAAGGACGTTACCAGTTGGAAAGTAACTTGTTCGTCTTGACACACGAAAATGCAGCTATTCTTGCCACTGCCCTCATCAATTCTCGCCTTGATTACTGTAACAGCCTCCTAAGTGGCTGTTCTCAGATTTATGTATCATCCCTTCAGGTCTCCCATAATGGAGCAATTCGCTTCATTTCAGGCCTCTCTAAGCGAGCTCATATAACTACTGTCAGGTGGGACCTCCATTGGCTCCGCGTGAAGCTTAGAATCACTCACAGATTGCTTACTTTGACTCACAAATGTTTTCTCAATTTGGCCCCTAAATATCTTGCTGAGAACCAACTCAGGAAGGCACAGCCTAGATTTAAACTTGCCAAGGCTGGCGGATGCAGTTTTGATGTTCACAGCCTGATTGCAGGAATGCACTCCCCAGAGCTATCTCAACAACCGTGGAGTTAAAAAAATTAATAAATAAATAAATAAAAAGTTGAAAACATATCTCTTCAACTTACCGGCAGACTAACCTCTCTCCACCTTTGCTGCATCTTGCTCATCGCCTCTGGATCTCTTGCTTTACCTGAACTGTTGTTTTGTCTTGTCCTGTTTTATGTGCATGCTCTGAGGCCTCCAGGCATGTGACGCGTTTTATAAAAACTTAAAATAAATAAATACATACAGAATATTCATAGAGAAATGTGTGGTTTGCAATACACATTATGTCTTGTAATACAATAATTATAGCAAACATACCGTCTGTTATCAGATACATGTCGTGTGTTACAAAAAATATAACCTTTTGTCAGACATCCTATGTTTGACCTCATGCCAGCAAGGGAGTTAGCGTAGTTTCCTATATAATTTCTGGCTCATCTGGCTGCCAGGATGTTTGGTTTGCTGGACATCCATCATAACCCCAAACACCTATGCCCTACTTAACCAATGTCAGTAGTTGTGTGTTTGCTACAGCACTGTGTATTTTGCAGAGTGTTATCTTTGTATATCTGTTAAATATCTCCTTATTGTAGCCCCAGTATTTGGAAACAAGTATCATTAGTATTTTACAGTTTTCCTTCAGAGTTCCCTTTTGGATATGAAACTCTGCCTACTCCACTTTTAAGATGAATATTTTCTAACCAATCCTGTGGGAGGGATACGAGGTCAGTCTAGTCAGTAAACATGGTTATCGACACTGTCTAGCCAAACTCAATCTAGGTAATGTGAGCTGAGCAGTAAGGCAGACTTAAGAAGCACTGGGGTTTGGGGATGTGGAAGTACAGTTAACTGCAGATATAGTGAAGTGTTTGAGCCCACACAGATATATACAAATGTACTAATTTATTAAGCCTTTAACCACTAATCTGGTTAGAAAAGCCTATATCACACCTATATACACATATGTACACATTTGATAATCTCAAGGTGTGATTAACTGCACTTTATGCAAAAATACAGAAAAAGCAGTTCAGCAAAGCAATGAAACTGTAGCAAGTAAAGTGGAAGGAACAGTGCATTAAAGCATACACCATATAGTCTGCCTTTTACGTCTGGGGAGAGGGGTATTAGTTCTCAAAGTTCCCCTGCGCAAGCTTTGGCAAAGCAACCTGGATGGTAAAAGATGTCTTTGAAAGCTCCTTTGAGTTTAACAGTTAAGAATTTTAGGAGTACAATCTCAATCCCAGCACACAAGTGTTTCCCTGGGGCGATTCGTGGGTAGAACTCCACTGATCAAAGCAAGGCATGAGAGCCTTATGGAGTGGACTTTGCTTCTATAGAACCCCCATGAACAGAGCAGGGCACAAAAATGGGTAAATACGCTAGTGCCCATTGCTCAGATTTTCCAAGTGACCACCCCAGGTTACTTAGTCGCTGGGAACACTTACTTCTGTCATTGGTGTTGTCAATGGTTTGCAGGTGCTGTGGCTGAAGATATTGTCTGGATTGGGTCAGGTGACGTGGTGATTCTGATCTCCAGTTCTGAGATTGATTAAATAGACCTGTAGGTGGGCAGGTCAGACACCTCAGGATGGTGGCCACAGCAGGTCCCATGATGTGGCAATACCTCCATGACACAGCAGAAGTAGGGCAGCAGTGAAGGAGCCCATATCAGCAGTCAGCAGGCTGGATTTGTGGCAGCAGTAAAAGTACCTCTTCATGCTGGAGAGCAGCATGAGAGACGATCTTAACTCGCAAGTCAACAACCTGCAGAGTCCCAAACTCGGAACAGCTACTTGCGCAGCAAAGAGGCCTTGTCTTGGGAAGGGCAGCCCACAGGATGGCCTTGGGACTATTTCTGACCTTCAACAGCAAATTCTGGTGCAAGGTACAGAATTAGTTTGTCCCACTATTACCAATGAGTGTCTTCTGTAGTCTCAGCAAAAGTAGCTGAACGTCACAGAAAGATGGCTTTAACAATGCGCAGAGTCCTTGGCAAAAGTCTTCTGGGTCTTCAGCACAGGCTCCTTCTCTGGAATCACGGCCCCAGTGGTCGGCCTGAGAATTGATTGCAGGGTTACTCTTATCCCAAATTCCGGTTGGGGGCTAGTCTAGCCCACCAGTGGCAAAGATCTGCACCACCCAAACTGGTAAAAGCTGTCCAAACGGATACCAAGATGGCCGCCGTCTAAGGTAGACAGCACCGTCTGAGCGGGAGATCCAAAGGGGACTATAGCACCCCCATGAAGCCCCCCCAGCAAATCCTGCACTACAGAACCGTGTAGGGGGACGACACGCTCGCAGCCGGACCGAGTGAACCTAGCAGCGGGCGCCGGAGTGCGTTATCCGAGCTGCGGAGAGCGTCCCACACTGCAGCACCCGTCGAGCCTGCCAAAATCGCTCCCCAACCGCCGCGGGTGGCCGGGCCAAGAGAGAGGAGTGACACGCTGTCCCGTGGACTGGGTGGGCGGTGAGGCCTCCCGTGGCCCCGCCGGCGGTCCCTCTCAGCAAAATCACCCTGCGGCTGCCTGCCTTGGCGCTGCTGTGGGCCTCGGTTCCCCCCCGCCCAGCGGTGGAAACGATCCTACAGCTGGCCGGCCCCTGGAGGGGCGGACTCTGCCGAACACCGCCACCGCGGGTCCGGGCCCCTGCGGTTCCTCTGCCCCCCACCCACCAGCCTTCGCCGCGGGACACCATCTGAAGCGGAGGAGGGCGCGGGCTGAGGCCGTGGAGGCGGATAGCTGCCGCTGCAGGAGCGCGCATGGTCCCCTGGAGCTGAGGGGAGAGGAGTGCCACTCACAAGTAAGGAGGGGAGTGGGGGAGGACAAAAGGCACTGAGGCTCACATTGGGGGCCCAAGGACCCCCCCATCACACAGCATAGTCTGGGCCCAGGCGAAGTCCCCCCCCCACGCTGGCCAGCCCCCTGGAAACAACCGTAACCTTACCCAGGTGCCACAAACAGCGCCCCGGACCGGCACAACAAGAAACATCAGGCAGAAGAACTTGAGTGGGCAGCATAAGCGCTTGAGGGGACTATTAGACACTTGCAGAGGCACTGCAGCAGAGATGATGTCCATGTTAGTGATGGCAGGAGAACTTGAGCGGGCAGCATAAGCGCTTGTCCTCGGGTCATCTCGGGCAGAGGGCCTACATCACCACAAACAGGAGGGGAAGACTAACCTCTCGGGGTGGTCCACGTCCCCGGGCACCCTGAAAGGATCATCAACCGCCCCCCCCCAGAGGTTGGAGCTCCCCAGGACACAAAATAGGTGCGGGGGATGAGGGAGCGCCCAGAGGGGGAACTGCCCATGGCAAGAACCCAACACAGCCCACATCTGACCAGCATCATCCGGGGGCGGGGGCGCGAGACGGAAGCGAGCCGCCTGAGTATACCAAGCAGCCTCACACAGGAAGCCACCTGCAACAGGGATAAGACGGGGGGTGCCTGAAGACCACACGTACTGGTTCATATAAGCCAGCACCAACGGCAGGTAGACAGGAGGAATCACCGAAGCCCGACAGTGCGCAAACCAAACCTGCAAGCGGTGGAGGAGGACTCCTGGGCCTGGCACTGTCGCTCCCTCCCTCCCCCCCCAAGCAAAGGTGATCCCCGAAGAGCACATGTGCAGGAAGCCTGGCCCACACTGGGAGTCGGGGCAAACATAAGACGCGACGCCTGCATCGAAACAGTCACGCCACCAAAACCTACAGCCCCAATTGAACCAGCAAGTTCTCCCCCCCCCCCCCCTCCCCACACCGCCCAGGGGGAAAAACAGATGCCAAGAACCAAGTCCAGAGACATCCCGCACAGAACCCGAAATGCACAGCTGGAACTTTGCTGGGGACAACACCGGACTAAAAAGACCCAGAGTGAGACAACAGGGGAGCGCGACCCTCGACAGCCCGCGGACACTCCTACTAAGATGGCGCCCTGAACAAAGAAGATCTCAAAGAATGCCTCCAGGGAATGGAGACCCGGATGATGGAGGCCCTCCGAGATCAACTAAAGACAATAAGGGAGGAGCTTCGCTCTTCAATATAGGAAGTAAAAAAGGACATTACAGGCTTAGGAGAGAGGGTTGACACGGCAGAAGCAGGACTCTCAGAAATCGCCAAAGACTCAAAACAGTCCAGCGTGCTGCTGGAGCAGATCGCCAGGGCCACGCACAATCTAGAACTCCAAGCAGAAGATCTAGAAAACAGATCCCGGAGATCTAATATACGAGTTAAGGGCCTGCCCGAATCTATTGGCGACAAAGATCTGAAAGAGACTATGCAGTTATGTTTCAGCAGCCTCCTAACAGACGTCCAACCGGAGGACATACAGGTCAATAGAGTACACAGAGTCGGTCCCCCCACGAGGGAGTCGAGAGCCTGGCCCAGAGATGTCCTATTGGCAATGACCTCCTACACGGCGAAAGAGGAAATCCTCCGAGCGGCAAGAAACTCACAACCGGTCACAATCAATGGCACCCAGGTCCAGCTGTACCAAGACTTGGCCCTCTCGACCTTGCATAAAAGAAGATTAATGTCCCTGGTCACTAAGGCACTAAGGTCCAAGCGAATTATATACAGGTGGGCGTATCCCTTTGGCCTGCAGTTACCTTGGGAGGGCAAGCAACAGCGAATCACCACCTGCGAGGAAGGAGTCGCGCTCCTACACCTGGAAGGACAGCTCCTGGACTCAATCCCGGCCCGCAACCTCAGAAGCGGAAACCCCAGACAATGGGAATGGACTTCGGCTCCCACGAAGAAGCGAGGCGTGGAGGGGAAAGGGAGTGGCCAGCTTCCGGGGTGACTGCGGTCTCCTGGAAGGACTAGGTCAAGTCGAACTGTGTAAAGTGGAGCACGCCTCCGGGACAATCTGAAGGACAACTGCGATAAACATCCCAGAGGATAACACCAACCTCGGACGGAGCAAAGAGGTAAACCATTTTGGAATCAATGCAGGAGAGACACAGGTCCTGGCAAAGTACAAGAGGGAGGAGAGGTGATACCCAACGCCCCGAAGAGGGCGCAGAGAAAGTTTTGTGGAACTTTGTTCTGAAGGGTACTAGGGGAGAGGGGGGTGGGATCCGGGGGGGGAGGGAAAGAAAGTTGCAAAGTTATTTAAGTTTAGGGAACGGCATGGATCAGTATAGACCAAAGGTAAGGGACGATCGAGGAGGGAAAACAAACCGGAAGGCAAAGGCTCACAGACGTAACGCAGATGGCTGAAATGAATATAGTTTCACTGAATGTACAAGGCCTAAATTCGCCAGTCAAACGCCATTCCATTCTGTCGAGGCTCATCGGCATGTAAGCCTCAATAGCTTTCCTGCAGGAAACACACCTCCTCCCTGAGGATGAGGGAAGACTGAAACATAAGGCGTTTCCCCGCCAGTACTTGGCTTCCGGGGGGAGGAAGACCAAAGGAGTGGCAATACTAATCGGGGCCAATTTGATCTTCAAAAAACGGGCGATACACTGGGATCCGGAAGGAAGATACATAATCCTAAAAGGGACGTTACAAGATCAATTATATACACTAATAGCAATCTATGCCCCGAACGAGCGGCAAGACTTATTCCTGAGAGAAGTATTGAAAACCCTAGGAGGCTGGTGTGAGGGTCAGACAATAATATGCGCCGACTTTAACTGTGTCATGGACCCCGCCCTGGACAAAACCCTTCCACCCACTGCAGCAGACGCAAGAAATAGGCAGGCGTTGGGCAAACTCTTTAGGGACCTGGAAGTTATAGAAACATGGAGATTCTTCCACGGCCAACAGAGAGAGTTCACCCATTACTCATGAGTCAATAGGGGATACTCAGGAATCGACATGGTGCTGGTGTCCTCAATCCTGATCCTGTGCATTAGCAAAGTAGAAATAGAAGCCCAATATGTGTGGGACCATGCCCCAGTCCTAGTACAAGTGGAAATGGCCTGATCCATCTACAAGAACCGTAGGCCATGGAGACTGAACGAAATGGTCTTGAAAGACCTGGCCCTTAGGGCACATATGGAAGAGACTATCCAGAACTATTTCCAGGAGAATAACAACGGGGAGACAAACTGAGGGGTAATTTGGGATGCCGGGAAGGCAGTGATCCGGGGAGAATTTATCTCACAAACATCAGCATATATGAGGGAAAGGGAACTTGTTAAAAAGAACCTGGAAACAGCACTGAAGGCAGCAGAAATCCAACACAAAGCTAGACAATCCCAAAAAACACTTAGTGGTTAGGAAGGCAAGAGCCCAACTAGAGGCACACGTAGCGGAACACACAGCACAAGCACTAATTAACACCAAACAGACATACTATGTCCAGGGTAGCAAAGCAAACAGATTCCTGGCGGCTAAACTCCGCAAACGAAACTCCCGCAACCACATAGTACAATTAAAGGACCAAAAAGGGGAGCTGTGCGCGACGGAGGAGGGTAAACTGGAAATAATGGAAAAATTCCATCAGGAACTGTTAGAAAGGGAACACCTAAACCATCAGGCGCAAAGAGAGTATATCTCTAGGATCTCCCTCCCCCAGATTACAAATGCAAGGGTTGCCGGGAGGCAGTGCAGGTGTGCAACTGGGCGGGCAAGGGACCTGGGCCCGAAATCCAAGGGTAGCCAGGTGACCAGTGCAGTATCGGACAGGAAATCAGCAGGGGAGAGGAAGAGAGAAGGCAGAAGCAAAGAGGAAGTTCTTGAGGTGCATCCGCAACCGGAGATGGTTCTCCTCAAGTTTCAGAGAGGCAGGGAGGCCCCAGCTGAAGAAAGAGATCTACCACCAACTCATTGCTTGGAGAAGCGACTGTCCCTGAGGGAGTTGGAGGTGGAGGACCGAAGAGCTTGAGTAGGAAGGTTTTTACGAAGAGAGAGTTGGAGGTATTGAGGACCCAGGACCCAGAAAGCTATTGCGCCACAAGTTGAAGATTCTCCAAGTTCCAAGGATGCACTCCGAACAGTGATGACTGCAGAGAGGTAGCCCAGTAGAGAGCTGGTTCATTCCACTGTGAGGGCATCATGAAGTAAGCACAGACAACAGATTCAAATTTCTAATCAAAAGATTTATTATACTTGATTGTCAGGGTGCAGTAAGGCCTAACTTGCCCTATACTAATGTGGGATTTCTCTACCTCAAAAAAACGAGATAGTCTGTCTCAGTAAGTTCAAATCAAGCCTGTGTCTGAAATCTTTACTTGCCCTCACAACAAACTGTATACAATTTGTAGGGGTGTCGGCAGAAAAATGAAGTGTGTTCAAAATCAAGTTCAGAGCTTCTTCCAGCTCTTGGTTTGTAATCAGCTTCCCCTTCCCCAAGTTCAGAACAGTTAAAAAAGCCCCGGGGTTCCCTTCCCCAAGAGTTCAAATCTTCTAGCTTTCAAAAACAATACCATTTCAAATCTTTGGTCATCCAGGCTTTTCACTAGTTCACATAGATTGCTCTATTTCTTCATTTCAAACTCAATTCAGCAACTTTTGCAAAACATATGCTTCTTTACATTGACTTTCCTTAGTTCTTTCCAAGAAGGGGGTACTCCGTCTAGTCGCAGTTGTTGAACCCCACGGTCCACCCATTACAGGTCATGCAACCGATACCCCTTTGCACTTTGTTACACTTTCTGGATTCTTCTGGCTTTTGCCAACACAGGTTTTTTTCTTACCCTGTAATTCCTCAGGCTCCTGTATCTTTGGCCAATACTTTCTCATTTGATATCCTTCCTGGTAATCTTTTGGCTTTATCACCACTCGTGTCTCGCACAATTCATTCTGTGTTGTTTACCATTAGCACTACCTTGCTTTAACTACCTTCATAAGTGCTCATGACTTGCTTTTGTTCTGTGCAGTATTCAAATATGCTCCCAATGTCTTTCAGTAAGTTCCATATTCAATCTTTCTTGTTTCAACTTTCAAGCGTGCTTATAATAGCTTACAGCTTGTTCGGTATTCAAAGACACTTGTTTTGGCCTTCCAAAGTACTTAAAACAGTTTTCAGTTGGTTCGGCATTCAAACATGCTTGTTTTCAGTCCCCGGCGCACCCCTGGTACGAGTGCTCCCTTCTTTTCACTCAACAGTTGTATACTGCAGCTCCTTCGGGTTTCTCCGCTCTGCTTTCCAGCTTCTGTTTGCTCTGCTTCTCACTCTCGCGGGAGCCACGGGCAGCAGCTCTTGTCCTCCTGGAATCCTGCAGCGGCTAGCTCTGCTGTTATCCAGCGGCAGCTACTGAGAGCACCAATTGCTCTCTCGGAGGACTGCAGAAAAGCTTTGGTGCCCCACAGCTCCTGCTGTGGGCACCTGACAGGGTGGACTGTAGGATCCTAGACCCTCTCATAGCGAGCCCTGGCATCTCTCTCACTCCTGCTTGGTACAGTCTCTCTCAAGCCTGTTCATCTCCAGCCCTCTTCCTTCTCTCCAGTCCGTCTCTCTCTCTCTCTGTGATGGGTGGTCAAAATGTTTATACACCTGGAACTTGTGAAATGACAGCAGGTGCGAGTCATTGACACTAATTGCCTGATCATGGTGAAACCTATTAACTGGATATGCCTCACTATTCCAACTGAAATCCTCCAACGCCCTCTTTCTTGTCTCAGTACCAAAGTGTTGTTTGGGGAGGTTTGAATGAATGGAAGTGTACATAACTCCTTGTTGTTTCTTCCTCGTCCCAGTATTAAGGTAATATGTCTGTGGGACATTTTGGGCAGAAGAAAGAGATGACTGATCATAGCCTACAAAGACTTGGGAATGTAGGGTTCATTTTGGATAGTGAAAAGGGATACCATGCCTCACCCAAGGAGGTCCTCTCCCCACTCCCCATGTTCCCTCCCCCCAGGTGATCCTCCCTTGCATATCCACCTCCAAGGTCGGGTTTCAAAAGCGATGGCCTTTCCTTGGCCACCTGAGAGGAGTATCCAGGGGGAAAAGAAGTGAGGACGCCCTCAGGTTCCTCACACCACCCAGAAGTCCAGGGAAACTTCCGAAGGCTAGGCAGGCATGGATCCCCATGCAGAAGGTCGGGATTTATGGTTCCTGCCAGTCCAGGGGTCAAAGCACTAACGAAGGCCTTCTTCGGGTAAGAACAAAGAAGCAGGGCTTCACCGAGTCTTGGCTGGAGGCGATGCTGGTCAGCTGCAACGGTCATCCTCTGGTAGTCAGCCAGTTGCACTTCTTCCCAGTGGTCTTGGCTCCAAAGAAGATCTGTCGAATGGCTACAGGAGTCCTTCTTTTATCCAAGATTTGCACTGGACGCTCGCCCAGGACCCCCACTGGTGAGGATCTGCACCATTCAAACTGGCAGTGGCTTTCTAATCATGGGTAGTCACTGGCTGGCTGCACATTCTGCCTAGAAACAGAAACCATATAACCTGGATGTGGACTGGGGCCAGACTCACCCAGTCACCACATCCGCCACACATACAGACAACCACTTTGTCTAGGAGAGCAGAAGCTTTCCCCAGGAAAGGGCATTCCGGTCCCGAGATGACAGAAAGAAGCCCAAGAGACAACATGACCAAATGAAAAGTTGCATATTTAATGTCACTGACTTTTTAGAGTATATGGTACTTTTTATGCCATTGTACAGTAAAATCCAAACGTGCAAGAGTAAAAGGTTCAAAACACTTTAGAAAATGATCCGCTCCCACCAGACCATCCTCGACACATTGTATATGTATCCACAAAGTTACAAAAGCAACATTTATAAGGATACAAAGTATCCTAACTGCAATTCTTTAAGGAGATTTAGCACCCTGGCTGGTGAGTGAGGGGATCTCCCAGCCAATCAAGAAGCTTGGTATGAGGGCTTCATGTCATAGTAAAGCTGGCGTATAGAGCCTCCTCATAAGCGAAGCGTGAGGACGCCATCTTTCCCACTGGGCAAAACCAAAAGGTGATGGCGGGTAGGTTTAGAATCTATCTTAACCACAGGCAAAGCTCGGGGCAACCCTGCTAGACCATCGTTTTTCAGCCTGCCAAGCCACTACAGAATGTGAAAGATCATATGCAAATCAGACTTGGTCCCACCCGAAAAGGGGCAGTCCAGTCTAAACTGCCAGCGCACATCCCTTCTGCATGAGACCACAATCGTCACCAGACATGCTTCAGCATCATCAGTGAGGAGTAGCTTGTGGTCTCTAGTTCCAGCAAGCTCGGGACTCACGTCTTGGCATATGTCACTAGGGCTGACATGCGCAAAACCAAAGGTGATGGCTGGGAGGTGTATAATAAATGTTAACCACGGCACTGCTGGTAAGTGCTCCCTTGGTAGTCTATCAGTTTCTCCATAAGAATTAGCAAAAGACAAAGGAAGTAAAGCACCAATGTCATCAGTCAAAGAAAGCAGAAAGGGGTGTCGCAGGGAAGTCTGTGGAAGGAAAGCAGCAAAAAGAAAATCTTTCCTAACACCAACATTAAAAATACCAATCCTAATATTTGGCGTATATTTTCATAGGAACCTAATAAGCAAGGGTATCAGACTCTTCAGAACTGAACACCAAAGGTAACAAAAACTTGTCTAGAAAGTGTTGGGCTCTGGCATCCACTTGTACTAACATCACCACACCATCTCTAGTTGATGCCGAGACGTGGGCTCAGGATCTAAACAGACAGCTCTTAGAAATATCTCAATACATGAACTCTGAATCATTTAAGCACCAGAACTTCTTTGCCATGGACACGGGATGCTGCTGTCACTGCTACCATTTGAGTAAAGTAGATTTCCATTTGTCTATGAATTGCCATGGTCAAATATTTTTATATCTTCTGTGCCTTTAACTGAGTAAATGATAAACCATAAAGTGACTGTTTTCTTGCTTTGCTGCTGCTCTTTTCATATGCTTGTTTTGTTATTTTCAGTCCACGAAGTAGAAGGCGAAGGAGACAGCATTAGCTCCCTGTGTTCTCAGATCACTAATGCATTCAGTGGCCCTCCAGAAGATCCCTTTTCCTCGGCTCCTATGACAAAGCCTGTTACAACTACAGCACCTCAATCCCCTGCCTTGCAAGGTTGGTAACTTAAAAACACGAGTCTTCTTGATGCTTCAATCGCACTTTTTCTCTTCCATGTTAAAAGCCGAACATTTCAAAGTTGCCTGTTCTCTTAGTGGTCTATTTTCTTTGGCATCATGTTAGTGACTCGAGTGTTTCGCTCGCTTTGTGTGTTAAAACCTTACCAAATTGTAATATGTTCTTATGTATATTTGCTAAATCGGTTTGGTTATTGCAAGACACCAGAGACTTATTTATCGCTTGTCCTTCAGTTCTCGTGTCTGGTGGAGGCAGTTTGTGGTTGTTTGTGCTGTTGCGTGCTGTTTATTTATCCAAAGACTACACCTGTTAAGGATTGGGGTTTATCATCATTATCTAGCCTTTATTCAACATTTTTGCCATTTGCCAATAATACATTCAAAATACAGTGATAACGTCAAATTGAACTAACAGCAACATTTAAAAAAATGGGCACAACAATATATAAAAACAATAATACCATTTGATCTTCATAAAGCTGCCAGAAACCTCCCTTTAGTTTGTAAACCATTCAAAATCGGGATTAAAAAGAAAAAGGAGTGGGAATCCTATAGAGCCTGTGGAAAATAAGATGACCGTGTCAATAAGGGGAGCATTTAACACCAGCAGTAGGTGAACATGCAATACACAATTGCTTGACCATATGATCAGTGTGTCCTGTATAGTTGCCATATACATACTGGTTGTACCAAATGGATTAAAGCCTAGTTCCCCCATCTTTCATTATTTTTGCTCTTTCACGCCGGTCCAGGTGGATGTACTTGGCCACAGAGAATACTATATTTGTCTTTACAGTATCTAAATAACAATAGTGGTTCGCTTGTTCGACGTATACCATGTGCATTGCAGATTGTTTTGATTTACTTATTCCTGGTTACACCATAGCCTTCACAGAAAATAGCAATAGATTCCTGGCTTTACCACAAACTGGGCACTGGTCACTACCAGCTATGTGCCATTTACATGTGCGATAGGCCAGGTTGAAATGTTCGAACCTGAACCTCGAGTACAAATTGCATGCACATGGGGGAGTCACAACGTCCAGGTAATTGTGTGACGGCTTGCTAGCCAGATATAACTCGCCCATTACCAGCCCTCTACATTCGTTGACCATTTCCTCTTCAGCTATCGCCTGTGAAACACTGTACGCTATCTAGGCATCACCTTTTCTAATATTTTAGAGGTTTTGGCAAGAATCAAATGGATGCAAATTAATAAGACTCTTCTTGACGTGCACAAACCAGGGAAAAGATGTGCCGCCCTCGTCTTCTTTTATGTATGAAAATGTCTCGCAATACACTTTGAGCTCAGGGGTTGTCCACAATCTCAGCTGGTAGAGGGTCGGTCTTAAAGCAGCGTCCCCATTAATTGGTCTAATCACCCATTGAAATTTGACAGGGGTACTGGGGCATGCTGGTGGCAGGCCAGGAAGACGTTTCAGAAAACACCTTTCGGCCAGCCCCAAATTATCACTTACTGCAGAGCCCCATATCTCTGCACCATAAAGTGCAGCAGATTTCGCTTGTACTGCATACATCTTAAGGGCTGGCATAATAGCCCCTTGTCCATGAGCCAAGTACCATGAGCCAAGTAAATCTCCAAATTGCACCTCCATACTTCTCTAACATAGAGCTAGACTTCACCAACTGTGAAGACCAATTACTTTGATCGTTCAGTCTCACCCCAGATAAACATCGGAGCTGACTTGCTCTCGAGCCACGCCTTTAATATATAATGTTATTTTAGTAGACTTTTTGAATATAGGCTGAAATTTTAAAGATTTCGTTTTTCTAGTGTTTAACTCGAATCATTTATCTACAAAAGCTTGAAGCGTGGTCTCTAAACCCATAGCTGAAGTTGACAGAAGGACAGCATTGTCCGCAAAGAGCAACATGGGAATTGCTTCAGACAATAGCTTTGGTTGGTCAAGGCATTTCTGTCTGACATGGCCTATGATTTCATCGATGTAAATGAGAAACGGGTGAGGGGGAGCAGAAACCTGTCTCACAGCCCTGTCTCACCCCCCCTTGTCACTGCAAATGGGTCTGTCAATTTGTCCCCGCAAGCCCTATCACACAGATGCTTATTGTGCGAATAAAGTTGCACAATGATTTGCAAAAGATTGGGGGGGTCCCCCCTTGTGGCCATTATTGACCACAATAAGCCCTGTGACACACGGCCAATTGGGGTTTATGTAGCACAGCAGTTTCCTCTAATGGAACCACTTGGCTAGAATGTGACTGGGTCACTGTGGTTTGAGAGGTAGGGGGAGCGAGGGGAGAGGACTTGTTCCCTTCAGTAGTGTTTGTATTTGGAAAGAATTTTGACCCTCCCTTCCACTTAGACGTATTCTATTATTTTCTATGTTCCAATACTTTTCGTTGCCAATCAGCACACTTGCTATACATTTTCCAAACTATTTTCAGTGTAAAAAAAATGAAATATGGGTAAATGTATCATGAGGCAGGTTTGAAGATATGAGTGTGGTGTGGGAATGGGGGGACTAAATCTCCCAGAATCCTGCTGGGCAAGAAGAATGTTTGTCGCAGTGGATTGAAGGGGCCTGGTAGTGGTTTTAGAGAATGGATTTTCGGGAGTGGGTGGGGGTTTTGAAATGGGGAGAAAAACGGTTTGATGAGAGCAGTTTGCCCTTGAATTACCAGCATTTGCTGCTCTTTTTATATGGAGATGGGGCTTCGTCGCTCAGCGAACTGGTGAAGGCATGGTGAGGTGCTGCGCTTTTGTGACTTGCTTAGTTTCACAGGTCTGCCTTCAAATGTAAGGACAAGGGAACGAATTTCCTATTTGCTGTTGACAGCGTTCTAGTAGTTGAATTTATTGCTGCATGCTTGTCCTGAGAAGCCCGCTCATTCCAAAGGCCTGCTACATTTTAGGAAATTAGAGCATTTCAAGGAAAAGGGTGAGGATGGATTGAGTAGAAGAGGGAATGCGTGGTGCTGGCAAATTAGTCTGTGGCTGCAGAGCTTACAGATCACATGAAGCCCCTGATTTTGGGGACTGGGGTTTGACCCAAATAGGTTTATCTGGGGGTGATAATGCAAGGGTGTAAATAAGTGGGATAGGCACTCTATTTTTGTTTTTGAATAATGTGTACATTGGAAAGGGTTTTTGTAACTATCCTGGACTTTTAGCATAGTGTTCAGGAGGGAGAAGTGTAGTCCTGTATAGGAAGGGAAATTTGGAAGCTAGGATGTTACGACTGCATCTGGGAGTTACAAGGATACAAGCCTACATGCATGCTTATGAGAATCGGGGCCAAGTTGAGACTATTGTAGATGGTCTTAATCCTTGTGGAGCCTGTGACGCTTTAGCAAACAGCTATACTCCTACGTCCCGTCCCCTTTCCTCCATACTTGTGGGACATCTCTCCGTCCTGTGGGACGGGACCGGAGCACTTTTTAAAAAGCATCCAAATTTTTCCAAAAATGTGTCCTTCCTCTCTTTCCTGCGCGGGGCCAGGCACGCGGCTGTAACCCCGCCCACCTTGGCGCCGCCCCGCGCATCGCCCCTCAGTCCTTTTCTCCGCTCGATCGGGGCCGGACGCACTTGCATCCTTGGAAGATTTTCTTCCCTGTTTTCCTCTCTGGCTCTCGCTAGCGTTCATCTTCTAGTCTGTCTATGTCTTTTAAATTAGACTTTCCAGACTGTTCTTCGTGTCATCGTCGCTTCGCGAGGGCGGATCCCCATCCTCTTTGTTTAGAGTGTTCGTGTCCGGAACACCGTTGGGACTCCTGTTTTTACTGTGACTCCCTTTCGGTCCGGGCTCTTCAACATTGGTTGGAACGGTGGGAGGAGGTGTTCCGACATACTCCTCCATCTCATTTTCAGGCGTTCGACGAGAAGAAGAAACGCCCGGTAAGTTCTTTACTTTTCAGAGCACCCCAGCCAGGGGATACCTTCCTGGGTTCCTCTCGAGCCGGGAGCGGCGTTGATCGCTCTGTCACCGGGGTTCGCTCTGAGGTGCCTGTCGGGCCTAATAATTCTACCGGAGTTTTCTCAGAGGGTCTCCGTAAGGGGCTTGTGTACACCAGAGTAACTTCCGAGGCCCCTCCTGTGGGGCTGTGTGCAGACCCAGTTCTTCTGAGCCACAGGGTACCGGTGCTTGCTCTGAGGCCTCTCTTTCGGCTTCCCTCAAAAACAAGACCGGGGTGCGCCCCGAGGCCTTGGCTGGACTTGTGTTTACCGAACAGATGTTCGAGGCCCGTGCCGATAAGGCTATTACCGGGCCTAGGCCCGAGGTCCATCGTACAGAGGCTAAGGCAACCAACAGTTCTGAGGGGCCGGGCAGGGCCCTGTCGGTGAAAGCGGTTTCTCACCGTTTCCGCTGTTGTGGTGATACCAGATCTGTTGAGGGGGCAAAGAAGCAAGGTTCTTCTTTTACCGGCAGTGCCGAGGTCCTTCCTTCGAAGGCTCAGTTGGCGGTTGGTATGTCGCAGAAACATTCCAGGCCTCATAGTACCGGCTCTGCTGAGGTTTCTTATGTTAAGGCTAAAATTAAGACCCCTGATCCATCGACTGGGACCGCTGCCTCACCTTCTTACGTGCCGCAGTTCCCCTCAGATGAAGACAAAATGGCGGCCGTTCCCGCCACGACCACAGCGGCCATTTTAGGTACTACCCCTACAACTACGCCATCGGCCTCTGGTGTAGGGTTCGGTCCTTTGGGTGAACCGAAGGTCACTTGTGCGTATCCTTACTGGCCCGTTTATGATTGGAACGCCCGGATGCCTCTTCCGCACAATGTTTTGTTGCCTGCAGGGGCGGCCCCTTTGATTTATGTGGATACGTCGGCGGAGGGCCCGGCGTGGCACCCTTCTCCGTTACGTCCCTGGATTTGTCCACCTCATGAGAGGCCTCCTCGGGTTCCGAAGCAATCTCCTGAGGACGCTTTTTTCGGTAAATTTCAAGCGCTTATGTGCACCGACCCCATGAGGGAGTATTTCAAAGGGCTTTTTAAGGAAATTTGTCCACTAGCACCCCCGGCTCCACCCGTTCCTCTGGTGGTTCCGCCGTCGCCTCCTTTGCCCGTGGTGCCTGCCCCTGCTCTTCCGCCTTTGCCACCATTGTCCCCAGTGGACAAGGCAGTGCCTGACACGGTTCAGCAGGATCATGACCTGTCAGATGACCCTCTAGGCGAGCAGGACAACGAGGACCTTCCCCGCTCTGTTAGAGCTTTTCATGACCGGGTACTGGACATGATGAATTTCTTAGATGTCACGGTTCCCGAGGCACCTGCTCCGCAGGAGGGCGTGCTTTCTGGGGCGTTCACCCTGTCTCCTTTGGAGCGTACTGGCCTTTTCCTGCAGAAGGATGTTTTGGCCGAGGTCCGAAGAGTCAGGGAGAAGCCACATTCAGGACTTTTTGTCAATAAAAAGATTGACGCAAGGTACAGGCTGCACTCTTCGGAGGAAGTGCCCTTGTCGTCTTGTCCGCCTCCCTCTTCCACAGTGGTGGCTGCGGCCACGTTGCAGTCCAGACCTGCAGCATCCTCTTCCGCGACGGCTACCTAGGTCTTGGGAAAGGAGGACAAACTCTTGGACTCCCTAGGGAGGAAAATTTTTGCCAATTCGGCCTTGCAGCTCAGGCAGGCCAATGCCGAATTGATTTTTGCGGGAGCTAACATGCGGATGTGGAAAGGTCTGTCGGAGTTTGAGGAGCACATTCCGGTCGAGAAGTTGGAAGATTTCAGAGGTGGCCTTTCCGATGCCAGGGTCTTGGCCCAGGATCTCCTGGAGGCTGCGGCTCATCACGGCTCGGGGCATGATGCTCGGGGTTGATACCTCGAGGCAAGCGTGGTTGCATGTAAGTTTTCGAAGGAAGTGCTAGACAAAGTATTGGACCTTCCATTCGATGGTAAGGAGCTTTTTCATTCTTCTACTGATGTAGAGCTCACCAAAACCAAGGATAGCACTCAGACGGCTAAATCATTGTCTGTTCTGGTTAAATCTCCTTTCAAACCTCAGAGACCGTTATCGCAGAGTCGACCTTCTTCTGGTTTCAGGGGCTTCCTCGACCGCAAATCGCGCAGAGTGGATACTCCTGCGGGGAATAACCGCTGTAGACAACAGCGTACGCGGTATTTCTCCCGCTCCTCAGCCTCCTCATCAGGTTCAGGTGGCACCGCCACCGATAACCTGCCAAATGAGGTTTTTCCGTGCTTGCACGAGACTCCGGTGGGAGGACGCATTGCGTCTCATTGGGAGGTGTGGCAGACCATCACAGAAGACAGATGGGTCTTGTCAGTCGCTCGGGCGGGCTACCGCTTACCTTTAGCCCCTACCCGACCCCTCAACCCTCCTTTTCAGCTGTCGGGCTCACCCTCCCTCAAGGCCGAGGTTCAGAAACTGCCGCTCCTCAGAGCTGTGCAACCCGTTCCCCTTGGGGAGCGAGGGGAGGGCTTCTACTCCCGGCTGGTTACGGTGCCCAAACCCAACCAGGCTGGCCTGCGCACCATCCTAGACCTTTTCCAGTTCAATCTTTCCCTACCCCAAGAGAAATTCAAGATGATCACGCCCGGCCAGATTCGCTCCTCGTTGCAGGCGGGCGACTGGCTCGCGTGGTAGATCTTCAGGATGCGTACATGCATATCCTGATTTGCAAACCACACAGGAGATACCTCTGTTTCTCTTTGGGAGAGGAGCACTTCCAGTTTCGGTTGCTTCCTTTTGGCCTCAGTTCGGCGCCGTGTGTCTTCACGAAGATGTCGGTGATTGCGGCTATTGTCTCCAGGGTATCCATGAGTATCTGTATTTGGACGACTGGCTATTATGCCGGGGTGCGCCGCGAGGGCTTGGTGGGGCTTGGTGCTACCGAATGGATGTAAGGCTGTAAGGCTGTTACCGGACCTGGGTCCGAGGTCCCTCGTACAGAGGCTGAAGCTACCAACATTTCTGAGGGTCTGACAAGGCTTATCGGTGAAGGTTGTTTCTCACCGTTCCTGCTCTTGCGGCGACACCAGATCTGTTGAGGGGGCAAAGAAGGGAAATTCTTCTTTTACCGGCAGCGCCGAGCTCCTTCCTGAGAAGGCTAATTTGGCGGTTGGTATGTCGCAGAAACATTCCAGGCCTCATAGTACCGGCTCTGCCGAGGTTCCTTATGTTAAGGCTAAAGTTAAGACCCCTGATCCATCGACGGGGACCCCTGCCTCACTTCCTCACGTGCCGCAGTTCCCCTCGGGTGATGACAAAATGGCGCCCGTTCCCGCCACGACCGCGGCGGCCATTTTGAACGCTACCCCTACAGCTGCGCCATCGGCCTCAGGTGTAGGGCTGGTTTCTCAGCCTTGTGCGCATCCTTATCGGTCAGTTTATGACTGGAATGCTCCGATACCCCTTCCGCACATTTTTTTGTTGCCTGCGGGGTGGGCACCTTTGGTTGATCTGTCCATCCAGATATAGGAGTGGGCCATGCTTCATGGCGTCTGGCTGCTTGCGGTGCACATCCTGGGCCAGCTGAATGTCACAGCGGATGCCCTCAGCCGGCGGACAGTGGTCAGCTACGAGTGGGAGTTGAAGGCGGAGATCCTCTCATGGATTTTCTTGCGTTGGGGCACACCGGAGGTGGACCTCTTCGCTACGGTGGTAAACCAGAAGCTTCCTCGGTATGCCTCCAGAGGGGGGCTGCTCTCGAGATTCCATGGCACAACATGAGAGTTTACCTCTTCCCGCCTCTTCCTCTGGTTCATCGAGCAATTTGGAAGTTGAAGAGCTATGTCAACTGTTCTCTTCTACTGATAGCTCCGTGGTGGCCGGCCAGGTTTTGGTTCTCAGAACTTCAACACCTGTCGGTGTATCCGCCGATCAGGTTACCAGTAACTCCTGATTTTCTTCACCAAGGGGAACAACAGATGTGGCACCCCTCCCCACAATCGCTCAGCTTGGTGGCATGGTGCCTGAGTTCAGGTCTTTAGAGCATCTGAATTTGTCTGCGGATAACATGCGTATTATCCAGGCAGCCAGAAAACCCTCGACTAGATCTCAGTACAAGAGTGAATGGCTCGGGTTCTGTCATTGGTGTCTAGAGAAGAAATTGGATCCAAGGGGGGCCACGGTTGACACAGTGTTGTCCTTCATGTCCTCCCTAGCAGAGTCACGGGTTCATGTTCTGTCATGCAGGACTTACCTTTCAGCGGTCTCCGCTTATCTTTCTACGGATCAGTGTTCGTATTCTCTGACTAACCCAGTGGTAAAGAGGCATTTTGCTGGCTTAACACGCCTTTACCCTCCAGTTCGTAATCCGCACCCGCCATGGGACCTGAATGTTGTCCTGACGGCACTGTGCCATAAACCCTTTGAGCCGATGGCTACTGTGGACCTCAAGTACTTGTCTTGGAAAGTGTCCTTTTTGGTCGCCGTCACATCGGCAAGGAGAGTGAGTGAGCTCCAGGCATTGTCGGTGGAGCATCCTTTCTTGGTCTTTCACAAGGACAAGGTAGTCCTTCGAACTAATCCGGCTTTTCTGCCGAAGATAGTTACCGAATTCCATTTGAATCAATCGATCTCCCTACCGGTCTTTTTTCCGAACCCCGCCTACGAGGCGGAGAGGGTTCTACACTGTCTTGATGTCCGAAGAGCTCTTAAGTTCTACCTGGATAGGACTTCCGAGCTTAGAAGTTCTTCTCAACTTTTTGTGACTTTCGGCAACCCTCAAGGCAAGCAGGCGTCTAAGGCAACTATTTCTAGGTGGATTGCCGCCTGCATCATGGAGTCTTTCACTGTCCAAAAGCTGAAACCTTCTAAAGGTATTCATGCACACCTGGTGCGGGGCAAGGCAGCTGCGGTTGCTTTTCAGAAGTATGTTCCCTGGGAGTCCATCGCTAGGGCAGCTACTTGGGCCTCTCCATCTGCTTTCTGTAAGCATTACTGCCTCGATATGAGTTCTAGCGCTGATGCTCAGTTTGGTCAGGCTGTGCTGAAGAACCTTTTTCCGTAAGGGGTATTTCCATCCACCCGTAGTTCCTGTAAGGAGTGCTTGGGAATCTCCCACATGTATGGAGGAAAGGGGACGGGACGTAGGAGTATTACCAGGTTACTCACCGTAGTGACCACCTTACTCCTAGTCCATAGACCCTTTCCTCCATACGCCCGGCCACCGTCCCCTCTAATAAGGTTCCTCTGTATTGGTAATGGGTCTCTGACCTGGCAAAGAAAAGGACTGAGGGGCGATGAGAAAAGAGGAAGGACAAATTTTTGGAAAAATTTGGATGCTTTTTACAAAGTGCTCCGGTCCCGTTCCACAGGACGGAGAGATGTCCCACAAGTATGGAGGAAAGGGGACTATGGACTAGGAGTAAGGTGGTACTACGGTGAGTAACCTGGTAATTTAGTGTTCATGGGATTGTGCCCATTGCGTACATGGTGTTTTGAAGAAAAGAGAAAAGGAGTGTAGAATAATAAAGCATCCAAACTTCAAGTTTCAAGGTGAGTCTTTTCATTCATGCCAGTTTGAATAAGAAAGATGTGCCATACCTACTGCCAATGCCAAAGCTACTGATCCGAGATGAACCTTGTTTTTATGATGGTCTATGACACGTCTATGTCTAAAATCATCCTCCTCAGCCCTCAGAATTGGGAAATGCCTTCCATGATTGAGTGGCTCACACTGAAAAGGATCTACCCAATTTCGAATCTGTTCTATAACAAACTGGCCAAAAATATTTCAGTCATGACTTTGGTCCTTTTGGGGAAAATAGTACATGATATTTACATTAGGCGGGAGGTACTCTTTGCAAAGAAGGCCCTGTAGTTCTCGGAGCCTTCAGTTTAATTCTATTGGTAATTGGAAAGCAACCTCAATTCACATACATTGGAGTGTTGGCAGCGATCGTGTTATGTGGCAGTACGAATAGAAATGGGCACATAGAAGGGCTTCCCTGTTATCTGCCTCCAATTATTGGTAAGTGAAATGTAGCCAAGTGGGCATTATGCTCTAGTTATTTTTGGAGATCAGTCTTTTGGTTTTAAGCTTGTACACCATAAACGTTTTGATTCAAATGAAAGCTGCAGCTGATATTTCAGTCTAGCACCATACAGGGAGGTGAATATCAATGTTAATTCAATTATTTTGTTTTATTGCTTTTAATTTTGTGTACATTAAATATTTGATACTTGTTGCACATGCCCATTGCATTCCACCCATATATGTATATTCATACGCAACCATGCTATTTAAAATTGATACAAATGTAAACTGTTTTCTGAGTTCATTAAAGAAGTCTGCATTTGGTGGTTCTTGGTTGTGAGTAGGCAGTTGACTGTTTAGTGTACATCAAGTTTTGTTGATGCACAATGATGTTTCAAATATTTGTCGCAAAATTATTTTTATATTAATTTCTATAAAACAAGGTAAAATGTGCACTAAAGAATAAAGGGGCAAGCACATATGGTGATTGTGCATGTTGAAGCCTCGTGCATGGCAGTGGACACATCAGTCTATAAACAATCTAAGATGAACATATGTATGTTCCTACTTGTATGTTAAATCTGCATCTACTTTATAGAATATTTTCTATGTGCAAATTATTTCCAACTTGTAAAAATCTCCCAAGCAATCCTCAAGCTGTGATTCAGCATTCTTTTCGATGAATCTCCTGGTTGGTTTATAGCACACTTTAATTGTGAAATGTCATGCTAACCATAGGGTTAACTAAAATGATTAACTTAATTCATTTCTATTTTCTTTTTTTTTTATTTGCCTTAATTTCATGGTTAATGCTGTCAATATTTTACTTATTGTCTGTAATCCAGCTTTCTTTTTAAAGCATACTCCCTTTGCTTGGTGCATGCACTTTCAAATTGATATATGTTCACTAACCTCAAATAAGCCCATGCTCTCTTTGGCATAACATATGAATTGAGGTATCCCAAATAGATACTTTGGGTCCTCCATGTACTCAGCGCTCAACATATAGGCCTTTTGCAGGTGTTCCTCACTCAACTATCTCGATCTGATGGGGATGCAAAGCCAACCAAACCATGCTGACCTACCCATATTGTTGGGCAGCACACTTTTACTTGCAGAATACATTCACAAATGAGATGTCCACTTGATGAGCTGCCTCCGTTTTTGCTCTGGTCTTTGAGAGATCACTTCATGAGTTACCTGCTGTGAGTTATTGTGAGTAAGACTCGGACACAGAGGTATACTGTTGATTGCTATACGCTTTTATTAAAAGAAATGGGTTGGAGATGAGCCTATCTTGCCCTAACTCTAGGAGGGGTTTCCCTGACTCAGCCAAACTAACAATGGTTTCTGTCAAGATGTCCAAAGTAAAAGTCTTCCATCCTACGTCCAAAACCCTACGCTGGCCCTCACACGCTAAACCAACCATAAAGTGCAAAAGGGCTTAATGTTCTCCAACTGCCACTTGCAGCTGTTGTTCACAAGTTAAACTCAAAATTCCAAAAGGGTGTCAAAGAAATAAACAAACAAAGGTTCCAGCATCATTGGAAGGAGGTTCCCTTCAATCTATGTGATCACTGTGCGGCTCTGTAATTCTGCCGACGAAAATCTCGACTACAATTATGGCACGGCGCAGTGATCAGATAGATAACCTTTGCCCGCCTGCGCTGGTCTGCAATCCTCTAAACCGCCCCCTCCCCCCAACCTACACATCCCTTTACTGCAGCGCACTTCTATGTGTGCCGCTGACAACCTTGTACCCCTGCGGTGTTGGTTCCTCCTACTTACGTGGGGCGGTGCTAACGCTGCAGGGTACTTTTTTTTTCTTTTTTAAATTTTAATATCTTCTCCCCAGCTTACCGTAATGGTAAGCGAGGGACACCCCACAACCGCCGGCTCCCGCTATTGCGCCCAAGGAAAGCGGGGGACACCCCTGCAAACCCCGCTCTGCTTGGGCGCAGTAATGGGGGTCGGATGTTTTGTACTGCGCTCAGGTGCAGTTTTAGTAATGTCGCCACAAATGTTGACATTTTGGTACATTTCAGTTCCCTTCCCCTCGGTTTCTTAGTTCTTTCACAGTCTCAGTGTTTGCCTCCTCTCAGCGTTTCCACCACTGTCAAATATATGGTAAGGATTTCGTATCAGGATATTGTGCTTTCTTCTCCTTACATTCTCTTCCTTCCAAAGAACTTGTTTATCTTCCCCAGGGTTTCACACATTTACAAGGTTTCTTTATTTTCTCCTCTTGCTTGCTTTCAGCACAGTGGTTTACAAGTTTAACCCAAACACACCAACAATGTATTTCCATCCTCTTGGTCTTTCAACTACCTTTAAATAATTTTAAATGGTTTGCCTTGTGGAGAGATTACCATCCTGTGTTGGTAGAAAGGGGTTCTCTCTCTCTCTCTCTCTCTCTCTCTCTCTCTCTGAGTTCACAACTAAAGCAAAAGAGACCATGAAAAAGAGACCAAGAAGTTTTTCCTTCCCTGATTGGCCTTTTCAATCCTTCACAAGACTTGCTTCTATTAGTTCAGGGGTGAGTCTCCTGACAAAAAGGGCCTGGTCTACTCTCCTGATAGGAATTAGTTAAGACTGGACTACTTGTATTTTGGGTGCGGGTCCCAGGCTCGCATTCATATTGCCCGGTATACTCTCCTGCCAATGTTCTAACACTCTCATATGTTCATATTCTTTTCCATTCAAGTATTGGGCCTTTGTCCACCTTTCATTCACAACTTCATATGCTTGCCAGGTTTCCCCAGGTCCCCTGCTCGGGTTCTCCCAGGCTTTCCAATTACTTTCAATTGGTGTGCGGTATATGCCTCGAAGCGCCCTGCTTCCCCAATCTCTGTGTGGGCTCACTGCTCTCTCCTGGCTGCATCATTTTTCTTTGCGGTCTGCATGCTGCCCATCAGTAAGCTTTGTCTTCTGGCCAATGTAGCGTATACATCCCTGTCCTTACACTGCCGCGGCTCTCCCAGTAGAGCATCTCTTGCTCCTTACTTCCGCACAGCAGACCTCCAGTCTCGGAGCCTCCTCTTCCGACAAGGCCACGATCTCGCCTGCACTTGGTCTGCTTGGCGTCCTCCCGTTTTCGCAACCAGCCTTTGGTATGGTGTGTCTCCATCTTCCCGGCTTGTCGGGTGTTTTAAAGTTCCTGGCATTGGTCAGCTGTTCAGAACAACTAGCCTGTACTGTGTTGTTCTCGGCAGGCATGATCTTCATTACTCTGGCCCTCTTCCTCAACTCAGTAGGCCCATAGAAAGAAGTATGTGTTTGTCTATGGTTTTTAACAGGATGTTCCATATTACAATTTATCATACATAGCTAGGAAGGCAATGACTGGTGACTATTATCCCTCATAGGGGATGGGGAGAGAGTATGACAGGTCGCCTTCTAGTGAGCCATCTCCACTTCACCGAGGTTGGTTCCCCCACCCCATGTGGTCCTCTTGCAGATAGCCACCCCCAGGGTTGGAGTCGGGTAACATCTGCCCTTTCATGGCCACATGGAGGTAGGGGAGAGTGTCCCCCAGGGTCTAGCAACAACTGTGTTAGACTGGTCACAGTGCATTATGCCCATTTCACTGAGCTGTGTAAGCAGCCTATATTACATGTCTAATGTTGATGAATTTCGAAGTCTACATGCATTATACCTAAAGCATTGACATCTACTTCATGAACTGTGGCTCCCAAAAACTGCACTGAAGTGCACTCAAAGTAATTTTAACTGCTGCTTAACTTGTTCACGAAAGCCATATGAAAACATTGGCCAAAGACTAGATTGGCTTAATAATTTAAATATGTGTACTAAAATGCTGTTGCAATTTACTAACCCTGTTCTTCACAAACAGATTAAATAGTAAGTGTGATAGTCATGTTTGAATTCTGGAAACTTTTGTTTAAATGTTTAACATCTGCATTGTGTTCTAAAAACTAAACTCATTAATGTTTGTAACATGTCTAGCTTGAGTTAACTGTGTTGCTGTTGTCTGCTCCCATTTTAGTCAATGGTACGGCTTCTGCCTTCTGTTTGCCAGCTCCTAAGCCAGCCCAACCTGCTGTAGCACCTGCAGCAATGCCTGTTCGTGAAACCAACCCCTGGGCAAGCGCCCCCACTGCTCCCACCCTTGCTAATTCTGGAGCTGCAGCCAATACTGCTGGTAAGAACCAGGAGAGCCCTAATTCTGAGGGATCCTCAAGACAGATATTGGTTAAGTCATTCTGAAATTAGAAAGAATGGATTAAAGGTGGATGTGATGTTTTTTCCTTTCAAGTTAGTTCTTTTATAACCCTTCCCCGCTTTTAATATTTGCAAAGGAACTCAGTCACTGAAGCTTCTACGAAGTGTCCCAATGTACTCCGGCAGAGGACCTTTCAGCATGTGATCTCTCACAGATGGCCTGAACTCTTGAATCTTAATTTCTCCTATGCCAGCAGATAGAATCCCAGAAAGCTATTTTTCGTAAGTTAAAATAGACATTAAAAAGCCTGGATGTAAATATGACCCCTTCCTCTGCAAAAGATGGATAGAGCATAAAGCAAACTGATATACCTCTATGTTCCTTTCCTCCATACTGTATGGGTGACCGCAAATGGAGACGGGACTAGAGCCGTTTGCACTGCAAAATGTGCACTTCCCCTTTTAATTTGGGCCCAAAAAGGCACTCCCTCCTGTGTCACACATCAGTTTCCTTCTCCACGCAATGGGAACAGATGCCTGCACCACATCAGCTCTATTCTTTTGCTGCACACTTCCTCTTCATATGACAAAATGCAGTTAACACGTAATTTTGAATTTTTATATTTCTGCCTCCGTCGCTTGTTTTTTAATTTGATGTATTGGATATTTGTAAGGTGCCTATGCAACAAATTGGGCTGCACTGGCTTCACCAGGTGCGCATCTTCAGCGAGTCCATTTCTGGCTTTGGCCCGTCACACACTGTTTTGGAGTGTTTTGGGCCCAACCGCCAGTCGGGCTCTTGCATGGCCTGCGACTCCTTAACACCAAGGTCGTTGAAAAGGCTTGCAAGGTATTGAGAAATATTTTCAGTCTCCTCCAAATCGCTTGAAGAAAGAAATTTGCACACAGGAAAACACGAGCAGAGAAGGGGACTATACCTCTTTTCAGTAAGCATACATCTTTTCAGTAAAGTCCCCCAGCTCTGGGGCTCCTTCTCAGGGAGCACTCCGACTGGGAGGGTTCTTAAGGACTGTTATACCAGTTCTAGACCCTAGAGATCGACTGGCGTACGGCCAGGCGGGTCCTTGGACTCTGCTGGATCTGGTAACGAGGGACCTCAGTTAACCACTTTTGCTGAATGGCATTTTTGCCAAATTTGTTTTACCTAGAAAATATAGATAGTAAGTTTGGGTAGCTATTGTGACGAATCTGAGGATGTCGTCCCTTCTCTCCAAGGGGTCTCCTTTCCATTGGGGCCAGGGCAGTGTAGCCACAGTGCAGTAGTCCCCTGGGGGTGGTGCACCGAGGGAGGATCACATGGGGAGGGCAAGGGCCCTCTGGGATTGGGGATGACTATTCTCGTGGAACACAGTATTCCACCACCTTAATACATCCAATCCCTTCTCAAATGCCAAATCACTCATCCCCCCCCCTTATAGGTAGAGCAAATGTACTCCGTTGAAAGGTCAGTCACTTTAATATACTTGACAAACCTGAAATAGAAGAGAATACTAAGTGTCTTGCATTTGAGTTGAAATTGAGTACTGTGAAGACGGTGATCATGGAGAGTCCAAGGATTACTCTGAAGAAACAGAGTGAGCGGTCTAGCTTTTCTCAAGATTTCATTTGGCCGAGCGAATACATCTGGCCAGCACGGGAGTTCTAAAGGAACTGAGCTGAGAGACTAATCCTCTGAGTAAGAACTACAGGACTCCTGCATCGGGCGGGCAGAGAGAAGCCAAAGGGGAAGAAGCAGCGAAGAGAGGAAACGGAGAACCCAAACACGGTCCAAGCTGGAGGGACCTCAGGGCACCACAGGCTCCGGTGAACCGCTTGTAAGGCAAGACACGCAACCGGGTAGAGAGAGACGCCTGTGAAACTGCTGCAGACCCCACCATTCACCAGAGAGCTGCCGTAGCTTGGAGGAGCAATGCAGTGGCTGGGGAAACACTGGTACCTCTCAAGAGGAAGGAAACGGTTACCCATGTTTACCAGGAGGCGTTGGAGGTAACGGGGAGCAAGTGTGATTACAAACATTAGAGAAAGAGGGTCTGGGACCCTGCAGCCACAAGGAAATTATGGTATAAGAGGGTTTGGGACCCTGAAACCCCCCAAGAGAAGACAATCATGTGTTTGGCAGAAGAGTGAACCCGAACAGATATGATGGCCAATTCCGAGTCTGGGACCCGCACCCATATGAGAAGCCGAGAACAGCCATGATAACAGAATCAGGTGTTTGACAGGAGAGTGAACTAAGCACCTACAATATCACAAGGAGTAAAACAGAGGAATCCAATGTTTGGCAGGAGAGTGGACCAACCGTTATATCATAACAAATTGCAAGTCTGGGACTAGCACCCATGTGCGAGACTGAAAGGGTCAAGGACCCCTGAGTTGGAAAAACAGAATCCTGCATCCTATAACAAACTGTATCAAGTTGACAAAGGATAGTGACGCTAACCATATCCTTGTGACCTGTCCGCTGACATTTGCCTAAGAAGATAAAGGGCTCAGGAGCCCAAAAGGGGGGAAACTGAGAAGAACTCTAGGGGAAAGGAGCACAGCCCCAGTCTGGAAATCTTGCATTTTATTTCATCACTTTTTATTACCAGAAAGACTGAACTTCTCCGTTGATTGAAACCACAAATAATACATGTTACTTTAAGAAAATACCATCCTTGGACAGTTACTTTAGATTATAGTGTTGGGGTCAGAAGCAGGTTTTTGGGCACGGCAGTGACAGACTATTTTTGGATTTCCTGACAATTTCATTAGTTTCCTTTGAGGTAGGGAATTCTGTTTTAGCTTTAGGGACAGAGATGCATTTTTCCAACTTTTCCTCATATAATGAAAGTTTCTACCGAGAAAAAGGCCACCATTGTGTCCGAGCCTTACTTCTGCACCCTTACAACATATCAAAGGTGGGGGGAGAGTTGTGGGGTGTCGGTCCCCGTGCCTCCCACACCCTTACCCCCCCCCCCCCCCTTTTTGTTTTTTGCTGTTAAAAAAGCAGTAAAATCAACACAAATATATATGGCAAAATTGCCATGGGGGGGGGGGGGGGTTAATATGAGGAATGATCATAGATTTGTGGCTTGAGAACTCTACTACCGGATGTTGCTCTGAGGTACCATTGTGTCCTTTCACCAGACCTTGGCCTGATGGAATACCTGTATGCATTAGGAATATCATCTCTTCAACTAAGGGCAGCAAGGCTCCCGGAGATCGTTTTGAGGTCCAAACGAGGCGGGCAACGTACCAAGGGACCGGTGAGATAACCCCTACATGACTCAGCATTGAACAAAAGTTTACCATGTATTCCTGCAACCAGTCAGCGTCCTGAGCAGCACAAAATGGCGGCAAGACTGAAATTATCTGTGCCACGCTTGACCTCCTCTCATAGGACGCCGTCTGAGGACCACATCACCATCTGAAGGAGCCACAGATTCATCCATAAGAGTGCCCACTCTAATTTGGGGAGATCAATGCACAGTCGGGAATGTGCACCCAGGATTGACTGGTCTAGAGATGTACCTTGCTGTACCGCATGTCCATCAACATAGACTGCTATCAAATATTATAAGCCTTGGGTCCAGGAATCCAGGCTAGTTTTCATGGATTCCTGTTAATTACATATGTCCCTACTGTAGCAGTGCCTCAGCCTATAGTGCAGAGTTCACTGGCAATAGATTCTTTGAGCATTTCTTAAATCTCATGAAAACCCTGCAGATGTCGGACAGCCACAGGGATTGATAACAGAGGAGCTCCTGCAAGAGCCACAGCCGCAAACTCATGCACCTTATATTGCCGCTCCACAGCCTCCTTGTCTTCGTCCTCCCCCACCTCTCACTGTTCCCACTGTCCTGGCGGTTCTGCAGAACTTGAAACCACAACCTATTGACATGCGCACAGCCACTCCAACGTCGGTAGACAAAAGGGGAAAAACAGTAGTTGAAGCCTCCAAAGGGCAATAGCTGCTTGCGGTTCCGAGCTCTGGGTCCGAGCTCAAGACACTGATGAGGATGAGGAAGAGGAAGAATCTGATTTTCTATCCTTGGCTAAAGCCTTTCACAAGAGGCTGGAGGAATTGGCAGAATTCCTGAGTTTCTAGACCTCAATAGGATCAGCCAGAATCAGGAGTGCTGGGGGAGTGATCAGCATGTCAGTCTTCAGCCAGGTCGGGAGCACTGATGCCAAAGGATGTACCATCTGTGGCAAAAAAAGATTTGGTTAAAGTCCCATTCATGTCTACCAACCGTTAAAAAACCTGACACACTGTTTAGGAAGTTTGGGTCTGAAGGGCATTTACTGTCTTCACACCCACACATCTTTACTCATCAGTTGTTGCAGCAGCTTCCTTGTATGCCAAATCTACTAGTGTTGGCACATGTACTGCTTCATCAACGACTACACAAGTACTACCTAGAGAAGATAATTGTTAGAATCCTTTGGTAAGGTCTATTTTAAGACTTTATTACATATCCGCCTTGCATATATGGATGCATTGCTGGCTGCAGCAAATCAACGGTTTAGGAGTAAGATCAGACTTTGCACAAGACCTGCCCATAGAAATACAAGCAGCATTTAAATCAGGGTTGGTGTAAGCAAAGCTGGTCGTCCAATATGTGTTGGTCATTGCTAGGATCTTGACATGAGAAGGTATGTACGCCACAAAATTCCCTCAAAGTCAGAGAGAATCTTGGACCTTCCATTTGAAGTATCTGTTCTTTCAAATGGATTGTGCCCTGCCACATATTCCTCATCTTTTGATAGAAATCCTTCCAGCTGCTTCAGAATGTTTTTTTACAGCAGAGGGCGGTTTGCGTCGATGTAGTCGAATCGATGTCCCTTGAAGGCTTCCATCCCAGCGTGGACGTGATCGTCGGTATGTATAGCACATGCCGTGCCCATTGGCTTCAGTTTCGTTTTTCCGCGAAAGCTAATGCTTCGAGAAATGCGCTGCGCTTTGTTTTTCATGTCAGAACTGCGATCGAGTATGATGACTTCGTCTCAAAACCTATCAAGCCCAAAGACCGGGTTCAAAAAATTTCAAGAGCGAATGCAGCGCCAATATGTCTCTCAAGGATCCTCAGAGTGTGTCTGTGGTGCCTTGGCGTGTAGCATAGAACAGCAGTCTGTGAGGCCTGTCAGTCCATGACTGGTAAGGCTTTGGAAGAGCGTAAAGGGAAATTAGCAGTGGGTAGGCCCCCAACTAAATCCCCCTTGATGACTGCGTCGAAGAAACGACCGGCTGATGAGTCGAGAGAAGAGTCTCTCCTCGAAGGAACAGATCGAAGAAACCTTCATGCTCCAGGAGCGGATCATACCATTCTTCATCCTCAGCTCAGTCGGAGGAATTCAGACGAGCAATGCTAAAAATATTTGAGTAGGAGGCCCTGATCGCCCCCCCACCCACCCGAAGAACTGGTGCCTGTACTGGAGAGGAACAAGGGATGGTATTCCCCTTATTTTTTTATATCGAAGAAAGACGGGGGATTGAGACCCATCATGGACTTGCGCGGTTTGAACAAACTCCTCAGGAAGGACAAGTTCAAGATGGTGACTCTTTCTCAAGTCCTCCAGGCCCTTCAACTTCAGGGCTGGTTGGTGTCTCTCGACCTCAAGGATGCTTACTTCCATGTGCCGATCCATCCCAAGCACAAGAAGTACCTGAGTTTCGCGGTTAGCGACTCGCACTTTCAGTTTCGGGTCCTGCCGTTCGGCTTGACCTCCGCCCCAAGGATTTTCACCAAGCTCATGGTGGTGGTGGCAGCGCATCTCAGGAAAGGGGGGATTCACGTCTACCCCTACCTGGACGATTGGTTGATCAGGGGGAGCTCTCTCGAGCAAGTCCTGGATCATCTGTCCGTCACCTGCCACTCCCTTCACAGGCTGGGCTTCTCCCTCAATTTAAAGAAGTCCCATTTGACACCAACGCAGCGGCTCCAGTACATCGGAGCAGTCCTCGACACGTCCTTGGGGCAGTGTTTTCCTCTTCAGGTGAGGGCTCTTCACATTCAGCAGATGGTGCACAAGTTTCAGTTTGCCCAGAATCTCCCAGCGTCCGAGTTCTTGAGACTGCTCGGCCTCATGGCATCCTGCATTCTTCTGGTGCCAGAGGCTCGTCTGCAGATGAGATCTTTGCAGTGGGCACTCAAGCTCCAGTGGTCTCAGTCCTCCGGCAGGCTGTCGGACCCTGTTCAGGTGCCGCCCTCGGTGGCCCGGGACCTTCTGTGGTGGGCCATCGAGGGCAATCTGATGAAGGGGGCACCATTTTGGCTGCCCTGGCCGGAGGTGACGATTGTGACGGACGCATCCCTCACGGGATGGGGAGCTCAGGCCAACGAGTTGACAGTCAGCAGTCGTTGGTCTCTGTCGGAGTCCAGACTCCATGTCAATCTGTTGGAGCTGAGGGCCGTCGGGCTAGCCCTGAAGGCTTTTCTGCCGAATGTGCGCGGAAACAGTGTCCTGATTCTAACGGACAACACGGTGGCCATGCACTACCTCAACAAAAAGGGGGGGGGGCAGGGTCACTTCCGCTGTGCAGGGAGGCAATGCAGCTCGAATTCTGGGCCATCCAGCAGGAAGTTTCGATCTCGGCTGTTCATCTGGCCGGAGACGACAACGAGACGGCGGATGCTCTGAGCAGGCAGAGTTCGATCTCTCACGAGTGGGAGCTGGCTCAGGTGATTCTCCTGGAGATCTTCGCCCTTTGGGGGACCCCTCAAGTGGATCTCTTCGCCTCCAGTTTCAACCGAAGTGCGAAAGGTTTTGCTCGCGGGAATTTCCTCCAAAAGGAGCCTTAGGAGACGCGTTCGTGGTGGAGTGGTCATTCCCACTACTGTACGCGTTTCCTCCACTCCCCGTCATCCCGCAAGTGCTGCGGAGGTTACGGAGGTTCAGTTCCCGGATGATCCTCATTGCTCCGGCGTGGGCCCGGAGGACGTGGTACCCGGACCTTCTAGACTTGTCCATCTGCCCTCCACGTCGTCTTCCCTAACGAGACGATCTGCTCTCACGGGAAGGGGGTCAGGTTCTCCATCCAGAGGTCAGATCCCTCAATCTTCACGGCTGGAATCTGAAAGGTTGAGGTATAAGGATTGGGACCTCCCTGAAGACGTAATGGAGGTGTTGCTCTCGGCCAGGCGGCCGGCAACTAAGTCTCTGTACCGTTGCCGTTGGAGGAAGTTCTGCAACTGGTGCAGAGTTCAGAATGTGGATCCTTTTGAATGTGACATTCCCATGGTTCTGTCTTTTTTGCTTTCTTTGGCCCACAGGGGCTTGCAAGTGGGGACCATTAAAGGTTACCTGGCGGCGCTGTCCATATTTAAGCGCTCGTCTGAAGAGTGTTCCTATTTTAAAATTCCTTTAATTTTGCAGTTTTTGAAAGGGCTCACTAATGTGTTCCCTCCGTCACCTTTTCTGGTGCCAGGTTGGGATTTGAACTTTGTTCTTAAGTTTCTTATGGGTGCTCCGTTTGAGCCTTTACATTTTTGCCCTTTGTGGCTGTTAACTCTGAAAACTGTGTTTTTGGTTGCCGTTACTTCCGCTCGCAGAGTGAGTGAGTTACAGGCACTTTCAGTTAAGCCACCCTTCACTGTGTTTCACAAGGACAGGGTTGTCCTTAGAGTTCGTCCTTCTTTTCTTCCGAAGGTGGTTTCGGAATTTCATTTAAGCCACAAGGTTGTTCTTCATGGCGTTCTATCTGCCTCCACATCCTGGTAAGGAAGAGGAGAGGCTCCATAGGCTTCATCCTCGAGAGCGTTGAGCTTTTATATTTCGCGCATGTCCCGGGTCAGAGTGGACGATCAACTTTTCATTGGTTACGCTGGAAAGCGTTTGGGACAAGCTGTGACGAAACAGACTTTGTCTCGTTGGATTATTTTAGCTATCTCCGAGTGTTACCGCTTGGCGGGTAAGGACCCTCCGGCTGGCTTGCGGGCCCATTCTACCAGAGCAGTGGCTGCGTCTACTGCCCTGCAGAGGGGAGTTCCTATTCGTCACATCTGTGATGCAGCCACTTGGGCTTCAGTACATACTTTTGTACGTCACTATTCCCTCGATTCCATCAGAGGGCGAGATCTGGCCTTTGGCAGGGCCGTTCTCTATTCCGCAATTTGATTGGGCATGCTAAATTTGTATTCTAAATTCTTTCCCACCTCCTTGCTTGGTACTGCTTTGGGAGTCTGTCATATATATGGAATACGTCGGATTACCCAATCCCCTCGAAGAACAAGTTACTTTCTTACCTGGTAACGTTCTTTCGATGGGATGGTCCGACGACGTATTCCATATCGCTCCCTCCCTGCCTTCCCCGCTGCAGAATTTCTTTTGCGATTGCAGCTTGCGTTCCGCAAGGCCTTGTGTGTCTGACTGGCAGAAAACTGGTGGCACAAGTTCTGGGAAAAAACTATAACTGAGGCTATGGGCGTCGTGCGTCCTACTTATCACATCGGGTGACGTTGGCCGTCGAAGGAGGTCCTTGGAGACGGCGCATCGACGCAGGACGCAGACGCCAAAGATTTTCCGAAGCAGCACAGCTGTGGACATTACCTGGCCTAGATATGGAATACGTCGTCGGACCATCCCATCGAAAGAACGTTACCAGGTAAGAAAGTAACTTGTTCTTCTGTGTACCTAGAACAAGGTATAAAGGGGGCTATTTTACCTTATTTGAGTCTTGATTAGGATGTTCATTGATGTTTGCCAGAATATATGGGTTAAATCCCTGTGGGTAAATTCAATATGTATTTGGTTTCAATTGCGATTGGTTATTTTAATCAACATTAGAATTTGTCCGCTTTTCGATACACAAACCTGTCTTCCTTTTATCGAATGTCCGTTGGGCTACGAATTAACACAAATCCATGTCACTGTAGGTTTCAAAAATGTGCACGGATGACGAAGATGCAACAGCATGAGCAGCCTTTCATTGGCTACACTGGACATAAGCTGGGGCTTCCAGCTACAAAACGAACTTTGTCCGGGTGGATAATTCTTGCTATTACAGAATGCTACAGAGTGGCTGCAAAAGATCCCCCTGAAATCCTGAGAGCTCATTCCACAAGGGGCATGGCGACATCTTCTGCTCTGCAGAGTGGTGCATGCAAAAGACATTTGTGCGGCAGTAACTTGGTCTACCATTCACAGTTTACAAAGCATTAGTGCGGATTCATCCTCTAGCCCAGAAGGAGGATTTGGGAAAGCAGTCCTATATTCAATCCATGACAAAACTTAAATCTGAAAATTCTTACTCCCTCCTCCCAAAACAGTGTTATGTTTTGGGAGTCTATCAAAAGATAAAGAATACGTGGGGGAAACACAATCCATTCGAAGAATAAGTTACTTACCTCGTTCTTTTGACTGAATGTTCCTCCCACGTATTCCTCTTCACCCCTCCCAACCTAACCCACTGTAGAATTTCTAGGCATTACACTTTACGCTCTTTCAGAGTCTAATGTTGTCTGGGGACTTACTGACGCTGGTATTTCTGTAAGAGGAAGGCGTAAAAACAGAACTGAAGCCAACATACTCTGCGCGTGCTATATATACCGACGATGATGATGAGCCTGGGATGATAGTCCTCGAGGGACATCGAGTCGACCACTTTCGATGCGCAGCGCCCCCTGCCGAAATTATTTTTCGGAAGCTGGAAGGACATTTCTCAAAAGATGAGGAATATGTGGGAGGTGCCTTGTAAAAATAACCAAAAAGCCATTACAAAAATAGATAAAAAGATACAAAGTATCCTAACCGCAATGTGTCCAATTGTCACAATATAACAATACAAGAAAGAGTCTATCAGTACTATAGTCTTATGAACTAATCAGTTTTCCCATCAGAATGAGCAAAAAGACAAGGGAAGTCAATTAGAAGGCTTTACTTGCCTCCAAAAGGTCAGGGCAGGATTCAAAACAAAGCAAAAAGAAAAGGTGTCTCATAGAAGTCTATGGGAGTATGGCGGCAAAAAGAAAATCTTTCCTAACAGTTTCCACTGGCTTTCACCTGCCAATTCTACCCCTCCCCCAACACCCACACTGTTACTCTAGATTGGGTCGCCAGCACTTTTCAGGGAAGTAATAAACTTGATGAGTCAAGGGATTCTTTTCATGAATTTTTGAGAGCGCCAAAAAAAACAGACGGGCTTGAGTTGTGCTGGACCTGTCATACCTGAGCCTCTCCTTACTCCTAGAAAGATTCAAAATGCATCACCTGCCCAGATTAGAGTCTCTTTGTGCTAGGGGACTGGCTGTGTGCCCTGAACCTGAAGTACGTGTATCTGCATGTGCCCATAGCTGGGCACATTGCTATGTCACTCCTCCGTGATGCTCATGCTTCACCAGGCTCAACTTTGATAAACATCCTGTTACCCCTTTTCTCCTGCATCACGGAAAGTAAGGAAGCACTATTTCCTCTTCCCATTGGTACACCCCGCCATCAACTGCGTTACCTATGCTACCAATATTCCCTGTTGCTGGGTCACTTTTTCGGCTTGCCCTGTATCCTGACCTCAACACTGACTGTTGGGCAAGATTGTATGCAGCACCCTGTGGGAGACTGCACCAGTCTTGTCGTCTTGCTAATAGTTAACCCAATCTTTGGTATAAGCATGTACTACACAAGTTGGAAACTATAACTTCAACCATACACTACTGAGAGACATAAAAAGGTCACCCATAAAAAGAATAAAAGAATAGGTGAGAGGGTAAAAAGATTCCCCTTCACCCAGGGACAAGGTGAAATAGTTACCTAGTCAAAGGAAAAGGCTCTGGGGTCAGAAAGATTTATCATTGATAGGAAAATTGTACCCAACAACCCCACAGATTGAACAGTCTTGTGTACTCCTAGACGAAATCTCCTACTCGTACAAACTCGCTCCGAGTCTGTTGAACCAGTCTGCTTTCGTATTAGGATATGGAACATGATATGCTTGGAGCAACACCTCCATTTACTACTTCTAGATTTCCACCACTAACTGAGCAGCCAGGCTTATCTCAAGAGGTCATTGTAAGCTGTAGGGTTTTTACAACGTGATTCACAGTGGCAAGTATCCAAATAAACACTTACTCTCAAGGTTTCTTGATTAAACAATTATTTATTAATTTAACAGTCAGTTTGAATAAGCCTTCTTTAGAAGTAAGCAAATATATGTAACACAAAAATATACTTCAAAATACACACTCGGTTTCTTTAAATCGGTAGATGGCACACAGATACTTCCTACACCCTGAGGTGACTTAAATAACTAGGACACTGTGGACATTGATATTTCACTGCCACATTTAGAGCAATACTGAGGTTAGTGTCAAAAGAGAAAGATGAGGGAATAAAACAATGGTTAACAAATATTCTTAAGCAGGTCAGTACTTACTTTTTGAACTCTCCAAATGCAAGGTAAATTAACCCTTTCCTGGGGGAATGGTAAACCACAACGTCGGAGGTAAGAAGAGTCTTTCAGGGAGCCAGGCCAGCCAATGTTAGTTGAGCAAAAGTCTAGGTGCGGCTGAAGCACTTCTTGCAGGTAAGTACAAGGTCTTGCACAATGTTTTAGAAGTCTTTGTAGAAAATTAAATCACTGTAGGGCCACACGCTGGGAGGCATGTGAGAGGCGAAGCTGCAAGCAACTCTGCAAAAGCAACCAGGACAAGTCTCATCTGATAAGTAGCAAGGCTACTCAACAAGAGGTAGGCCCCCTTAGTTTTACAGTACCTTTGGTTAGAATAAATTAGTTCCAGCTGGCTTCTGTTCCTGTCTAGGTCTGCAGATCCTGTTGTTCCTGGGCCTGAGTCGTGGGGACAAGAGGAAGGACATCTGAGGACTCCTGCACTACGAATGGAAGGTCAGCGGCAGCAATGGGCAAACTTCAGATCAGCGGCACTCGCAAACAGCACCACCGCGGTTCTCTGATACCTTTTACAATCTTCCCTTGCATCTGGGGTCCAGCACTCTGTTGAGGTGGCTCAGGCTTGGTCAGTCCTGCTTTATGGGAGTCCAGAGGATCTTCCTGGAGCTTGGGTCCAACTTAAAATCGAGACACTCGATTCTGGTGTTCCTCTCCCTAGCAATCAGTTCCTGCAGCAGCAATGGAAGTACAGCCAGCTCTGAGAGGATGTCCAGACGAGTTAACTTTGGGGTCGATTGGTCCCACCAACCCAAGGGGAGAAGTCGTCCGTTGCACGGCTTCTCTGTCGAGGCGAATTCGGAGCTTCATCAATGCAGCAGGGCTTCACCAGGCAAACTAACTGTCCAGGAGTTGCATCAAGCCTCGCTTCCAAGTTCTTCTACAGATTCCTTCATCCAGTGGTCAACTCTGCCTTCCAAGCAAAAAGCTTCGCCTTTTATGCAGGTTTCTCCCATTCATTCGCAGCCTAGCTGTCAATTACACAGCAGAGTGGCTGTCCTCCAAGGACAGCTAGCCGGCCAATCACCTTTGGGTGCATTCCTGTAACCAAGGGGATTAAGCACAGGGAGTTTCAGGCACCTCCCTCACTTCCTGCCCCTGCCAAACACCAGTGAATCCCGCCAAAGACAAAACGAACAAAGGTACCAAACCTGGTTTGGCACGCAGAGTAAATCTCAAGAAGGACCTTTCCAACAAGAAATGGCGAAAAAAGAAGACTGGGGCAATTTTGACAAAAATAGAAAGGGTAACCTAAAAATGTTACATGAGAAACTAGACAACTAAGTACATGAGAAACTAAGTAACCCCTCCAGCACCCTATTTGTAAGATAGTATGTGCTGGGTCTAGAAAGTTACAAAACGTAAAAGTCAATTTCAGTTCATGCTCTTGGAAACGGTAGTTTTACCAAGAGAAGGTATTTAAACCTTTGGGAAATCTAAGAGACTTCCCTGTGTCACTGCACTGAAGATGCTGTGTCTCACTATGTAAAGCTGATGCCTATGTAGTTTGTCAGACTCCAAAGTCAAAAGAAACAGTCCAAATCACAGAAAAATAAATGAGGGAAAAAGGTCGCTCCCTCTCCAGGTTAGCAATGAAAAGTCCTAAAGTCCAGCAAAAAGAGCTCGGGGTCTCCAAGGTAGAGGGGAATTTGCACATTTCTGAGAATTCTTCCTAACTCCGACTATGACTTTGACATTTCTCAGCAGCACGCTGTAACATGAGGCGCGGCTTTACCAGTATTTACCTTCATACTTTGTGTCATTCATATTATCGTGCATGCCTGAAGGAGCCCCCCGTAACATGAGGTGCGGCTTTGCCAGTATCTACATTCATACTCATGGTAGTAGCCCCCTGCACCAGGAGGCTGGGCACACCAACTCAATCTGTAATTAATATGTTCTGCACTTCGCGTGTTGGTCTATGCACCTCTGTAACTAGCGCCTGCATGCCTGAGGGTTTTGTGCACTGAAATAAATGCAACAAAAGAAATATAGGAACCCCACCATGAATTTCTCTTATTTTCTGTGGTGGGGTAACATTTTAAGTACAGAGTCCTATCTTCTGTGCTCAATTCAGCACTGATTGTTCAGGAGAAAAATGAATGCAGTTGTCGGCTTGTTGAGAAGCAAAGAACATCATGTTGATACCTATTGCGATGACTGGCTTGTTCGAGAGGAGTCCCCAGCTGATGCAATAAAGACCCTCTAGTGGCTGATGCACATTCTATTCAATTTGGGGTTTTCCGTCAATGCAAAGAAATTGGAGCTAATCCCAACACAAACAATCACATTTATAGGGTTTCAGTGGGCCATGATTCAAGCAAGAGTATTTTCAACTCCAGACAGGTGGAGAGAGGGATAATCGGAGCACTGACACATTCTTTTCATATCCATAACCTGTACTTCAGTGTGGTGATAAACCACCTACTAGGTCTCCTAGCTACTTGCATTCTCACGGCACTCTGTGCCAGATTTCAAATGAGAAGAATTCAGCTTCATTTGGCACTGTCCTGTGACCAAGAGAGGATCCCGGTCAGACTAGGTAACAATACTGGTTTTGCTTAAAGAGGATCTACTCTGGTGTGGATACACAATAAATCTGAGTGGAGCCCCACTACTTTCAGCTCCAAGCACCAGAATAGTGATGACAGATTTGTCACTGGAAGGTTGTGGGGCCACATTGGGGGTACATAAAACCCACGGTCAGGCCTCGATGGGGAAAGACGTATGCAAATTACCTCAAACTAAAGGCCATGTTCCTTGCATGGAAGTCATTCCTCCCTTTGCAGCAGGGGACAACAATACGGATTCTGACGGACAGTACAACGTCAATGTTTTATATCAAAAAGTAGGGAGCCTACTTAATATCCCCGATTTTGTGCTTGTTAGTGGTGGAAATCTAGAAGTAGTAAATGGAGGTGTTGCTCCAAGCATATCATGTTCCATATCCTAATACGAAAGCAGACTGGTTCAACAGACTCGGAGCGAGTTTGTACGAGTAGGAGATTTCGTCTAGGAGTACACAAGACTGTTCAATCTGTGGGGTTGTTGGGTACAATTTTCCTATCAATGATAAATCTTTCTGACCCCAGAGCCTTTTCCTTTGACTAGGTAACTATTTCACCTTGTCCCTAGGTGAAGGGGAATCTTTTTACCCTCTCACCTATTCTTTTATTCTTTTTATGGGTGACCTTTTTATGTCTCTCAGTAGTGTATGGTTGAAGTTATAGTTTCCTACAACTCTTGAACTTTGTCTGGGTTTTCCCTATGGGCTCTCCTGTTAATTTCTTTCATGTACTTGGGTGAACTACAGTTCCCAAGTAGTAAAGAGGAATGTTCATCCCCCTTTACATTTTATATAGTGAGCCACCGCACCCCTCCTTAAGTGGAGTGCTGGGGGAATACAGTGTATCCCCTTTCTTACTTGCCTGGTATCATTTAGTTACAATTGCAAGGTTTACACGAATGGCTGGTGGCAGTGATTTTACCTTTGTCTTTTAGTCTTTATTAATCACAGGCTGTTCATTCAGCCACGGTAATGCACAGAAGGCCACCATTTTTCCAAAATGGTGGGCTCCTTCTTTTTTCACTATTTCTTGTGTGCTTGCTGTTCCTGAGGTATTCCCCTGCCATTCTAGGCGGGAACGACCTCAGTGACTGTTTTGTCTTCAACAGGAATCCTTTAGATTCCCCGCCCAGGCTCCGGAATGTCTGGAAAGGCAGGAAGCGAGGGAGGAGTCCAAAACTCTGCAGGCCTGGTCTTCCACCTTGCCTGAAAGGGAACAACTCCCAGTGAGGGGCTGGCCGTCCTGATTGGACATCCAGACTTCCCCTTGCTATAAAATACATGGACAGAATGCAGAGGTTGTTCTGTAGTTCCTGATAAAAACTCAGAACCTGGAAGCTACTGACAAGTAGACCACTGGAGCTGAAACCGAATAGAGGAAGATGAAGAAACAAAGGCCATAGCGATTACCAGAAACCGGAGGGCCTGCTGTGTCACCGGAGCCAGCTCTAGCACTTCCAATCGACCTGGGGATCCTGAAAAGGACAAGCCCGACCAAGAGCCTGGTGAGATCTGCTAGACTGAAGAAGACCTGCATTTTGAGACATCCCACATCGTGCTGCGACCTTGCAGGGCGGCAATACCCCAATACCCAAGGAACTCAAGCCATTGTGCAGTGCACGGTCTTCCAAATTCTGAATGGAGCTGAAACTTTGGTGACATTCTGCTGGAACCCCAGAGACACGATTTGAGTCCTAAAAGTCCCCCTCCTCGTAGTGCTCGACCTCGCAAACGACGAGAATCCAACCAGAGATATTCAGTCTTCTTCTGGCTCCTGAAAAGGGTGCCAAAACCACAGAACCACATCCAGCCGCAAAGAAACTATTGCCTGGAGCCATCTCCGTTGATCCCTGCTGCAAAATCCCTTCCAAATTCCTGTCTTCCGTCTTCGTAACAAAAGAATCCTTTGACTGGGTTTTTGGCTGCAGATTCGGTAGTCTTCCTGCTGCAACTCTTCTTCTGTGCTGAGGTACTGTGTTGGCTGAGGTATTTACTTACCGTAAGCCTGTTTGACTTCTGTAAAGTTTTTGGTGTGGTTTCTGTGATTGGTATTCCTATCATCCAGTTCACCCAGGCCCACTGCTGAAATCCTTCTAGGTTGTCTTCTCTGAAGTCCCTGGACCCTAACTCCCTTTAAAGTGAACTAATTACTTGTTTGAACAGTCATCCACAGGAACTCTGAATGTTGCCTGCAACAGAAGCCTATCTCACTCTGCCTACGGCTGGCTCCTAGACCACTAGGGCCCCTCTTATGTCGCTGAGTGAACTTGTGGAATATAATAGGGAAGGACTGGTTAAGTAAAGGATTCTGTCTTGAAAAGTATAACGAGTATTACTTGTGATAGAGTTAGTTGGTAACTGCAACTCAGAGTGAACAGTTACAAAAGTTCTTACTTAGATTGAATGTGGGTTGTGCCATACTGAAAAGTATATATAAGGTTAATTTACTCACCTGTGAATTGGTTATGCCTCTTTCCCAAAAGTAATGCTGTTGGCTTCACAAACTATTTCTGTCAGAGAATAGGTGTGTAAGTTCCCCAACTGGGTCTTGCTTCATGTAACTTGCTGTATAGCCTGTTTAGAATAAGTCACCTTAGGTTTTACCTGCCTGCAATAACATTGAGTCATTCATTTCGTAAGCTTTATTTCGACAAGCAAGTCATAAAAGCAAGCGTACCTTCAAACATCATAAAATACATAAGCTACATGAAACACCCTTGTGATACATAAGGTTACAAAATCAAGTTTCAGGATTAACCTTAGAACCTTACAGTCCGTTTTTTTTTAAACGTATTGACTGATGGTAAACACTGAGTCATTCTTACAGTGTAACATTGGGTTTTACTTTCCCTGCTCCGTTTTATACATATGCTAAATTAGTCTTAGGTCTATACATACCTTTAAGTTGCTGATAGCTCCTTTTAAAAGTATACAGGTTTAACTTACATTGAGTTAGCTGTGTGTCATCCTAAAAGAAGTTAATTATTGCTTACCTCAGTCTGTCTTTGACTGATCTGAAAACCAACTGTAATAGTATATTATAACATTCTTTTTCAGGATTTACCTGCCTAGAATAGCTGTGTGCCATTCTTGAAAAGTGTTCTGTAGGTGTAGCTGATCTTGGTCTGCCTGGTGCATCCTAAATTGGTGTAAAGAGTTTTTCTTATCTTGGACTGTGTTCCACTGAACTGAAAAGCAACTCTAATTGTATATTACACCAAACGGTCTTATTCACCTAGTACAACTGTATGTTATCATAAATGTAGTTATAGGTATATACTGTTCCTTCAATCTATGTTCCACTAGAAAGGTATCCTGGTAACAGGGTTGGTTGATTGTTAATTCTTTGCTGAGCGTCACGGTACAACTGCTAGGGTCTACTACCCTTGAATTACTGAAAGTAATCTAAAAGTAGCTTGTTGTTTTACTCTCCATGAATAGGTATGCACAATACTAAATGTGTTTGATAAGGTCTGACTTGCTTAGAAAGACTGTTAGTTTTCTAAATAAGGTGTATGCTTTAGTCTGTGTACTTTAAGGCACAGTGTTGTGTTTTTATAATGTGTTTATATGATCTGTGATAGTACTTACTTTACCCAAGATTTATCTGGGCCTACTTGTATTTAAGTAAACCCTTTATTTTTACAATCCATAGTTTCTCTTTGGACCATGTGTGTACTACAATTTCTTCGTACTGATTCTACAGCCCTCTCTCCCTCCTAACATAAGCCTGGCTGTTCTATGTATGCTACCATATACTCAGGTGGTACAGCCTTATACTAAGATTGGAGTCTTGTACTGTCTGAGTTGAATGGTTTTACTAAGCCCTTAGTTGGACTTCAGAAATAATTCCTAACAGGGGTCCACCGCAGATGGACATTTTTGCGATGGGTAACAATTCCAAATGGTCCCGATTTTCTTCATGGGAGGGCAAGGAGAGAATTCAACAGGAGTGGTCAGAAATGAAGTGTTAATTGTTTTCTCCCAACCCCGTTATTGCAGAGGATTCTGGGCACATTCTAGATGTCCATGAATTGCGCTTCTAATGCTTTCCAGAGCCAGGTCCTTGGATCTGACTCCAATGCGACTCGTGGCCCATTGAGGTTAGAGATCTCCAAGAGCATGATCTCTCAACCAGGGGATCAGTCCTTCACCCGAACCCACAAACAATGTCATGAGCTGCATGGTTCCTGAAAAAATAAGATTAGGGCACCTTAATCTATCGGATGACAACACAGGTATAATACAAAGAGCTCTGAAAGATTCTAGCCGCGTTCAATATAAGAGTAAGTGGACAAGATGTTGTCCTTGGTCAGTACAGAAACAAATTAATCTGCTTACTTAGATGATCTGCTGCCACCGGCGCAGTAGGGGTGCAGGTCGATACTTGCAGAATTTACCTCGCAGCTATTGACGCCATATAGGCACCTGTAGTCAAGACATTTCAAAGGATTCATTTGATTTCCTGGGATCAGCAGGCCTTGTCCTGTCTAGGATCTCAATGTGGTGTTAGCAGCTTTAGCACATAAACCATTTGAGCTGATGGCTTCTGTAGATATAAAGTTGTTCACTTGGAAAGCAATAATATTTGTGTCACTAACTACAGCTGGAACAATCAGTGAAATTCAAGATCTAGCGGTAGCAGTGACATTTGCAAACTTTCAAAGGGATCATTAGTTTTATGTACACATCCAGGCTTGCTACCAAAATTAGCTTCTGTGTTTAACATACATCCGGAAATAGTTTAGCCAACATTCTTCCCGAATCCTCAATGATAGACGGAATTCTACACTGTCTGGATGTTAGAAGAGCTCTGAAATTTTACTGAATGATTTCGGAGCTTCTGATATTTCTTTTTGTCACTTTTGGTGGCATGTAGCCAGGCCAACAAGCATCCACCCTTTGCTAAATGGATGTTGTCCTGTATTAGTGAATCCTATAAGACCCAGGGAAACAATCCACCGGAAGTAATTCAAAAGCAACTGCAATAGCTTTTCAACATTTTATTTATTTATTTTCATTTATAAAGCGTGCAGCGGCCCTGGGGCATCGTGGCACTGTTACAGAATACTTCACTTTGGAACATTCAAAGACCAGGTGAACAGTAAGTGGACAGGTGCAGTAGAAGACTACAGTGGTAGCATACATGTGTTGAGCTGTTGCTTCGGTTACAGTTGAACAGCGTATTTATGCATAATGGTTAGGTCTAACAGAACAATATAGTTTTCAACATTTTGCGAAGGGTAGTGTAGGCTCTTTAATTCCTTAGTTGTAGTGGGCAGTGCATTACAGTTTTTTTGGAGCCAGGTGTTGAAAGCTGGACCCTCCTGCTTTGGTTCTTTTGAAGGTGGGTACGTGGATCTGGTTGCATGAGTGTGATCTGGTGGGTCGGTTTGAGGAGTTGAAGGTGACTCTTTCTGATAGGTAGGGTGGGGCATTGGAGAGGCACCTGTGTGTAATGGCCAGTGATTTGAAGAGTATACATTCTTTTACTGGCAGCCAGGGGGCATCTTTCCTGTCTTGAGAGATGTTCCCTTTTGGAAATGCTCAGAGCTGCCCTGTGGGCATTATTTTGAGTGACTTGGAGTTTAAGGGTTTTTGCAGAGGTGCCCAGGAAAAATCATTGCAGTAATCCAGTTTGGTGCCTACTGTGCCTCTGGCGAAGGATAGGCAGTTTTTACTAGAGAGGAAGGGCTTGACCGCATTGATCATCTTGGTGGTGAATGCAGCAGAGGAAGCTATTGCATTGACCTGGTGGGACATGGATAGTGCAGAGTCAATGGTATACTCGTAAGGTTTTTATGGCTGTCGAGACTGTGATGGTGGAGTTGTCGATGGTAAAGGTTTTGTATTGAGGTGGGAGCTTATTAAGGGTTTCCTTGGTACCTACTATGAGGATCTCTGTTTTGTCCCCGTTTAAGCAGAGGCCATTGGCAACCATCCATGTCTGGATAGCTGTATAGATTTTGGTTAGGGCTGCAGCGTCTTGTTCATAATTACCAGATAGCGGAGTAGTGCTTTGGTGTCATCAACATAATTGGTATACGCTATGTTACGACAGTCCAGATCGTTGAAGAGCGGGAGGGTGAATATATTGTAGAGCGTGGGGGCAGTGCAAGAGTCCTGCGGGATGCTGCAATGGATGATGGTGGGGGAGGCGCATGCAGAGTCTGAGAAGACTTTCATGAGTCTTCCATTTAGGAAGTAGGCCAACCGGGCGATAGCTTCAGGTGAGAAGTGGGCCTAATTTTTTTAATGCATTCCTAAGATGATATGGTTGACAAGGTCAGAGGCAGCGGACAGATCCAGGAGGAGGAGGAGGAGAAGTGCCGGTTTGCCTTTGTCCATGATGTCCCCGAGTTGTATTTTAAGGTCGAGAAGGGCAGACTCAGTCCCGTATCCTGCAGCAAGCAGCTGAGAACACTTGGTAAGAGTGGTCAACTGCCAATACAATAAGTGCAGGCCTGTGAGACAGCAGAGGCCAGTGGGTGCCCAAAGCCAAGTGCTGGGAGTGGGCAGAAGCTAAGGCGATTGGAGGGGGGGGAGGCAGTACTCCGATAAGACACATGGGCCCTGGTCACCAATCTCAGCGACTCAGGGGTTTAGCAAGGGAGGGAAAGCTGGCATAAGACGGAGAGGAAGGGGGAGGCTGTTCCAGAGGAGGGAGCCAGCCAAGAAAAGAGATCGGCCTCAGCTTGCTGTTTAGAGAAGCGCTTCACATGCAGAGAGTTGGCGCCGGAAGAGCGTAGATCGCTGGAGGGAGAGTATCTGGTGAGAGCCATGTGTAGATAGCGTGGTTCCCGGCCCCAGACAGCCTTATGGATGATGCAGAGGGATTTCATTTTGATGCTACAGCAACCCGGGAGCCAGCTGAGAAATTCTAGGGCTGGAGAGATGCAGTCCCTGGGCTTGAGGCTAAGGATAAGTCTTGAAGCCCTGTTCTGGATAAGCTGGAGGGGACGTAGAAAGGAAGAGGGTAGATTAGGGAAGAGACTGTTGCAGTAGTCCAGCCTAGAGAGTACCAGAGCTCTAGAGACATTGAGCTTCTGGGGGAAATTGAAGAAAGGAAGGATTCCTTTGAGGAGGTGGAGTTCAAAGTGGGCCTTCTTGGCAAGGTCCTGAATTTGAGCGAGGAAGGAAACCGAGTCGAAGTTGACTTCAAGGTTTCTGGCTTTAGATGAAGAAGGGGGAGAGCCCATAGAGGGTGGTCAGAGTAAAGGGAAGAAAGAGGGAGCAGAAGTCCCAATGGGAAGGATCTCAGTCTTGCTGGTGTTTAGGCAAAGATTATTGAAAGACACCCCAGTACTGGATGGCAGATAGGCATTCAGGGATGGTGGTGGAAGTAAGTAGAGGATCAGAGGGAAGTTTGAAGAAGAGTTGTGTGTCATCTGCATGACACTGGAGGTAAGGAGAGAAAGTTCAAATTTGGTGTGCAAGTGAGGCAAGATGGATGTTAGAGCCAGGCAGAACGTTTGGAGCCCTGCGGAATGCCACAGGTGGAGATAGAGGTGTGAGAGGAGAAAGAGCCCAGGATAAACCTGGGAGGGATGGTTAGTGAGGAAGGTCAGCCAGTCCAGTGCCCGCTCCGAAATACCAAGGGTATCTTGGAGCCGTTTTATGTGGATGGATTGGTTCACTGTATCAAATGCAGAGGAGAGATCAAGTAGAATGAGAACAGCTGGTGAGTTGAGTCAAGAGATGCAAGCAGTTCTTCACAGGTGTTCAGGAGAGCCATTTCCGTGCCTCTTGGTGCTCTGAATCCAGATTGATGGTCATTTAGGCAACCAACAAGCTCAGTATGCTGGTCAGTTGTGGGTACACCAGCTTCTCCAAGAGTTTCCCAAGAAAGGAGGTGATAGAGGTGGGGCGGTAGTTAGCCGGACACAAGGGGGTCGGCAGAAGGTTTTTTCAGAAGAGGGCACACAAGTGAGTGCTTGACGGAAGAGGGGAACGGCACATTAGCAAGAGAGTGATTGCAGAAATCAGCAAGTGCAGGCACAGGGGAATTGATATTCTCCTTAATAGTTTTGGAAGAACAGGGGGAGTCCTATTTGGAGGAGACCTTCATAGAGCAGACAACTCTAGTGACCTCATCCGATGTGATAGGAGAGGAGGAGGAGGAGGAGAGAAAGGCGGAGGGTGGAAGTCCATAGGTGGCAAGGGGCTAGGAGGAGGGGAGGAAGAGAGGAAAGAGTGCTCAGGATGTCCTGAATTTTTGCAGGTGAGTGGCCAATGCACTGCAGAGGGTCTGAGAAGGAAGAGGCGAAGTAGAGACTGCCGAAGGGTTGGCTAGTTCCTTGCAGAATGCATTGCAGAAGGTCTGAGAAGGAAGAGGCGAGGTAGAGACTGCTGAAGGTTTGGCTAGTTCCTTGGCGTGTCCACCTGATTTTTATCGCCATTACTGTTTGAATGTTAGTTCATGGTCTAATCATACTTCCAGCCAGGCAGTCCTCGGAAATTTGCTTGCTTAATTAGCTTCCTAAATCTCTGCCTCAAGGGGATCTGTTACATTGGAATCACCCTTACAGTGTGAAGGAAAGGAGTCGAGATGTGTGAGTAAGAGCAAGTTACTCACTGTAGTGACTTCTGTACTTCTAGTACCCTTTCTGCCATATGACCCACCTTCTATCTGTCTCCTATAAATTGGTGCAGTGAGGATTGTTGTTTCCGACGTGCTACTAAGGAGGAATTGAGGTCAGGCGCTGGCGGGCATGATTGGCATGCGCGATCCATCTGTCGCATACCGAAAATTTTGAGGGGGAAGTGCAGGTTTTGTGGTTAAAAGCCTCCGGTCCCTTCCCAATGCAGCAACGCCCATACAGTATGGAGGAAAGGGGACTATGGCCTCACAACACAGTAGTCACTATGGTAACTTGTTCTTTTTACACTACAGTTCTTTGGATTAGACGTATATTTTATGCATACATTCTTTTCAGTGTTTACATTATTTTGCTCCCTCATTAAGGCACTGCATAAGGGCAGGTTTATAAAAAATGAATACAATCCGAAGAATCCATCGACTTGGCAGAGCATTGTGGGAAGCACCTGGATGTTAGCATTAGTATGCACATGTCGAGACCTATTTTCAAACTTGTGAAAGTAAAATAGTCCTGAGCACCTAATAGATGGCGACTTATGCACCAAAAATGTGAATCTAATACAAAATCTGCAAATATACTGCTGCAGGTAAGCAAAGTTAGTCATAGTAGTGTCCGCAGCCTGATGTGTTTTACATTCCTATGCTTTAAATATTCTGCAACCTATTGGTTGGGGTCTGGAATGTAATCGTTTTCTTCTAAATGTGTGAAGTGCACAGGTTTAGTAGGGTCAGTCTGTAATAAGCGCCCCCATGTAGAGTTATGTTAAGATGATGTTTACTGACCGCTCGCAATGTCACATGCTAGTACCACCTTAAGATTGTGTTTTTTCCACCATCTGGTTTAGTGAAAGGGTAAGAAGTGCAGATATTTAAACTCTGAATTTCTATAGAAAGTGATTGAAATTCCCAACTTCTTTGGCACTGCGGTGATGGCAGATGCTGGTCATCTGATCAAGTCCAAGACTAGTCAGCAACAAATAGACTGAGGAAAAACATTTGACCAACAGGACTTTCCATAATTTGTGCATTATTTTTTTTTATTACAGGTTCACATGATTTAATGGATTTTTGATGATGGAGAAAAGCTCCTTTTAATCTGTCAGGAATGTAATTGGAGGCTTCCCTGGAAGGATGGACACTGAGCTTGTAATCCAGGTTTGAGGCTTGTGGATCTGCTTAGAAGCACATGCTTTGCATATACTGACATCACGTTGTTGGTGCAGAGTATTACAAGATGGGGTTTTCAATTTATAAAAGGGACGCCCACTGGGTGCGACCGTAATTGCGTCAAAGTCCTCCGATTTTTATTTTTCTGCCATGGGTTGTTGCCACTTGTGGAGTTCTCGATGTGTTATCCCTCGTTATATACATAGATAGTGACTAACTTTTGTTAAACAATCCGTCCGGCTGATAGCTTAGGTCGAAACATGAGGACTCCAGATTCACAGTTGAAGTCCGGCGGTTTTGAAGATTGGCACTCGACTACAGCTACAGGCCTCGGCCTTCACAGTATGGATAGTGGGGGGAAATTACATTTATATCTTAGTTTGTGAGAATGCCTCTCTACAATAATCCCAATAATATTGGCTATCTTGGTGTCCTCCACCGTTCCGACATGGAGAATATCACCTTTAAATTCTGCCCCATGTGCAACAATAAGTTACTGTGGAGACACCCATAAGGTTTGCAATGATTGCCTCCCTCGAGATCACCGGGAGGACAAATGGCCGTCATCGGGCAATTTAAGCCTAAAACACTAGATCATTGGTAATGAAACGCTGGACCGCTTTAGCTATGCAGGCTGAGGCATCCTCGGACTACCCCGTCAGAGAGTGCAGAGAGTCTGAGCGGAGAAAACTCTCAGCACCCTTGCGGTCGGTCAAACAAGGGACACATGATGCAAGGCCATAAACCTACATCTATGCTGACCACCTAATCACCAAAGGATTCTGTGCCTATACAAAAACAACATACGTCGAAAAAAATTCCGATGAATGTTGCTAAAAGAAAGCACACAGTCTCAAAAAAAGGCACAGCTATTGGAACATGCTAAAACACCTGCAGAAATTCCTTTTCCGCCACAAGAGGCTGTAGGCACCTCTGGGGGAATGAACAAAATAAAAGTTGGAGGTAACCATTAATAAAATTGCCTCCTTTCTAGAGTTTTATTTAAAAACACCCTCTTCAACATAAAATAACTATACAGGAAGACATACCAACTAAAAGCCCTAGATCAGATCCAAACAGTCCTTATGAGGAACCAACATATAGAACAGAATTAACTAGTTTTTTTTAGGAACCTGAGGAAATCAAAACTTCTTTATACAATGATGGCTTAGTGGAGGATGTCACTGGCACAGACGTAGATAACCTCCCTCTTCCTAAACCAAAATTTGAAAAGCCTATTTCATCATCGCCCTTTGATGACAATGTGTTGCATAATGACCTGGTCAAAAAAGCGGCACACTGTTTCAAAATAGGTGCAAGGACGCACACACATGCGAAAGGCCGCCATCCTGAAGGAATCGTGTGACAAAATAAGCACCTAAGGCTGGACAGCCTCTGAATAAATAACGGATATATATTGCACACTTGGACATAAAAACGATGGGAATCTAAGACAGCGTAGCATTAGCAGCAATGGAAGCACTAACACGATGAATGTGATGAAAAAAGATTAAACCGACGGACCACAACAGAATAAAAATACCTATGACAACACAAAGCACTAAGAATGCATTAAGAGCCGAAATCCAGAGGAAAACTAATGAAAACTAACCTAGACCGATAAAGCAAATAACCACTGTAACTATATACTGTTAAAACACAAATATTGTGAAATAATCTGTGTTTATCATATCACTGTGAAGCAACAGTAACAAATGTTATGATAATAGGGACAACTATTGTAATGGAGTAGAGAATAAATTGAACACCATGCATACGACTGTGCAGGAGACTAATGTGTAGGAATGTACTAAATGCATAACAGCTGAAATTGTAGTACTTGCATACAACTCATTGCACGTGCCTCCAAATGGAGAATGTTGGCACTAACTAAAATAGATGAAAAACTGGTAATAAACCAGTAACAAACAAAGTTTAAAAGGATTATATTTTTTTAATTTAGAAGCTAAGGTGCACAACACGAGCCTACCAACCCACAGGATATTTCTGGTTGTCACCACAACATAAAAAGCTCTTTGCCTTAGGCAAAAAATTAGTCTCTTATGCTGGATATCAGATGCGCATCGCCAACAACAAAGCCTTGATGGCTAGTTTTATTGGTGCTCAGTGGGGCCACGTAGAAGAGCTAGCTGCTAATGTCCAGGAGCTTTTAAGAACCAAAATGCTTAAAGCCTTGGTGGAGGGGAACAGACTGCTAATATTATGTTAGGTTATGTTGAAGGTTCTTATACCGCGCACTGTCCCTTAGTGCTCTGGCAGATCTGTAAAGCAAGAGGGTAACGGGGGTCTAAGCGATTAGGACTGAGTGGGAGATAACGGCAAGAGAGCTGTGATGTGCTGTTGGCAGCTTCAGTTCAGTTTACAACGTTCGCTGAGCGTAGGTGTGAATTTCGGTTGCTAGCCATCATGTGTTGTTCGAGGCTATGTGTGGTTTGTTTGGTTGTTGTGGTGTAGTGCATGCAGTTTGTTGTGCTCTAGAGGTATGGTTGTGTTTAGTTTAGCGTAATGGCAAGTGTTTATTATTTTTTTTTAGTAGAGTTGGTTAGTGGCGATGCCCTATCCTACCCTCATTGTTTTGATTGACTGTGGCCTGTGTCCCCTCCCCCATCGTATATTGTGGTGTGCTACACTTACCATTCCTATGTTGTGTGCAGAAGAGTGGGACCTCGGTGGGCTATTCAGTAGCAGTACCTTTCAGCCCACAGCATGCAGACCAAGTGCTGCCCATATCCCTTAGTACACCCTCGTGTGCAGCAACCACCACCACCACCATGGGCTCCCTTTGGGTGAGGGGAGGGGAGAGGGGATACCTTGTGGTCCATCAGTTCTGAGATCGTGACGTGCCCCTCTTCGCATTTTCCTCTAATGCGCTTTGTCAGTGGCCCAATTTAGGTCCGACCCATCTGCTATAGGGAAGTGTACACCTAAATCTCAAACCCATTTGAATGGCTCTCAGTACTCCACTGCGGTCAGGCTTTCTCCCCTGTCCTTCTCGTGGGAGAAACTGCTCAATTAGGGACTCAACAGCAAATGCAGTAACACCTATTTCGAGTGGATTGGGTCCTCCGACGTATTCCATATCTAAGACATGTAATCACCACAGCTGTGCTGCTTCAGAAAATCTTCTGCGTCGATGACTTCGATACGCCGCCCTCGAGGACCTCCTACGACGGCTGTCGTCACTGGATGTTATAAGTAGGACGCACAACGCCCATAGCCTCAGTTCCGTTTTTTCCGCGAACGTGTTCGCTTCAGAGATCTCGGTGCGCCTCGACTCTTTGGAGTTTCTGTTCTTTCTCGGTTCTTCGAACCCATTCGTATTGTGAAGTATATTCTTCGTGAAGATGTCTACCTCGTCTTCCACCCGCGTCCGGGTTTTAAGAAGTGCAGGGACTGTGGGTCCAAGATGTCGGTGATGGACTCGCACAACGCCTGCCTCTGGTGCCTCTGGGAGGTCCATGACACGGATGCCTGTGTCGACTGCCAGTTGCTCACGTCCAAAGCCTTGCGGGAGCGCAAGAAGAAGTTGTCGGTAGGTAAGGTGTCCAAGCCACGGAAGTCGAGGTCTGCGTGGCTTTCGACGGACGATTCGAGGGGCGACTCTCCACATCGTCGTCGGAAGTCCAGTGGGTCTCGGTCCCAGAGTCGGTCCCGCCACTCCTCTGCCTCTTCGGGGCACTCCCGGAAGCGCCGTCATCGGTCTCCGTCCCCGTCCTCTTCCGAGGACTCCGCCCGTCGGCGGGTCGCTTACCCGACCAAGCATGCGACGCCGGAGGAATGGGCTTCCTTCGGGAAGAAAATGTTAGCGATTCTCGAATCGCAGGGCACTGGTCCGTCAGCGCCTGCGATTGGGGTCGGTCGTGATCGGTCGAGAGACACTGCTCGCACGACTTCGGGCTCGGGTGATCGGCACGATTTGCGGGAGAGGTTCCGCTTAGACAAGGGGAATCGTTCTCATCATGCCCGGTCCAGGTCCGGTCCTCGACGCTCTCGAGACCGTGTGAACCTGTGGTGTCTTCGAGGAAGACGTCTACACCGGTGGCGCGGAGGTCATCGACGGACTCTTTGGAGGCTCACCTCCGAAGAAGTCATCGACGCCATCGGCGCCCAGGCTGTGGAGGGACACGCTCGGGGCTCCGGCCTCGAGGCCTGGGTGGACGCCGATTCACTCGATGCCTTTCGGGGCTGTTTCGATGGGGGTACCCCGGGGCTCGGTGCAACCCCCTAGAAAGGCTCTGGCCAAGGTCAAGCATGGCTTTGTTCCACATTCTGTGCCTTCTTACCGCCATCTTGAGTTTATTTCAGAGGTGGATGAGGGCTCTGATGATGACATGGTTCCTGATACGCTGCCAGACGGGATTCTCTCGGGCCATAGCCAGATTGAGGATCTGCGGCAGTCCCTGCACGATGCCAGTGGGCTGGACACCTCTCCGGAGGTGGAGTTTTGTAGGCCTGAGCCTGGCACTCATGCCGACTCCTCGTACCGGCGCCTTATGTCTAGGGTCACTGAGTACTTGGGATGGTCTGCTCCCCCAGGGGATTTTCTTCAGGATGACCTCGAGGATATCCTCTACCAAGGTCCACCAACTGACCCGGTACTGCCGTTCCATATGGCTCTACAGAGGAGGGTGGCGGCGGCTTGGACTGCTCCAGAGAGTCTCCCGGCAGTGGGCAATTCTTTGCCGCGAAAATACTGCCCAGCCAGTAGCGACCCCTGCTACTTGACCAGGCACCCCACTCCGGAGAGTTTGGTGGTGCAGGCGGCTACGGCCCCGGCAAAGCAGGCGTATCCTACCATCCCTCCTGATAGGGACGACAAGCGTTTTGACGGCTGGGCAAAGAAAGGGTTTTCTTCAGGGGGTATGGCGCTTCAGGCGGCCAACTCCGTATGTGCCTTGTCACGTTTCACGCACACTCTGTGGAACTGTTTCCTTAGCGGCTGAACATATTCCCGAAGGGGACGAACAGGATGGTTTCCTTACCATGGTTCAGGATGGCAAGGACGCCATGTGTGAGACTTTCAGTCGGATTTGGACATGGCAGATTGCGTCAGCCGGTCCATGGCGGCGAGCACCGTGATAGGCAGGTTTGCGTGGGTTTGCTCCTGATGCGCAGGCGCTGCTCCTCAACATGCCCTTTAACGGGGAACATCTTTTTGGCAGCAAGGCTGACAAGAGCCTTGAGAGGTTGCAGACCTCCAAAGCTGCAGCAAAGTCGTTGAGCGCTGCAGTTCGCCAACCTCCGCCTTTTCGTCCTAGGGGACAGCAATGGAGGGGGAGGTTCCCTTCGTTATTACTCATCCTTTGGTAAAGCGAGAGGAGCTGCCAGTCAAAGGGGCCACCGTAGGAGTGCCAGAGGTGGAAAACAAGGTACTCGAGGTGCCAAGGCCGCTCGGGCTGTTGCCTCTTTGCCCTCAGGCAACGCCGCAGCCACTTCAGCTCAGTCATGAGGCCATGTCCCATGGTTCGCCGGTTGGGGGAAGGCTGGCGCAGCATCTTGCAGAGTGGCGCGCCAGTACTTCAGATGTGTGGGTTCTGGAGATCATAACCCACGGCTACTGTCTTCCTTTCCGGCAGAGGTCTCAAGACAATCAACCGGGGACTCTCTCTTTGAAGAGTCCGGATCCACTCCTTGCGCAGGAAATTCAATCCCTGCTGGAGAAAGGCGCCATAGAACTGGTGCCTGTAGCGGAGAGGTACAAGGGATGGTATTCCCCTTATTTTTTGATTTCCAAAAAAGACGGGGGTTTGAGACCCATCATGGACTTGCACTGTTTGAACAAACTCCTCAGGAAGGACAAGTTCAAGATGGTTACTCTCTCTCAAGTCCTCCAGGCCCTTCAACTTCAGGACTGGTTGGTGTCTCTCGACCTCAAGGACGCTTATTTTCATGTGCCGATACATCCAAAGCACAAGAAGTACCTGAGGTTCGCGGTTGGCGACTCTCACTTTCAGTTTCGGGTCCTGCCGTTCGGATTGACCTCCGCCCCGAGGGTCTTCACCAAGCTCATGGTAGTGGTAGCAGCGCACCTCAAGAAAGGGGGGATTCACGTCTACCTCTACCTGGATGATTGGTTGATCAGGGCGCGCTCTCCCGAGCAAGTCCTGGATCATCTGTCAGTCACCTGCCACTCCCTCCACAAGCTGGGCTTCTCCCTCACCTTGAAGTCCCATTTGACACCAACTCGGAGGCTCCAGTACATCGGAGCTGTGCTCGACCCGTCCCAAGGGCAGTGTTTTCCTCCCCAGGTGAGGGCTCATCGCATTCAGCAGATGGTGCACAAGTTTCAGCTTGCCCAGAGTCTCCCAGCATTCGAGTTCTTGAGATTGCTTGGCCTCATGGCTTCCTGCATTCTTCTGGTGCCAGAGGCCAGGTTGCGGATGAGATCTTTGCAATGGGCACTCAAGCTCCGGTGGTCTCAGTCCTCCGGCAGATTGTCGGACCCTGTTAAGGGGCCGTCCTTGGTCGCCCAGGACCTTCTGTGGTGGGCCGTCGAAGACAATCTGATGAAGGGGGGTCCATTTTGGCTACCCTGGCCAGAGGTGACGATCGTGACAGACGCATCCCTCACGGGATGGGGAGCTCATGCAAACGAGTTGACAGCGGTCGTTGGTCTCCGTCGGAGTTCAGACTCCATATCAATCTGTTGGAGCTGAGGGCCGTCAGGCTAGCCCTAAAGGCTTTTCTGCCCACTGTGCGAGGGAAGAATGTCCTGATCCTGACGGACAACACCGTGTCCATGCACTACCTCAACAAAAGGGGGGGGGCAGGGTCACTTCCTCTGCTTAGGGAGGCGATGCAGCTCTGGTTCTGGGCAATCCAGCAGGAAGTTTCGATCTCGGCAGTTCATCTGGCTAGAGACGAAAACGAGTCGGCGGATGATCTGAGCAGGCAGAGCGCGATCTCTCACGAGTGGGAGTTGGCTCAGGAGATTCTCCTGGAGATCTTCGCCCTTTGGGGGGACCCCTCAAGTGGATCTCTTCGCTTCCAGTGTCAACCGGAAGTGCGAGAGGTTCTGCTCGTGGGAATTTCCTCCAAAAGGAGCCTTAGGAGATGCGTTTGTGGTAGAGTGGTCATTCCCACTGCTGTATGCGTTTCCTCCAGGCCCCGTCATCCAGCAAGTACTGCGGAGGTTACGGAGGTTCGGTTCCCGGATGATCCTCATTGTCCGGCGTGGGCCCGGAGGACGTGGTACCCGGACCTTCTCGACTTGTCCATCTGCCCTCCACATCGTCTTCCCTACCGAGACGATCTGCTCTCACGGGAGGGGGGTCCGGTTCTCCATCCAGAGGTCAGATCCCTCAACCTTCACGCTTGGTTTCTGAAAGGTTGAGGTATAAGGATTGGGACCTCCCTGAAGACGTGATGAAGGTGTTGCTCTCGGTCAGACGGCCCGCAACAAAGTCCCTGTACCGTTGCCGTAAGTTCTGCGACTGGTGCAGGGTTAAGAATGTGAATCCTTTTGCATGCGACATTCCCATGGTTCTGTCTTTTTTGCTTTCTTTGGCCCACAGGGGCTTGCAAGTGGGTACCGTTAAAGGTTACCTGGCGGCACTGTCCACATATTAAAGCGCTCGTCTGAAGAGTGTTCCTATTTTAAAATGCCTTTAATTTCTCCGTTTTTGAAAGGGCTCCCTAATGTGTTCCCTCTGTCACCTTTCCAGCTGCCTGGTTGGGATTTGAACCTTGTTCTCAAGTTTCTGATGGGTGCTCCGTTTGAGCCTTTGCATTCATGCCCTTTGAGACTGTTAACTCTTAAAACTGTATTTTTGGTTGCGGTCACTTCCGCTCGCAGAGTGAGTGAGTTACAGGCACTTTCAGTTAAACCACCCTTCACTGTGTTTCATAAGGACAGGGTTGTCCTTAGAGTTTGTCCTTCCTTTCTTCCGAAGGTGGTGTTGGAATTTCATTTGGGCCAGAAGGTTGTTCTTCCGGCGTTTTATCCTCCTCCACATCCTGGTAAGGAAGAGGAGAGGCTCCATAGGCTTGATCCTAGGAGAGCGTTAAGCTTTTATATTTCACGCATGTCCCGGGTCAGAGTGGACGATCAGCTCTTCATTGGTTATGCTGGAAAGCGTTTGGGACAAGCTGTGACGAAGCAGACTTTGTCTCGCTGGATTATTCTGGCTATCTGAGTGTTACCACTTGGCGGGTAAGGACCCACCGGTCGGCTTGCGGGCCTATTCTACCAGGAGTATGGCTGCCTCTACTGCCCTACAGATGGGTGTTCCCATTCGTAATATCTGTGATGCAGCCACCTGGGCTTCAGTACATACTTTTGTACGTCACTACTCCCTCGATTCCATCCAGGGGCAGGATCTGGCCTTTGGCAAGGCGGTCATTTACTCCGCAATTTGATTGGGCATTCTAATGTTCTGTTTTCTAAATTCTTTTCCCACCTCCTTGCATTGGTACTGCTTTGGGAGTCTGTCATAGATATGGAATACGTCGGAGGACCCAATCCCCTCGAAGAACAAGTTACTCTCTTACCTGGTAACGTTCTTTCGATGGGATGGGCCGACGACGTATTCCATATCGCTCCCTCCCTGCCTTCTCCGCTACAGAACTTCTTATGCGATTGCAGCTTACGTTTCCACAAGGCTTTGTGTGTCAGACTGGCAGAAGACTGGTGCCACACGTTCTGGGAAAAAACTACAACTGAGGCTACGGGCGTCGTGCGTCCTACTTATAACATCCAGTGACGTCGGCCGTCGGAGGAGGTCCTCGAGGGCGGCATATCAACATCATTGACGCAGGATGCAGACGCCGAAGATTTTCCGAAGCAGCACAGCTGTAGTGATTACATGTCATAGATATGGAATACGTCGTCGGACCATTCCATCGAAAGAATGCTACCAGGTAAAAGAGTAACTTGTTCATCTGAAACACAGCAGTCCATGATAAAACGCTCACATTTGGGATACGTGGATAAATGGAGAAACACCTAAATTTGGGGCTCAACAGTAAATGCATTAACAACAAGATTTGAACACAGCAGTCAGTGATAAAATGCTCAAATTTGTAGTACCTGGAGAAATGCCTACATTTGGGACTCAACAATGGATACAGTGACACCTAGATTTGAAATGCAGCAGCAAATGAACAAGCAGCTTGATTTAAAACAATTGAGCAGATGGAGAGGATGGGAGCTGCTTCTTCGGGAGCTGTCCTTTGCGTTGTGGCCCTTAGCTGGTGTGCTGCCCCAGGAGGTTGTTCTCAAAAAGGCTTAGTCAGGGCTCAGGGGTGGGTGGAGAGGCATGTGGCTGTGGGGACAAAGAAGCAGTTGGTGGTGCCAGCTGGAACAGGGCTAGTGCACAAAGGGACACCTGACTGCCTCAACCAATTGCTAAAGGACTTGGTGGGAAAAGGAAAAAAGCCAGAAACCAAGGACTACAGCGCCAAGTCATGACACTCTACAGCGCAAATAAACGGGTTGGGAGTCAAAGGGTAACAAACAAATCCTTTTTGAAAATAAACAACCAGCCCAAAAAAACAGGAAAGCACTCGCAAGGCACTTGCCAAACACTAGGACTGCTGGCCAAGAGGTATCTGTGCAGGAAGGCTGCAGATTACATTCGGGAAGGGAGAGGAAAGCATGTGGTACTTAAAAATACACTAGTCACAGCAGATACTGCTGCAAGAATTATTGCAGAGGGCACTGCACTAAAATGGCACGCATGGCTCCCGAAATCAGACTTTCGAGCCAGGACACGAGCTAAACTTTTGAACATGCCAGTCGAGAATGAAGTTCTATTTGGGAAAGCAGTGGAGCAAGCCCTAGAAACTGCAAAAAAGAACCACAAAATACTTAAAACACACAATCCAATTTTCAACCGTCCCTTTCGACAGAGGGGAATACAGTTAGGCCAGTGTAGTTTTCGTGCCAAGGCTTTTCAAGATCAATTGGTCAAACAACTTATACTTCTGGTGCAGGTTCCTCCTCTTCCTGGTTCGGGAACCAGGGCCGCTAATCAGCCTCTCAATTCACATTTACAAGGCAGCTTAGAAGGGGCCGAGTTAGAGGGAGAAGCTAAACACCTGGCGGTTCGGCCGCCTCCACAAAGCAATGACTCTGCGTTTCCAGGTGCCCTCCCTTTTCACCCCATTAGGAGATCGTATAATATTGTTAGCCCACGAATGGAAGACAATCACGAAAGACAAGTGAGCACCTTGATGCCTTCTGGTCTTGTTTGCGCCCTATACGTTTCAGTACAATACAATCTAGAGTAAAAGACTCATTGCATTGAATTTCTACAACTACCATGCAATCACCCACAAGCCATAGAAGAACACCAGCAGAACATCTGTAGATTCTTCAGGAAGAAATAGATACACTGCTACATATGGGAGCCATAGAACCTGCTCCATCAGCTGAGATAAACAAGGGTATTTATTCTATGTACTTTCTTGTGCCAAAGATAGAGAAAACCTAGCGCATAGTGATATATCTAAGGCCAGCAAATGCACATGGAAAGCCACAAAAGTCCAGGATGACAACACTACAGGAAGTCATCCCACTGCTCAAGGAGCGCGACTTCATGGCAACATTAGACATGAAAGATCCCTACTTTGATATTTCCATGCTGCCTGCACATCAAAGGTACCTTTGATTCAGGGTGGGTCCAAGTACATTATCAATTCAAAGTTCTCCCGTGTGGGATCGCGTCCGCCCCCATGCGTATTCACCAACGGTACTAGCAGTAGTAACAGCAAACCTACACCGGGACAGCATCCCAGTGTATGCTTATCTCGATTGCTGGCTAATTACAGAAGAAAATCAAGGAATTTGTCAGCAAAGCACGCAGAAAACTATACATCTTTTGCATCAACGAAAAGAAGTTGATCTAATCCCACGTCAGCAAAAACATTTTTAGGGGCTGTTATTCAGACAAGACACCTTGGTGTTCCCTCCAACAAGAGGGTCCAAAACCTCATTCGCCAAATTCCCTGTTATGCAACCGGACGACAGATAAGTCACAGAGGCTATGCGCTTTCTAGGCATGATGGCGTCATGCATCTTCATCGTGCCTCATGCAAGACTTCATATGTGTCCAATACAAGAGAGGTTAGAAAAACCATGGTCGCAAAAAAAGAGGGAAATTGGGATAATCCAGTGGTAGTTTCGCAAACCCTGGAGTCAGCCCTTCAATGGTGGTTTAAAGAAAACATGTTACAGGGAAAACAGTTTTTCAACCCACAAGCAGACCTCACAATCCCAACAGGCGCATCACTTTCAGGTTGGGTTGCTCATTGTCACCACCACACAGCACAAGGAATGTGGTAACCCAGACTAACCATAAAGAATATCAATACCCTGGCGATGCTTGCTATTCTCAAAACTCTGCAAGCATTTCAGCAGCTGTTAATTGGAAAGAATGTGTTAATCAATGCAGAAAGTACAACAGCCAAGTTTTGCATCAACAAACAGGGCGGGGTCTCACTCCCTCACTCGTCCACGTTAGCACAGAAGATCTGGAACTTGTGCTTGAAAAGAGGAATACATCTCTGATCTAAACATGTTCCACAGGAACACAACTGCATAGCAGACACGCTAAGCAAAAACGCATGTCAACCATCGGAACACGAGTGGGAGTTACATTCAGACATTCTTCACAAAATGTTTACACATTTCGGCAACCGGACATAGATCTGTTTACCACAGGGGAAACCTCCACATGCCTAAATTATGCCTCCAGGTTCCCGCAGAAGGGGTCCAAGGTGGACGATTTGTGGATCAGTTGGTCAGGAATGTTTGATTACACAAACTCCAACACCACTGTTGAACAGGGTAATCTACAAGATGCACCTGGAGAGTCACAATGATCCTAATAGCTCTCATTTGGGCTTGTCAAACATGGTTCCCACACTTCCTCAGAATGTCCATCTGTCCTCCAATGAAACTGCCATGCCCTTACAACATGCTGTCCCAGAATCGGGGGTTAAAACTTCATCCTCAACCCCAGACAATCAACTTAGCTGCTTGGGTCCTGAAGTCTGAGTTCGGCCACCTTAATTTGGCTGACCGATACATGCAGATTTTTAAAAGAAGCAGCCTGTAAACCCAACACTAGGTAGTCTCTGCTACTTTAACAAGTGGAAAATGTGTTTGGTGTGCAAAGTCAAATAACCTTAATGACTGTTCTCCATAACATATATTACAATATTTATTACATTTGCTAGACTCTGGTCTTGTTTTCAATTCATTAAAGGTACATCTTGCAGCACTGTCTGTTTATACCACTTCTCGAAACAAGATCTCTTGATGGAGAGTGCCAGTCATCAAAGCCTTCATGGAAGGAGTCAAACATCTGCATCCCCCAATGGCAAACCCACCATCAAGATGGGATTTAAGCACTGTCTTATCAAAGCTCATGGGCCAGCTGTCATGGGCGCTACTCCCGAGGGGCCAAGACTGGCCCAGCGCCCTCGGAAGCAGACCCGTCTTCCACTACTCCGGACCCAGCAGACCCCTACAGGGGCCCTTTGGACCGTGTCCTGGCGCCTTTGGAGCCAGGCTCATGAAGGGTTTCAGTCCCGGCGCCATAGGCGCCGGGCTCATATTGATAAACAGTGTAATAATGCTTGGGTGGACTTACCTGAGGCAGACCATGCCGCATATTTACCCAGAACAATCCAGTCTGGTTGAAGTCCCCAGCCATCAGGGCTGGGAGGAACTATTCCCTCCATTCAGGAACTCTTTTCTTACCTGGGTGGAACCGGTGGAAGAACACATACTGGAAGCACTTCTCTGCTATTTAAACCACGCTCGATGGAAAACACGTGCTTCGCGTTATTCTGCAGCAGCAGCAGGACGCTCACCGAGTCGGCTCCTGCATTCCAGGTCCAGAGTAATCTTCAGCTTCCGCGCAGCAGCCTGTGGATGAAGAAAGACACAGAACAATACTTACCAGATCCCGGAATCCAGTCACCGGCAAAACCTGCAAAGAAAAAACATAAGGTTAGAAAAGTGCAACTCGCTCGCAGCCGCGCCCGCTTACCTGATCCATCCGTGATTGCAACGGAGCTAACCGCGGCCTTCTCTTCAGCAGCTTCTCTGCACCTGAAAGGCAAAGGACATAATTAAAAAGGGGTTTGGGTGAAGGCAGTCGCATTCATCTTAACTTACCAGTTTTTGCACGGGCAGAAGCGGCCGCATCAACCGCAGCATCCCGGCACCTGAAAACTAGAAAAAGGACATTATTAGAGGTGCCATTAAAAGCGGCCAACGAACATTATACTTACGTGCATCGGCACGTGCAGTGGCAACGGATATAAAGCCCGCAGCATCCCAGCACCTGAAAACTAGAAAAAGGACATTATTAGAGGTGCCATTAAAAGCGGCCAACGAACATTATACTTACGTGCATCGGCACGTGCAGCGGCAACGGAAAACTACGCCCACAGCATCCCGAGGCCTGAAACAAAGGAAAAGGGACATTATTGAGGTGCCCATCTTTTAAAGCCTAAAGACTACAGTATACTTACAGGCATCCGCTCGTGCAGTAACGGCGGCATCGCTCTTCGGCATCCCAGCACCAGTGCCACAACTAAGGCCGCAAAAGACTTGAGCCTCAACACTGAACTCATCCAGTGACGTAACTGGAATCCATGCACCCCTGCACCAGACGCAGGTTGAAGAGCTCAGCATTTATACGCCTAAGGTGAGAGCTGACAGAGACAAGTAGAAAGCTAGGCTGTGAGAGAAACCTGCGATTGGTGGGAGAAGGAATCCCATCAAACGGTGATTAACCCTTTTTCTTCCACCTGCAGAAAACTTACCCTGCAAGTCAGACATTCGATAAGAGGAAGCCCAGTCCTGAGAGTCGTCCGAGCTCTACGCTTCTCAATTGAAGAAACGATAGCAGCCCAGCCGGGATCAGCGCCTCCGTGGGAATCAGGTGAGCGTTACACCACCCCTTTGAGCCAATGCATAAAGCAAGTCTAAAATAGCTCACTCATAAAGTCGCCTTCCTCATAGCGATTACATCTATTCGAAGAGTGAGTGAACTTCAAGCATTATCTGTGGCAGAACCCTTTTTCACAATAGACAAGAACAAAGTAGTTCTAAGAACACATCCACGGTTTTCACCTGAATTAATTTCTAAATTTCATGTGAGCCATCAATTGAACTTTCTGCTTTCTTTCAAAACAAAGGGGAAAGGGTACTTCACACGCTGATTTGGATTGTAAAGTGAATCCAACACAGTTACGCATTAGCAAACAAGACACTACCATTTACACCTAGAGCTCACTTCAGCATTCATTGCTAATGCCCCACTACAAGCTATCTGCAAAGCAGCCACATGGAGTTCAGTACACACTTTCACAACACGTTGTGTCATCACCAAGCTAGGAATGACCCGCACGTGGGCTAAGTGGTATTGCAACATTTGTTTGTCTTGGTTCCTTTTATATACCTACCACCTTTTCCTGGTACTGCTTGCTAGTCTATGCAAAGCATGTGATTCTAATCAGATCCACAAGCCTCAGAAGACAAATATTATATACCATCTTTCTGATGCTTGTCTGCTTAGATTCACATGCGCCCACCCATACCATAGACCAACTATACTATTCCTCACATTCCCACGTCACTAGATACTCCATGCAACCTCAGGTCAGAAAACGAATAACAATCTGAAGTCCTCGATGCGCGAGGGATCATGGGTACAACACATGTCACGGCAGGAAGGAATAGTTAGTCACTCCCAGTCGACGTCCCTTTTCAAAATCGAAAAACCTATCACATAACACTTCGCACCAACCACTAGATGTAGGTGTATGCAAAGCATGTGAATCTAAGCAGATGGAGGCATCAGAAAGACTATTACAGATATGTAATGTGTCTTATGCCGTTTGTAATAGTTTTACCTAAACATTGAAATTGCATGGGGAGAATGCTTAGTGATGTTCACAGTTCAGTCGGATAAAGATGGACTTCCGAAGCTATGATGGAGGTTACAGAGGAGCAGTTGACCAAATGAGTGAGGGCATAGTCTGAGGAATACCAGGGAGAGCCTACATCTGTTCTGACTTGGTAAAAGAGGACTCCGACCTCAATGGCAATCCACTCAAAAACCACATAAAATGTGATGACTGTATAGTATAGATCAGCTTCCCCAAGTTTGGCCCTTCCTCCAAATCCCCCGAAGGATCGCCATCCACCGTATAGGGGACTTGCAACGCGTTGCCAAAGAAATCTATAACTTGCAGTCATAAAGGAAAGCTCAATCACCGCACAGACACTGTTTAATCATTTCAGCAGCATTCGACTTGTACCTTCCCCGATTTCAGCACCATAGAGCTGTAGGAGGTCGACTTCAAATGACCAGTCTCCGATATATCCAGATTTCAAACGGATTCAGATTAATTCATAGAGCTTTCCGGAGACAAAACTGTTGGCATCAATTTCTGAATAGGACTTCTGGACATTAATGCCGCTGAGAAGCTATGGTTGCTCAACTAACAAAATATCTAGATTTCAGTGGGTTTTTTGAGTAATATCATTTATTTTTCTTATTGCCGGAGGTTTTTGTGTTTCACCATTTATGTTTGCATAGTTAATTTCTGAACCTATATCCACAGTCAAATACAAGAACAAGGACTTTAATCTCTTAATGATTGGAACACCAGGAGCTGAGTTAGCAAAAGCCACATTTTAATCATGCTAATCTTACGAAAGGGCAGGGTACCACTACAAACAGGAACACTGGCAGTAATAAACTAGGCTACGCAAAGGTTCCTGCTTGAGAACAATTCACTTAGTCATTCCTTTGCATAATTTGTAATGCAATTCATGAGCACATTTTATTAAAACATCATTATCCACATTCCCGTAAAATTATATGGGAGGCAAAATTCATAATTCATGCAATTGATTTGAAAGCATGAATAAAGCAAATCAAATAGTAATAGGAGTCGGTCGCAGAGTCTTTGGGTCTACACTAGAGAAGGTTCACTCTTTTTCGGCTGCTGCTGCTGACTACATTCATTGGACTGCCTACAGTCCTCTTTCTACTGCAATTACCTAAGAACTTAAAATCTCCAGAACACCGTGGAGCGGCCGCGGAGTCGGTCGCAGTCTCTTTGGGTCTTCGGGCTCTGCGAGCTCCGACCCGCCCGCCCATCTCCCCAAGATAACGTGAACAACATTGCTGCAACATCATATAAAATCCAATCAATAGTGTGACCAGCCGTTCGCTTGCTCTCTGGAGGAGCTCGCAGCTCGCAACGACACTGCCACCAGGACACCGGCGTGAGCTGCACGCCGCCGGCTCCCTTCAGACCTCACGGCAACGTCTCTTCCCCTCGGGGGGGGGGGGGCTGCAGCTCCACACGTCAGCGCCTTCGCATCGGAGCCTGAAGCATCAGCAGAGAGCCGCGAACTCAAGGCAATGTCTCCTCCCCTCGGGGAGGCCCGCAGCTCCACATGTTGGCGCCTCTGCATTGGACCCCAAAGCACCAGTAGAGAGACACAAACTCTGCAAAGCAGCTCGCCCGATACCATCAGTACCAGGACACCAGTGAGACCTGGGACCCACAGACTTACAAAGTGCCCCCCCCCCCCACCGTATCAGCCAACTGCAGCACACAAGCCATTTCCACAAACGGATCCTAACTTCCTGACAAAGTCACGAATAGCTCAAAAGGCACTGAGCAGACATAAGCCAGACCTGCGATACAAGCGAGTAGTGACTATAGCCACCACAGCGACACCAAAGACGTGATACAAGAACGACACTGCAGTGCTCTTCACTGATACACCTTCACTGGATTTCCACTACGAGAGCAAAGGAACTCCCTTTCCAACCTCGCCCTTTCTTGACACTCTATTGGCAGGAACCCAAATAATTGGCGAAGAAACCTGCGAATAGATAGAGCGATTCTTCAAGCCATAGATTGCTCCATCGCACAAAACGGAGTTACAGACAAGCCCAAAGGACACTGCTTCACAACGGAACCAAAAAGCACACCCTTTGTGCCCCCTCACTAGGAGCTCACTACACATATTGCTGTAAACAGGCAAAAAGACCGAAATACCGCCAGCTTGGGAGCCGGAAGGACTTGATCCAGGACCCCAATAAAGAAGTCACAACAGTATACCCGACACCTTGGACAACGATCTGTGCCAGCCTCATACAGGAGATCTGCTCCAGCTACGAAACCCTGCAAACAGGCGTAAAAAAATTGAAAATACCGCCGACTTGAGAGACCGAAAGGACTTGATCCTTGGATCCCAACAAAGAAATCTCAACAACATATCCGACACCTTGACAGAGATCTGCGTCAGCTTTATACAGGAGATCTGTCCCAGCGATCTACAGGAGACCGAAAGGGCATGTCCCTTGGATCCTGTGTCGCATATCTACCCTAACACGAAACCGAATACCAGTAGGAGACTGAAAGGGCTTGTCCCTTGGATCCCAACAATGAAGACTCACCAATCCACGTTACCGTCATACCAGAGACTAGGTTCTACCACCGTTCAGGAGACCGAAAGGGTATATCCCTTGGATCCTGAATACCATATCAAACAAAACCTAACTTCAAGTACTGCTAGGAGACCGAAAGGGCTTGTCCCTTGTATCCTAACAAGAAACACATCAACAGAAGAGGAATGTCAAAAAATCGTATTATTAAAAAACAAAGCATTCAACGGCCAAAAACAAGACAAAGAACTAAACTTGTCACTGCTGGCTCCTCTGATCAAGACTTGTCACAATTAACTATGGAACAATCGTTTCAAGGAGCACCAAACTCCAGAGGAATTCCAAAAGTCCCATCAAAGAACTCAGAAGCCAACCGAGAAGACTCCCTCATCACAGAGGACCCTCTCAACACTGGCACCACTCTCCAAAAAAAAAAAATAACCCAACCTGACTTTGAGAAACAAACTATTGAGGTGATTCACCAACCCAACCCCGAAGAAACAATATCTATTCAAACCAAAGCACAAGTCCACAACCGTTGTACTACGAACCAACAAGAAGATCCATCACTTCCAACCATCCCCACTTCCCTGTCATCCGTCAGTTGCCAGATAACTGACACTTTCGCCCAATCTAGCGAAAAGGAGCGAACTGAAAATCCCAGTCCCCAGTGTAATACGACACAAGATGTAACACCAACACCGATAACCAGCAACCAAGAACTGAGAACAACAATATCGGACCACACTGAACCTCCAAACAACTCGAACCACTCTAGCGACAACACCAAGATAGCAAAAACAGAAGTTCAAACGGCAAGTGAAGAAAGAAATACACCACCTTACAAACCTACCCCCGGAACACAAGAAACCATCAATAAATCGACAACAAAAGACAAAATTAACCATATTCCTGGAAAAGACACCCCAACATACCAACCAACCGAACCTAGAGATGACATAAATCCCCAAAAACCAAAATGGATGTCATCCCAACAAATGAAAAAAGAAAAAGCAAGATTAGCGAAACTTGCATGGCTACACACTCATAACACCATCAAACTCATACAACCATTAGATACAACCGGCAGCAAACCAAAAATCAGAGCAGCAAGACTGTCAATGGACATTACTGAAATTGAGTCAATAATGACAAGCATTGAAAAAAGAAAGGAAATATTTGGTAACCAACCGGAAACACATCAATTTCAACTAACCTCGACCCCGTGTATCACACATGATATTCAAAAATTACCTGCGAAAACCGAACCTCAGACTATACTGAGAAACTTTTCCAACACGTTTCAATTACGACTCAGATGACTCCTACTATACTCCAGATCCCACAACCAAGAATACAAAACCGATCACCTTACAAGATAAAAACACCAACACCACACCAAAAGATGATCATTCCGAAGAAAACAGCAACCCGAGAATCCCGACCACGATGATAGACCTACAAAACATGCTTATTGCAATACTCTCCCAAGCGATGATTCCATTCCTTAAACTACATGAAAATATGAAAGACAGCATTAAGGACCAAGCAACTCTCTTAGCCCTGATACACTCAAAACAAATCTATGTGGAGAACTTTGTCTCGTCAATTGAATCACGCCTGACTGCTGAAGCAGAAGAATCACATCGCTGGCAACAAAGACTAGCCGAAATAGCGAGAGGCGATCGCCAAGAAAAAACAAACCTAACAGAACTACTACAGTTGCTTAAAGTACACCACCAACAGCAACAAGTTCCCCAATCCAATCTACCAACTGACCAACAAACACCAACCATCCTTCCTGCGAATTTGCTGAAACAACCAACTGTCGCAACCCTGACTGACGAACAGCATGTCCTGAAAGAAACAGCTGGAAATATTACTATCCCACAATTGAATACCAACGAACCTAAACAAGCAAACAAGAACCCCACAGAGGCATATCAGATTGTTGCAAAAGAAAAAAACCCAAAGGACCCGAAACCTACACAACCAAAAGCCAACAAAAAACGACAAACGGGCTTGAGAGCATTTCTAAGAACTGTGAAACCAACCAACCAACCTTCTACAACTATCAAAAACATAACCCAAACTCCACTGACACTATTAGCCACCGAAACCCAGTGAAAACAAAGCCCTAAAACCCAGACACACCCTCAAGTATTACAAAGACCACAAGGTGAACCATCCATAGATGAAGAACTACTTAATTTATCTATCCACGAAGATCAAACAGCAGATAATATAATACCACCCATCCAACCAACAGGCCACGCAAGCTTCATAATAATTGATGAATATCCTCTGGAACACGAACAATGAACAAATGTCAACCAAGATGAAATCTCAGACTTCTCTCTTGAAGAAATCTCAGATGTGTCCCTAGATAGTGACACAACGGATGAAACAACAAACGAAAACTACGATCAAATTTCATCGGGTTCACTCATGACAAGATCACAAGATCCCACTGAACACAGCTTCAATTTCCCATCATTTGTCAATCCACTATGACAAAACAAAATCAACGAAATCCATATTGAAAACGAAACTAACAGATCGGAACCTCTAATTCTAAACAGAAACAATGTTCTACGCCTCTTTGGGGCAATACCGTATCTGAACAAAATAGCAACAAAAGACATTGACGTCATAACATTCAAAGATGATCAAAATCTAGATAAGATTGGCATGGAGCTAGCAGACTTTAACAACCAAGAACTGATCTTATCAAGACGTGCCCAGCTACAAAAACTTGGGTTTACGTGCTGGGCTGCCACAACCACAAGAATGCCCAACAAACCGAAATACAGAGAAAGAGCTTCAGAAAGAGACGACAATTGGCAACACCAACCAAGACCACCAACGAACAACTATACAGCCGCCTACACTGGAGCTGACAGAAAGCATAGTCAATCACCACAAAGACAACAATCACACAAAGACGAACGACCGATCAGAAGAGCCTATGATTCAGAAACGTATTTCTCAGGAACTACATCCTTAGAAGACTCAACGATCTCCTGCTCATAACAATCAACGAACCTGGGATACATGTGGTCATTCTGCTCGTGGAATACCAGAGGAAACTTGCATCTCTTCACAAACCCCTCCAAAGAACTAGAACAATTTCAAATCATATGTTTTCAGGAAACCTGGCTCAGCGAACCGCCGGCTTGTGATGGCTTCCTCACTTTTCTCAATCCTGCTATCGTCAAAAAGCGAGGAAGACCAGCATCAGGGCTCCTCACCCTAATCAAGATAAACCCGGACCGCACAGTACTGAGCACTGAAAATATCAACCCCTGGACCCAACTAACAATACTAGTGTGCACCAATATCCACTCAAACAGAAAACAAAAAAACAACACAACAATTGCAGTCCTAACCTCTATTGGAACCCTGCAGCAATATCAATGGAGGCATTTATCGACTGTGTGTTCCTGACAATTGACAAGGTCGTGACAACCCATCGCCTACCAGAAATAATAATCTGCGGGGATCTGAACATCAAGCCATACAACCAGAATGGATCTCTCCAAACTCATTCACATCTCTCCCCGAAAGCAAGCAGATGGATGACTGAAATTACAACTCGCAATCTCATCCTCCTGAACCATGCAAAGAACAACTCCACAGTATATATGCCAACCTGGACCAGAGGATCATCAAATGCAATCATTGATTACATATTTCTATCATACAACCTACATGAATCAGTCACAAAAGCGCAAACGATAATAACCGACAAAAGCGATCATAACCAACTTACTGTTCACTCCTGGCTAACAACTCAACAAAGTGAACAAGCACCAATAGTCTCCGTAGAACTTGACGGCACAACATCAAGACTAAGGATTCCACAATCGGCCATGGCAAACCTACCGAAGAAACTCCATGACGCCATCCTGACAGATTCCGAGAAACTCCACTACGAATGGATTCTACTACCATTCCGACAAACGCTCAAACACCGCCCACATACAAAGCATTGTCATACATACAGCCAAGAAATAGCAGAAAAGAAAAAATGCATAAACCGATCAATACGACAATTTAAAAAAAAACAAAATCCAGGGAAAACATGAAACAGATCAAACATCTGAGGCAGAATTACGCCAATTGGAGGAAATCTCACCAAAAAATCCTGCAGCAAGCAGACGCAGAAAACATGATGAAACTCCACAAGACTCATAACACGAGGGAGCTCTGGAACTTACTCAACGACAACCTGCAAAAACAGCACAAATTAACAGCCAACGTTGCGCAGGAAACTTGGATCACGCACTTCTCGACCATGTACGGACCAAGAAAAACGCAACCTGAAAATCAAATGCCCACAAACGAACCGAAATGGTACGTAAATGCAGAATTTGAAGACTTCATGAAGCTCATCAAAAACTTGAACACGTCTAGAGCGCCTGGTCCTGATGGACTATCTAATGCCGTCATCAAACAAGACCCATCCGCCTGGGTGAACTTCATGTGCCATATTACAACTCTGGTTAACCCACTGAACCGAATACCAAACTCCTGGAGGTCGGCAATAATTGTTCCAATCCATAAGCAAGGACCCAGAGATGAACCACAAAACTTCCGTCCAATCGCCCTACTAGATCCACTTGGGAAACTATTCGCTTCAGTATTGCTCAAACAACTAACTACATGGGCACTAGAAAATGACAAATTCTCGATCAGGCAAACAGGCTTCATTGCCAATGACGGAACCAATTTCAATCTGATATTACTCCATCTAATAAAACTCACACTACAATATACGCAGAATTTATCGACTTAAAGATGGCCTTCGATGCGATCTCACGGCATAAACTATGGACAAAACTCAGAGCATGAAACTGTCCATCGAACATCCTTGAGTCGATCATTCTCCTATATTCAGAAACCACCGTGAAAGTGAGATTATCAAAACAAGGAGCTACCACCAATGCAATCCCAACAACAAATGGTCTAAAGCAAGGCTGCCCCTTGGCAGCAACTCTATACAACCTATTCACGTTGGACATTGAAGAACACCTAAAATCCAACAAAACTAATCCACTGAAAATAATTTCCACCCCAGTTCCAGCCATGGCATATGCAGATGATATTGTTCTACTGGACAAAACACCTACTGGACTACAAGCATCGTTGACAGCTCTGAGTAGCTACATGGAAAAAAACGAATTAACAATCAACATCGGAAAAACTAAGACAATGACTCTAACCAAACCATTCACAAAAAAACCATACCAACCGAGCTTCAATATCAATGGGAACCAAATAGAAAATGTGACAACTTTCAAATATCTTGGTGTCCTAATAAACCAATCAAACTCGGAGGAGCAATGGATTGACAAAATCGAACAAACAGCACAAACTCTAGCAAGACAAGGATGTATACTTCACAGGAAATATGGCCAGTTTTCATTCAAACCCATCATTGCCTATTACATCCCGATATTAACATATGGAACAGAAGCAATGCTGAACGCCCGTACAACAAACTGGATGAAATTTGAAGCAATTTTCTGGTGGAAAATTCTCCACCTACCACAAGCATATCCAATGCCAAGAATTCGATATGAAATGGCAACCCAGTCAATTGAATCCGTTGTTCTATGGAAAAGACTAAACATCTTCAGAAAAATTCTCACTGACCAAAAAACCACAGCTATTCAAATCCACCAAGCCCAAGCTAACACCTTCAACAACACTGTATTACAAAAATGGAAACGGTCAATGAGGAAGGAAATGGAAAACGAAGACATCACAGAAGAAATGCTAACTCTTCGCCCACAACATGCAAAAATAAAACTTCTTCAGAACGATTGGATAAAAACAATCCAAAAAAAGAACGCCCATAAACAAAATCTTCAATGTACCAAAGATAGCAGGAAAATCCATATGCTACCGCCATACCTTCAAATTTTTCCAGACCAGAGTATTAGAACAACTTTCTTAAGACTACGTTTGAACATTCTGCCTACAAACTCATATCTATCAATAACGAGGAAGATTGACGTCACAAACAACTACTGCCGATTCTGTAAAGACCAAGTGTTAAGACGGATTTCTGAACTCTGTTCTGGAGGGGCAGAGGTTCAGAAGGCCAGCCTAGTTTCTTGGAACAGGGTAACCTCTGGACAAGCCAGACCAATCAGGGTAGCGATCGCGGCGGTCAAGACTAGGTCTCAAGAGGGGTGAGGGTGACTGAAAGCCTGCAATGAGCTCACAAAGCAAGGACACTTACAAATTACTCCAAGCAGGTGTTATATTAAAAATATATACACATTTATTACAAGGCCTTTGTAACATTGACCGTAGCGAGAAATCGCAATAAAACTCAAGTAAACCAACACATACCAAACCAATACAATATATATACAAATACAAACGAGTCTAACGAGTTAGACGCACGAAATGTGTAGACCACCTAGATGGGGAGGAAAACAGGCAGTGCGAATAATAATTAGACCCAGTCCGCCTTCAGAGGCACCGAAATAAAAGGCAGTCCAAGCCCTATGAGGAGTGGAGCCTTGTGCTCAAAAGTACCTGCACACGCTGGTGCCAACGGGCAAAAAGGGGAGTCTCTTCGAGGGAATCGGGCAGTTTAGTTCGGTGAACAAATGAAGATGAACCGAGCTCCGCGACTCAAGCGCAGCCTCCACTCTGGGCAGAAGCAGAGCGCGAGTACGGAAAGGCGTGCTGTTTGACACAGCGGGGAAAAGCTATGGGCTCCTGCAGGAGGGCGACCAGTTCCTAGCGATGCTACTCACCGGTCCCCGTTGCAAGCAGACCCAGGCTTCTCCGCGTCAGTTTCAGTGCTGGCAGGTTCAGATAGGAGCAGGGGACGTCTCGTCGTCGTGTAGATTCCACAGCAGCAGAAGTTGAGTTGAGGACGTCCCAAACGCAGTGAACCCACACAGTTTGTTACGACAGCAGGGCAACGGAGCGCTGTGTGTATTTCAGCCAAATGTACACTACTCACTCCAGACCTGGGAATGCCAAGTGTACAAATCGTGGGAGAGTGACAAGGACTCGTAATACAACACAACCTGACGGCGGTTACAGAGCAAGACTCCTGGGTAGGCTGGTCAGTCTGCTGGATGGCCCAGAGACACTTCCGAAGGCTTACGTGCAGGAGATGGTGAAGATGCCGAGAATAGCTGTCCCCGCTATTCCAAGGGTCGAAGTACCAGTACAGGCCTTCTGGTTCGATCAGAGGTAGAAAGGGTTTCACAAAGTGACACAGTGCAGAGGAGCAGTCCTTCAGCGGGTCCCCAGTGATTCCTCGGTTCAGCCTCGTGGTTGCAGGATACTTGGCTCCTGTATTCCTTTGTTCGTGAGAACTCAGGAGATCGATATGGTAGTGGCGTTTTCAGCCCCCTCTTATCCACGGTTCCCTTCGCGCCACAACGGAGGGGACCCAATGGGAGATCCGCTCATAAAACACTCACACCATATGTGGACCTAACACAGACCACGCGGGTCCCAGGCATTCACACCACCCTAGACTCTCTGGAGCCCAGGATGTGTATTGGGACCAGAAATCCCAGCCCCCATCCTGGAGGCACACACAAGGCCTGTAGAAGCCCGCGAAATCATCTGTGTTTCGTGGGAAAGTACATGCCCAAATAAGGAAGGCCCCGGGTCGGCTCGACCTGGGGGAGGTGAAGGGGGCAAGACGGTCAGCGGACAGGACAAAGAGCCTCGTGGTCTGGCCATTTTGGGAGCCAGGCCACCATTTTGGGCTAAGCGCGAGAAACGCGCATAAAACGCCAAAAGGAGCTCAAAAACACAAGAAACAATCGCTGCCACCAATCCCGTCCGTGATTCACTTGCACCATTCATTTACAATCCAAAGACAGTATCTAGGGCCTGTAGAAGACTAGAGACCCAAGAGAGCAGTAACTTAGCTTACAGTGCCCTCTTGTGGCATGTTGCGCGAAAGCTGCAACATGATAAAGAAACTAGGGAAAACAACGTTTCCCGGTACTGACTGTCTTAAGGGCATGTCAGTTTCCCCGTAAGAATGGAGCGAAAGCCCAGAGGAGTGCGGCAGAAGGCTGCACTTCTCTGGCAAAGTCTAGATCATGGTGAAAACGGCAAAATGTTTAGGGGTTGCCACATGGAAGGAAAATTACCCACAATTAAGAAATCTTTCCTAACACCAAGCGATCCCAGAAACCATATTTCATCTAGTCATGGAATGCCAATCACTTTCTTCTCAGCGTAAACAATTCGGAGCGTTCTTCCAACTCTCAGCACAACAAATGAACACTCAAGAAAGTTGGTGTATTGCTCTCCCCAGAGTGCACGGAAAAACATAAATCACCAATGCAATTACAGAGCAAATACTTTGAACGCAGACAGACGCACTAACTCACAACCACACACTCTTAGAAGATAATCAGCTCTTATACGGCTATTTATTCAAAGCTTACAAGCAACCAATAATAACATAGAAATAACTCACAGAAGTAATATAGACATAAATCACAGAAGAAGTAAAGAATTCAAAAGGAAATACATCACCGTGAGCGTAACAGGATTCCTCATCTCGCCCAGAAGTGGCTGGAAGACCCCGGGAACAGCCAGGCCGAGAGCACCACAGCTCACAGGAGTGCCGGACGTAAGCGTCCTTCTCCGGCTGAAGTCTCACCTGACCACCTCTGGGTTTCCGCATATATACACACTCCACAAAGGGGAGTCAATTCTCGAACCTTCTGGAAATTGCACTTGCGCAGTTGATGAGCAGCCGCCGGTTGCCAGCTGGGTCAATCGAGAGCTACCCTCAAGGAGCAGAGGGCCTCCCTCCTCTCAAAACACTCTCCACGGAGAACAGTAACAAACCATAACAAAGTTAGCTTTCCCAGCAGAAATGTCCTTGACCGCATACCAGGTTTGGAAAGCATGTTTTTCTCAGCACCATGAATCTAACACTCAGCAAAATGTGTGCAGCTTTTCACTGCGGCATGAAGTAAATATCCATCATGGCTCTGAGCGCTCCCGGAATGCATTGCTTACCGGTGCCATTTTAGTTCAAGCATAACAATTCCACACTTGGATATTTACCTTCCATAGCCCGGTGGCAAACGAGCCGGTCTCTGAAACCTACGAAATGTTAAAACTAAATTGGGAATACATTGATTACAACAACAACAAGCTATTATGACAGCTACGATAATAAAAATGCAAGCAAAAGCGTAAAGTAGTGTACCCCCAATATCGGGTATCCATGAAAATAACCAATCCCACCAATTCCCAGTACGATCTTGAGACACTTGAGAAATGGGATCCCTCAAACCTCGAATATGACTTTCAATAGATCGTGAATGGTCACTTAAATTGAAACAACACATACCTTCAAATGCGTTACACCCTAAATTATGCTTTAGCAATAGATAATCAACAGCAGCTCTGTTCTGCAAAGTTGCTTTTCTAATAACTTGACTATCAAGGAGTAGTTCTTCTAATGCCTGCGAAGTATGATTAAGGCTTTTGACTACTAAACATGCTAATTTCATCAAAGATTTGTAACCTCCAGCAGCTAAACCCCAAACTCCCACTAATGAAAGGGTTAATGCTACAACCTCAGCTTCTGATAACAAGTGTACATGTGAATCACAATCAGGAGATAGACCTACAGATTCAAAAGTTCACCTTTTACCTCGAGTTATCGCTGGGTGTAAAGGAAACATCATTAGTCCTAATCGAGTTAAAGCACATGGACCTCCGGAAATGTTAGCTGGAATATAAGTATATGTGATATTACCACATGAAAAGAGCCATCCTGTTGGAAGTTTCACATGATTCAAATGACTGGCAGCTATCACTGTATGATTACAAGACATAGTATTATTTACACTGGTGCATGTGCGTGGCACTCGCGAACATAGTCGTCTCTCAAACATTGTATGATTATGCTGGTTGGTTAAGTCGATTTGTCGGCATTTGGCAATTTCTTGTGCATCGCAGGTCATATAATATAACCCAAGGTGATGTATGTTATTTTAAGTAATACGTGTCAAATTTCTCCATTTACGGTCGGTCTCTTGGCAGAATCTACAATATTCGTAAACTGAAAAAGATTGCCTAATATCTGAGTCTTGAACTAAAGAATTGTGTGTGACGCCGATGATATGCTTTAAAACCGGAACAGGCGTCGGCACTGCTACTAAACACGAAGGCTTGGTGGATGGCTAGCAGTTCTTTTTCTAAAACAGAGTTAATGGGTTTCACTGGGAGTTAATGTCCGTGAAAGATAAGCAATAGGATGTTCCAGGCTATCGTCGAATTCCTGTTTTAGAACTGCTCCAATGGCGTAGTTAGAGGCGTCTGTCTCCACTAGGAAGGGTCGGTTGATATCAGGTTGAGCCAGGATGGGAGCTTGTGTAAACTCTGTTTTTAAACCGTTGGAATGCCTCCTCTTGGGCTGTTGTCCAACGAAAGGGAGCGTCTTTTTTTCAACAAGGCTATGATCGGTTGGACTATCTCGGAAAAGGAAGGTATGAATTTCCGATGGAAGTTGGCTAACCCCAGGAAGGATTGAATCTGTTTCACAGTGGTCGGAATTGGCCAAGATAGTATGGCCTTTACCTTGGATTGATCCATTCCAATACCGTCTGGGCTAAGGACAAATCCTAGATAGTGAACAGTAGAGACATGAAAAAGGCACTTCTTGGGTTTTGCTAGGAGCTTGTGTTCACGTAGCCGTTGTAACACTTCCTTAACATGTTCTTCATGCTTAAGATGGTCCTTAGAGAATATCAAGATATCGTCCAGATACACAATGACGAAGAGGAATAGCATGTCTGAAAACACCCGATCCATGAAGCGTTGGAAGACCGCTGGGGCATTTGCAAGTCCGAAGGGCATGACCAAGTACTCAAAATGACCAAAAGGTGTTCTAAAGGCTGTCTTCCATTCATCTCCTTCTCTAATACGGATCAGATGGTAGGCACCTCTGAGATCCAATTTAGTGGAGATTACGGCTCCTCTTACTGCTTCCAAGATATCTGAGATCAAGGGCAAAGGATAGCGATCCGTAAGGGTGCACTGATTTAAACCTCGATAATCAAGACAAGGCCTGAGCTCATTGGTGTCCTTTTTTGGAACAAAAAACAGTGAGGCTCCGGCTGGGGATTTGGATGGTCGTATGGTGCCATTTTCAAGGTTAGTATCTAGGTACTCACGGAGGGCCTTTTTTTCAGGTTCGGATAAGATGAACATCCCTCCAAAAGGAATCACAGCTGAAGGTTCGTTATCAATAGCACAGTCTTCTGGTCTGTGAGGAGGTAAGGCTTGAACAATAGCAGAAGAGAACACAGAGTATTCCTGATAGATTCTAGGAACCTGGATGATATTTGAGACTGTGAACGGGCCATGATGATCTGCTGAAACTCCTCCCGATGATGTTGGAACGGGATGAGACATGCAATGTTCGGAACCCAGGAACAAGGATCCCGCTGCCCAATTGATGTATGGGTTGTGTCTTTGTAGCCAGGGCATTCCCAAAACCATTGAGTAATGGGCGGACTTAATGATGTCAAACTTTATCTTCTCTCGATGGTGGTTTATTGCAAGCTCAATTTCCTTGGTTTGAAGGGTTATGGGACCTGAAGAAAAGGGTCTTCCATCAATTGCTTCTACAGGCTGCATGATATTCCGGGATTTGTATGGAATATGGTGTTTAAAGACCCAATCTTGATCTATGAATATTCCCATGGCTCCACAGTCCACCAGTGCCAGAATGGGGTAGGTTTCCTTCTTGGATGGCGATAGAAAGGCCTGTAAAATTACCAGATTGTTTTGTCCAGGAGAGTTCAAGGATGGAATAGATGTGGAGCAAACATCTCTCTCCCGAAACTGTGCTCCATCTAGGATCGGAGCTGGCATTTCCCGAACGCCGAGGAGGAGCTATAGGACACTCTCACTAAATGTTTGTCCGAGGCGCAATACATGCATAAGCCTGTATGATCCTTTGCATCCTTTCTTGGGGGGATATGGGTCCACGGAAGGCCCTTAGTTGCATGGGTTCGGGTTTGTTACTAGTGACAGGAACACACTCAGACTTCAAGGAGGTCTCTATGGGGTTCTTCTGGAAGGGTAACTTGGTCTTCTTTTTCTCTGCTTTCCTTTCCTGGATGCGGAAGTCAATCTGTAGAGCGAGATCCATAAGGGCTTGGAATGAACTTGGGCGAGCCACTCTGGCTAGTTCATCCTTGATGTCTTCATTTAGCCCTCTTCGAAAGAGAGTGAAACAGGCTTCGGAGGACCAATCCGCTTCTTTAGCCAATTGCTTAAATCGTGTTACATATGTGAGCATGTCCTGGGAGCCCTGTTGGAAATCAAGTAGACGTTCCTGAGCGGTATAGACCTGTTCTGGGCGGTCAAACATGGTCTTAAGGGCTTGAATGAACCCGTCATAATCCTCCAGGAGGGCATCTCCGGCATTAACTAAAGGTGTGGCCCAGGTTAATGCATTCCCGGAAAGGTGTAAGATAATAAAGCCCACCTTAGCCCTGGGGGTAGAGATATAATAAGGCTTAACGGTAAAGTGGACCAAACAGGAATCTAGGAATCCACAAAGGTTTTTTGCAGATCCACCGTATTTGTCTACAATGCCACCCAATAGTACACTTTCCTTCGTGGCGGAGTCGCGGGATAACACTAATTGCTTTAATGCAGCATTTTCTGCCTTTAGGTTTTGTACTTCGGTCATTAGTTCTTTCATGCCACGCATAAGATCTTGAATGGCCGCCTCCATGTCTGTATTGACTTCAGTTAGGTGGCGTCTCAATCTGTCACAGGTTTCCCCTTTTCACACCTGTTTTCACTGCTTGCTGGAATCTTTGGGAGGAGTTTTCTTCTTTACGGTTCGGGTTTTGTACAACCCCGCTTGGCCGTCTTCGGCTTCCAGCTTTCGTTCAGCTTCTATCTCTGGGATCAATAGGAAACTTCCAGGAAGTCCAGGATACGAAGAAGTGTACTCGGAGGCGGGTACACGGAGTCCGGGAAGAAAGCAGGATAAGAAGGAAGGAGAATAGTAGGAAAAAGCAGAGGGTCCGGGAACCAGGAAACAACAGAGTTCCGCGAAGACGAACTACGGAGCACACGTCTAGCCACAGCAATCAGTAGCGTTGAGACGCGCGGGGGCGTGGCTTCTTTATAGGGCGTGCTGCATCAGACATAAAGGCTGGGAGGCAGCGCTTAGTGCTTAACGGCCATGTTGGAAGTACCACGGAGTGTAAGCCCCGATGGGTCAAGGACCAGGAGGTCCAGAAGGGGGCGTGTCCGAAGGTTCATGACAGGTGTTGCTTTGTTGCAGGAGCCAAGGACAGTACCATGGCGGCAGACGCTTTTCCCCACCTTGGCCATTGATGCGGGAGAGACCCGAGTACCTCTGACACAGCTTTAATTCCAGGTCTTACATTCTCTATTCGACCAAGGCTCACGAAAGATAGTCTTTCTGAGAAAAGTTTAAGGGCTGTTCCCTCCTTGCAATCCTCTTCGGTCTTGCAGTCTTCTGCCTTGTATTAAACTGCCATCTTGGAACTGCTGCTTCCTCGTATGCTTTGCCTCGCTCGGAGTGCTCTAGTGCTCCGCCTTTTATCCGTGTGAGGGAGGGTAATGGAAGTCAGGTGTGTGTAATGATCAGTAAGTGCCTGACCATTGTATTGGGACATGTCAGATATACGGCTTTGGTGTTAGTCCCTTTTCACTCACAAGGAGTTGTTCGTGGGAAAGTGTTTGTGTTGGATAAGGGGGAGGGGTTGCATTCCTAAGTATCCTAGCTGGTAGGATGGGGTTAAGATGTTACAGGGAAGGGGATACCACGTCTCACCATCCGGTGTCGCACTTCCACTCCCCGAAGACCCCTCATCCAGGTGATCCTCCCGCACTGGTCCACCCGCAGGAACTGGATCCAAAAGCGATGGCCCTGTCCTGGCCACCTGGATGACAGATCCCCGGGGACTAGCGGGTGAGACGCCTTCAGGTTTCTCACAAGAGGAAGCCTAATATTGCAGAGTTGCTTACGAGTGTGTCACAGCAGTTAAAAAACGGACAAGCTGAAGTCCTTGCGTCATGATGTCACAGGTGTAGTTTTACTGACCAAGTCAGCGTAGTAGTGTAGTATCTTAATGTCTCAGTAGTGTGGAGGTAGAATAGACTTCACCTGCAAGTCATGTGGGGGAAGCTAAGAGTATGAAGGATTCCAAAAAAGAGATGCAATTATGTCATGTCATGTCATATCATAGCGTCAAAGGCATGCCGTGAATGTTGCAGGGTTGTCCAGCTCGGGATCCTGACAGGATTTCAGGATACCTCTCATTAATATTCATGAGAAAAAATGTGCATACATTTAGAATCATTGCATGCACATTTATCTCATGAATGTTAATGAGTGTCCTGAAAAACCGACATGGATCCGGCCCTCGAGGCCTAGATTTGGACAACCCTTTACTAAAGGAACAAACTCATAACCCTCCTAACATCCGTGCTTGATCCCTCCCCCAGCACTAGTATGAAGGAGGCGTAAAACAATTTAAAAGATGGTCAAATGCATCATGTAGACAGTGTAACAAATGTAGAGATACGTTAATACATCAGTGACCAGTAGCAAACCAATTAATCTTAGCGGGTGCTGGAAATCTTCATTCAGGCCAGAAATGTGAGTCTTCAATCTGTGTATCCATCTGTTTTCCTTATAAAGAATGGCTTGTTTGGGGTTGGAACTGGTAGACACCCTTTCTAAGACCCAGCAGAAGATTTCCTTGGGTGAATGATTCATGTCAGTATAGTGTAGCACTAGCATTTGCATTAAGAGTTGTGCACCTTATTCTGGACCTATGTTCAGAGATCTGTGTATTGATAGCTCTCATGGTCTGTCCCAGTTACCTCTTTTCACACGGGCGTTCAATGCAATACAATATGTGGCTCTTGCAACTGGTCATTGTTTTTAGGACCCACTCTCTGCAATGAGACAGCAGTCCCTTTTTTTAGCGAGTTTGCATACGGAGCAGTTGATACATGGGTAGTGGCCTACAAGAGTTCCCAGGTACCAAATAGTGATGGGTTTAGTGTTGTTACTGTATTGACAGTGAACCAGTGTGTCCCTAAGGTTTCAAGATCTTTTTAGTGCAAAGGTAGGTACATCTTAATGCAGGAGACTCGGCCTTGATAGGACTGTAAATAATCCAGAAAGAGCCAAGAGTAAACTCTGGAATCATGATTAGCTTGAAACAAGGAAGAAATGTAACAGATATAAAAAAACATCTACTAAATAGATGTGGCCAAATACCGAAATACATAACAAAATATCCAGATAAACAATATTTCGCAAACATTCAGAGACTTCGATTGGATCGATGGCCAACAAGAGCAGTTACCACCAACTGGCAAAAATATCTTCTCTGCACCAAATGTAGATACTGTAATTCCAAAATGCAAGATGAAACATTTGAACATTTAACAACTCACTGTCAAGGTTTTTAACATATTTGCGCATGGATGTATATTTTAAATTCTTTGAAAACTATCGGACATTGGATCATGAACTGGTGGACCAAAATAATGAATGCAAACCATATAATGTATAATTATTGTAACTGAGAAACAGAAAATGTAATGTTCTTGACTGGCATCAATGTAATCTATACGCAGGCTAATAATATGCCAAACGCGTAAGAGTAATAATAGAAGGCCGTAAAATGTTCTATCCTGAGTATCCTGTGATTTAGTTCTGGGTTTAATGTGGGCCTCGCAAGGGCTACATCTGGCTCTTTTGTGCGAGTGGTTCTGTTTTTTCTGTAACCCCTAGCAAATGAACAGTGTAATATTTCTGCAATTTGGGAGGTGCAGTCCCTCCGAATTCTTAAGTTTTGGCCCCGAGGGAGGGTATCCCTTGTACTGCAAGGGTGGTAGCCTTTATATTGTAATAAGATATTCTGGTCTGTATTTTTTCTAAACCAAATTACAGACCTGTTTCCTGTCAAGGTTCTTAATGGTCAGATCTAGGAGATGTACTTCGAAGGGATTGTGTCCTCCGACGTATTCGACATCTTTGACGTATTCCACATCTTTGACAGTAATTACCACAGCTGTGCTGCTTCGGAAACCTTTTTCGGCGTACGCGTCCTGCGTCAATGATGTCGATACGCTGTCCCTCGAGGGCCTCCGTCAACAGTCGACGTCACTGGATGTTATATCTAGGACGCACAACCCCCGTAGCCTCAGTTCCGTTTTTACCGCAAACGTGTCTGCTTCGGAATCCCGGCGCGCCTCGGTTCTTCTACTTCGTTTGCTAAAGTTGAGAAAATGTCTTCGTCTTCTTCTACACCGAAGTCGGGCTTCAAAAAGTGTCGGGACTGCGGTTCCAAAATGTCCGTTACGGACCCGCACGGCGTTTGTCTGTGGTGCCTCGGTGAAAGCCACGCCACCGACTATTGCGATGAATGCCAGTCCCTAACTTCAAAGGCCTTGCGGGAGCGGAAGACGTTGTCAGTAGGTAGGGTTGCTACACCCTGTAAGTCGAAATCTACTGGTCTTTCCACCAACGATTCGAGGGGCGACTCTCCGCGTCGGGATAAGTCCAAGGGGTCTCGTTCTAGGAGTGTGTCCCACCATTCCTCTGCCTCTTCAGGGCATTCACGGAAGCGCCGTCACCGGTCGCCTTCCTCGTCGGAGGACTCCGCCAGACGGCAGGTGGCTTGTCCCACGAAACACTCGTCGCCGGCCGAATGGGATGAATTCTGCCGGCAGATGGTGATTTTCGAATCACAGGGCACTGTTCCGTCCGTGCCTTCGAAGGAAGCTGGCAAGGAACGCGCTAGAGCCACCACTCGCACGCCTTCGGGGTCAGGTGGTCGGCGCAATCATCTGGAACCGCTGCGGTTCCGATCGGACAAGGATGTTCGCCACCATGCCTGGTCCAGGTCTGGTCCACGACGCCGTAGAGACCGTTGGAGCCTGTGAGGCCTTCTAAGAAGGCATTGACGCCATCAGCTCCATGTCCGTCGAGGGACTCTCTCGAGGCTCCGGCTCCAAGGAAGTCGTCGACGCCATCGGCGCCGAGTCCATCGAAGGACACGCTCGCGGCTCCGGCCTCAAAGTCGAAGTCTTTGGCACCTCGCTCGACGTCTACGCCACTTCCATTGGCACCCTCGACGCTTTTTGAGGAGAATTTACCAGAGGTGTCTCAGAGAGCTGTGGAAGCTCCAAGAAAGGCTCTCAGCAAGTCTGTGCGGCTTACGTTTGGCCCATACTCTGTTCCTCCTCCCAGGGTGGAATTATTCCAACCCTTGGAGTACATTTCAGAGGTGGAGGAAGGGTCTGATGAGGAGAGGGTTGTGCCTTCTGAGGTTCCTGATGACCTGCTGTCTGGTCATAGCCAACTGGAAGACCTTCGTTAATCTTTACATGACGCCAGTGGTCTTGAGTTTGGCAGGCCTGAGCCTGGTACACATGCCGAGTCCTCGTACAGGCGTCTCATGTCGAGGGTGACTGAGTACTTGAGGTGGTCTGCTCCCCTGTGGATTTTTGCAGGATGACCGGACAGATATGTTGGACCAAGGTCCACCCGCTGACCTGGTGTTGCCATTTCATATGGCCTCACAAAGAAGGGTGGCGGCAGCTTGGACTGCTCCGGAGAGTCTCCCGGCAGTGAATAAGTTGCTTCCGAAAAAATACCGTCCAGCCAGTGGTGACCCCTGCTACTTGGCTATGCACCCTACTCTGGAGAGTTTGGTGGTGCAGGCGGCTACGGCCCCAGCGAAGCAGGCTGCGTACCCTACCATCCCTCCTGATAGGGACGACAAGCGCTTTAATGGTTGGGCGAAGAAGGTATTTTCATCTGGGGGTATGGCTTTAAAGGCAGCCAACTCTGTCTGTGCCTTGGCAAGATTCACTCACACTCTGTGGAATTGTGTATCTTTGGCGGCTGAACATATTCCCGAAGGGGAGGAATGGGATGGTTTTCTTGCCCTCGTCCAGGATGGCAAGGATGCCATGTGTGAATCCGTTCAGTCGGGTCTGGACGTGGCAGACTGTGTCAGCCGGTCCATGGCGGCGAGCACCGTGATGCGCAGGTTTGCGTGGCTGCGGAAGTCAGAGTTTGCTCCTGATGTACAGTCCCGGCTTCTCAACACGGCCTTTGATGGTGTCTATCTTTTTGGCAGCAAGGCTGACTAGAGCCTTGAGAGGTTGCAGACCGCCAAAGCTGCGGCGAAGTCTTTGAGCACTGCAGTACGTCAACCTCCGCCTTTTCGTCCTAAGGGACAGCAATGGAGGGAAGGTTCCCTTCGATACTAATCTTCCTTTGGTAGATCGAGAGGAGCTGCCAGTCAAAGGGGCCAACGTAGGAGTACCAGAGGTAGAAAACCAGGTACTTGAGGTGCCAAAGCCGCTCGGGAAGTTGCCTCCTTGCCTCAGACACTGCCGCAGCCGCTTCCGCTCAGTCATGAGGCCATGCCCCATGGTACGCCGGTTGGGGGAAGGCTGGCGCAGCATCTTGTAGAATGGCGTGCCATTACTTCAGATGTGTGGGTTCTGGAGATCCTAGCCCATGGCTACTGTCTTCCTTTCCGGCAGAGGCCTTACGACAATCCACGGGGGAAGCTCTTTGAAGCGTCCGGATATGCTCCTTGCGCAGGAAATCCTATCCCTGCTGGAGAAAGGCGCCATAGAACTGGTGCTTGTAGTGGAGAGGAACAAGGGATGGTATTCCCCATATATTTTTATCCCGAAAAAAGACGGAGGATTGAGACCCATCATGAACTTGCGTGTTTTGAACAACCTCCTCAGGAAGGACAAGTTCAAGATGGTTAGTCTTTCTCAAGTCCTCCAGGCCTGTCAGCTTCAGGATTGGTTGGTGTCTCTCGACCTCAAGGATGCTTACTTTCATGTGGCGATTCATCCCAAGCACAGGAAGTACCTGAGGTTTGCGGTTGGCGACTCGCATTTTCAGTTTCGGGTCCTGCCGTTCGGATTGACCTCCGCCCGAGGGTCTTCACCAAGCTGATGGTGATGGTGGTGGCAGCGCATCTCAGGAAAGGGCGGATTCACGTCTACCCCTACCTGGACGATTGGTTGATCAGGGCACGCTCTGCCGAGCAAGTCCTGGATCATCTGTACGTCACCTGCCACTCCCTTCACAATCTGGGCTTCTCCCTCAACTTAAAGAAGTCTCATGTGACACCTACCCAGCGGCACCAGTACATCGGAGCAGTGCTCAACACATCCCTGGGGCAGTGTTCGCCTCCCCAGGTGAGGGCTCATCACATTCTGCAGATGGTGGACAAGTTTCAACGGGCCCAGAGTCTCCCGGCGTTCAAGTTCTTGAGGTTGCTCTGCCTCATGACATCCTGCATTTTACTGGTGCCAGAGGCCAGGCTGCGGATGAGATCTCTGCAGTGGGCGCTCAGGATGCAGTGGTCACAGTTCTCTGGTAGGATGTCAGATCCCATTCAGATTACGCCCTCAGTCGCCCAGGAACTTCTGTGGTGGATCGACAAAGGAAATCTGTTGAGAGGCGCTCCGTTTTGGCAACTGTGGCCGGAGGTGACGATTGTGACGGACGCATCTCTCACGGGGTGGGGAGCTCATGCCAACGAATTGACGGCCAGCGGCCGTTGGTCTCTGTCGGAGTCCAGACTCCACATCAATCTGTTAGATCTGTGGGCTGTCAGGCTAGCCCTGAAGGCTTTTCTGCCGTCTGTGCGGGGGAAGAATGTCCTGATTATGACGGACAATACAGTGGCCATGCATTACCTCAACAAAAAGGGGCGGCAGGGTCACTCCCACTGTGCCGGGAGGCGATGTAGCTCTGGTTATGGGCCATCCAACAGGAAATTTTCGATCTCGGCAGTTCATCTGGCCGGAGACGAAAATGCTGCGGCGGACGCTCTGAGCAGGCAGAGCACAGTCTCTCACCAGTGGGAGCTGGCTCAGGAAGTTCTTTTGGAAATCTTTGCCCTTTGGGGAACCCCACAAGTGGATCTCTTCGCCACCAGTGTCAACCGGAAGTGCGAAAGATTCTGCTTGTGGGAATTTCCTCCAAGAGGAGCCTTGGGGGACACGTTCGTAGTTGTGTGGTCCTTCCCACTGCTGTACGTGTTCCCTCCAGTCCCCGTCATTTCGCAGGTGTTGCGGAGGTTACACGAGGTGCGGTTCCCGGAGATGATCCTCATTGCTCCGGCATGGGCCAGGAGTGCGTGGTACCCGGATCTTGTAGACATGTCCATCTGTCCGCCACGCCGTCTTCTCTACCGAGACGATTTGCTCTCACAGGAGGGGGGTTGAGCTCTCCATCCAGAGGGCAAGTCTCTCAGCCTTCATGCTTGATATCTGAAAGGCTGAGGTATAAGGATTGGGACCTCCCCGAGGATGTGATGGAGGTGTTGCTTTCGGCCAGAAGGCCTGCAACAAAATCCCTGTACCGTTGCCGTTGGAGAAAGTTCTGCGACGGGTGCAGGGTACAGAATGTGGATCCTTTCCAATGTTCCATTCCTTTTGGTTCTGTCTTTTTTTTTTGCTTTCGTTAGCACAAAAGGGCCTGCAAGTGGGTACCATTAAGGGTTACCTGGCAGCGCTGTCAATATTTAAGCACTCGTCTGAGGAGTGTTCTTATTTTAAGATTCCTTTGATTTCTCTGTTTCTTAAAGAACTAACTAATGAGTTTCCACCGTCGCCTTTCCAGGTGCCGGGATGGGATTTGAATTTGGTTCTAAAGTTCTTAATGGGAGCTCCGTTTGAGCCCTTACTTTCTTGTCCATTGCGACTATTTTCCTTTCAAACTGTATTTTTAATTGCGGTTACTTCCCCACGCAGAGTGAGTGAGTTGCAGGCACTTTCCGCCAAACCACCCTTCACTGTGTTCCATAAGGACAGGGTTGTCCTTAGGGTGCAGCCTTCCTTTCTTCTGAAGGTTGTGTCGGAATTCCATCTGAGCCAGAAGGTAATTCTTCCGGCGTTCTATCCTCCTCCAAATCCTCCATCCTGGTAAGGTAGAGGAGAGGCTCCATAGGTTGGACCCTAGGAGAGCTTTGAGTTTCTATCTCTCACGGATGTCCCGGGTCAGAGTGGGTGATCAGCTCTTTATTGGTTACGCTGGAAGGCGTTTAGGTCAGGCTGTTTTCAAGCAGACCTTATCTAGATGGATCATTTTGACGATCTGAGTGTTATCATTTGGCGGGAAAGGACCCTCCAGCAGGCTTACAGGCTCATTCTACCAGGGGTATGGCTGCCTCCACTGCCCTACAGAGGGGTGTTCCGATTCGCAATATTTGCGAAGCAGCCACTTGGGCCTCTGTCCATACTTTTGTGAAACATTATTCCTTGGACTCTATCCATGGGCAAGATTTGGTCTTTGGTACGGCAGTCCTATATTCAGCAATTTGATTGGACATTCTAAAATCATAAATTCTTTTCCCACCTCCAGATGTTGGTACTGCTTTGGGAGTCTGTCAAAGATGTGGAATATGTCGGAGGACACAATCCCCTCAAAGAACAAGTTACTTTCTTACCTGGTAACGTTCTTTCGATGGGATGTTCCTCCGACGTATTCCACATCGTACCCTCCCTACCTGCCCCTCTACAGAATTTCTTATGCGATTGCAGCTTACGTTTCCGCAAGGCTTTCTATAGTCATACTGGCAGGAGATTGGTGCCACACATTCTGGAGGGAAAAAACTACAGCTGAGGCTACGGGCATACAAGATTTAACATCTGGTGATGTCGATGGAGGCCCTCGAGGGCCCGCGTATCAATGTCATCGACGCAGGACGCCTACGCCGAAAAACTTTTCCGAAGCGGCACAGCTGTAGTAATTACTGTCAAAGATGTGGAATACATCAAAGATGTGGAATACGTCGGAGGAACATCCCATCGAAAGAACGTTACCAGGTAAAAAAGTAACTTGTTCTTTTCTGTTATTAACCTCCTCAAAGAATTTAATATTGGCATTGCATTGATTTAGCCAGTTATGAAAATGCTGCAAAGTAGGAATGTCTCTGTGCCAGATGAAGAGAATGTCATCCATGGATCTCTTCCAAATCCTCCTCTAATTGAGCCATATACAAAAAGGCAAAGCTGGGTGTGAAAGTAGCTCCCATGGCAGTGCCAAAGATTTGTAAGAAAAATGTGTAATCAAATTGGACAAAATATTTCTTTAGGGCGTTGGTGATGAGTTTGACTATAAATTCAGGCAGGGTTTTGTATATGGTGTCACTTCATAAGGGACATTGACAAATGCAATCAATTGCTTCATCCTGGGTAATAATGGTGTGCAGCGACTGAATGTCCATGGTAACAAGTAACTCATTGTCACCATTTGAAGTCAGTGTCTTCAAAGGTAGTAATAACTGCAGAGGTGTTCCTGAAATAGGATCTTGTTTTGTGACTAAGTGTTTTAAGAAAAACATCCTTAACTTTGCATAAAGGTTCCAAAATGGACCAGCAGCCTGATACTATTAATCTCCCCGGGGGCTTGACGCTGTTCTTGTGAAATTTGGGGAGAGCATACAAGTTAGGTATTTTGTAGGAACTACCATTGAGAAAGTTTATTCATTTCGCTTAATTCCATCTCTGTGCAGAGGAAACAGAGTGGCTTCAGAAAAAATAATTTCTGATGTTGGATTGTAATTCAAGATCTTATAGTTTTGGTCATCATTGAGAAGATTGAAAAACATCTTCTCGTACTGTTCTCTGCCATGACAACAAACCCCCCCCTCCTTTTATCAGTTTGTTTTATTACCTGATCTCTATCCACACTAAGCCTTTTTAGGGCCAACCTTTTGTCGTTGGGCAGATTATGTTGTACATCCACAGTTCTGCAAGAAAGGGAGGCGAGATCATTGAGCACACATTTCTCAAACTTGATGATTTCACTGGGTAGTGAGTTCTCTTGAGGTGTAAAAGTCGATTTTGGCCCAAGACCCAGGTTATCTATTTATTTATATAGCACACCTAACACAAAGGTATCTGGGCACAAGTTTACAGGTTACAAATTGTGGTAGAGGAAGTTTCTTTACATGTAGCAAGATCCATAATTTGATAAGGGAAGCAAGTTATAATACATCAAGATAATACAATTCCAGTGAAGGAGGTACAATTATAATACATAACATATCACGGTTACAATGAACGGGTTACAGAAGGTTCACAACATATGCCAATGTGCCAAGAATTGTGAAACATAAGCTGTATTAATCCGCAAACGCCACAAGCAAGTTAGTGTTCAACGGGAAAAAACAGAATCATTATTGTTCCTGTGCAAGCAGCCATGTTTTCGTGTTTTGTGGAAGACCTAGAAGGCTGGCTCAACTCTTAGGTCTGAAGGCAGGGCTTTCCAATGTTTGGAAGCCAGGACTGGAAATCTGTTACACCCCGCTTTGTCTAGTTTGTATATGGGTAGTTGATTGACCTGCAAAGCTCTGGTAGGTCCGATTGGTTCTTGGTAAACTTGCTATTTAAATATTTGGGGGCTTTATTCGAAAGGCACTTGTGAGTTAGTGATAGCATTTTGAAGGCTATTGTATCCGTCACTGGAAGCCAATGAGCCTTTTGTCTAGCAGAGGTGATATGGTTGGCTCTAGGGATGTTAAGTGCCGCTCTTAGTGCGTTATTCTGTAGCACTTGCAGTTTATTTTGATTGCGGCTACTTGTCCCAATGTATAGGGCATTGGAGTAGTCTAATCTCGATAATATGAGGGCTCTGGCCAGAGTGATGCAGCTGTCAGGAGAGAGAAACGGCCTACAGGCGGTAACAAGTTTAGCGGTATAGGTCACTGTGGAAGCTGTGGCATTAATTTGTTTGGTTAGTGAGAGGGTAGAGTCAAGGTAGATCCCTAGAGTTTTAACTTCTTTTGAAACTTTAATGGTAATGTTATCAATAACAAAAGATTTGATTGTTCAGGTAATTTGTTTAATCGGTTTTGGGAACCAATCAGTAGTATTTTAGTTATGTCATTATTCAGATAGAGTCCATGAATGGCCATCCATGCCTGTATAGTTTGATATATTTCATAGTTTAGTATCGGTATCGTAGGAACCTGTGACGGAAATTAGGATTTGAGTGTCATCTGCATAGTTAGTGTAGGTGACACCCAAACTGTCAAGGTGGTCAAATAGTGGCTTTGTAGAAATGTTATGCAAAGTAGGGGACATGCACGATCCCTGAGGTACTCCACATAGAACTGGTGCAGGGTTTTCTGTTGCTGTAGGGGCGAATACTCTCATTGTTCTATTGGAGAGGAAAGATTGAATCCTGGATTTGGCTTTAGCGGAAAAGTGTGCTGCTGATGTCAGGTGTTTGCACAGGACGTTATGGTTGTCAAAGTCAAAGGCCGCTGATAAGTCTAGTATGAAAAGAGCTATGTTGCCTTTGTCCTTTAACTTGGCCATTTGTATTTTAAGATGTATGAGAGCTGATTCTGTACAGTGAACTGGTCTGAAACCTGACTGGCGAAAACCCAAGAGATTATTGGATTCAAGATAGTTTTTAATTTGTAGGTAGGCTGCCCTGTCCAAGATTTTGAGTAGCAAGGGTACTGTGGTTATGGGCCGATAGTAGGGTCATTGGGGTCTAGTGTAGGTTTCTTTGGAAGTGGGAGGACTGAAGCATCTTTAGGGTTAGTCGGGACCATACTTGTTTCGAAGGATGTATTTACTAGGGTGTTGATGAATGGGGCAAGCTCATTCAAGTCCATATGCTGTTGATCATCTCTGAAAAAAGTTTTGTAAGTCTTTACGTAAGAATTGTCTAATTTTTGTTTGAGTAGTAAACCAGTCAGTGGAATTGGTAGGTACGTAAAACAGACCCTTCTGAAGAATAGAAAGTTCAGTTGTGGTTAGGTCATGATTGGAGAGATTAAATACTACTAAATCCTGTCATGTCATTACCGTTGGTACACCCTACTGCATGTACGAACGATTCCTGGCGAGGCCTGGTTGCGGAATTCCACATAGTGAGAGTCTCTGTGCCGGCCTCTCCGATTTCCTCTTCCTAAAAAGGTCTTTCCTGTGGTGCTCCTTTGGTTTAGGGTGTCTTCTTGGGCAGAGTCACTGCTGGATGTGTCGGCAAACATAACCCATTTTGTCTTTGATAGCCACGTCCTCTGTTGGTCGTATAATGTTCTTCTCTGTTCCAGTTACGATTTTCCAGGTAATTATCTGATGGATACAGAAATATAATTTCAGCCTTGAAATCCCAGATATCTTTTGACCGTTTATTCTGTTTTTCACAATGGTAGAAGCTCTAAAGTCCCCAAATTGTTTATTGATGTCTGCAAATTTTTCACCAGCGTTCATATCCAGCTACATTACATCAGGAGCTCCTGTTTGACTCCTATGGATTTATTGCAAGCAACCCAACTGTTTTGGGACTGCAACATACATTATTCTTTTTTCATAGCGGCGTAGATAAGCTGGCCGATAATACTTTAGTACTCCTGTGCATCCTACAGGTGATGATGAGGGGATATCTAAGACTGGCTTTTGTGCTTGCTATTTACCATGAAGGATTCTGGCAAAATACCAGAAGGTGACTTTAGTTGTGATCACGGAAGTGGCATAACATGGAGTTTGCCTTTTTGATAGGAGAACCGATATGATGCTTACTTCCACATATGTTAAAAAAAAAAAGTGTGGTTTTAAGGGGTGCGTTTTTATCCACACTTCGAGGACTCCATTTTAATTCAGCAACCAGGATGTTTGGCAGTGTCCTTGATATTAGTGATTATTCTGTATCTTCCTCGCTCAACTCCACTGATGCTTCCCCTCTCAGCATTCACTCATCCATTCCTCCACCTCCCTTATACCATCTCCTTCCTCCCAGCTCTAACTTTCCTTCTCCTCCTCCTCACCTGACATCCACATTAAGCTCTCTTCTTGCCTCCCCGCTATTAAATCTTGGATGTCCTCTCACTTCCTTTCTCTCAACTGAGCTCCTCTTCTTCCATGTCGACACTCTTCCTCCTCCCTCTCCTCCTCCCTTCATTCTCTTTCCTCCCTCCCAACTCCCCTTCTCTCCTCATGCCTGCAACCTTGGTCTCCACATCGACCCCCATCTCTTTCCAACCACATTTCCCTCACTGCTAGATCTTGCCGCTTATACCTCTACATCTGTAAAATCCATCCTCTCCTAACCTTCCACGCTACTAAACTCCTAATCTCCTCCCTCATCTTCTCTAGACTCTTCTACTGCTCCACTCTCTTCTTTGGACTCCCCTCCTCACACCTCTCGCCCCTCAAATCCATCTTCCACTCCGCTATCCGCTCCCTCTGCCTTCTCTCACCTCAGGACTCCATCTCCTCTTCCCTTGAATCACGAGGATGGCTCCCTTTTCACTCCCAGCTTAAATTTAACTTCCTCTGTCTAGTTTTCAAAGCCCTCTATTGTCTTGCCCCGCCCTCTCTCTCCTCCCTTCTCACTTTCTACCTTCTCGTTCTCTCCGTTCTGCAGATCTCTTCCTTCATTCTCCTCCTCCCCCCCCCTGTGCCCCTTCCCGCTTCCGCTCCTTCCAACTTCTTGCTCCTTTCCATTGGAACCGCCTTGCCCTCCCCGTCTGCTCTACTACCTCCTACCCCTCATTCCGCACTTCTCTAAAAGCCTACCTCTTCCATTCACCCCCCTAGCATATTTCAGCTTCCTCTGTCTCTCCACTGAATCCCCCTAACCTTGCTCTCTCGCTTCAGTCCCCCTCCACATGCACTTAACTTCACCAATAATCTATATGTTCCTTGAACTGTTTTCTGGTTTGATTCAATGTTATGTATTTCTTGTTGTAATTGCTTGTTACTCATGTAAAGCGATTTGTCTTAAAGCGCTATATAAATCTAAATAAATAGAAATACAAACATCACCAAAAGGAAATGTGAATCTGGTGCCTTTGTCGCCTTCCTCGACCAAGCCAAAACTTTGCTTAATCTTGCGGAGACCTTGCAGCATCTTTCCTTATGTCTGACGAGGTGGAATGTGAAATAAAATGCTTCAAATTAGGCAAGACACTCTTATCTCATAATATGATGGGTTTGCAGAAATGCAACTCTGACCTTCAAATGGGCAGATCCCTTGTGCACTATGCTGCTAACTTCAGAGACATTGGGGGAAGGGGGCACTTAATGTTTTGCAAGCCTGTATGGCTTTTGTGTGTGGACACCCCCTCCATAGAGCTAAAACTGGTTCTTTTCCACAGTTAAAGCTGTCTTTGGCAGAACCCACAAAATCTTCTGCTTGGCATATTTCAGATTGTTTCCTGAGCCACCAATATTCTTGAAAACCCTCTCCATGCTAGTAGGGGGCAGGATAACCCAGTGTTTACAGCAATGACCAGGTGTCACATTAGACCAGAGGTTCTTTGAGATCTTCAGACTTGGTCCCTTATTGGCATCTGAGAGTTAATCATGCATAGCCTCCCTGTCAACAGAGCTACCCCAAATCACCTCATAAAAATAAAACCCCCTCTTATTTTCAGGTGCCATCAAGGCAGTACCCAAACATCAAATATCTAGCATTTTATTTCTGATACTTAATGAGTGGGAATGCAGCTCATTCTAGACTTGTCATTTCTAAATCTTATCCTCTTGTTTGAAACCTTCCATATGGTGAACATTCTGGACATCTTGGTATCTCTTAGAGAGGGTAGATGGTGTATTTCTTTCTTGCAGATGCCTATGTCCACATTTCGATCAAGTAGAAACATCGGACATCCTTAGATTCACAGAGGGAGGTTGTCTATTTCAGTGCAAATGTTATCCTTTTGGTTTGGATGATGATCGGAGAGTGTTCACCAAATGTCCTATCAGTGGTTGTGGCAAACCCCTGATATCTGAGGAGGGGAAGAGCAGGTGGCATTGATTTGCACCCAACCCTGGATGATTAGCTGATCAGCGGCCCTTCTAGTCCTCTACTTCTGCAGAGCGTTCCGAAGGGGCGTAACCCTATATTCTGTCTCAAAATGTCTGTTAACCAGAGTAAGGCAGACTTTTCTCCATTGCAGAGTTATCAGTTTATCCGGACAAGTTTCAACACTTTATTGGGGTGGCTTTTAATCCACTAGAGAGGATTGTCTGCATGTAGCGGAGCACCAATGTTTTCCATGCAAGAACCATGACGCCAGCCTTCTATTTCCAAAAGCTAACCTTGAAGCCTCATGCATTCATTGGGTGCCCTTTGCAACTATCAGGATGCAGAAGGTTCAGTTACAATGACCAGCATCAAGATTCTCCGCACACGCTGTTTAAGTTTTCCTCAGAACTTTTTCTTCTTCTTTGGTGGACCGTGGAGGAGCATTCGCACCTCTGAGATCCTTTCATAATCGCTTCCTTATAACTTCGACAACTGTAGTAAACGTTCATTTGGGGGAACCCTATGAGGCACTTTTACAGGTAAATCTGACGGCCATCATTTTGGCTATGAAAGCATTTCTTCCTGATCTTCACTACAGTGTTTTATGTGAACATGCAACATTGCACCCGAGAACTCTGTGGCGGATGGCAGTCCAACTCTTGTTTTGGGTATTTGCAAGCTTCTTGGCTTGAGTGGTTCATGTTCAGGGTGTCATCGAAATGGAGGCAGATACTCTGTTTAGTTGGGAAATCAACCTAGATGTAGTTCAGGGTATTCTCTGTTGGGGTGCCCCTTGGACACATTTATGTGTTGCAAGAAACTACAAGAAGTGCCAGCGTTCTACATGCTGGACGGTGAAAGGGTTGAATTTCTGAGGGGATGCTTTGGTCCTGGACTACTCGGCCAGGTGCCCTTGTGCCTTTCCTCTGATGTAGTTGGCACACAATGTTCTTCAGCAGTTCAGACATGGCTCAATGTAGATCAAGGTAGACAGTTTGGTGATCTTCCTTTGAGCAAAGGGCTTTTTTTCCTCTGAGAAGGTTCATCCTTCACTCATCCCTCCCATTGCTCATCTTGAGAGCCTGTTACGTGAGGAGAGAGTATATGCCCCCGAGGAAATGTAATGACCCAATGTCAGATTGTGTGGAGCCATGAAGGATTCTTGTAGTAAATGGGCCAAACGGAAGTGGATGTGCTTCTGCCATTGTGCTCTGGAGATTAATAGCTCACAGACTGCATCCATAGATCATGGCGTCTCTTTCAGGTCTTTTTTGACCAGTACAGACCTCAAATTTGACTCTTGCAAAAACTTTTTTGGCTATTACAGCCTTTTTGAAAGGGTCAAGAAAATGTTTGCCTTCCATAATGACCCTTTTGAGTGTCACTTTGCTAGTTTGCCTACCCTTTAACCACCTGTCACAAACCCTTTCCCTCCGTGAGATTTGAATTTGCTTCTTGACAACTTAAGAGGAAACTGTATAACCCTGTGGCTTGTGGTGACTTGGACTACCAACATTACAAGGCTGTCTTCCTAGTGGCAGTCACTTCTGTCAGGAAGGTGAGTGAGTTACAGGTTGCCTTGTAAGGAGCCTTATATTGTTTTACATGCGGATAGAAGTTTTACTAAGGACAGTAATGTTCTTCATTCAGAAAATGCTGCCTGATTTACATTTGAATCAGATTTCATAACCAGTGTTTCAGCTAGACCACTTAATAATAATAATAATTTCGCATTTATATAGCGCTACGAACCCTCCGGTATCTGAGCGCTGCTTATTATTACCCACGGTGTGTGGTGCTCATTTATCGACCTCGGAAGGATGAAAGGGTGAGTTTGGCCCTGCCAGGATTCGAACCTGCGTTAGCAGGTTCTGCACGGATGTCAAAGCGAGCGCTCTAATCGCTTAAATTTAACTTCCTCTGTCTAGTTTTCAAAGCCCTCTATTGTCTTGCCCCTCCCTCCCTCTCTCTCCTCCCTTCTCACTTTCTACACCCCTTCTCATCCTCTCCGTTCTGCAGATCTCTTCCTTCTACCGGCACTCAAAACGGTCATTATCGAAGGCAAACATTTTCTTAATTCCCCAGCAGAGGAGCCTCTTTGTAACTTGGATGTGGCTAGTCTAGTGTTGCAGTTTTATTTGAGAATGGCAAAACGTTTTTGCAAGTCAGAAAACCTTTTTGTTTCTCCGGGTTTTATTTTACCTGGACTCAAAGTGGCCAATGCCTCTGTTGCCAGATGGATTATGTCATGCATTTCAAAGATATGCACTTTGCACGATCTTCCTTGCCTTGATGAAATACATGCACATTCCACCCTCTCTAAAGCGGCACCAGCAGCTTTCCAAAGGCATATGTCAATTTAAGATCTGGTAGGCAGCCACTTAGGCTACTCCCCGTGCTCTGTAATCCCTATTTGCTGGATGTTTGTGCCAGGCGAGATGCTGCCTGTGCCAGGAACGTGGCGCATAACGTTTACTGTAAGCCACCTGACACATGCTGTACTGCCTTCCCAGTGAACGTTTTGCTGTCTAATGTCCCCATAGATTGTGAAGGAGGGAGAGTCAAAGGAAAAATGTATAATTAAATATTGCATTCATGGTCTTCAGTTTCTCTTAGTCTGTGGATTTGCTGCTTTATGTAGCCTCGTTGGAGCAGATTTCCGGTCTGTCTTTCTGCAGTAGAATTCCAGGCAAGTTGTGAATGAGGAAGAGCCACAGAATGAGTACCTGAATCACCATGAAAGTAATGTATTTTTTATTTCCTAGTCATCCAAAGAAATGTAATTGTTAATCATAATGCATTAGCTAAAATCAAAGGTGCCGTACTATAGGACATTGTTTAGGCTAACCATCCTGATGTAGTAAACCAAAAGTATTTAATGACATGGATGAAGACTGTAAGCGATGTCGAGCAATCCTAGTCCAGCATACAAATGAGAGCTCCAACCTTGTCACTCTTAAGTCCTTGCATCTTTCCCAGACCATGTCTTGTGCATGAGGACAATCTGGTTTGGTAGTGCAGGGAGCTGGGGGTCAGGGTTACTATCAAATCCCTTTTCCAATCATCCAACCAGATGATCAAGGACATTGCTTTAAATTCATCTCTTAGTAATCCACGCAATCTTAGTGTAAAATCAGTAGAATTTAAAGAGTTACCTTCATTGATAAAGCCAGTATACAATCCACATTAAACAAGCTTGAGACCGGCATGAAGCCTAATTTGGAATTTCTAAATGGAGATTCTATTTAAAGCCACATATTGGGGGGCCAAAGGATTTGAATCGGTACACTGCATGGTGCTTGCGAATACCTGTGTGTTCTAGAAATAGCGTAGGGAGAAGTAATTACTTATGCATCAAAGATGTCTACTACCACTGATCACCATGCCCCGTCTGTTCAATTTACAATAGTCTTTATAACTGCAAAAGCTTAAAGTAGAATAGTGCACCCAACTAACTCTGTTGATATTTGGTTTTACACTACAACAGTTTTATGAAAATATTCAAATACGCGTTCCTACAATTGAAGTCCATGCCCTTTTTTGTATGGTGCAGTGTACACATTCCTTTTATTGCTTTTTGATAAGAAGTTACCTAGTTTTCTTTTTTTATTGCTTATGGTGCAGTCTTTAAGCTGATGCTCCTTTCATATTATGTATACAATTGGCACAATTATATCCCTAATCGGAATAAAAATGCTACAAGAAGGAAATTCTTAAGTGGAATGGTAATTCAAGAACAATGAGCCTGTCATATCTATCCTGTAGGATTACTTTGCACAGTAGTGGGGGAGTGCATTCAGTACCCTCCTATGAGAAGTACTGGAGCCTTTATAAGTTAATATTTTTGTTTTTTTTTTAAATAGCCACATAGATTTAAATTGGCACCCAAAGTGTAGCTAGGGAAATTACTAACCTTTTTCTGGGCAGTGTGGTGACAAGGAATGGAGAGACTGACCAAGTGGTGCCATAGTGATTGATGTAGACGTTTAGTAAATGGAAACCCAAACCTGTCTATGCCTAACTCTAAGGGGATTTCCCTACCTAATCTAAAGAAACTGGTGCTCGGTCCCGCCGTGACGTTAAGCCTCCTCCACGGTCTCTCACTCTCTCCTGATATTTCTGATAGTCACCTAGCAGCTCAGCTGTAGGCTATGTTTTTTTCTCCGCACTGTTGTTGGACAGCCTGGTCCACCCATTATAAGTCATGCCACCGCCTCTCAGTCTCTGCAAGTTTATCACGCCGGTTCCCAACCGACTCCCAAGGTACTTCTCGGGGGTCCCTCTATTCCTCTTCTCAACCTTGGAGACATGCTCTGCTGCAGTCTCCCAAAGCCCTGCATAAGCTTTCCAGGCTTTGTTGCGGCCTTCTCGGTTACCTGGTTCGCCTTCTGGTTGTATCACAGCTTCCAGCTTGCCAGAACACAGGTTGTTTCCGGATGGGGTCAGAGGATGACCAAGAACACATTCCGTCTTTGCTGTTCAGTTTAAAGATGGGGGACGTCCCCAGCATAACGTCCTTCAATTGACATCAGCTGCTCGAGCCTTCGTCCCGCTTTCTCTCCTGTGAGAAGTGATGCCATCTGAAGGATCGTCACAGCAGATGAAGTTAACAGTCTTTCTCTGCATTGGTATTGCTCACATCTGTTTTTATTTATTTTGTGGTGAGACACCCATAACCCCAGAAAGTAAAGTGAGTTGGCTTGAAACCATTTTTTCTTCTTTATGCTCAGTCCCAGAAAGCAGTCCCTCAAGGTTGCTTCTGGAAAGAGTAATTGACGGAGTCCGGTGCAGAGTCCAGTCTGCCTCCAGTCTCTGCTTGATACCTGGTGTTAGAGGAGCTGCACTACGTGTTCAGTCCCATGTCTATTGCTATCAATTTCTGAGACCTTCCCAGCGCTTGGAGCGCAGCGCGGAGTCCGGTGCAGAGTCCAGTCTGCCTCAAGTCCGCCTCAGCTACAGAAGCGCCAAGAGCGCATCTGGAAAGAAGGGGAAAAAAAACATAATGGTGATTGACACTAGGCCACAAACTCGGCAGAAGACACTGCATGCTTGCGGCCGCGGTGAACAGTCACTTACTATTGAGCCTGCGGTGTCAGCCCCACCTGCTTTATTTGATCCTTCGGGTCCCCCCCACTTCCCTCCTCCCCCTTCCCCTTCCACTCTCCCTGTCTTCACTGTCGAGGCCTGCCAGCCTGCCAATATCACTGTCGGCTGGTGCTGCTGCTGCTGCAAGAATGGAAACAATGGTTGCAGTTCCTACGGCCATGGCGTCCGCAGCGTTGTCTGCATGCGAGAGTGTGCCTGACACAGTAAACTCAGTACCGAGCAATGATGTGTGTGCTAAGCCCGAGCGGGTGGCTTTGTATGTAAACTCTTTTTAAAAGCCTTTGAATGACATTACAGTCGATGCGGAACTCGGGTTGCTGCGGCCTCCAATTGACTCGCACATTGCCTACACTGGTAATAAAGCAGCTCAAATTCCGGATTCAAGTACAGCGGTGGAAATTGACACCGCCTCCTTTCAATCACCATTTGATGTCACGGACATTGAACTTTTGGCATTAAAGTTACCCAGTGGAGTGTGAGTTCATACAAACTTTACATTCGTCCCTCCATTAACTACCTGTAGAAAGAACTCCACTCTGACTGATGACTGTAACAATCTGCAACTTAGTTGCAAAACAACAAAGCCAACTGCGAGGTGGTGTGGGTGCATCTCTGAAGCACCTGGCATATTGCAAGGCACACACGCTCCAAACCCCAATTGTAATGACAATGTTGGATTTTCAAATGACGAAGCAACTAAATTTGACCCGGCGGCCAGTAGTGTCGCACAAGCTGTAACAGTTCAAACTTCACTAACCTTAATATCTGATTATGAACCAAATAGTGCGACACATACTAGCGATCGGCTATTTCCCATGCCAACCTCTCGAAATGATGCCGCTGTCAACATGGCCACTAGAGCGAAGTCGGATCCCTCTGACACTGGTATGCCACATCCTTCTGTAAGCCTATTACCACAGCCCTCCCAGCCCACAAATATCTACAAATAAATAAAGCCTCAGATTAGACCTGGCTGGTAGAGAAGCTCAGCTGACTGAACATCTTACCGTTGATTACCAGCTTGTGAAAGACAAACTGATCAATAGCTTCTCCAGTGCCTCACCAAGCATAAGTACTGCAAAAGCCAAAGCACCTTCTAACTTTGAGAAAGGAGATCAGTCTCTACAGCGATCAAGCATTGACCCGTTTAATTCTCGAACTAGTACTCCACATCAAAAAGGTGCTCAATGTCAGTCAAATATGGTTAATACTTAGACTGTAAACCCAAATTCTAAAACTACCAATGAGTCAAACTTTAACTCCTGCGACAAACCAAACACAAAAGCTCTTCAACAGCCAACTATAAATAAAAGTCGCATATGTCAACGAGCAGAAACCTCTACCCAGGAGGTCGGAGTTAGAAACAGCCAACAAAGCAAACCTCAGTGGCAGCCAGGATCCAGATTCACAACAATGTACTGGCAGCAACATCATTAGCCCTGATACTGTTCATCAAGTTGTACGAAACTCTAAGTGAAACATCAAAGGACCAAAGTGCACTGCTGCACAATTTAGTAAGCAAAATTTCGTCACTTGATGAAACTAATGTTCATCTATTAGCAAGAGTTGAACGTGAAGCTGAGATCTCATTTCAATGGCAAAATCGGCTAGGCGACCTTGCAATGAGAGACCACACTGACAAAACAGATTTAATGGAAGCCATCCTTGAAACACTAAAATGGATTTGGCACGCCGAGAAAGCAAGATCAGCGTCTGTCGATCGTGAGCAAGAAGCGAGACAACTGCCGCACTCCGCAAAGAGAAGCTTATACACGAGAAAAGAAACTGAGTTAACTCGTGTAAACAAAATCAAGAGAAATATCGTCCCTGACAAGAACCAAAGGAGCTTGCCAAATCATTGAGGCAATTTGTGTGCCTACTGCCACATCTGACCCAAAGGCCGCAGAACCGGCAAAGGATCGCTCTGAGGATCCACAACCGTCAGAAACTCAATCTCGGACCAGTAGTCCAGCAATAAACAACAATTTACCTAATGCAGCCCCTTTGAAAGAACAGCGGAATATTTTTGACGCGCATCCCTCGAAAGGAAAATTGAACACCTTTGGAAGCTTTATGGGGTCTGCAAAAACTCTTGAACCCACACAACAGGCAAAATTAGGTGAAAAAGTGATGAAAGCATCAAACAACAAAAACAATCCGACCAAGAATAAACCCAATGTGGGCAAAAGCCGATTGAAAACCAAACAGTTTGTGAGGAATCTCTCTACTCCTCAAAAGCTTGGTCTCTTCTCCCGCTGTCCACAGAATTCTCAGCTTGGTGGCCCCGGGAAAGTGTCACCAGCTGAGCCACTGCCAAACACCATTGTCAACCCAATTGTGGCGGAAAAAATGTATCCAAATAAAAGACTAGATTCAGACTCTGGTTCCGACAGTTGTGACCTAAGTGTCACTGATTTATGCAATCTATCTACTTATTCAGTTGAGTCAGATGAAGTGATATCGCCTTCTCAGGAACCAGAGACATCACGAAATTCTGTGAGGAATATTCGACCACCCGCTAAAAAAATCCAACTTGCAACTAAAGCAAAAGATGGTTTAAACAATAATGCAGTAAATCGTGCGGCTCCAAGTGGCTCCTTTGGCAAAATAATAAGCCAAAAACAGAAAACTGATGGGGCTGTTGATCAAAAAACAAGAGAGACCTTGACAAAGTTAAATCCAAAGATGACGGCTGCACAATGGCGCAAACAAAATCTAACTAAATTAAAAGAGCTACCAATCCCGCTGCAGAAAAAAGATCAAAAGCACTGGAAGATTCGGCTTGAGAACATTTTTCCTGATTAGAATGAGTTGAATTTAGATCATAGAAACGTGATGTCTCCTACACAATTTTCCCTTATTAAGAATGATAACCTCTAACGATATAGCAATCGTCGAATATATCACCGAAGACTCACTAGACAAGGTTTACCTACACATCAACTCACAACTGTCGAGAACACACTAATCACGGCTAAAGACGAATTGCTATTGTATGGCTTCAATTTGGCTTTAGAAGCCAAACCAACTAAAGAAATAGTTTGGGTGGGAGTGACGGATGACAGTGAGTCCACGCACGAGCAAAGACGCGAAGCTCTGAGGAAACAATTTAACATAAATGAAGAAGTGGCTAGTGGAAGAAATCTACAACTTTCCGTCCAAAATGCCCCCTCAAAATTCGACTCACAGCACAAACCTCGAAGAGCATAACTATTGCAAATCAGTAAGGAGGACGTTAATGTGCTGATATCATGGAACACCAGAGGCTTTCAACATTTGTTCCAGAACTCCGTAATATCCTTAACAAACAGCTTTGCGGTATGTCTTCAGGAGACATGGTTGCGGGAGGCGCCATCTACAGACTGATACTCCATGATACTGAATCCAGCTGGAAAAAAGCAACTTGGTCGACCTTACTCTGGTCTGTTGACTATGATAAATAATGCAAACGGCTGGGAGATCATGCAGTCTTTTTCCCCAAACCTGTTTGTTCAAGGAACAGTCCTACAGAGCAAAAATGGCACTGGGGCAAAACCTAAACACCTGTTATTACTTAATACGTATTGGAACACAGCAATGATCTCTTCCTGTAGATGCATACAGTCCATAACAAAAGTGATCGATGACAATATGGAAATCTACATGGATCTAAATGTGATCCTGTGCGGCGATCTGAATTTCTCCTGGTTTGACGATTGTAAGAATGTTTTATAAAGTCTAAGCATCAAACTAATGTTACATGCACAGGCTATCGATTCCAATCTGCAATGATAGCCAGGAATTGTCGGATGCTCAATGGTCAAACAAAGGGAGATATTCCCCCAAACTATACGTGGCACCGTGATTGTTGCAAGAAAATAATTGACTACATCTGGGCCTCAAATTCACTGTGTAATGAGATCGAATGCTTGAAGATCTTAGATTCAACCCTCAGTGACCACAATCTGCTTGAATTAACCTGGACATCGCCATCAAAAACATCTGAGGTAAAATTCAGCTAGCCTTTAGAAATAAATCAAAGAGGCAACAGACTTAAAATAAATATTCGACAAATCATTACCTTGACCGGAAACATGTCTTCAGATGCAGTCTCCGTAAAAGACAAACTAAACTATACTTCATTGCTGTCGCAATTCCGAATAAAGTTTAACCATCCAAACGGCTGCACCTATGCAAAGGAATACGAATTCAGTACGCTAGTATCTCAACAAAAAAAAACAATAGCAGAAAGATCTCCGAAAATTGAAATAAGGACTAGATCCTAATAAGTCAGCTCTAATGAAACATCGCAAGGTGAGATAACGTAATTGGCTGAAGTGCTTTGCAACTATGAGAGACCAAGAGCATGGTGAGCGAATTCTAAAGATGATCATATGCCATCAGACAAAAGAACTATGGAATATAATAAACAACAAGTCGGTATTTCAGAACGCAAAGATTCATAATGGCATATCAAAAGCGAATTGGCAACAACATTTTGTTAAGGTTTTAACACTGACGAAAGCAGACAGACCGATGAAATTCCCCTATTGGTATACTCTTGGGACGTAATTGAATCTAGAGACGATATCATAACAGCAATTAAACATCTTAAAAACTCACGAGCTGCTGGTCCTGATGGTCTCACAAACGTGATGTTAAAAACAAATAATGAGCATTGGGCAGCATTCATTGAGCATTTGTTTCGACTGATAGCAACCACTAAGATGCTCCCACAATCATGGAACTCTACCATCATTGCTCCCATATTCAAGAAGGGCAATCGAAACGATCCAACAAACTACCGTCCGATTTACCTACTGGATATTGTGGGCAAGATTTTTGCAACCTTTCTACAGCAAAAACTTTCAAAATGGGCATCGGTATCAGGTCATTTTTGATAGACGTCAGACTGGATTCACCAAGGGTGTCGGCACGGAACTGAACCTGATAATACTCAACTTGTTGAAATTGGAAGCGCTTAAACAAAGAAAAAACGTGTTTATGGCATTTATAGACCTGAAGCATGCATTTGACTCACTTAACCGATAAAAACTATGGGCGAAATTGAAGAAAAGGTCATGTCCTCTGGAGCTATTACAGCCAATAATTGCACTACATAAGAATACCTCCATCAGAGTGCGTATAAATGAAGCCAGTGATCTTACTGAGGAAATAATGACAAATAAAGGAGTCAAACAGGGGTGCCCCTTGGCTGCTCTTCTTTTCAAACTCTTCATATCTGACTTCTCTGAAGCATTTCTATAAGTGTGCTGCTTCCCTCCAAAAATAAATTAACCAGTCCATCAGTTGGACCATCTATGCCGATGATATCGTTCTAATAGATTCAACGCCAATTGGTCTTCAAAGACTCTTATTGGCGTTAGAAAGATATCTAAATGACAACGCTTTGGAAATTAATGCAGACAAAACCAAAATCATGGCAATTGGGGGAACATCCAAGAGAATAATTCAAAATTTCAGATGGACACTTGTCAACGCTCAAATCAAGCTTGTTCCAATGGTACGATATTTAGGCATCCAGTTCAATACGTCAATTAGAGAACATGAATGGATGACAGACCTGAAACAACGAATGGTAACATTTTCGCTTCAAGGGGCAAAGTTACATGCTGAATACGGTAAATTTACACTGAAACCAGTTATAACCTTCTATACTCAAAAAGTGATTCCATCAATCACTTTTGGTGCCGAGGCTGGCTGGAACTTAAGTCACAAATTGTGGTTGTCCCTTGAGGGGCTATTTTGGAGACATATTCTAAAATTGCCGACGGGTGTTTCAATGATCTCCATAAGACGCGAGTTAGGGATTGAATCCATGTATAACATAGTTGTATGGAAATCATTGGCTGTGTTACGGAAGATGTCGGTGAAAGATCAGGAGCCCGCATACCAAATCTTAAAATCTGTTACACCAAACCAATATCATGGTATCTTGTTGGTATGGGCAACTAGATTATAATTGATACTTGACTATTCAGACATAAATTGGGAAACACTTCTATCAACGTCACAAATTGCTAAAAAAAAAAAACAGACAGTGGAAATGGATCCAAAATTTAGAAAAAAGGAATTTGTTGAAATCCTCAATTGATTTGGGACCTGCAGCAAACAGTTTAAACCAGCTACCTAATTATCTCCAAAAATTTCCATCAAGAAAACATTGTAACCAATTCCTAAGATTTCGGCTGAATGTATACAAAACAAGAGATAGAAACATAACCAATAATCTTTGCAGGTTTTGTGGTAAGTCAGTTGAATCATGGAAACATCTGATCACGGAATGTCAAAAATTAACGCACTCTAGATGTCGCTATCTTGGGAAATTTGCTCCTACAGATGGCGATACCGACAAATGGTAGTTCTGGGTACGGTCTGGCAACAATGTGCGACTTTTTTTTTTTTTTTTTTTTTTTTTTTTTTTAGAACGATGGTATCTCCGCTCCACTCAATGTTATTGGTTGATTGATGGATAATCTAACTTATTTATTTATTATATCAATGCAATCTCTTGGCTTGTGTTGTGATCATCTGTACAGAGTTGATAAATCAGAAATTTGATTGTAATTGAAGTTTGAATGCAAACTAATTGTTACAAATAAAATAAAAAAATAAAAAGTAATTGACAAACCAGGTTTACCAGCCTAGTTTTTATCACGTGGCCTTCCCTGGGCATTGTACAGTTGCCAGAAAGTAGAGTATGATTGAAAAACAAACAAAGCTAAATCTCCCAGAGTCAATACCATTCAAAAGAAAAGGGAGGGGCGGTGCTCCATTCTGATCACGACTCAAATGGAGAAGACCAAGATTGCTATAAAGCAGTCATTAATCTGGAGCAGGAAAATTACATATTGAGCTGTGGAGTACACTCCCAAGAAGAGCGTAGAAAAAGAGGATCACTGAGAATCCTTAAAAGTGTCTAGAAGTGTGCTGAGAACACAAAAACGAGAACCAAAGGGATGCTCAGAACCCTTAAGGCATCTAGAACATGAGGTGCTAAAAACCCTGAGAATTCTCTATAGCCATTAGTACTGAGAATCCCGAAAAGCACCTTGGACATGAGATGGGTGTGGAAAAGGTTTAGAAAAGGCCCTAGAGCGTAAAAGTTGCTGAGAAATAAGAAAGCGAACATGAGAATTGTGAAACATTTGGAAAGATATTTTTAACAAAAAATCACTAAAGACTGGCAGTCTCAAAGTAATAAAGAGGTTGAAGATTAGACCTTGAGAGACGATTATCACCAGATACGGGAGAAACTGAACTACATGCAAGAATCTTTTTTTTTTTTTTAAATGGATGGACACTTGAGACACAGTAACCTTTCTTGTTTTATTAATCCCGCTTTACCATATTGCCTTCTCTCCTTTCATGCTAAAACATAACTTACACTTAAATATTTGTGCATTGCTTATTGCAAAATATATTTCCCTTGCACTGGGTGCACTAATTAACCCTTATTTTCAAACAGCGGTAGTTTTTAATAAGTGGAGTGCACAGAAATTATAGAATCGAGTTGATGATCAAAGTAAATGTTGATGGATGGCAGTGCGGATTTTGCTCTACAAGTGTGAAACAGGACAAGTGGTGTGTAATAGTGTGGGATGAGGAAGGCAGGACTTTTCCATTGCATTTAACAGATTGTTAGGAAAGTGTCAGCATGCATTGTACTGCTTTGAAAGTGAGAGCAGAGAAGCGAGAACAGGTGCATTAAACTGTGGTACATCTTTGGGGGTCATTGGTTTCCATTTTACTTTTACAGTAAAAGACACACTGCATGGATGTTACTACATGAATTAAGAGTAACTGAAAGTTTTTCTTTCAGGTGCTGAATGGGGCACTGCCTCTGGTCCAGCCACATCTGTTAATCATTCAAATCACAAGCGTACTCCATCCGAAGCAGACCGCTGGTTGGATGAGGTAGCAAAAACAGTAAGGGCTCAGCAGTCGCCAGTGCCAATGTTGGCACCCCAGCCGTTACCCCATCCTCCTGCTGCAGCGCTTCAACCTGTGCATCCTTATCCAGTGAACACCTACATCAACCAGCAATCGTTACCCATGCCAGTTACGGTTGTACCAGCAATGCAACCTGCCTTCGTTCAGCAACCATATGCAGTGATAAATGGAATTACCTATCCAGCGGCAAGTGTTCCAGTTGTTGGAATTACTCCTTCACAGATGGTGGCCAATGTTTTTGGCACAGCAAGTCACTCACATGTACCCCATCCCCACCACTCTCCAGGTCTAATCAAACAACAGACTTTTCCACGATATGAATCCAACAGTAGTAATACTGGTAGCCCTTTCGTCAAACCTACTGTTCAACACCCAAACGGTTCGGCTGCGTTTAATGGTCTAGAAAACAATAAATGGGCACTTGGGGATAAGTGTTTTCAGGGTCCTGCAACTGCCCAAAAGGTGGATCCATTTGAAGCCCAATGGGTAGCCCTCGAAGGTCGATCAAAGCAACGCACAAACCCATCTCCAACAAATCCTTTCTCCAGTGACCTGCAGAAAACATTTGAGATTGAACTTTAATTTACCCAATGCCTTTTTATGATTTATGAGGGAAAATATTTGAGGGGGGATTATTTCCCCCTTTTCGCAAAAGAATACTTTAAGAGTAAAAGAAACATTCAAAGCTCCAAATGAGTGTGAATCACTGCCGTTACTAAAGGGCAGCTCCAGAAATTACTCCCCTGGTTGTAGTGACATATACTGATGCTTCTTGAACCTGTGTGCCTCTTCAAGGGAATCTCAATCACATGAGTGAGTTTAAAGGAGGGACTATGAAGTCATGATTGCCGTCTGCCTTTGCTTCCAGAGACATTTGCAAAAAATGCTGGAGACACCAGTGGAAGTTGTGAACTGCTTACTAGCACTGCATTTCTAAGAATGTTAAACTTCCATATTGAGTCAGAAAGAACATTATATGTAAATATACAAATTTTAAAAAATAAAGCCAAAATCTTTATTTTTATGCATTTAGAATATTTTAAATAGTACAGAGTATTAAAAGTTGTATTGTATGAGTTGTAAGTAATCTTTGCCAAAGGTAAAAAGTAAGAGGATGTTCACGTCAGTTTTAAGAACATGTACATAAGATTGATTTATCATGGATTCTAATTGTTTGTGAAAACTGGACCGGAATGGGAGAGAGGGCAATATTAAGGAGAGGTGTGTTGATCCTCGTCGCTCTTGCATCGCCTTCTGTTCATTGTACGTCGCACATTGCAACAACAATCATGACCAAGGAAGTTCTGTATTGTCGTTTGAATAAAATAAAAATTAAAGAGCAGTATTCATATGGTTTGGAAACCATAAAGAAATTGCATTGTCCTTTTTTAAGTGAAATAATCCTAAATAGTACTCAGAAATATATCTGTAAATGTATTTTTCTCTTTATATGTTGTATTTTTCTGCTCTTAAAATTCATTTGTTTTTACCACTACTGTGCTCTGCTGGGTGTAACCTTATCTAAAATACAGAGACATTAAGACAATCTAGGACTTTGTTTCATGTCTTTTTAATGTTGTGATTTTTACTTTTCAAAAAAAGAAATGTGTTCACTTTATTTCTGTTTATGAAAATGGTGCTGATTTAAGTTGTATTTGCAGGCATAATGGTACATTTGCAAATGTAGTCCTAGTCAATTTTATTTCATTGTAAATGTTCGCTTTGGTATGTGAAACTTTCCTGTCTGCCTTACCTAATATAAATGTGCCACAGACTTGTGGGCATGTGAAAGCAATTCCTTGACCCCTGTGCAACCTTTGGCAAATTTGTATAACCAGGTACCATTCCCAATTCCTGTTGTGTGGTTGAAGATTTGATGCCGTTTAAGATTTCTAGAGTATTTTAACTTAGGTTTTTCAAAAATAAGCACAGAAGGTCCATTTTAAAGGTAATTAACCTTTTGTCTCTTATGGCGATGTTGTTCTGTTCTTGCTCTTGGTAAGAGCATGCAACACTAGGCCAATAAAACAAAGGGGTTATTTTGTGAGAACTTCACTGGACTATTTTATCGCTGCATTTGCCTAATCCTAGCTATTTTGAAAAATTGTATGCACAGATGCCCAATCAGGCGTTGTCAGATTTCTGCTATTGTGAGGGCAAGGAGTGCTGAACTGTCTGGCTTCATTAATGGAATAACATGAAAACCACCTACCAGAAATGTCACACTGCTCTTTGCTAATGCATCTGTAATCTCATAAAAGAAGGCATTGACTTGGGTGTGCATTTCCCTAGTGCTTGTCAAATGTGCTGCATTGACAAGTCTATACTGGATTAACTACTCAGTTATTTAAATAATGTAATCGTACTAGGGACATGTGCATTCACAACTGTCTTGCCAAAAGTCAATGTAAGAGCTGAAAGAAATTGGTCTGAATTAGCTGGAAAATGTATTCTAGTCTTTCGCCTTGTTATGGGTGTTAATCAGCAGGCCTTTTATACATTATTTGAAACAGTAAAATGGTTCCACGAAGTTGTGTACAAATGTTTTTAATGCTTACCCCAAAGCTTAACATGAAAGCAAATGCGCCATTACATTGGAGGTGGTTAAGTTATGAAATAGTTACTCATCTCTGCTACCTTATGATTCAGTTGCTTTTTGTCGACATTGCTCTACTTCAAATACTTCACTTGCACAAATGACTCTTCTGGCAATTTTTAACAAAATTGAATAGAGGAGATGGAGTCTTGTGACTTTGTTTCTGACTTTGGAAGCAGGAATCCTGAGTTCTAATCCTGGCTGGCAGATTTGGGAGTGCTTTGAAACAGGCTGAATCCCAATTTTAAGTGCTATAGAAAGATAATTACTCTTCTGTTCAGTTGAACCTGGAATCGCCTAAGGGCAATTCCGTTTGAGGGTTTCGACATACAACTTATCAGAAATTAAATTGATCCACATTTTTTTAGTCCAGATCTCTAAAACATTGTTATTGTTTTCATAAGTGTGCATGACTGTTGAGGGATAAATGCCCACTAGTGGGAGGGGCAGCTCTCTTTCGTTAAGGTTTTCACAACTGATTCAGATAGCCCAACCTATATGGCTAAAGAATGTTCATACAGAACCATTGAAAGAGCACCTGCTTCAAAGTTTTAGTTTTGTACATACACATATATAGACCTCTGTGTGAGATGCCATGTAACAGTTGCATGCCCAGTCCTAGTTGTCTTCGGAGGGAAGCTCAGGGGCAATGTGCTCGCCTTGGAAGCAAGACGACACGGAACACCACAGGTTGGATCCCTGGGTCCGTGCTTAGAAACCTCTGGGTATTGAGCGCGTTATAAATAAACTATCATATCAATTAGCCATATCATTTTAAGGAACACACATCTTTATTGCATGTGGAAGAGTTCTACATGCCATTCCACGGAGAAAGTTCCAGGGGTTACAATAATATTGCACAGTTTTTAACATAGTAAGTATCTTCCTTCTAATTGCTTTTTTTAATTATTACTTGTATTTAATCATTTCAATTTTTACAAGGTCAGCGTAACAGAAGAACTTCCTAAAATGTAGACAGCGCCTAGTGTTAACAGTTCTACTGCGCAGTTAATCTAATCGACTGTGTTTTCAGCCAAGAGTTGTGATGCCGTCTAACGAGATTTTATCTTTTTCCATGGCGATGCTCAGAAGTTTAGTCGTAGCAATTGTCCATTGGGTTTGGGCTCCTGTGATCGGACGATACCACCATGTTTCTTCATCGTTCAGGAAAGATTTTGCAAATAGTGGAGTAAAGAACACCAGTCTCTCTTGATTCATTTCGGGACATGCCATCAGGGGATGTCTGATCGTTTCTGAGTGATGAGGATCGTCGCAGAGTCTACATTTCTTTTCATCAGTAGCTGCCCTTATTGCCAAGAATTCTTGAGTGGGTGGGTAGCAGGTTTAGACGAGCTTTCATAAAGATTTTCCTGAGGGCTTTGTCCGGGTGCTTTACACAGTATCCCATAGGCTCTTTTAGTTTATTAAATTTCATTAGTAGATGGATTAGAGGTTTATTGGAGACTGCTTTGGTGTTTGTTGCAATCCAATCCTGACATTCCATTTTTACTTTTCATGGGATTTAACTCTGCTGGAAGCCACATGAAGAACAAAACTTTTATTTAATTTTGTCCAAAGCGATTCCTTATTTTTTCTGGCAGTTGGCAATAAGTTAATTCTTTGTAGTTTCTGATAGATCACTACTGCAGAGATGTAGGTTGGATCTTTTGACTGAGACCTCCAGTTATTATTGGGGCAACTTTTTTGGTTACCTACTCTAATTAGTGGGACTTTTGAGGAAGAATCCACCAGATGAACCAAAGTAAGTGAAATGTCAGACATATTTGATTTTGATGAACAGGATTACCTTTCCACAATAGGTGTCTTGTGACATACAGTCCCAAAGAAAAGAACAAATGTACGTCCCCATCCCCAAGACCTTGTATTAAAGCACCAGTTTGGTTTAGGTTTGAAGACTGGAGGGGTTCAGGAGGACCAACAATTAAACACAAACATTTTATTTTTGTCTGGCTATGCAGTCAAGAGATTTTTGTATTTGGGTGTGCCGACTTGCACTTGAGAATTAGGGGAGTTTGCTTGATAATAGGAGCCACATAGTCACCGGGAAGGAGTTTGTTGGCTTTAGGTAGCTAGTAGATTTAAAAACAATCATGCCAGCAAACAACTCCACGCTAAGGCTGTTTGGATGTTGTAGTCTTTACTTGGGCATAGTACTGTATTTGAGGGTGATATTTTCACACATTGTTCTTTATCTCACCAACACATCTCTGTATTATTTTGGGCACAATTTATCTCTGATGCATGCCTAATACAAGCTTCCAGGATGCAATTCATCTCATTTCACCACTAGGGGGCTTTTTGTCATTTATCAGAGGTAGAGTACGTACCCCAGGATTGTTCCTATTGCAACACTTTTTGTTGAAAACAGACTCTTATAAAACATATTTTTTTATTATACAATATATGGGAGGTGCCATTTTTGAAAGGGGTTAAATGAGAAAAAGGCTTGGTTTCGAAACGTGATCACAAATTCATGTAGTTCGATAACTTTCTCCAGCATTGGGTCTTGCATAGATTCACATGCTGTGAATATTGCTCTTAGACAGACTGGGAATCCTCAGTAACATAGAGCAGTTTAAACTTAAACCGAAAACTGGCTCATTTGTGCTCTAGTACAGTCATTTTGGGCCATACTGCCCAGAGCCAATAGCAACACCTCCCTTAACTCCTCCTCTGCCAGCCATCTTCAGATATTTAACAGCACGTTAGTGTAAGGAATCCTCATTTATTCTCTCCAACTATTATTCACAAAATTTCGACTTTAAAATCATTTTCTACGAAAGAGGTCATCTTTTTCTGTCTTCTCAGCAATGCTGCTGGGTCTATGTACTGTTCCTGCCGCCGGTAATCTTCGATGACTTGTCGTCTGTGTAGTTGGGCCTACCTCATGGGCGAATCCATGAGGAAGAACTGTTCAAGGCCTGTGCCCACTACGGATTGAAACATTTCTACGTGGAAGATCAGCACAACTGCCTTCACCCTCAACACCTCATTGAGGATTATGAAATCTGCCAGTCGTTCTCCAACAAGATGCTGAGGGATCGTCAACGTCGTCTTGTCACTTGGCTCGAGGATGCCGGCGGGGCCTCTGACTCAGCGTCTGTACAGAACCATGCCTCGCTCGGGCAGGCCAGCCCAACGAGAACCACCTCTAGTAAGAGGTCTAGGTCACATGAGGCCACACCACCAGCAAGAGGAAGCACAAGACCGATTTTGGTCGATGAGCCCAGATCCTGACACAAGGACCAGTCTTCACCTAAGGTCAGTGGCCCAGGTGCGTCTACAAAGAAGAGCAGCCAAGGCCTTTTCCATCACCCCAAGGAAGCAACCCAATCAGCCAAATCCATGTGTAAGTCTAGGTGCTAATCTTGGTCTTGAGCGGCAAAAAGCTACCCCGTCGACATCTTCAAAATCAGCATTGAGTAAGTACATGATGCCCAGGCCTCCTTACAGGTAGTCTGCACCAAGCCCATCGATGCCATCCACCAGCGTCCTGCCGATGAAGCCATCAACGGCGACAACCACGATGACGTGGTTATGTTGCTCCGTCGACTAAGAATTGATGGCAGCCACGTCGACAGTGATACCCTTGTCGACTGCCCCATCAACAGGAAAAATTGCGGTTTCTCATAAGATCACTGCCATAGTGACAAACGTTCTGATAACCCGACAAGCAGTGTGTCATGGCCACAGAACTAAGGGCCTGTCCTCCCTCATCCCCATGGTCCAAATGGACCCAGCCTTGACGCCTCTGGCAGCAGGCTCATGCAAAAGTGTGCCAAAGGCACGTGCAGCAGGGCCGGGCGTGGCCATAGAACAACATTGGAAGGCATGTGCAGGAGTCCCTGGGTGGGGCAAGGTAGAGCCACTCGGCGGGGCTAAAGGAAGGGGCCAGGGCCAGCCTATATAAGGCCAACCCATCCACACGCCTCTGCTTCGCGTTGTTCTGCTTTTGCAGCGTAACGCTTACCGCTGTTCTTACCTGCGAATCCACTTGATTCCAGCTGCTTCATCTCTGAAGACATCTTACCAGATTCCAGCATCTCTACCGCTGACAGCACATCTTACCTGCTTTCAGCTACTCCATCGCTGTGTGCGCCCCTTACCTGAATCTAGCTACTCCATCACCGAAGACGCTCCTACCTGTTCCCAGCTGCTCCATCACTGTGTGCGCCTCTTACCTGCATCCCATCACTACCGGAGTCAGGGCCGCCTTCTCACCTGATCCGGGCGTCGAGCTAACCGGAGCTCCACTTCGTTTCTTTTCTTCGCAACGTCTTCACCCTACAACCGCAGAGCTGCATCGAGCATCCGGACTTTGTTCTTCACCGTCGGCCTTCTCCTGCAAGAGAAAAGAGAGAACAGGTTAGAATTCATAACAATAACGAACGCTTGGCCGCCATATCAGTGCCTAGAGTTCCATTATAAAGGCCAACTTACCAGTTCCATCAGGCTCAAGGAACTCACCGGATTCGCTCCACGACTCCGATCTGCTTCTTCATACCTATAGGGATGAGAATAGACATTGCAAGAATTATTATTGAACAAGACAAAGACATTATAATAAACAAACTATAATCACAACCAAAAGACTTACCTTCTAAGTGGATTGGTCGCAGCTGTCCGCTCTACGCACCCCTGCTACGATAAGCAGGATGGATAGCTCAACATTACAACACAACAGGTGAGCTTGCATGGGAAAACGCTTGCACACTTCATTTTGGCACGAGAGGGTAGAGGGAAGTCACAACACCCCCACGCCATTCTCATTAGCTCTCATCTCTCAGGGGCAATACCAGCATACAGAACAGCAGGCTCTGCAGCAACCGGGAGTGGGAGGCGATCCAGAGGAGCCAAGTCGATGGAGGGCTCCAACCATGCAAAGAGACCAGGTGAGCGTAACAGAACGCAAAGCCTCTCCGAATCTGCCTGGGCGTTATGGAAACCTCCGAAACTGGCCAGTTAGCCCAATTACTGGGAGAGCTATGGGCTGAAGTGCATGCCTCAAGACAAGAGACTAATTGCTTGAGGGGAGACGTTATTGTAGCCCGGGAACGAACAAAATATCTGGCAAAGCAAATGCTCCAGGCACACGCAGGACAAGTTCCGTTACCCATAATTACACCAACTCCTTTGCCACAGCCGTCACCACCAGTGCAGGTGGTACTTCCATGGGCAGTCCCACTGGCCCCACCAGAACGCTTCTTTGGCGACCCGAACAAATATGCTGTGTTCATGAACCAGTGCCGCCTCCACTTTTTGTGGCGACAAGGAGCCTTCCCTAACAAAAGCGCAAGGGTGGCCTTTGTACTTTCCTATTTGGGAGGCTGTGCTGCTGATTGGTCCATACCATTTGTGACCCAGGACGATCCGATACTTCGGAACTTTGCGGAATTCCAACGGGAATTGGAAAAATTGTTCGCCAGACACACCCAAGGACAAGCGTTAGACAACAAATTACTATATCTTAGATAAGGAAACCATGACTTATTGACTTATATTGCCACCTTCAACCACCTCATAGCACAGACTAATTGGCTCGAAGAGAAACGGACCACACTTTTTCACCAGGGGCTACGGGTTGATTTGAAAGATGTACTAGCTCAAGTTGTCAATCCACCCGAATGTTGTGCGGATTATATCAACCTACCTGTGCAATTAGATCACTGATTACAAGACCGAAAAATGGACCGCACGAGGGCAGAAGGGAGATCACTTTACATAAGGCCTCGGGATAATCAAACCAGGGCTCATGAAACCACTGAACCTATGCAAATAGGGGATTACGAGCTCCCATTTCTAAGGCTGAGAGGGAAAAAAGGAGGCAACAACAATTTTGTATTGCAGAAAGGCTGGCCATTTCTTGCGAGATTGCCCTATTAAACCCCCATGAGGATGGTAGGGGCCACGGACAATGGCAACGAAGTAAAAGAACAGAAGTCGGAAAACTCGGATGCCCGGCAAGTGTAGGGGTCCACTTGTCGAGCGGAATCAAGAAAGTTGTACCGACCACACACCTGGTCATTCCGGTGTTAATAACCCCACACCAACAACCATCAAGGGTATATGCTCTAGAAGCCTACATTGATAGTGGTGTGGTGCGAAACTACATCGATCAGGATTTGGCCGCACGGATAGGCCTCCCACTTCAGCAAAACCACACTCGAAAAACGTTACTGCCGTGGATGGCTCTCAGCTGTCTTGGGGGCCAGTAACTCAACACACCAATAAGGTAATGCTGACATGTCAGGATGGTCATCAGGAAAGCATTTCGTTTGATCTTATTGGGGCCCCCTATTCCAAATGATCCGAGGAATGCCGTGGCTTCAAACCCATAACCCAAGGATTGACTAGCGCACAAGAAAACTGACCTTCCCCCAGGAATGAGCAAAGAGCTGCTACCATAGGGACGTGAGGAAACTACAACTCGAGGGAAACCCCATCCTAGGAATTTCGGGTTCATTACCCTCCGAAATATCAAGTTTTTCTGGACGTGTTCCAAAAGGAACAAGCTAGTACCCTGCCTCCACACAGAACTTACGATTGCCAAATCGATCTGGTCCCTGGAGCACAAATTCCCTGCAGCAGAATCTACGCTCTGACTGAGCAAGAAAATCAGTATCTAAGAACATATCTAGACCAGTACCTAGTTAATGGGTTCATCCACCCGTCCAGGTCCCCAGCCTCCTCGGCTCTCTTGTTCGTGCCAAAGAAGGAAGGGGACCTCAGAATGTGCATAGATTATAGGGCGTTAAACCAAATCACTGTGAAGAATAGGTATCCTCTGCCACTCATTCCCGAACTACTTAACCAAGTAAAAAAATGGTTAAATCTATACAAAGTTAGACCTGCGGGGAGCTTACCATCTGGTTAGAGTGAAGAAGGGTGACGAATGGAAGACAGCATTCCGAACCAAATACAGGCTTTTCGAGTACCGGTCATGCCCTTTGGGTTATGCAACGCACCAGCTGCATTCCAGTTCTTTATGAATGATGTACGCCACGAACTGCTGGACGTCTGTGTCCTTGTTTACATTGACGATAACCTCATCTATTCAGCATCCAAGGAAGAGCATGTGGGCCATATAAGGGCCGTTCTGGAGAAACTCTGTAAGAATCGGCTATTCGCCAAACTAGAAAAGTGTTTTTCCATGTCACAGAAGTCAAGTTCTTGGGCTTTATGCTCACCCCACGAGGGGTACACATGGACACTCGTAAAGTGGAAGCGATTCTTCAATGGCCATCCCCAACATCGACCAAGATAGTGCAGAGCATGCTCGGGTTTGCCAATTTCTACCGGGGATTCATACAAGGATTTTCTCAAATCGCTCATCCCATCACTTCTTTGCTAAGAAAGAATAAAAGGTTTTCTTGGACTCCCGATGCTGAAAAAGCCTTCCAGGAATTGAAATCGGCTTTCACTTCAGCACCTTTTCTCCGGCACCCTCAACCCGATCTACTCTATGTCGTGGAGACAGATGCCTCCAGTGTGGCCATGTGGGCGGTGTGATCACAAAGGGATCCAGACACCGGGCAGTTACATCCCACAGCATTTTGTTCCCGTAAGTTTACAGCACCTGAAAAGAACTATGCCATCACCGACAAAGAATTATTGGCGATCAAAGGAGCCCTTAAAAACTGGAGACACTACCTCCTGGGGGCTAGACATACTGTCACCGTTATCACGGGTCACCGTAATTTGCAATGTCTGAAAACAGCCAAGGCCCAGTCTTCTCGTCTGCTTCGCTGGGCTCTCTTCTTAGCGGAGTATGATTTTGTAATCACATACCGACCAGGAGTGCGTAACGGAAAAGCAGACGCTCTGTCACGAATTGGAGAAGACAAAGACGCATTTATACCATCAGAACCAGTACCAATCATTCCGGAGGAACAAATTCAGAATCAGATCGCGGTCCCCGCCTTCTGGGAAGATTTAAAGGTCGACCTCCAGTCTCAAATATATCAAACAGCCCAACAAGCATGGTTGAACAAAGGAGACCAGTACTCCATCATGGACAATTTAGCCTATTTCCAAGGGAGACTATACATTAGAGACAAACTCAAAACAAGATTATAGCCAATTACCACGAATCATTAGTGGAGGGACACCCCGGGATTACTAAAACACGAGCCAAAATCAGGAAGAATTACTGGTGGCCAACCTGGAGAAAGGACGTGGCCCACTTGATTGCAACCTGCGAAATTTGCGCACAGCAGAAATCCCAAAAGTCCAGTCCTGCAGGATTATTGCGTCCACTAAGTATACCACCCGTACCTTGGCATACGTTATCCATGGACTTCATTACAGATTTACCTCCTTGCGACGGCTTCAACACAATTTTAGTGGTGGTGGATTTGTTATCCCAGATGGCACACTTTATTCCACTAAAAGAACTTCCTACTGCTAGAACTCTGGCCACTGTGTTCCTAGAACAAGTGATCAGATTACATGGTTTCCCTTCAGTATTGATTTCTGATCGAGGAACACAATTAGTCTCAGCCTTCTGGAGGAGTTGTTGCAAGATTGCGCAGATTGACCTTCGCCTATCCACCAGTCACCAACACCAGACCGATGGTCAAACTGAGATGACTAATCCGCAGCAGACAGAAGTCTCCTGGAAAAACGTTCTTTGGTTAACTGAGTTTGCTTACAATAACTCTATCCACACAAGTACAGGCCCCATTCAATATCATGAATGGTCGGCATCCTCGGGCGTCCTCCTTTGACCCACTTGATGAGCTAGAAATGCCAGCAATCACTTCACAACATAAGACTAATAGTCAAACCCTCGAGGAAGCAACCAAGAATCTAAATAAAGCCAAGGAACAGCAAAAGTTCTCTGACAAGCATAGAAGGGAAGCTCCACATTACCAAATTGGGGATAAAGTATGGTTGGCTGCCCGAAATCTACCACTCAAAGGATCTCGAGTCTTCCGTCCCAGATATCTAGGACCTTATCCCATCAAGGCCATCATCAACCCGGCCGCAGTAAAACTAGATCTACACGACATTATGCGAATGCATCCAGTATTTCACGTTTCTCTCTTGAAGCCAGTGAAGCCTGAGACTAGAATCAAAAAACCACTGGAGCCTGAAATTATCGTAGGAGAACCGGAGTATGAGGTTATAAGGACATTCTAGATTCTAAAATGGTATGATCAAAATTGTACTACTTAATCGATTGGAAGGGTTATGGACCTCAAGATCACACTTGGGAACCAGTGGAATTTATTCATGCACCTCAACTAATCAGGCGGTTTCATCTTCACAACCCCACCAAACCTGGACCGGGGAGAGGAACGCCCGCGTGAGGGGCCTTGCGGGGGAGTGCTGTCATGGCCACAGAACTAAGGGCCAGTCCTCCCTCATCCCCAGGGTCGAAATGGACCCAGTCCTGGCGCCTCTGGTGCCAGGCTCATGTAAAAGTGTGCCTAGCACACACTGTGCCAAAGGCACGTGCAGCAAGGCCGGGCCTGGCCATAGTACAACATTGGAAGGCACGTGCAGGAGTCCCTGGGTGGGGCAAGGTGGAGCCACTAGGCGGGGCTAAAGGGAGGGGCCAGGGCCAGCCTATATAAGGCCAACCCATCGCGTTGTTCTGCTTTTGCAGCGTAACGCTTACTGCTGTTCTTACCTGCGAATCCACTTGATTCCAGCTGCTTCATCTCTGAAGACATCTTACCAGATTCCAGCATCTCTACCGCTGACGGCACATCTTACCTGCTTTCAGCTGCTCCATCGCTGTACGCGCCTCTTACCTGATTCCAGCTACTCCATCGCTGTGTGCGCCCCTTACCTGAATCCAGCTACTCCATCGCCAAAGACGCTCCTACCTGTTCCCAGCTGCTCCATCACTGTGTGCGCCTCTTGCCTGCATCCCATCACTACCGGAGTCAGGGCCGCCTTCTCACCTGATCCGGGCGTCCAGCTAACCGGAGCGCCACTTCGTTCCTTTTCTTCGCAACGTCTTCACCCTACAACCGCAGAGCTGCATCGAGCATCCGGACTTCGTTCTTCACAGTCGGCCTTCTCCTGCAAGAGAAAAGAGAGAACAGGTTAGAATTCATAACAATAACGAATGCTTGGCCGCCATACCAGTGCCTAGTGTTCTATTATAAAGGGCAACTTACCAGTTCCATCAGGCTCAAGGAACTCCCCAGATTCGCTCCATGACTCCTATCTGCTTCTTCATACCTATAGGGATGAGAATAGACATTGCAAGAATTATTATTGAACAAGACAAAGACGTTATAATAAACGAACTCTAATCACAACCAAAAGACTTGCCTTCTAAGTGGATTGGTCGCAGCCGGTCTGGATCAACACTTCTACGGACCAGTGAAGCAACTCGGTCCGCTCTACGCGCCCCTGCTACGATAAGCAGGACGGATAGCTCAACATTACAACACAACAGGTGAGCTTGCATGGGAAAATGCTTGCACACTTCATATTGGCACGAGAGGGTCGAGGGAAGTCACGACACCCCCACGCCATTCTCATTAACTCTCATCTTCTCTCAGGGGCAATACCAGCACCCAGAACAGCAGGCTCTGCAGCAACCAGGAGAGGTAGGCGATCCAAAGGAGCCAAGTCGAGGGAGGGCTCCAACCGTGCCCCAACGCCCCCGCAGAGACCGTGTGAGCGTAACAGTGTCAGCACTGGTGGCTCGACCACATGCATCGTACCCTAACCTTGAGTGGCCATACTACCAGAAGGTACTGTCATGGGAGAGCCAAGTCTTTCTTTATATGAGGGTGTAGAGGAGCATGAGGAAGAAGCCGTCCTGTCACCTCCTTCTTCCCCATCATGCAGGACCACTTCTTAGAAAGCAACCTAGTTCACCACGGGGTGAGGCAAGCCTGATCAGACTGCTGGTATTACTGTTGCACACGTCTCGGCAGGGGATAACTTGCCTGCAATGCAGCCAGCTCCATCGTTGCCCTCCCCCCCAAGGGACATGACACTGTACATTTTATCCACCTTAACCACACTGGTGGACGTGGCATCCACACATTCGTCCCACATTGATGACGTTGAAGATTTCATCACAGCCGATGGGGAACCGGATGATATTCCAATCGGGGAACTTACTTGCACATGTTGCCGGGGTGGCTAAGATTGTTGGCCTTACACTGGAGGAACAGCAGAAAGACAGTGTACTGTATCAACGCAGAGAACAGCGCAGAACGTTTGTGATGTTCATCCCACTGTTGGAGGATTTCTGGGAGGATGGCCTGTTCACCTTGACCCCATCCTGCTAAGACCCCGTGGAAGAAAGACCACTTCGACAAGACGTACAGGGCCCCAGCGAGCGCTACTGCTTGTCTCCGCACACAACCTACACCAGCCTCCATTGTTTCTGCTGCCTCCAGGAAGAGGTCAGCTAACCCATCATCCTCACGCTCTGTTTTCCCAGTCAAGTAGGGCAAACGCCTTGATTCCTTTGGAAAGAAAATGATTACCACCACAGCCATGACTATCGGGGTGGTAAATGCAATGGCCATCCTCGCATCAATACTATCGCGAATTGTGGTACAAGATGGGTCCTATTCTGGAGTTTCTGCCAGGTGACAAACAGGAAGCTATGGACATCTACCATGAGGGTGAAATGGCTACAGACCTTTGACCTGACATCCAGTCACGTGTCGTAGATACGGAAATGACCTATTTGGGGGGAAAAGGTGGATGAGGCTTTACAGTCCATTAAAACCCTCAGAGACCGCTCGTTCCCTGGGCACACTACAAAAGAGACGCCAGTCCTTTCGCTCCGGGAAAGGACTTTCTTGTGGAACTTCACAGGATAACCTCTCCACATAAGTCTTTGCCTTCCTACAAAACACTGTACTCAGGGGACCAGTATAGAAAGAAATGCCAATATTACAGGGATTCACAACCGCTGGCTCTCCTCCCAATCTAGGGGCCAAGCAAGCATGACCAGCCCAGAGCCTGGTCCTCCCATTTCAGCACCCCCGTGGGAGGACGACTGTCAAGATTTGTTGAAGAATGGATATGGGTGATATCACTTCTCTAGCAGGGCCACTTGCTGGAATGTATAGACATTCCATCAGACATTCCTCCCGCACACAATACAGAAAAGTTGTGACACATCCTACTGCAGGAAGTGCAAGCTCTTCTACCCAAAGGGGCAGTGGAGAAGGTGCCGACTGACGAAGTGGGCACCGGAGTCTACTGCTGCTAATTCCTGGTAAGGAAAAAGGCACTGCGTAACAAGTCAGGGGGTTGGATGTACAGAATTAGACCTAAGGGTGCTCAACACATTTCTAAAGGCACAAACGTTCCATATGGTGACACTACAACAAGTTCTGTCCCAGCTACAACAGGGAGACTTTTTGGCATCCCTCGATCTCGCAGATGCTTATTTTCATATCCCTATTTGCTGCTCAAACCAGCGCTACCTACCCTTCTTGGTGGCACGAGTGCATTATCAATTCGAGGCCCTTCCCTTCAGCCTGCATTCTGCTCCACAGGTATTTATCAAGCACCCTACAACATTAGTGGCTCACCTGTGGTGAAGGGGCATAAACGTGTACCCATATCTAGACGACTGGTTGGTGAGAGCCCCCTCCTACCCTCTGGTAGATATGATCACCACAGCCACCATCCAGTGTCTACAGCAACTGGTTTTCTTCATAAACTTCACACCTGGTTCATCACAACAGGCACTCTATCTTGGAGCGAGACTCAACATCCAAACCTGCACCGCCAGGTCCTCGGATGAAAGGTTGATGGCTCTTCTGGAAAAGTTGCGCTGCCTCAGGAGTGCCCGGGTGACCCCAGTCCGCAATTACAAGTCTTTGCAAGGGATGTTGTCATTGTGCGTCCCATTGATCACTCACTGCATGCTTACACATGCAGCTGGTGCAGGAATTCCTGGATTCACGTTGGATACAAACCTCAGGGTCCTGGGGTGACTGCATCAATCTGACAGGCTTTCAGGCGCAGCCTTCACTAGTAGTCGGTGAGGGAACATCTGTTTACAACGTGCTCCTTTCAGGTTGCCGGACCATCATGCCACCATTACGATGGATGCTTCACTAGAAGGCTGGAGCGCCAACTGTCAGGACGAACACACAAGAGGCCTATGGTCCAAGGAGGAAAATAGCCTGAACATCAATCGGCTGGAGTTGTGGGCAATTTTTTGGGCCCTAAAGTCTTTCCTCCCCCTCCTTGCCGGGAAGGTGGTACAGATTTACACCAGCAATACAACGTCCATGTTCTAAGTCTACAGCTTTCCAAGGACGCTTAGGCTCATTGGCATTGGGCTGTATAGCAGAACATGTTTCTTATTTCCCTCCATCTGCCGCGGATTCAGAACACTCAAGCAGACTCCCTCAGCATGGAGTTGCGCTCTTGCCACAAGGGGAAGCAGCACGAGGATCAACTTCACCTGTTGTTCCAGACATGGGGCACTCCGGAGATCGACCCTTTTGCCACCTACGACAAAAGTCGATGCAAGACCTTTGCTAGCCGAGTCCCCCTTTCTGGAGAGATTGGGGGATGCCTGTGCACTTCCATTGGAGGGGAAGGTCCTGTATGCATTCCCCCGGATTTCCGCTGGTGCCTCGAGTCCTCCATACCTCCAGACTGTATTGGTGCAAACTGAGCTTAGTGACCCCCTGCTTGGCTGAGACAGTTTCGGCACTCCGATCTCCTTGTCCTCTCGTCAGCAGCTCCTCTCAATCTGCACCCACACCAGACGCTAATGTCCAGGGAGTGGTGCACCACGACCCGGCCTCCCTCAATCTGACGCCCTGGCTCATGTGTTCTTAGAATTTGGATCTCTGTCCCTACCACAAGACTGCCAAGGGGTCCTGGCCAGAGCAAGAGCACTGTCCACGTTCAACTGCTACAAGAGCAAATAAAAGTGTTTTCAGTAGTGGTGCAGGAACCTTCACTTGCAGTGCCAGACCATCCGGCCAGAAGACATCTTACCTTATCTGCTGTCCCTGGCTCATTCGGGCTTGACGCATTCTTCAATTAAAGTGCACCTGGCGGCAATCTCCAGATACAACCGCTCTGCAGCAGCCCCATCCCTTAGGTCACACTGGCTGGTGAAGAGTTCTTACGTGGGCTGTTCCAGTCTTTTCCACCTGTTTGTCACCCAGCTCCAGCATGGGAATTGAATGTGCTATTGGCGAAGCTCATGAAGCCGCCTTTAGAGCCTATGCACCAGGCATCCATTAAGCATCTTTCCTGGAAAACCACTTTCTTGGTAGCCCTAACATTGGACAGGTGAGTGGGTGAAATCTAGGCTTTTTCCTTCAAACCGCCTTATTTGACATTTCACAAGGACAAGGCTGTGCTGCGTACTAACCCAACTTTTATGCCTAATTTGCCACCCTCTTTCCATCTCAACCAACAGGTGGCCCTGCCCTATTCTTCAGCACTTAGTATCCAGCAGAGCAGATGCGGCACACATTAGATGTGGTGCGCGCTGTCAAGTTCTATGTGGCGCGTACTAAGTCATTCATTTCAAGGTGGATTGCGGCCTGCGGTTTCTTCTGCCATGAACAGGCCGGCATGCCACTTCCATGAAGGCACCCGGGCTCACGCCACCAGAGCGGAGGCTGCTACCACTGCCTTCCTCTCTGGGACTCTGCTGCCTGACCTCTGCTCTGCAGCCGCCAGGACATCAGTGAATACCAGGTTCTACTGTGTTGACAGATTCTGCAGAAGAGTCTAGAGTTGGCCAGTCAGTTCTGCAGAATGTATTTGTGTAAGGTTAGGAAGTCTCCAGTGGTAAGTTGTGCTGGTAGCTTGCCTCTGCCGTATTTGTTTATAATACTGCTTTGTAATATATTCACAGCATGTGCATCTATGAAAGATCTAATGCTGGAGAAGGAATATGTTACTTACCTGTAACTCCGGTTCTCCAGCATTGGTATCTTTCATAGATTCACATGTGACCCTCCCACCCAACCCGCATCGCTTATCTTTTGGCTCTTACTGCCACTCACGTGCGCTTGCCAAATCTGAAGATGGCCGACAGAGTAGGACTTAATGGAGGTGTTCCTATTGGCTGTGGGCAGTATGACCCAAAATGACTGTAATCGAGCACAAACGTGGCAGTTTTCAGCTTAAGTTTAAATTGCTCGATTACCGAGTATCCCCATCCTGACGACTGGGAATATTCACAGCATGGGAATCTATGAAAGATACCAATGCTGGAGAACCGGAGTTACAGCTAAGTAACTTATTCCATTTAAACCATAAATGTACAAAGAAAACAGACAACCAATTTCACAAATGATAACATAGATTGATTCATTAAAATATGAATTCAAAATGTAACAATGCTTTGATGTATAATTCATCATGTATAATTCATCAATTTAGGAATATCGGGTTCTTAATGTAACATAGTGCTTTCTTGTATAGTTCATCAAATGGGGAATGTCATGTTCTTTCAATGGAGAGTTGGTATAGTCAGGGTCAACGTTATTAAACATTTCGGCGTGCTACAGTTAAGACAGTTTCCACAGGACCAAATTATTTAAAACATTTACATAATTCAGTAATTTCTTTTGTGGATGCCCAACTCTTTTCTTATTAGTTGTTAGGCTCACAAAATCCATTTAATTTTTAAGCACTACGGTTATGTAGGACTGTTTGTCCTGTAGATTTACTTAAGTAGTTTAATGATAGTTGGTATTTCGTGAAAGTCACTAGTTTTGGGTTCACTGTAGTGCAGATCTGGGTCTTGGACACCCAGGAAGCAGAGGACATAAAAGAACAATTATCTAGAAATCACCTCCAATCTGCCTTTTCTGCTCTCATGATTCTTCCCTTCATTTACTTGATTACATTTCTCTCTATGTGGGAGCTAGTTTCTTTAAGTTTCTTGTACGCTGCACGTTTGGTTAGGTCCACACTGTGTAAATTGATTTTGCTCTCCAGACCCAGAAGAGGTTTGATGGGTGGTGAGGGGAGAGGTTGGGGGCTCAGTCGGACCGCTACTGAACAGTTCTGTTCCTTCCTGCTTCCCACATCACCCCTCCTCTCCCTGCCCTCATTGCCCCTCCTGGGCAGTGCTCTCCCGCCCGCCTCATCCTACCCCAACTTTGGAAGTCGAAACACCTGCAAGTTTGTTTCTTGGCTATAAACAAACTGTAAAGATGAGTGTGAGGTGGCCATCCTTTCACTCACATAGGAATTCAGGCGCCTGTCAATCTTTAACATCTCTTGTTTGAAGGATTTAGCAGACGGGTCTGCAACCTTTGGCTCTCCAGATGTTTGGGACTACAACTCTCTGTCTTAACCAGCATAATCAATGGTGAGAGATCATGAGCTTTGTCGTCCAAAACATCCAGAGAGCCACCGCTTGCAGACCCCTGGTTTAGCACCTATCTGGTGTACACATGATAGATTGCAGACCAGTGTTTGAATCTGGTATGCTCTTAATCAGCTAGGTGATCCATAAATCATCTGGGCCCTAAGTGTGTGTCTGCTGTACCATTGTTATTTTGCATGCATTCATTAAATAGAACAGTTTACACCTGGGTTTTTTTATTTTGATGTTAAATCTCCCGCTTTTTTATTGGATGTGTTTTAGCTATTTGAAGTTCTTTTGGGTGCAGGAGGGTAAAAGCCCCAATATTTTCCATCCATATTACAAATATCACTTAAAGTACTGTTGCTGTACAGTAAGTCCAATAAGGGGAACTATGCAAACCCTACAATGGGGTTTACTGTGCATGCTTTTTTTGAAAGTCAAACTGCTAGTGTGAGGTGCGAGACTGGTCAGGAGGTCCACATCACATGTTGTGGAGCAGTGCTATGGCAGTGACGCTCAGGTACTTTTCCTATGAGAGATCTTGGACTATATGTCCATTTATGCGTTTCAGAAGGCATCCTATATTGTACACAGAAAGAATCGGCACTTCACAATGAGCACCCTGCCCCACCACACCATCTTCTTCATAATTGCTTTTGAGCTAAATCTGCCTTTTTCCTGCTGCTCTCTTCTCTCCCTCCCTTTCACACTTCACAAGATGACTGAGTGCTAAGGACTACAGTTATCTGCCCATACCCGAACTTGGCACAGCAGCATGCAATGCGTTCCATGGGGAATTTGAGCCCATTCCATCATTGGGAATCCCCGCCCTGGCAAAGGAGCACATAAAACCAAAATAGTTAAGGCATCTGCTTGATAGTACTTCAGCTGAAGTGATAATGTCCCGTGCAATGCTTAAAACCGAGAGAGTGTTTGCCAAGTGCCCCTTTGCTGCTTCTTCATTTTTTAACAGTCTTTGCCTAATCAGACAGCACTGGTCTCTAAATGGAAACAAGCATGTTCTTCCTCTAGCAGTAAACCATGCCACAAAAACAACTTCCATTCATCAATAGACTAATTCTGGCATGCCAACAGCCTGCCTTAAAACAGAATACATCAAAACACCAGGGAAAGTGTGACCCCAAATGCAAAGAAAATAAGAGTTATTCCAGCCAAAAGCAGTCCTCTTCACCACCCCGGGTAAGCTCTGAATAGCCTAAACTAATATTTGTATTGCCATTGGATGGATTTGAAACATTATGGTGTTACAGTACTGTCTTCCTCACCCTGCCCATTGTCTTGTTCATTCTCTTTATACAGTATGGGACTGTAATACTATTTCTCCAGCATGGGGTCTGGCATGCGTTCACATGCTTATGAATATGTCCCGTCATCAGGCCGGGAATTCTTGGTAAAAGAAAAACAGTTTCACTTTCACTTACAAACTGTGTTTCTCCTCTAAACCAGTCACTGTCCTCTGGGTCATACTGTCCCCATCCAATGACATTGCTCTCCCTAAGCCCCTCCTCTGGCAGCCATCTTCAGATTTTTACGGACCTATCAGTGTTGGGAGTCCTTGAGTTTTGCTCTGAGACCTACGTCTTGATTTCTTTCATTTTTCAATGGAAAAAAATATATTTTTGTCAAAAAAGACCATGTGTGCTCTTCTCTCCATCTGCTGACAGCGGGGATCTGTTTGTCAGTGAATTTCAGTGCCCCTCAAGGGTGAGGATCCTCAAAGTTTCTAGAAGGCCATCGGGCCTACTCTGCACCACCGGCCATGACAAGGAAAAGGAAGCAAGACGCCTTTTAAAGCCCTGCACCAGATGCAGGCTGCGAAACGTGTTTGTAGATAACAAACAGCTCCAATGCCTCTGCTGTCATCGACCATGTCACAAGGAAGGAGAGTGCGAGATGTGCCCTGGCTTCTAAAAGAAAACGATGAAGGATCGTCACAGTAGACTGGCGGTGTGGCTGAAAGTCAAGGCCTCTGCCCCATAACCCTAGCAGGATCATGCCTCACCCAGGACCAGTTGGTCGGAGCAGCGGGCTTCTAAGTCCTTTGTGGGCGCCCCATCCGTGGGGGCTCAAGACAAGGCCAAGCACTGCAAGTCCAGTTCCATCAGGGTTTCCGCGCAAGCGGGTCCCTCGATTGACAGGGAGCGATCAACATCACCAACCCCCTCCATCGCCAGCCAGCGATCGAGCTTCTCGAAATGGAAATCGTCCAGAAGCCTGAGAACAAAGTAAAAGGCGGCCGACCGCCCCAAGAAGCCCACGTGGCTCAGGAGAAGTCTTTGTCGATGATTGAGCTGGTGGTGGCTGCTCTCACAAAGGTGAAAGGGGCTGAATCCATGATGGTAACACCCCCAGCGCCCAAAGTGTCCCTACCTCCAAGGCGGGAAGCCTCCACAGTGACTGTGTCAAAGCCTGCTAGCACACCGTAGAAGAGGATGACATCTCTGAACCCGGCTCCGACCCCTCGGGGTGCAAAAAAGGGCCGAGGAAGTCCCAGGCCATGGAAGTTTCATCCAAAGACTATGAGGACCTGGAGTCCCTACACACGGTCCATGAGGACGTGGGGGACGATGACGGCAACTCTGGCGGTGCGGGACCTAGTGATCCGATCACACCAGCGCAGCGAGGGACGTATTGCTGGACATCCTATCGACCCTACACACTTTGGTGTCAGAAATCCAGAAAAGGATGCTGCAGGGCCCAGTTCCTGCGCCCCCGATCAACCTCTGGCTAAGAAGAGGAAGCAAAAACAAAGGTGATGGCTGGAAGGTTTAGAATTAATCTTCACCTCTGGCATTGCTCTGGGCAACCCTCCAGACCATTGTTCTTCGCCTGCCAAGCCATTACAGAAGGGGAAAGACCATATGCAAATCAGGATTGGTCCCACCCCAAAAGGGGCAGTCCAGCCTGAACTGCTAGGTCACATCCCTTTTGCACAAGACCACAAGCATCCCCAAACATGTTTCGGCCTTGCTGGGCCTCATCAGTGAGGAGTAGCTTGGGTCTCTAGACCCAGCAGGCACGGGACCCACGTCTGGGCATACCCGTCTCACTCGGGGTGCTGGACTGCCCCAGGGCAGGACAAAGATGATATGTTTAGGATATTTCTGCTCTGTGAAAGATAGTGAGCTAAAGACTCTCGGTAAGCCTCTTGTAACCAGGACTCATGTCTGGCAGAGAGTCTCCCAGGACCCCCCTTATTATTTGCATGTTTCAAGTAACTTTGGGTATCACCCTAAGTTACTAGGGGAATCCAGACGTGGACCCCTTGCTCACTATTCTTAGAGAGGCACAGCTACACCCTACTGATGAGGTTCAGCCAGACCGAAACATGTGTATGGGGTTGCTGTTGGTACTCTTGTTCAGAAGAGAATTGCCTAGGATTTCCGTGCTGGACTGCCCAAGGGCAGGACAAAGACTGATATGTTTAGGATATTTCTCCTCTGTGAAAGATAGTGAGCTAAAGACTCTGGGTAATGCTCTTGTAACCAGGACTCCTGTCTGGCAGAGAGTCTCCCAGGACCCCCCTTGTTATTTGTATAAGAAGAGGAAGCGTCATCTGTTGCCCCTGTATTAGCCTCCACTTCGCAAGGAAAGAGTTGTTGAACCCCTCCTCGTCTTCAGTCCCTCCGGATAGTGAGGGGGAAGAAGTTGGACGCCATGGGAAGGAAGGTTATTTATACTGCCGCGTCCACCATCAAGGCGGCCAACACACTGGCGATCCTGGCCAGGTACGACAGAGAGCTGTGGTACAACCTGGGCCCGGTCTGGAGTCCCCCCCCCCCCCCCGACGACAAGATGATGGAGGCGATCGCCCTCTTCCAGGAGGGAGAGGTGACTTCGTACCATGCCATCATGGTGGCACTGGACATCGCCAACACAGGGTTCTGGCAGATGGGGAACAGTGTCTGCTTCTGTCGTCCAGGGTGGCTGAAGGCCACGAATTTCTGCCAGAAGCTCCGGGCGAGGGCACTAGACATGCCGTTCGAAAGGAAATGACCTTTTTGGGAAGGTCGTCGACTAGTCCCTGCAGTCCATCAAGGCAGACACAGGTGCACTCCAGCAACACTGCTCTTCTTTTCACTCCTCCAGAGGGAAGTTGAGCAGATCGACAAAAGGTTTCTCCTAGTCGTACTGCCAGCCTTCCAGGTTCACGACCCTGGAGGCCTACAGAGGCCGATCCCAGGCCTATGATGGAGGTGGTCAGCGCCGCTGTCGCCCTCAGGGCAGGACACTAGCAACGAAGCAGGACTGAACAGACCAGGACATCGGTCCCCCACCCGTGCACCAAGGCCAGCTGACAGGATTCGTCAGCGAGTGTGAGAAGATCTCCGACAGATGGGTGCTGGACGCTCTTGCCCGCGGACATACCCTGGGGTTTCAGCAAAGGTGTCTGTGGATCCCTCAGGTGGCCCTACAGGAGCAGCACATCCCTCACCTCTTGGAGGAGGTATGGGCCATGCTGCAAAAAGGGGTGATGGAGCTGGTTCCATGACGACTCGGGGGCTCCGGAGTCAACTCCAGATACTTTTTTGTCAAAAAGAAACCTGGGACTGGCGATCCATTCTAGACCTGCAGCGTATCAACAAATACCTCAAGTCCCAAAGATTCAGGATGGTCACTTTGCAGCACATGCTCGGCCAATGAAGGAGACTTCTTGACGTTGCTGGCCCTGGAGGATGCCTACTTCCACGTCCCCATTCACAAGAAGCACCGAAGGTTCCTATGCTTTGTAGTGCAGGGACGGCACTACCAGTTCAAGGCCCTCCCCTTTGGCCTGAAGTCAGCCCCCTAGGGTGTTCACCAAGTGCCTGGCACTGGTAGCGGCCCAACTGCATCTACAAAGGATACACGTGTACCCGTACCTCGACGACTAGCTCATTCAGGCCAATTCGCAGGAGTTAGCCTTCAGACACACGGAGACTGTCCAGCTGCTGACGGATCTGGGATTCTCCATCAATTATCCAAAGTCCTGCTCGACACCATTGCAGAACGTGCTGTTCCTAGGAACCAGACTTGGTACGGTCTCCTGCCTAGTGTCGCCCTCGGAGGGGAGAATAGTGGCCATTCTGGGGAAAGTGCAACAGCTTTTGTCTCTGAAGACCACCACAGTGCGGACCATCAAGTTGCTTCTCGGCATCATGTCTTGCATCTACCTTATCCATCTCTGCAGGTTACGGATGCAACCTCTTCAGGAGTTCCTGGACGCTCGCTGGGTACAGGTGTCCGGATGTTTCGTGGACAAGATCCCCCTCGACGAGGAGTTCTGTCAGGCAATAAGGTGGTGGAGCATTCACTCCGTCACCCGAGGGGCAGGGTTTCAAAGCCCCCCATTCCAGGAGACGGTCACCACGGACGCTTGCCTGGAAGGCTGGGGAGCCCACACTGGACGTCTGCACGCCAGAGGCCTGTGGTTGATGGAGGAGAAGGATCTACACATCAATATCCTGGAGCTGCAGGCAGTGTTCTGGGCCCTAAAGTCATTCCTGCCATCTCTGAAGGGCAAGGTGGTGAGGATCTTCACGGACAACACCACCACGATGTTCTACATCATCAGGAAACAGGGGGGCACTCGATCCCCATTGCTCTCAAGAGGTGCAGGGATTGTTGCACTTTGTTGTTGGACAAGAGATGTTCGTCCCCTTTCACCTGGCGGGAGTCAAGAACACCATTGCAGACTCTCTCAGCAGGGAGTTGAGCTCCTGCCAGGAATTTGATTTGTATACGTTCCTGCCAGTGACTCTCCTGCTACAAGTCATCTACACACTCACAGTGCCAGTGCAGGTTGATACTCATCACCCCGGCGTGACCGCAGCACATTTGGTACCTGGACCGTCTCAACCTGTCGGCGTCGCCTCCGGTCAAACTCCCAGTAGTCCTGGATGTTCCCGGAAGGGGGCGCAATCCTGCACCATGACCCAGAATCCCTGAACCAGAGAGCTTGGCTCCTGCAGCCCTAGAGTTTGGATGATAAGAGTTGCCCGGTGACTGCAGGGAGGTCCTTGCCAAGCCCAGAGAGTCGTCAACTCTGTTCTATGGTCACAAATGAAAGCATTTCATTACGTGGTGCTGGTCGCAGAAGATCTCTTTTCTGAGGCTCAGCGCCCCTCAGATTCTTCCATACTTGTCCTTGGCCAATGCGGAACTGGTGCACGCCTCTATCAAGGTGCATCTGGCGGCTATCTCCTGCTACACCAGGTCTCCAGGAAGATCTTCTCTTTCGTCTCACCGTCTCATCAAGGAGTTCCTCAAAGGATTGTTTCGATCTTTCCTTCCGGTGAAGGTTTTTGCCCCGGCATGGGAACTCAACGTGGTGCTGACAAGGCTCATGGGGGGCCCCCTTCAAGCCTATGCATCAGGCCCCTCTCAAGATCCTCTCGTGGAAAACGGCTTTCCTTGTAGCCATCGCCTCTGCCGGGACGGTGGGTGAGATCCAGGCCCAAACAGTTTCCACAAGTCGAGGGTGGTGCTGTGGACGCACCCCTCTTTCATGCCAAAGGTTCAGTTGGAATTCCACCTCAATGAGCCTTTGCCGTTACCTGTGTTTTTCCCAAAGCCTTTATCACCGGCTAAAAGGGCCTTGCACTGGCAGGATGTTGCTCGTCCCCTGAAGTTCTATGTGACACACATGAGTTTTCAGAAGACGTCTCAACTGTTAGTGAACTTTGGTCCTGTGAACCTTGGGAAGGCCTTGTCCAATGCTTCCATCTCCAGGTGGCTCTCCGGCTGCATCACGCACTGTCATCGGTTGGCGTCTGAGAGCCCACTCCACCAGAGCGATCGCTGCGACAACTGCATTCCTGTCTGGTGTGCCCCTGCTGGACATCTGGAGGGCTGCTACATGGAGGTCCATGCACACCTTCACGAAGTTCTACTGCGTCGACAGGGATTCCAGAGAGGAGTCCAGAGTCGGCCAAGCAGTGCTACGCACCCTGTTTGCTTGAGGTGAGTCTGTTCCAGAGTTGAGAGTAATTGCTTCTGTTGAGCCTTGCCAGCTCCCATGGTTGTGTAATGTGGTACTGCTATGTATTCATTATTCATGAGCAAGGTTCAATGCTCGGAGCGCAGGTGTGCTGGTGCTTTTCCCCCTTTCACTTAACCAGTACTTTGTAACTGTAGTTACTGCAGTTATTGGGGAGTATTAGCCAGTGGGTACGGTTTGCTATAGTTATAGTAAGCCCAGTCAACAACTTGCTTCTCGTGCGCATGTGCATAGCTTGCACCAAAAATCTAAAATACACATTTTGCGGAGTGGACGGAGAGTGGCAGTCCTGCAGGAGAGTCTGGAAAGTCTGTTACCCATTTCTACTGATTTCTGTGTGGGGGAGGACCCTTACATAAACCCCTTCCATCCGCGGAGCGGACGGAGAGTGGCAGTCATGACTGTCAGGGCTGCAAGGGCAAACAGAGAAATGCGGGAAATTGACATCAACCTGGAGCAGAATGACCCCCCCGAGAGAGGAAGAAATGGAGGAAGAGGGTAGACACCTGAGGAGCGCCAAACCTAACCAGAAACAGCAGGGCCAAAAACAACAACAAACATTAACCTCCAAGGAACATCTTGTGGCAAACATGGGTTTGCTTCAAATGGGCTCCCCAAAGCTGACGATGCAGCAAGAGCAAGCGACCATCACAAAGGCGAAACCCATCAAAAGCAAAGTCTACCGGCCACCAGTGGTCTTAGAAGACTTAAAACCAGCCCAACATGGCCCCCAGCGACGATCATCCTTACCTGGAGGGGCGACTGAAGTGCTGTGGGCAAAGAACCTGGAAGTCGGGACAGCCGAGGCTTTCTTCCTGCCGGAAAGATGCCCTGTCGCCACTCCGAGCCGCTGTGGTTGAGCAGGACCCCGCAGAGGCGGCCCTCGAAGGGGGACTGCGGCCCGCGTGGGACGGCGAGGGGCTGACGGAGTGGGAGGGCACAGCTGAGGAGGTTGGAGCCGTCGGGAGAGCGAGCCTTGGAGTAGGAGCCAGGCTCGACGGCCCGGCGCAGTCCTCCATACTTCCCTCCCCCCTCGGAGCGCCGCAGGGCGCTCCCCGCCCCACTGCGGAAGCTCTCGGAGGAGGGCTGCTGGGCGTGGATGTTGCTGAGGGAGGGAGGGGAAAGGAGGAGGACGGTGCAACGGCCTCAGGAGAGGCAGAGCCAGAGGAGGCGGCGGGCCCCCCACCTGAGGAGAACAGGCAGGGGGAGCCCGATAGAGAGTTGCACACTCCAAGGGCATCACCGCCGTACCCACCAGCTGAAGTGAAAGTGAAAGTGGTGGCTCTCATTCACAAAGAGGCGGAGGAAAGTGTAGAGACCAGTCTGGTCTCAGAAAAAATCAATGAACATTGGAAATCCAACCCTAATAAAAAGAAAAGACAGAGAACAAGTTCTTTGCCCCTTAAGAAACACAAGAGCCGCAAAATAACGAAAAATAAGATCAGTATCAGAACGAAAAAAATGCCCCAGAAGCTCGAACAGCAACAAAAAACACCAGGGCAATTCATGGACAAAATAAATGAAAACGTGCCACAGAGAGGAGAAGGAGGGTCATTTAAAAATTCTATAAAGGACTACTTCTATGCAAACATAAGGCAAAAAGCAGCAAAAGAGTACTCCCAGAGGGAACTTACAGATCTTGAAATACTGGAAGCTTTAAATGATTGCTTACCGGTAGCAAAACTATGCAGAGTTGAGCACTACGTTAGTGATAACCTGTCATATAGTAAAAGATTGGCCCCAGAAGGCAGTAATGAGGCACAAGGACAGCCAAGTGTCAAAGAGAGGGCTGAGGGGGAATCACCGAGCTCGACGCCGCCCCAAAAGAGTCTTATGAATTCACCAAGAGGCCAGTTAAATCCGGAGCCGACAAAAGACACAGAGAAGGGGGAACATAAGAGAAATTCGGACAAAGAGTCAGAAATGGGGGCTGTCATGTCTCAGTGCAAAGGAAACCCCCATACCATTCAAGAGGAGAGCCTTACTAAAGCTGACACGGAAGGTCCAAATGGCTTAACAGAAAATGATGAAGGCTCCTGCAAGCCAAATCCTGCAACACCCTCACCCCCTGAGGGTACAGCCCCGAACGTAGACAACTTCATAGGAACAGACAGAGACAAAGTCCACAAAACCCCAAATAAAATGCTGGTGCCTGAAAAACTCAATCAACCAGGGCTCCCCAAAGCCCAAAGAGAGAGCACGACCATAGAAAGGCCATCCACAGCAGGCACAGACGATCTAAATCAAGATAATCTAATGAGACCCCAAATCAATCAAAACCTGAACATGGGGGAAATGACAACCGAAGTCCCCATTTCGACAAAAATCGAAAAGGAAGAGCCTCATCAGAAACAACAAGGCCATCTCGAGGCCACTGGGCAAATCAGACCACAATGTTAACTGAATCACCCATAAGAAGAATCTCACCACATCAACTGACTAGCCCGACGGATCCCTCAAATAAAAAAAAAATTGACTTATTGTCAATTATGTCATCAGTGAACATTGCATTGGCACCATTTATGAAGCTTTACGAAACTATTGCTGACTCCTTGAAAGACCATACAAGCACCCAAGCGATGATCCGCAGCAAAGTTATCTTTCTAGAAGCATTTGTCATGGCTTTGGAAGCCAGAAAAACAAGCACAGTCATAACAAACGATGAGGGCTCGTCCTCCCGACAAAAAGAGCAGTATGGAGAAAAAGAACAAAGACTGGTGGGCAAAACAACGGGGACTCAAACTATAGCTACAATAGACCTTACAACAAATAATTTACCAACAGAGTGTGTAAATAAAGAGGCGAAGTTAATATCAACCGGGAGACAACCAACAAAGAGACTATCACCTAGACAACCCACTATTGGAAACCAAACTGCAGAAGGTATTTTTCAATTTTTTACACGCCCAGTAAATCAAAAGGAAACATCACTAATGAAAGCCAAAGAACTAGAGTCGAGGCAAACAAAAAATTTAGAAGTATCAGAAAAAAGAACCTCCAGTCTATCACCATCAATAATTGAACGTATTGAAAACGAAGAATTGATTAACCTGAGCCAATACCTGCCAGAAAACACTCCTATGTGCCTAAAGGCACATAGCCCCAGTGACGCTTTAACTTCACAATCACACAAAGAAAAAGAAAATACAGCAATCGCAGGGAGACATGAAGAAGCGACTGGAGAAAAAGCAGTAAAAAATTCTAGGGAAAACGAGAAAAACACAAAGAACAAGGGCGCTAGATCAATTGAAACAGATAGACAAAGCTAAAAAGGATGATGAAAGAAACAAAAAAAGAAAACGAAAGGACGAGATCGAGACCCAGAGATAATCAGACCCCAAGAAATCGGAAAAAAGAACAAAGACATAACTCCTTCAAACAGAAAGATGGTGAACTTAGTAAATCAAGAAGGAGATCAGAAGATAAATGGGATGAGCAAGAACATAAAAGAAAACCGTACAGAAATACATCACCAAGGAGACCTCGTTCTCAATCCAGGAACGCCCACAACAAAACCAATGCTGAAAAACGACTCAGCCCATCACAAGATAAAGGAGAAACGATCTTTCGGTACAGATCCAGAACGCAGCAATACAACTTAAAACGGAGAAAAGTGGACAAAGCTAAATGGCGCATAAAGCTGACACAAGTGAAAGAAAGCAGAGATGAAATAACCCTGAACCGAAACTCGGTGTTAAAACTTTTTAAATACATTCAAAAGTTGAATCATATAAAATCAGAAGACCTGCTTGTGGTAGAACCCAGCCATGTAAACGCAAAAGCAAAAACGGTACTCTACGTAACATCAACAACGTTCAAAAACTTGATTCTCGATTGTAGTGAAGAGCTGGATGAACTGGGCTATGACGTCAAAGTGCAATCAGCCACAAGCGAAGAAGACAACAAAAGGGAGGCTGAAAACAAAGGGCGCAATACGCCCAGCGGAAAACAAGTAGTCAGACACCTAAAAAGCGCCATAGCAACAACCGGCCATAAGAAATCTCCTGCAAAAAACAAGGAAAGAGCAAGAGCCCTGGAACCTGAAGAGAAACTGAGGGAAAACCAACAAGCCTCCAAAGAAAATAAAAACTACGAAAGTTCCACAAAAACCAAAGATACAAAAAAACTTAACAATGCCAGGATAATCCCAGAAACAGCGGCCAAACTTTCAACAGAAAAAGTCCTACAAAAAAGATGTGAACCCATGAAAGGCATATGGTCCTGGTTGCCTAAAACTCCGAGGGAAAAAAAGCAAATATAACAATCCGTGAGAGACGAGCACATCCTTCAAGATAGACACTGGTCGACCCTCCAAAAGTGCGAACTAAAAATGTGCTCGTGGAACACGAGAGGACATACCCACCTACTGTCTCCAAGTGACATGGACCTGGGGTCATATGACCTATTATGCCTCCAAGAGACCTGGCTGACCGAACCCCCTGCAATAAGGGGGTTCAAAGTCATCCTTGCACCAGCCAAACAAGGACGTCGAGGAAGACCTTCATCGGGTTTACTGATTCCGTCTAAAAAAGACTCCGGGATCAAATTAGAAGAAACATTGATCAGCAACCAATTGATTCTGATGGTCAAGGCGTCATGGACCCGACAGAATACCGACAAAAATGCCTATGAGAAAGTCACCTTAATCATAGCAAACACCTACTGGAACCCAGCAAGCATAGAGCCTACCATCTACATAGAAAAAATTGAGGACGCGATAGAAGAGGCACTATCTGAACACCTGGTAAAATACTTCCTCATTTGTGGAGACTTGAACGCTACGTGCACGAGCTCGGACGAAAGGGAGGCGGACCAAGGACATAACAACAGGCAAACAGCGTGGCAATCTATGGGTCAAATTGATGAATTCAAGAAACCTTCATAATTTGCACAAAGCATTCCCAGACTCAAATCGCCCGCCATCATGGGAAAGAAATGAATCGACAGGTACCATAGACTACATCTTCGTCACCGAACCAATACTGGCAATAACGAAAGACTTTGAAATTACACGAGTAACAGTAAGTGTCCACAACCCCTTGTCAACAACCTGGATGTCAACAAGTCCCCGGAATGATTACGCTGAGCACCAAGTCATAGCTAACACGAAGGGAAACCGCTTATATCTTACAATTGATTCCATTGTGGAAATAAAAAAAGGTTTCAGCTCAATGCCAAACCATTTGGGCAAAAATAAAACAGACTATACGCCACTTTTGACGAAGTTCAAGAAGAGCCGTACAACAAAAACAAACAGTGGAAATCCCCCAAGACACGTGTACGACCTAACACTGGTGGTGAAACGCCGGGCACTGCGTAAAATACAACGCAAAGCAAAATCGTCCGGATCTCCAGGGGCTGCGAGAGCGGCGGAAGTGGAAACCAAATTCTACAAAGCTTGGGTAAAAGGTCATAGACTGTCCCTCTACCAACAAGACGCTGAAAATATCCTAAAAGTGATAAGCAGCAAAAATATAAAAGAATTTTGGAAAATCTTGAGAGCGGTTAATGAAACGCAAGAAAATACTATCATAAGCGAGATTGGAGAAACTACGTGGACAAAATACTATACTACTAGGTACCTGGCACCAACTACCAACTTAAAATTACAGGGCGAAATGTCTTCGGAGCCATGGGTAAACATAGATGACCCACAGGAAATCCGATTAAAGATCAGAGGCTTAAAAACTCTCATGCCCCAGGACCCGATGGGATTACGAACATTGATTTAAAAACAAATCAAAACGAGTGGGCCAGTCTGCTAAGTAAAATCTTCGGCAGATGCTCCAGGAAGCCACCCTCCTGGAAGCAAGCAACAATGGTACCAATATTCAAGAAAGGAGACAAAAAGGACCCGGCAAATTATAGACCCATTGTGCTCCTGGATGTTATAGGTAAAGAGTTTGGCTCAATGCTTCTTGACCGCTTTAAGATCTGGGCGGAGGAATCACCTTGCAACGACCCACTCCAAACTGGATTTAAAAAAAACCTGGACACGACAGCTAACATTCTAATGCTAAACGTGCTGAAAAACAGAGTACTGGAAGGGGGAACGAGAATTTTCGTGGCGTTCATCGACCTGACCCAAGCATTCGATCGGATTGACAGGGTCAGCCTATGGTCCAAACTTGAAGCCTGGGATTGTCCACCTTCTATACTAAACCCGATTAAGGCACTGTACACTGATACTTCTATATGCATTCGACTCGACCAAAACGGTCTCTTGTCATCACTCATTCCAACAGCGCGGGGAGTGAAGCAGGGGTGCCCTTTGGCTCCGGCCTTATTTCTGGCATTTATCAGTGACATCCAAGATGAGGATCTAGAAATTCAAGCATTTCCTCCAAAAATCTGCAAAACCCCAATAACGCGATTGCTCTACGCAGACGATTTGGTCCTAATGGACCACACACCAATAGGTCTGCAGCGCCAATTGACAAAGCTCCAAGGGTATATGCAAGAAAATAAACTGGAAATAAATACAAAGAAAACAAAATTTCTAGTACTAGAAAAATCGACCAGGAAAACAGAAAAACTGAAACTAAAACAGGAAGGATCACTGATCGAGCGAGTGTTTCGATTTCAAATACCTAGGAGTAATTCTGGACTCCTCTTCACAAGACAAAGCTATGCAATTGGCCCTGATGACCAAAGTCTATAAATTGGCAGCTCAAGCTAGGGCCATAGATAAAAAGTTTGGGAGATTCTCGCTGATCCCAGTGCTAGAACACTACAAGAAAAAGGTGATGCCGACATTAACATATGGGGGAGACGCAATGATGAACCTACCACCATCCATCTGGACAAAAATTGAGGCAAAGTTTTGGCGAAAAGTACTTAGACTTCCAAACTCAACCCAAAGCCTCAATCCGACGAGAGCTCAGCTTACCATCTCTTAGAAGTTCAGTCTCACAATCGTCTCTAAGGCTGTTCAGGAAATGCCGGATGGCCGAGCCACTGTCAATATATTATCTCATCAACCTCGAAATAGAAAGGAACACAAGCAAATCCCTTAACAAATGGAAAGAAGAAAAACATCAGTTTGCTAGAACAGGTACAGGCAGATGAAGAACAACTAACAAAGTACAAAAAGAGAACCTTCACCAAAATCAAAGAACTCGACTGGATAAACACCCTGGAGACAGCAGGAAAAAACAAACTAACCCTACACCTGCCACCAAATACGAAAAAACTCAATGAACTCCAGGAGTATATAAAGAAGTTCCCATCCAGGAAGGGGAGAGACATGCTGATGAGGGCCCGTTTAAATTTACTGCAGACAAACGAGATCTTGTCAATCAGAGGCCAGTCGGAAAATAATCGTCGATTTTGTGCAACACAAGAAAAGGAAACAATCCGCCATTTGCTCCTAAAATGTGACTCAAACCAACATATAAGAAGCCGATACTTAAAATCAACCTTCACAGACTTCATCATAGAGGACGAGGAAATATGTTGGTCTCGTCTGATTGGAGGCGACAAAACACAATGCCAAATAGCCACCTACAAAATCTTGGAAGCCATAAATTGGCCGACAAAGGCACATTTTTAGAGAGCCGTTTTCTTCTTCACGACCACAGACTAAAGACAGAAACCTCAAATTTTGTAAAAATCTTTTGATTAAACACAAATAATAAAAAAATAAAAAAATTATTCATGAGCATGTGACTCCATGCCAGACCCCGTGCTGGAGAAGGAACAAGTTACTTACCTATAACCTCTGTTCTCCAGCATGGGTCAGGCATGGATTCACTTGCGAACCCTCCTTCCTACCCCTCTGCAGCTCTTCTTGGTCATACTGTCACTTTACGTGCTTACCAAATCTGAAGATGGCTGCCAGAGGAGGGGCCTAGGAAGAGAACTGTCATTGGCTGGGGCCAGCATGACCCAGAGGACAGTGATTGGTTTAGAGGAGAAATACAGTTTGTAAGTGAAAGTTAAATTGTTTTTCTTTTACCGAGGATTCCTGGCCTGACGACGGGGAATATTCATGAGCATGTAAATCCATGGCAGACCCATGCCGGGGAACAATAGTTACAGGTAAGTAACTTGTCTCTTGTTTCCTTTGCATGACGCACTTCTCATTCATTCTTTGCAGGCATTGGAGGAATTTGAATACTATGGTCGTATAGCCTTGTTAGATGTGTACATCCCATTACAGACTATCACATTGCAAGTGCTTCATTCTCTGGTAACATCAGAAGGGTTTTATAATGTATGGGGTTAAAGTATTGGCCATCTGGGGGAACAGATGACCATAACATAGGGGGACATTTCATAAGCAGCAAAACCTCTGCCAGTGCTGGACATTATTTTGGATGACCATTTGCCACTGAACCGCACATTCAAGTAGGGAAAAGGTCGGGGGCCTCATCCAACCTGCATGCACTCTCACTATGTGGAAAAATAAGCAGAAGCTACACTCTGCCAACGATCTCTGACAGGGCACAGGTTGCGATGAGTCAAAGTTGCAAGGAATGTGTAAGAAGCCAGCCGATAACACCATTGTGGAGTGGGGGTGCAGTGAGTGGATTGTGATGAAGCTACTTTTATCATGCTATCTTCTATGAGCATGATACGCTCATAGAAGATTTACTTTCAGTTGGGCACCCAGATGTAGCATGTCTGCGTTTTAGGGACCAAGGTGGTCACTGCAAAAGGAGCATGTGAAAATGATAGTCTTACAATATATAAGAGGAGCCTCCAGTGCCCCTTACTCGACTACCCATTTTGAACTATTCCACTGCACGATTTGATTTGAGCATTTATACTACGCTCCAAACAGACTTAAATGTTTAATGGTGCAGATGGAAACCAAAAACCTCAAATTAAGGTGTATAATAATTCATGTACATATGCCCTCCCTAAACTGGGTAGATTCTATTTGAACAGGAAGGTTTTAAGAGCCTCTGGAACCAGGACAGTGACTGGCAGGATCTAATCTCCACTGCTAGCTCATTCTATAATTTTGGTCCATAGACTCCAAATCTCCTATCACCTCTGGAGACCAACACTGTGCGTGGCATACTCAATAGCAGCTTGCCTCCGGAGTGTAATGCCCCTTACATGTTACTATCAACAGACTTTTGTCACTGGGGTACTCCGGGGCCAGCCCATTATCACATGTAAAGATTAGGCAGGCCATTTTAAATTTAATTTGATCCTCGACCGTCAACCAGTGCCGGGTTTCGCGGCACAGGGAGACATGTTCCCTTTTACCCAACCGGTCCACCAGCTTCACCGCGGCATTCGGGCCTTCTGTAGCCTGTGTATATGCTTGGCCGGTATACCCGCCATCAAACTGTTAAAATAATTCAGGTGGGTGTTTGTCATAGCCCCCACAACAGCCGTGTGATCTTCTGCCGATAGGCATTGTAACACATTCCTGAGCATCCACAGAGAGTAGTACACTGCCTTAACCTTAGCCCCCACCTGGACTTCACTTCCAAGATTCTCCTGCCATACACAGCTCAAATTCTTGATTTTTGAGGCACATTGTAGCTTCTCGTCAAGGATGGAAGAGGTAAAGGATTCCTTGGCGTTCAAAACTCACTGTTTGGGACCAAGAAGAATAATCGCATTTGTTTGCTGCATTAAGCTGCAGCTGATTGTTAGCCATCTATCAATGTCTACCAGACACTGATCTAATGTAATGAAGGCATCCTCCATATTCTTGGTCTGGATATAGATTTGAGTGTTGTCGGCGTATGAGTGAAAACTCAGACCGTGACACCTCACTATATTTAGGGCTGGGCGCATGTACAGATTAAAAATCAGTGGGGACAATGATGATCCCTGTGGGACCCTGCACCCCAAAACAAAAGGTTCGGAGGGTCGGAGGTGTAACCCCTGAATGATACCCGCTGGGATCTATCTGCCACGATGAGCAGGTCATTGGTCATTCCTGCAGACATTCCCCGAGTGAGCTAGTACACCTATTCTTAAAATTCTGTCAGATAATCCTATGTTCCTTCTTTTTTCCCATACTTATGGGGAACCATGTCCTTTGTGGATCGGACGGGTGCATGACGCAGAACAACATTTGTTTGAATAGCAAAACATGCGACTGGGCGCATGCATGGTAGTGGACATGGCCATCGCCGATCTGTCCTTATGCATGCTGCCTGCCGCACCAGTCAGTCCTTTTCTCGGATCAGGGCAGGAGCATCATTGAGAATATGTGGAGGGGTGGTGGGGGGGGGTTCTTAAGTGTTAACAATTATTTTTCTTTTTTTTAAACCCTCACATTTATGCTTAAACAATGGTTGTAGCCGACCTCTCGCAGAAGCAGATCTGCATTTGCTGTGCCTATATTATCTGGGGCCTTTCTATTCAGAAGTACACTTTGTTACACATTCTACCCCAAGGCACTCTTTCACAGTTTATTTAGTTTATTTCCTAGACATCCTATTTCAAGAGCCAGCCTCCACTGGAACTTCCACCATTAATCAAAAAAAAGTGAGTGTTTTTTGTTTTCCGCAGGCACCACAGTAAGGTGACCTATTTCTGATGACTCACCGACTGTGAACTGGTTCTTCAAACCCTACTCCTGTCACAAGAAACAAAACTCCGTCCATTCAACGGAGGATCCTGACAGATGCTCTGCTTGGAAATTCCTGAGGTGTTGTCTTGACAATTTACAGCCTGTCCTCGGGCTGAGATGTTCGTTTGGCCTTTGTTATTGCTAACACCTGAGGCTTCTCAGAGGACTGATCGCAGCCCTTGGTGTACAGCCTGGGGCAGGGTCTCGGCGAAAGTGGAAAGTATCAAATGGAGGCTACTGTTGTAACTTCCTGTGGCACATCTCACCGACCGCAGAGCTGCCACTTCTTAATTTGAGTCCCACCAGTGCGTAAACAAGCCTTCAGACCAGACATGTTATTATTTTTTTTTTTAAAGCGGCACCTCCTATGGATTCCATTCTGCATACCCAGGGGGCTGTTTGCAGGGGTCTGGCTTTTTAAGCTAAGCGCAAAAGAACCAATACCCTGCCGGCCCCTTTGGGTAATGCACCAGACCCGATATCTTAAGGCAGGAAGTTATGTTATGTTACTTTGCATTTATATAGCCCCTTTATGTACCATTGGTATAATCTCAAGGCGCTGGTAGGTTGAACGCCCGCAGGAACCATAGTTCAAGTCAGTAGAGAGAGAGAGAGAGAGAGAGAGTCATAAGCGGCGTGTGCGCACCTGATAAGTGTGCAGCAGGTGTGGTACTCGTATGATAGCTGCTTCTTAACAGTAGATGTGGTGGTTGGGAGATCAGGAGTATGTGTTCGTTCTGGCAGGGTGATACCAGACTGATTCTGGCTGTGTTAGGCCTGAGGAGAACGCATAGGCTGGCGGGTGTGCAGCCAGGTGTGTTTAGTTAGGATGACTGGAGTATGTGGCAGGTGTTGGTATGAGAACAGCTATACCGAATGTGTCATAGTATCGCTGTATTCTAGTTGAGTGGTGGTGTATAGAAGGGAGTAAGCGTCGTGATGTGATATGGTGGTTTTCAGTAGGTGCTTGAGATAGAGTGCCTTCGTGCTCCATGCATTCCATGCTCTCCAACCATTCCATGCACTCCAACCATTCTTGCACAATGTCCATTCCATGCCCTCTATCTGTTCCATGCATTCCGTCGGTCGCATGTACTCCCTCAGTTCTATGCACTCCATCTATTCAATCAGTTTCATGCATTCCTTCTGATCCATGCACTTCGTCCGATCAATGCATTCCATCCGTTCCACTTACTTCCTCCGCTGCACCCTCTTCCTCCGCTGCGCCCTCTTCCTCCGCTCCGCCCACTCCATCCATTCCGCCCCCACTCCATCCATTCCACCCACTCCATCCGTCCCACGCACCCCATCCGTCCCATGCACTCCATCCATGTCATGCACTTGATTCATCTATTCCATTTGTTCCGTTTATTCCATGCGCTCTGTAATTCCATGCCATCTATCCGTTCCATGCTCTCTATCTATTCTGTGCACTCCATCCGTATCATGTATTCGTCCTTTCCATCCTCTCGTCCACTTTATTCCTCTCGTCCATTTCATTGATTTCATCCATTTCCTTAATTTCATCCACTTTCACTGCTTTCATCCAGTTTATTCATTTCATCTACTTCACTACATTCATCCCCTTCACTCGTTCTATTCAGTTCATAGGTTTTAATTTACATTGGCGGTTATTAGTTTTTGATTTCTCGCTCGGATCATGATGCTGGAATGTTATTTATGTTAAAGCAGCTTTGGGATAAGGTCATTAATTGCTGTTATCCAGTTTGAGTTAAGAGTCAATTTTAGGGAAAGAGCCATGTTTTCAGTAATTTGCAGAAAGACATGAGGTCCTCGTTGAGTCGGCTGTGGGGTGGAAGTGCGTTCCACAGAGCGGGGGCTGGGGCTGAGAATGATGATCCACCTAACCTGACTGAGTTGGTTTTTGGTATGACTAGGAGGCCGGCAGAGCTTGATCATAGAGTGCGTGGAGGATAGTAGGGGTTTAGTTTGTCTTGAAGATATTGAGGTCCGCTTATATGCATTGCTCGGTGAGAGATGCATAAGGTTTTGAAGGTCACCCTTCGGGCAACCGGAAGCCAGTGCAGAGTTTTGAGGGCTGGGGAGATGTGATCCCTTGGGCTAAGTGCTAGTAGCAGTTTGGCTGCAATGTTTTGTGCTCTTTTTAGTTTAGTCAGTTGGTACGCGTGGACTCCGAGGTAGAGTGGTTTAGCATAGTCCAGTCTTGACATAACAATTGATTGGACCGCAGAGAGTCTGTTGGGAAAGGAGAGGTATGGAAAAATGCACCTAAGAGTTTTAAGGTGGTAGTGGCAGGACTTGGAGACGACGTTGACTTGGAGTGAGAGGGTTAGGTCTGAGTCTAGGGTGTATCCAAGGTTTTTTACTGAATTTGAGGGTGTCTGGGAATTGCCCATGGCAGATGGCCAGGGTAGCGTGTGAGGAAGAAGTTTGTTGCCACATACCATGATTTCAGTTTTTGAGGGGTTTAGCAAGAGGTGGTTTGTGGTCATCCAGTGATCTATGTCGAGGAGGCAGGAAGCAAGGTCGGGTTGGCAGTTGGGTTTTTAATTCAGGAATTTTAGGATTCGTTGTGTCATCGGCATAGTTCTAGCACAGGATATTGTGCGAGGGGATTATTTGTGGGAGGGTGGACATATAGAGGTTAAACAGGAGGGCTGATAGGCATGCTCCTTGTGGAACTCCAATGTTGACTGGTCGGGCGTGGGAAGCATAGGAGGAGAGTAGGGTTATTTGGTTCCTATTGTCGAGGAAGGATTCTATCCATTTGAGAGTGTTTCCACGGATTCCCAGGGAGTGGAGGCGGTCAAGGAGGATTGAGTGGTTGATTGTGTAGAAGGCCAATCGGTCAAGCAGGATTAGTGTGGCACATCCCGCAGAATCAGCAGTGTTTTTAAGGTCATCCCAGATTGAGGTTAGGGTGGTTTTCGGTTCCGTGTCGGGCTCTGAAACCTGATTGAGCAGGGTCTAGGAGATTGTTAGCTTCAACAAAGGCATTTAGTTGGGAGTAGGCAGTTCGGTCAATGAGTTTGGCAAGGAACCTCAGATGCAGCGGTAGTTTTTGGGCTCAAGAGGGTCGAGGGAAGGTTTTTTAAGAAGAGGCTTGACATGAGCAGTTTTGAACGCGTCGTGGAAAAGTTCCTGAGGAGCGGGAATCGTTTATGATGGTTCTTGCGTGTTCTCCTGCGCAGTGCTCACATCTATGACAGCGCCAGCCCAGCTAACTCCTACAGACAGTGTTTGAAATTGAGGGGAGCTGGGAGCTACTTAACACCTGCTTGTAGCCAAGAAGAGCCGGGTTAGCTTGACACCAACAGCTACCAGGAGCTACTTTTGGCTCCCCAGGCCAAATGATGCCAACAGACATTCCTATTAGACATTAACTCAGTGTGATTAGGCTAATCTATAAGCATTGTAACAAATCTATACAGCATTTAAAGAATAGTGAGTCATAAATAATGGGAAACATTTTCATTTTCCATGTTGTGTAGAAATTAGATTTGCGGAAACGCCATGTACTAGGACCGATCGAAAGGCAGACTACACTGAAATGCTTACAAGCACCGCATTAGAGAGATCCACCAAAGTTGGTGATTCAACCTATCCTGGGCCACCTGCCCCCCTTAATCACGACGCAAGAGACACCTTAATCCAAGCCTTGACAAAGGCCCTCAGTTGGTCGAAACACCTATGGTGATGAAATCAACAATACCAAATAAAAATCCACAATGGTATCAAAAATAAACGTGTGGACTATACACCGTGTTATGTTGAACAGTGAATGTAACGAGCGCTCATAATCATGTGTGGAAGCGCAATTTATGTAGGAACCCAACCAAAATCTACGCTATGTACTAGCTCCTTGTTCCCCAGTACTAGCTCCTGCTCACTGGTTAATGCTGGACACCCAGGAGGTGCTTTTAGCTCCTGCTTATCCCATCTTGATTTTGATCCCTGGCAGTTACCTCAGCCACCATACGGAGTCCGGGCACCTTTCCAAACATCTTTGAACAATAAGCCTATGGTAAACTGGTCTGCTCCCGTAACTGCAAGCTTAGGCTTTACTGCCGCACCATATTCAGCTTTGTTGAGACTACCAGATCCCACAGTGTCCTTCCTGAGGACTATCCCCCAGCACAAAGTTCCTATTAAAATTGATAGATTATGACTTTGACATGTATGCAAAATGTCTTGAAAAAACATGTAAAGATGGGACCCCCTGCAGCAGATACTTCTGTGGTACCTCCTGTCATGCTGAGCACTCACTCCACAGGGGCACCTCTGCCAATTCTGTATTCGTGCTTCTTCCACCGCCGCCCACTTACCTCCTCAGCACCTCCACTGTTGGCACATTCATCACCAGTGGATGACCCTAAATCCATGCCTCCAGTTATCCTTCCCACCCAATTTCCATTGGAGCCCTTCTTAGAGAAGGGGATTGCTGGGTGGCCAGGTGATTGAGGAAGACACCTCCACGTGCCAATCCTTCCCCCTACTGCAAACGGCTAAAGCGTGTTCCACAAGCATTTGCTGGGGTTTATGCAGGGCCATACTGGCATATCACTCCAGGCAGATTTGCCCAAGAGGCTCAAAAGCTTTGGGAATCTCCTTACTCCATGACAGCCATGATAAGAAGACAAGAGAAAAATATGTATTCTCCAGCATGGGGTCTGGCATGGATTCACATCCTCATGAATATTCCCCGTCGTCAGGCTGGGAATCCTCAGTAAAGAAAAAATCTGTTTCAGTTTCACTTCTGAACTGTCTTTCTCCTAACAACCAATCACTGGTCTCTGGGTCACACTACCCCCAGCCAATGACTTCCCTTTACCTATGCCCCTCCTCTGGCAGTCATCTTCAGATTTTTACAGCACGTTTAAGTGTTGGGAGTCCTCGTGCTATAGCTCTCGAGCTTTTAATGCGTTTTGCTCTATTTTTTCAGTCAATCCAGCCTCATCGATTCACCTTCCGATTAATGGGGACCTGTTTTCGGGTTCTTCGGTGCCCCCTCAAGGGCGAATTTCGTCGAGTTTCTTCTTGGATTCCAGAAGCTTCTTCAAGGCCTACGCCTCGTGGACATGGCGAATGAGAAGAAGGACTCGGCACCTCTCTTCAAGGTTTGCCCCAGTTGCAACCTACGTAATGTTTTTTCACACGACTGACATTCCCTGTGCCTTTACTGCCTGCACCCGGACCCAATGGATGTGGAGGAGGACTGTGCGTCTTGTCAGGAGATGGTACCCCGCACGCTGAATGACCGGCGCAGGCGTCTCAACGAGTGGCTGCAGGCCAAGGCCCCTGCTCTGGGTGAGTCCCGGCAGCATGCCTCCCCTGCCCAGAAGAAGAAAGTTGAGTGGTCTTCTAAGACCTTTGAGGACGCTCCTCCTGCAGGGGCCCAACATAAGGCTAAGCACTGCGAGTCTGCCACCACTGGGAGCGCCGTTGCGAAGAGCCCCGCATAGGCTAGGGCAAGCCCAGCATCTCCAGTGCCTTCGACCATGAGCCAACGCTCAAGTTCTTCCAAGAAGAGGAAATCGGACCATCCGGGCAAGCTCTTGGATAAGACCCAGACAGGCCCTACGGAGAAGGCCACGGGGGAGCAGGGCTCAGACCTTCCCCCTAAGTTCAAGGCCTCAGGCTCGACCAAGGTCATGAAAGCCCAGGTTCATCTGGCAAAGGCCCCTTCCATCGAAGGAGTGGTGGCATCCCTCGTGAAGGCTGCCGAGGCGGATCAGTGGGGCATGGCCCCAAAGGCAAGAGTATCCCTGCCTGCCAGGAGGGAGTCCTCTTTTCAACCCATTGAAAAGACACCGGTGAAGATGCCTATCATTTCCCCAAAACCGTCTCCCTTGGTCACAGAGAAGGGGGGGGGGCATGGTAGCCCTTCAGGGCTCGGATATCACCTCTGAAGAGGAGATTACCAACCTCCGGACCCTCCAGGAGGAACAGTGCGTCGAGAGCAGGCACTATGGGAAGGATCCCGACGAGGAGACCGACTAGGAGCAACAGAGCGTTGAGGGCGTGAAGGACCAGCCTAAACCCAAACAACCTTGCCTCCTTCGCCGCCACCTCAGCAACCACTTTGTGATATCTCAGTGGATATCCTCACTGCTCTGCACACCCTATGCTCGGAGATCCGGACGAGGATGCCTCTTGCACCGGCAGCGCCACCCGCTGTGCTGAGACCATCGGAGGAACCACCACCCAAGAGCAGAGTTCAGTCTCCGCCTCCGTTCCACCCTTCGCCTCCCTCAAAAGGGATGAGACAGATCCGGACATGGCGGTGACGGGCATGGATGAAGACAGCGGATTAGGGGATCTCCCGTCTCCGCCGCCTAGAGCTTCACCGCCCAACGAGATATGCTTGTTTCACGCCATGATCTCTAGGGTCTCGGACCTGTTCCAGCTTGTCCCTGAGGAGAAGAAGAAAGGGTTTCATTTACCAGCACTGTGAGGCAAAGAGGAAAACGGTACTTTCGATCCCGCTCTTGGATGACATTTGGGATGAGGGGTGTCCCTCATGAAGAACCCCTCCTCGGCCCGGCGAAGAGGGACCATTATGAGAAGAAATACAGAGTTCCGGACTTTGCGCCCAAGTGCTTATGGTCTCAGTTGTCTCCAGACTCGGTTTCGGCGGCGGCCAAGAAGATATCTTCGGGCACCTTCTCATCACCAGCTTCCTCCTCCCTCCCTCCCCCCGGACAGTGAGGGGAAGAAGTTGGATGCCATGGGGCGAAGAGTAATCACATCAGCAGCAAAGACCATGAAGGCCCCAAACTCCCTCGCCACTGTGGCGCGTTACGACATAGAGCTGTGGTTCAAGACCGCTCCCCTCCAGGACTTCCTTCCAGAGGATAAGAGGGCGGAAGCTTTGGAGATCCTACAGGAAGGCGAGGTGGCATCGGACCACGCCATTACAGTGGCGACGGACATCGCTGACACGTGGTTCCGCCAAATGGGCAACAGCATTTGCCTTCGTCAGCGGGGCTGGCTTAGGGCCATTAATTTCCGCCAGGATGTTCAGTTTAAGGTGTTGGATATGCCTTTCGATGGGGACAATTTGTTCGGGGAAGACTGTGGACGAGTCTCTTCAAGCCATCAAGGTGGACACTGAGGCGGCTTGTGCCTTTGGCATGCTTCAGCAACGACGGCTGTCCTTTCGGACTTCCACAGGAAAATCCCAAGGTTCTCCCAAAGGATTCAGGGGAGGTGCTTTGTCCTACCGTCAACCCCCCCTGCTCATCGCCCCAGGAGACCTACAGGGGGCATGCCAAATCTAGAGGAGGACATTGTCGCCGCCAAGGCCCCCAAGGCAGGGCTTGGATGTCAAAACAGGATTGAACTGGCCGTGTCGTCGGGCCCTCACCCGAGCACCCCGTTAGAGGCCGGCTGTCTAATTTCATCATTGTATGGAAGACCATCTCCACCGACCGTTGGGTGCTGGACGCTCTCGCCCATGGACACACCCTAGAGTTCCATCGGAAGTGTCCCCATATACCACCAGTGTCCCGGCAGAAAAACCACGTCCTTCAGCTTCTGCTGTAGGTGCGGGCCATGCTATAAAAAGGGTGCGATAGAGCTGGTCTCAAAGAGGCTCTGGAGTGTACTCTCGTTACTTGCTAGTCAAAAAGAAGACCGGCGGTTGGAAGCCCATCCTGGACCTTCGCCGTCTGAACAAGTACATCAAGTCTCAAAAGTTTTGGATGGTGACTCTTCAGCACGTGCTAGGACAACTGGAAGAGGGGCATTTTCTATCGTCGCTGGACTTGGAAGAGGCCTATTTTCACATCCCCATACACAAGGGCCACCGAATGTTCCTGCACTTCGTGGTTCAAGGGCAACATTACCAGTTCAAGGCTCTTCCCTTCGGATTGAAGTCAGGGCCAAAAGTCTTCACCAAGTGCCTGGTGCCGGTGGCAGCACAGCTGCACCTACGAGGGATCCACGTTTACCCTTACCTGGACGACTGGCTCATCCGGGCAAACTCAAAGGACATCGCCGTCAAACACACAGTGAGGATCGTCCAACTCCTGATGCAAAGTCCTGCTTGATTCAATCTCAGGGCACGCGGTTTCTGGGGTACCGACTCAACACGGTGTCATGTCTGGTGTCTCCATCGGAGGAGATGATAGTGGCCATCTTGGGCAACGTACAACGGCTGTTGTCCCTGAAGATTGCAAGAGTAATGTCCATCAAGTCCCTGCTCTGCATGATGTTGTCATGCATATACCTCATTTGGCTGTGCAGGCTATGGATGCGTCCACTGCAAGAGTTCCTCGACGCCTGTTGGATACAAGTGTCTGGAAGCTTGGAGGACAAGATCACACTCAACAAGAGTTTCAGTCGAGCATTACGGTGGTGGGGAGTGCACGCGCATCTGTCCGCAGGCACGGTTTTCCAGACCCCACCTCATCAGGAGACAGTCATGATGGACGCCTCCCTGGAAGGATGGGCAGTGCACACCGGAAATCTTCATGCAAGAGGCCTGTGGCTACCGGAGGTGAAGACATTGCACATCAACGTTTTGGAGTTGCAGGCAGTGTTTTGGGCCCTCAGGTCCTTCCTTCTGTCCCTCAAGAGCAAGGTGGTATGGGTCTTCATGGACAACACCACCTTAGTGTTCTACATCAGGAGGTAGGGGAGAACCAGATCCCTGGTGCTCTCCAAAGAGCCGCAGGACCTTTGGCATTGGGCCGTAGCCCAGGGGATGTTCCTCATCCCATTTCATCTGGCAGGAGTGAAGAACACTGTCGCCGACTCTCTCAGCGGGGAGCTGCGCTCTTGCCATGAGTGGGAACTTCGGCAGGACCAAGTGGATCACCTGTTCCATAGATGGGGCAATCCCCAGATCGATCTGTTTGCAATGGCGACTAACACCAAGTGCTGGAGTTTCGACAGCAGGTTTCCCCAGCCGGGGATATGGGGGACACATTCTTTCCCCTGGGACGCCCTGTTTCTGTATGCGTTCCTTTCTTGCCGTTGCGTCTTCGATTAGTCAATCAACTCAGACGATCCCGGTGCAGGATGATACTCGTTGCACCGGCGTGTCCGAGACAGATCTGGTTACTGGACCTTCTTGACATGTCAGCGTCCCCTCCAGTCAAGCTTCCGGCGGTCGTAGATCTTCTCGCCAGGGAAGGAGGTGTAATTCTGCACCACAAACCAGGATCGCTGAACCTGAAGGCCTGGCTCCTGCAGCACTAGAGTTTGGGAGCTACGATCTGCCAGCGGATTGTATGGAGGTGCTTGCCAAAACAGCTTTTCTTGTGGCCATCACCTCCGCATGACGAGTGGGAGAGATCCAGACCCTTTGTTGTAAACCATCTTATTTGACATTCCACGAGACGAGGGTGGTGCTACGGACACACCCCTCCTTCATGCCCAAGGTGCCGTCGGACTTTCATCTAAACAAGCCCTTGGTGTTACCTGTATTCTTCCCAACTCCTTCGTCACTGGCTGAGAGGACTTTGCACTTGCTGGATGTGGCTAGAGCGCTGAAGTTCTATGTGGACCGCACAAAGAGTTTCCGGAAGACGTCGCAATTTTTTGTGAACTTTGGCCTTGTGAACCATGAGAAGGTTCTCTCCGAGGCTTCCATTTCCAGGTGGCTCTCCGGCTGCATCACCCATTGTCACTGGTTGGCAAACCGACTGTTGCCTGGCCGTCCGAGAGCCTACTCGACCAGAGCGACCGCTGCAACTACGGAATTCCTGTCTGGTGTGCCCCCGCTTGACATTTGCAGGGCTGCTACGTGGAGGTCGACGCACACCTTCACGAAGTTATACTGCCTCAACAGGGATTCCAGGGAGTAGTCCAGAGTCGGCCAAGCGTGCTGCGCAAGCTGTTCACTTGAAGGTGAGCCTGGTGAGAAAGTAAGAGATGCTTAATGTTGAGATGCTTAATCTTGAGCCTTGCCACCTGCCGCGGTTGTGCATGTGTGTACTGCTTAGTATTCTTTAGTCATGAGTATGTGAATCCATGCCAGACCCCCTGCTGGAGAAGGAGTAACTGTTGTTCTCCAGCATGGGTCTGCCATAGATTCACCTGCAAACCCTCCTGCCTGCCCCTCTGCGGCTCTTCTCTTGGTCCTACTGCCAATTTACGTGCTACCAAATCTGAAGATGGCTGCCAGAGGAGGGGCTTATGTAGAGGGCAGTCATTGGCTGGGGGCAGTATCACCCAGAGACCAGTGAGTGGTTGTTAGGAGAAAGACAGTTCAGAAGTGAAACTGAAACAAATGTTTCCTTTACTGAGGATTCCCAGCCTGACGGGGAATATTCATGAGCATGTGAATCCATGCCAGACCCCATGCTCTGGAGAATACATATTTTTCTCTTGTCTTATCATGGCTGTCATGGAGTAAGGAGATTCCCAAAGCTTTTGAGTCTTTTGGGCAAATCCGCCTGCACTGATATGCCAGTATGGCCCTGCATAAACCCCAGCATATGCTTGTGGATCACGCTTTAGCCGTTTGCAGTAGGGGGAGGGGGTGGCACGTGGAGGTGTCTTCCTCAATCACCTGGCCACCCAGCAATCCCCTTATCTAAGAAGGGCTTCAATGGAATATGCGACAGTTACCACTCAATCTTCAAAGGATAAAGTTCTGGGCACCTTGATAAAAGGTGTGCAGCAATCGCATGCTCCATTTGACGCAGGCCAATAGGGATGCCATACTGGCAGCCTGTAATCTGAACTGATGGATTGACATCAGATTTCGTGGATGACCCTTCGCCCAAACTGCCGCCCTACCCCTGACCTACAGGAAGCCTTCCTAGCATGAAACCAACAAAGTGGTTATGGACATGTGGAGTTGGCAGGTGGTCACACTGACACAGCAGCTAGTGGAACATGCATTGGGCTGGATGTCCACTAACATGCATGTATGAAGTGCACCAACTTGGCTATGGAGGCTCAAGAGAAAGAGCTCTTTCATTAGATGGCCAACAGCTGATTTCCTGGTATATAGATGAAGGATTGATAAAATAGAAATCAAGCATACCACATCAAACACCCTGGTTAGATAATGCAAGCTGTGCAATGATTATTGGGGTGTTTGCCACCTACAGGAAAAGCCTCCAGATGGCTCAGGTCTGCAGGGATTCTGCTGCAGAATTTGAATGGTGAAGAGGATGGTATATGGGCTCAATGGAAAACATTGCTTATGCCAGCAGCTGGGCCCTTTTAAACTGGGCCACAGGAAAGTGGATAGTGCTGGCAGCTAAAAACGTAAACGTGAGGATGTGTGCAATGCATAGGCCTGTGGTAATGAAAGAAGGCAGCAATCGCTATCAACACTTTAGTGGTATTATTATGGTAATTATTGCGCATGGTCCTGGCTTTGAGGATATGGAGGGGTACAACTGTACAGGGTGGTGGGAGGAGAGGGGCAGATGGCGCCTAGTGTGTTGAGGCAAGACTCCTTGAAGAGGTGCGTCTGGAGTTCTTTTCTGAATTGTAGGAGCGTGGGGGCAAGTCTGATAATGACGGGTAGGAGGCAGAGAAGGCTTGTCTTCTGATCCTTTCCTTTTTGCAGCAGAGGCTTTCAAGTCTGCACGTGTCCTGGCTTTTGGTGGTGCGCTGTCTGACAAAGATGCTGAGTTTCTCTGTAAGGTAGCTCAGTGACTTGTGGGCGACTGCATTATAGGTGATGCTGCAAGACTTGAAAGTGATTTGTGCATGCAGTGGCAGCCAGTGAAGGTAGATGAGGGGTGGGGTGATGTGGTTGTATCAGTGTAGACACTTGAGGTGTGTGGCCGCATATGACACTTCTCAGGGGCACAAGAGAGGATGACGGGAGGCCTTCAATGAGGGCATTGCCTCCATTCAGGTGGGATAGAACCAGTGCTTAAACGGTGGATCTAAAGCTGTCTGCAGGGAGGAAGGGCTTGACTTTCCGTAGGAGGGAGAGCTGAGCTGTCTGAGCTTTTTTAGCTGTGTGTGTCTTTAAGGAGTTGTTTGTCGATGTGGAAGCAGAGGGACTTGGTGCCGGATGTGAGCTCGGGTGTGAATTGCTCGCAGTTCATGGTTGATAGCCAGGTCTGTATGTCTGTGTTCGGTGTTGTTGGTTAGGAGTAGAAATTCGGTCTTGGAGAGGTTGAGCTTCAAGTACGCATTGGACATCCAAGACTGGATCGGTGAGAGGCAGATTTTGAGCTTGTGGATGTCCTGGATGGAATCGAATTTGAGGTATAACTGTGTGTCGTCTATGGATGTGTGAGGCTAGGAGGGCTCCCTGCTGCTCCATGTATAAATCGAAGATCACTGGGGAGAAGAATGAACTCCACAGGTGACGTGTGGCATTGGCGATCCAAAGGAGTCCATCTGAACAAACTGTTTTGCTATCGCGAGGTAGGACTTGACGAGCGTAGGGCAAGATCACTGATTTCCCATGCTCCGATGTAAGGTTGTCTGAGCACCTGGTGGTCTACTGTCTCGAAAGCTGATGAGAGGTCAAGTTGAACCAGGTGGCGGGGATCGCTGTCGTCAAGGATGTTGCGGGCGTCATCGACCACCTCTGTGGTTACCGTCTCCATGCTGAATCTGGGCCTTAACCGGGATTGGTAGGTTTGGAGGATGTTTGTTTATTTATTTGATAATGCGCTCCGAACCCTTAGGTAGCTGGGCGCAGTTGTTGGTGTTGATGTGTTTCTGCAGTTGCACGGTGACCGCCTTCTCATTGATCTTACCTAATGTAGGAAAGCCCCTAAATGCTCAAACCAGAAAAAATACTACCCACTAGGGAAAAAGGCCCTATACCCCTCTTGCAAAGATAACAAGGTTTATTTCCATACAAAAAGAAAAAGCGACCAACAAAGAACTCTGCTGCCGCTGAAAGTTCTGGCAATATCGGCATATGCAGCACATGATAAGGGTACATTGCGTCATCAGTGACATCATTGCATACAGTAGAAACCTGCATGGCTGGTTGGTGCAACCCTACTCCGGACCACCGCAGGTGATTCCTAACAGGACACCACATTCTAAATAAATTCCAATCATCATTGGTCCTGACACACATTTTTCACAATGGCACTCAAGCCATAAGATCAAGATACTGTGATTCAATCTACAAGTGAAGAGAAAGAAAAGCGATATGACACTGAATTGAATACAGTTACTATATGAGAACTTTAGCCTTGAGAAAGATGGTAAGTCGAAACCCGTGTTGGCTGTTTTAGACCGCCTTGACATTGGAGTGAATAAATACAAGTATACACTGATCTTTTCGAAAATTGTTTGCAATTGTGACCTACTCTATAATTTGTGGCCCTTAATAGACTAACAACGCTCTAAGAGTTTGTAATTAGAGCTTTTTACTTTGGGGCTAAGCGCGAGGTGCCAGTAGTGTATATAATATATGCTTGGCCTGGTTGTCATCTTTTCTCAAAGACTGGAGTGCCAGAATACTTTGGGGTGACAATTTCTCTAAGACTGCTCCCATTCTTTATGGAGTCCCGCAGGGAGCTAGCCTGTCACCTCTTTTGTTTAATTTATATCTGAGAAGCCTCTGCGAACTCTTGGAACACAGCGTATTTTTCACGAATTACGCCGATACGCAGCTCATTTTTGAACTTACGGGTGACTACATCATTGACAGTGCAAACATTTCAGAGTTTTATCACATGATAGACCACTGGATGCAACATCATTGGATGTGTTTAAATAATACCAAAACGGAACTGCTGATTTTTGGTACACGACAGGCTAGATGCAAGTTAGGTAACGAATATAAGTCCTTTACCATCAAAGGTGCCATCATCCCGGTGATGTCGCATGTTAAAACTCTCGGGAGGATGGTGGAAGCTTCGGTGGGCTCGAAGGCACAGGTAAGCTACTTGCAGAAAAATAACGCCTATTATCTACGTCTTCTGAGAGCAATAAGACCCTTCATTAATGAAATCAATGCCGCAACTATTGCCAGAGCAATCATCCTGTCGCAGCTTGATTATGGCAAAGCTCTCTTGTTAGGAGCCACTAAAAGAGAAATTCAAAAGTGCCAAGTCCTTCAAAACGACACAGTTCGGATAGTCAAGAATATAAAAAACAGAGAACATGTGTCAACAGGGAGAAGAGCTCTACATTGGTTAAGAGTGGAGGATAGAGTTAAGTTCAAGGCCATGACAATAATTCATAGATGCCTATATGGAGCAGCCCCCAGCTATTTTAAAAAACACTTCTCCTTCTATTCATCTGGAAGATGTCTAAGATCAGCCGACAGGGGCCCTCTGAATACTCCTGGGGCAAAGTATGTATCTAGGCAAGGTAAATCCTTCCCGGTGAAAGCAGTAGACATCTGGAACAAGCTGCCGATGGCATTACGGTTAGAAGCAAACTATCAGAGTTTCAGGAAACAGCTTAAAACCTTGTTGTTTCAATGAGTAATAGAGTCCCTCCATCGAGGTTCTTAACCTTACTCAATGAGGAGAGGGACATGTCTTTTTTTTTTTTCTTCCTTGGTTCCCGCGCCCTGATGCCTGCGGGCTACCGGCGCGAAATAAGCAAGCACATAACATAACATGCTCTTTGGTTTGGGGTTTGCCACAGACTACTAGCCACGCGGCTGGCCGTTTCACTTTCAAATTTGGTGTCTCAACGCATCTGGACAAGGTTCCCTCCACCCCCTCTTACTACCTACACATAGGTCGCCTGCTTCATAGGGGATGCCAGGCCATTGGTCCAAGCCACTTCCATCCATCTTCCATGTGGGGGATGCTGCATTCGTCATCAGTTGCCAACCGAGTATTTAGGCAATTTTTTGTAAAGTAAACAACACATCTCCATGTAGCAGTGAACCTAGTACGAATGGACAGGGGCCCATAGGTAAAGCCCAGGTCATGCTAACAAATACTTCACTCGCTCCCAGACAGGCTGGCACCTCTCCAAGGTCTTCCACCCTCGTTATTTGCTACATTTACACCCCTCCCTGCACAAATCACATGGCCTAGAAGTGAAGGTAGGAAGGCTCTGCTTTCTGATCTTTTTGATTGATCGGGGGGTCCAACATGTTTATGATTGGTGGTCTGGGGCTGGCTCGTACCTTGGAATTCAGAAGTCCTAAAGCTAAGGCAATTTGGGTGCTATAGCTTAGCTTATAATAGGAACCAGTGGGGGTCCAGAGGCCTGTGCCCTCCTTCTAGTGGGATTGTACACAAAGACGCTCAGCCTCCTCCCATGGCCTTGCAAGGCACATTTTCCAGGGGCGCGAAGGTTTATTTTAGGACAATGGAGGGTTTATTGATCTGTTTAGCTCTGGCCTTTCTCATCAGTGTCTGAGATACAACCTATTCCTTTGCTGATGTTCGCGGCCTGTGGTGCTGGCTGCTGCGCTGCGTTTAAGCCTTGAGTTATGGCTGCTAATATGTAAAATGGCTGCTATTCTCGCAAGTATACTGCATCTATGAAACATAATGAAGTTGTGCAGAAGCCTTAAGGGCTGGTCTCTTAAGTTACTTGTGATGGCCTTTGCCTTATTCTAAAGTGCTTGGGGGTGCGGTAAGATTGTGGCCCCTTCCCAACATTCCCCCCCTTTTGTTAATTATATTCATGCCTCCCCATAGTTCCTCCTCCAACTCTCTGCTTCTAAATAAGGCATTGATCCCTCCTTTGAAACCTATGCTCTACATACATGATGCAAACTCTAGCCAGATTGGGCATACTCCTCAGGGGTGCAAGTCATATATATGCAATCCCCCATCTCCTGCTAAATCAACCCAATGCTCTTTATAATGCTTGGGGTCAGGTGAGGGTGTAAGCGCTACTCTATCGCCACCATGCGTGATTTATTTGGGTGATCTGTTTGGACAGCACTATCTTTTATACTATGAGGTGCATTACAGACCCCAATTGAAACCATAATGGCAATGCCAGGCACTGCTTTGGCACAACATCTGAGTCCAGATTGGCAGGTGCAAAAGAGGACCAACATGAACACGATTTAGGGCACCAGTATTTTTGCGATCGCCCCCATCCAGGATCGTGCCCAAGCAAAAAGGTTGTCAAACCAGCTTCAGTTCGCAGGTGCAAGCCGAGGGTGTTCAGTGCTGCTATTATTTGCATCAGGGAGCCATTGTCTGCGTCGTCTGGAAGCACGAATGTGCAGCAAGAATCACCAATTTGCCGATAAACCTCTACCTCCATCGCCGTGAGCAGGGCAAGCACATATCGGTTCTGAAGGGTCACCAACCATATGGCGCGCATCTCGATCTGGATTGCGTTGAAGCCTTGTTCCGTGTCATTCGCCAACTGTACGACCTCCCATCTCACAATTTGGAGCCACTTGGCGTTTGTGGTTCTTTGGACCCCAGGTAGAAGTAGAGATGCGAAAAAATGTTCTTCTTTGCTAAACTGTCTTTGAGCAATTTGGAGGAGTCTTGAGAAAGATAATTCGATCTTCTCTTTCTGCGCAATTCATTGTTCCTTTCTCAGGTAAGACACACAAGATGGGTGGCTGCAATGGGTTTCTGCCAGACCCCACCATTGCTGGAGCTGAGGTTGGGACAGCCAAGGTTTTCAATCCCACTGCAAGGTGTTCTTCAGGGATCACGAGAATCGCTGAGTGCAACGTGGCAAGTGAGCAGTAGCCCCTCCATGATGGCGGGGGTGTAAGAATGCCTGCTGGCCACACACCCAGTAGTAGTCCATTACTGCTATAACAAGGGGGTTGTCCTACCCTCTATGAGTTAAAGGAAATGCAAAAACGAATGCAATGCAAAATGGTTATGGACCCTTATGAGTGCCCATGCAATTAGGGCAGCCATCGTGGGCAACAGCACACTCACTGTTGTTAAACACCAGACTCTTACTCATATGTAAAGTGTCCGCTTTTTATTCTTCGTCGGCTGATACTTTATCTTTATAAAGCTGTTAAGTATTTATATATACACATAGCAGTACATGATAACATTTCATAGTGTACAAACACCTAGCTGTAATATACGTTCAATGTTCCAGGTTTTACAAATGGCCTGCAGTGCCAACAGTACACTTGAATATTTAGCAGGTGGTTTGTTAGTAGGTGAGATGTGCCAATATAGTTTAAGTGCAGAAAACACAGGGTGAAAAGATGCGATTTGTGGGAGACGTTGGTAGTAAGTCTCCTGAGCCCGGCTAGTCACCTCCTATATGGTCGCAGTAGTCCATTACTGCAGCTGTGCTTTTGTATGAGACGTTGGTAGTAAGTCTCCTGAGCCCGGCTAGTCTGACCTCATATATGGTCGCAGTAGTCCATTACTGCAGCTGTGCTTTTGTATGATGTCTGGAATGAACAATGTATTATTGCATCTTGGAATGGCCCCTACAAAAACAGTTCCTTCATTGTAAAAACACAATTCATAAGTCTCTTGCTGTTTTAATCTTACGGGCTTCTCTATTGCTTCTATTCTCATTAGTTTTGCAATACGGTTGTTCCAGAATTGCGCACATGCTTTATTCAATTTGGCCACCACTTCATCCCCGAATCCCAGTAGGGCTCCTGCTGCACAACTCATTGATGTGTCTTGCCACCTGCTCTTTACGTATTTAATTCCTCGTAAGTTCAAGTATGGCCTCCGCAAACACTGGATGCTTTTAGGATTTTGAGTACATCGCATCCATAGTCCCTAAACGCATACTTTGCACCTGGAATGTGCCTCACAGCCTACACAGTGCCAGATGAACCAGGCATTGAGCCTCTAAAATCAGTAATTTTTGTGATGTTAATACCTTGGGTGCTCCTGATGCGTGTCGTATCAACAAACATACATAACAACTTCCATTCACCCTTCTCTTTCCCACCAAGCTCATGTCCGCGTACCAACTATTTGAGAACTCGGGGTGATGCCCATCTTCTATTGTATTTAGTCCAAGTCTGCAGTATTTATCATATTTTAAATTCCTAAGCTACCTTTGTCTATGTGCTGAAACTGTTATATACTTTTGTGAGATCAGAAGGTATCTTGGAAGAAATTATAGATTCATTGGCGTTATGAACAGTGCGTTCACTTCTCATTAAATCATTAACATGGGGATCTTTCGCCACAGTGTTGTGTGTGAAAAGAAGTGGGAACACACGCATGTGTGTACCATTGGTTGAATGTACATCCTGAATAGACCGGTTTATGGTAGAATTTGCTTGTATACCCCATCCTCTCTTTTTATATGCCCACCCCATGTAAAAGTACATCTTAAATATATGCCTGAACCAAATATGAATATTGCAAACAGTCCAGCAATATAATGCAGTGTGCATAAATATGAATAGGAAAACGTGGACATGGTATCATACACATTACCAATTCCAGTTATATTAGGAAAAGTAAAGCAAGCTGGGTCCATCGTGAAAACCACATGAAAAGGAATTACTATTATAAGAAGAATTGAGGGGGAAAGGACAAGAGAAAAAAGGAGAGTCAGAGAGGGAGATAGAATAGAAAAAAGAGAAGAGTATGGGGAACTGCAAGAGTGCAACCCCTGTGCAAAAGTAATGCGTAGCAGTGTTGTGTGGGAATATTGGGTAATATGCTTTTTGTCTTTGTAAAAGGGGTGTTACTGGCTGTAATCGAAGCTGGTGCCTGGGTGTTGTGGGCATGGGGCAATTTAATCATCTGGTGCAGTCTAGGCTTTGTGGACATCAGAGAAGTGCACCCTGTAACATATCTCCTTCACTTTCAATGCAAGTGGAGTGCCATAAACGACCTAGAAGGGGCTGTTCTATCTAGGTTTGTTCCACCGGCGGATGACATTTTTATGTAAATCCAGTAGCCGGGGAACAACTGCGAAGGGGGTGATGTTGATGATATGTTGGTTGCAGCACTGGTTGTTTCCTCTGTCCAGGGAGGTGCAATCTTTTGGGAGACAAATTCTATTGCCTTCGTTGGGGAGGAAAAATAGATGCTAAATTCCTCCCCCAAAATCGACCCTGCCCTATGAGCGTCTGACGCTTGTTTAACAGTAGAGAGCGTGCGGTGCATGCGGCACCCTGTGACCATTTGGTGGGGTGATAAATGGTGGTCCTTGCAGGGTTGTGCGTGCAAACTGAACAATGCAAGTGGTATACAGTGCACCCAGTTTTTTCTTTTATGTGGTGCACAGTTTTGACAGCTTGCTTTTTAACAGGGCGTTGATCCTCTCTACGACCCCGGTAGCCTGGGGGGGGGGGGTAAATGGTGCACAGCTAATGCCCAGTAATGGCGAAATCTCTTTCAAAAGGTTGTTAAAGAAATGCGTGCCGTTGTCTGACCTTAATACATTGCACATGCCCCATTAAGGAAAAACCTTGCATAACGAACATTTTGTGGCCCATTTAGCATCCGGATGTGCATAAAGTCTGCCTCCACCCATCCTTAAAGGGGGCACACAACCACAATGAGATAAGATCTGTTGCACCTTTCACCCATGTCTGCATAATCAATGTGCAGTTTGCGGAACGGCCCAGTAGGGTGGGGCAAGGTGCCTCTGATAGTTCTTAATGTAAACCCTGTATTGTAACTTTGACACGTGGTGCAAAGTATGGGCATGTTAGTCATGTTTTCCTGTAGGTTGAGGACAAACCATTCCTCCTGTACGTCTGCTGTAATGTGCTGTTTAGAAACGTGCGATGGATAATGTAACTGGTTGAATGAGACCAGTAATAACTCATGGGTCATAACCACTTTTTCAGATATCTCTTGCCTCCATAACAGATTGGTCCCGCATTGTTTACACCCTCTTCCCCCCCCCCCCCAAAGTTATTTTTCCTCTTGTGGTACCCGTCCCTGTAACTCCTTCAACTGCGCAATTGGTAAGACAATGTATGGTGCTGGCAATTGTTCATTGTTGGGTGTTAACACCGGATCCTCTGAAACCTGTGGCACTGGGAGGTATGCTGCTGTTTACACCACTGCATCCACGGCAGAGTTACCAAGTGAGACCTCATCTGTGGTGTTAGTGTGGGCAGTGCATTTTACGACTGCCACTACAGATGGCTGGCACAATGCGTGAATTAATTTATCTATTAATGCAGCATGTTGCATGGGAGATCCATCGGCTCTCTCTGAACCCCCTCCTCTTCCGCCGTGCAAGGCTGGGAGTAACTGTGGTGGTGATGTACGCTGAATCACAGTAAATGGTCAAGTGGCACCCTTGAGACGCATGTAGCACTTTCATAAGTGCTGTGAGCTTGGCAGCATGTTCTGAGAAATACATTCAAAAATCTCTTCTGCACTAGCGTTTCATATTCCCCATCCATTAGGCAGACCACTGCTATCCCAGTGTGCCATAGGACTGTGTCCTTTTCAAATATTGTTGGCCCGTCACGAAGATGACCTACCCCCACCCCTGCCAAAGAGGGCTGGCCATGTTCCTGTGGGATGTAGTCTTCCTCTCCCTCAAAAGTTACACAATTATGGTTGGCTAAATCCTTGTCGGAACACATTTCTGTCAATAAGGTGGCTGGGTTACCAGTTTTGCATAGTACAATGTGAATGTTTGACCTTGATTAAATAATCTTGTATGCAGACACTCATTGCATGGTCAGTGTGGATTTGGAGCATTGTAAAATGGCAAAAACTGTGCTCAATGTACAGTGTTATGGAGCATCTCATAAAGAAAGTTGAACTCTTTTCAATAGGAAATGCTTCAGCAGCATATGCTTGCTCACAGGCATATTAACCCTGCATCCACTGAATCTAGGCTGCTACAGTAATGGGCCAATGGTTGTGGTCCATGGAGCTTTTCTGTGTCAGTACCGCAGTCATCAGCTGTCTGTTAAAGTGGGAAAATAGGTAGAACCTTTGCGTGTAGTCTGGGGTTGCTAACACTGGTGCAGTGGAAATGACATCCTTGAGGTCATTGAAATTGGTACACATCTCCTCTGGCCATACTATTTTGCTGTCACCTTTCTGAGCTTCCTTAAGGCCCTGCAACAGTAGTCTCGTGTATGCTGCATAATCAAGTATGCATGCCCCACAATAATTGCATTGCCCCAGAAAACCTTTGCATTTCCTTCAATGTTTTGCGCTGTAGAGTGGCCCGCGCAGAGGCATCTATCAGGAATTATTCTTTTGCCATTCACAGAGATTAATTGGCCTAACTAGAGTTCCTCCTGGAGGCAGTACTGTAATTTTGCCTTGTCAACCGGGTACCCCTTGCGGGCCAGAAGTTGTAGGAGTGTTATGGAGGCCTACCTGCATTGGCGCTCTCTGACACTGCACACTAGCAAATCATAAACATATTGAGTAATACTGGGCCCCTGAGTATTCCCTAAATCAGCATGTAATTTTTTTTTTTAAATGCTGGGGACGCGCAGTACACTTGAGGCAGTCTTGTGTCTTCCAAGCGCATCCCCCATGCATAATCGCAGTGAGGTACTGTGAATCGGGAACAGAAAAGAAGGCGCTCTTAAGATCCACCACAGTGAAGTGGGTCGCTTCTTTGGGAATTGAACTCCGGGACCTGGGGCCCTTTAAGATGAGGTAGCAATAGTTGGAGATGGATGGGGATGCAGAACTTACTCCTACATCAATAATCAAACCGACTCAGGAAGTTGGTAAAACTTAGTACTGTTTTATTAACAATTATCTAAAACAGGGAGTTACAACGGAAGTTCGCTCGATTTCTCGCACTCAAAATATTTCATGAAAAAACAACATTCTTATACAAAAATATTGGCACCACTGATGTCGTCCTACTTGACAAATAAGAAAAACCCACTAGGGGCTGTGATAGGCTTAAAGGGATCATCTAGGTATATGATTGGGGGTTGTGATTGGGTCTCTAAGATCAGGTGGACAACTAAGCCCACCCCAAGTGCAAGTCATCTTCTGTGTCATACTAATATCAGGCACCCTATTGGTTACACAAACTATATGGCTCTTTGATACATGTCCCTCTATAATTGTTTGGCACGCTCGTACCCTTCTGGAATATTCCACTTGCTAACAGCACGCAAGCTGGTACCCCAGGTGCTAAGAGGGTTGGCCTGGTCATGCCTCCCCACCCAATTAGCCCAACATCTATCATCACTCCTGCAGTCTGTCATTCAATTAGGCTTTGAACTTGGCCTTGCAGAGGCTCACTGTGCCTGAAAATAAAAAGTTCGTGTGGCATGGTCCAATCTTCTGGTTTCAGTGTAGCTCGACCCAAAGTCTATTTTTGTCTGACCATGTGACAGGAGACCATGTTTTTGAACTTTTTGTTGCATAAAATACTATTAATTGATGAACTCTTGGCACCTTCAGTGTTTTTCCATTTCACCTCAAACAGAAGTTTGTTTCTTTCTCACGTTTATGTAGCTTCTTGACAGACATCCAGGCTCATGGTGGCCTCAACTCTTGGTGCTGGGCCAGCCTTTCTTAAATTCTCCTTCGCCATCAGCTATTTTCAACTGCGCCACACTCGAGCCCTTTCCATTCACTTGGCTCAAGTTTGCTAAAGTGCATTATGGAACATCCAGATTGTATACATTCCTATGTATATACATTGGTGCATCGCCGCAATCTATTCACTACGTAGCCAGCCTCAGGATTACTTAGTCTACTTGCATTACAGCATCCGTACAATTGTAAAATTACTTTACATTTTCTTCAGTGTTTCTTCGCACAGGCAATCTTTATTTCGATCCCGAAATGTTGCTTTACTTCGACACCTTATCTTCAGATCCTATAGAATGTCTATATTCTTTCTTCCTTTGTGTCTTTTCTGGGGGCATCGGTTCTATTTCTTGTGACGTCATCAGTCCTTTTTCGCATTCATTGTCATACTTCTTCCGGGACTTTTCCCAGAAAGCCATTACTTCTTTGTGAATGCATATATGGTTTTCTCAGTGGATGCCTTGTCTCGAGGAGCCTTTGTGGTATAGGCATCCTCACTGGTACTGCACATGTCGCAATTTCCAGCTCCCAACATATGGGCAACATGGGGGCGGAGCTTCTGGTACGGGTATTTGGCTCCTCCTCTACACCCCCCCCTCTCTCATCAATCTTCACATCGAGACATCCTCGTCTGAAGAAATGCTTCTTTGGAGTCCATATCTTTATGACGCCTTTCTGGCATCATGCTGAATTCACATGTTCATCAACACTTCAGGTCATAAGGCTACATTGGCCATTGGGACTGCAGTAGATCCAACTTCCCACATACTTCTTGTGGTTCTTCGGATACAGGAACTTTGTTCCCTCGGGTGCATGCACACTGGCCTTTATGTAGTCTCTGATTTCTTCATCTGTCGGCTCTTTAGGTTTGAATCCTGATTTGACATCAATCACAATCTTCCTTCCTACCACTTTCTTTGCAGTCTTCTTGCATTGTGTGATTATTATCTTGATCACACAGAATCCAAACATTATCATCACCAGCAGGGCTCCAAGGAACTTGAAAATGTTTGCCATCCATTGTGGAATCCATGAGAAGATCGATGCAAACCAGCTGTCAACAGCAATATCTTCTACTTCGTCTTCCATCTTGATGTGTAAGTTTGTCAGCATCATTATGGCCTCTGCTAAGGTGCCATTCTCGTCATCGTGAGAAGGTATGAATGTGCAACATGATTCTCCGATTTTGGCACAAACACCTCCATCCATAGCTGTAATCATATCCAAAACACATCCATAGCTGTAATCATATCCAAGACATGTCTGTACTGAAGAGTAATCAGGCATATGGCTCTTAACTCCTCCTTAATAGCATTGAATACCTTTATGGTGGTGTTAATCGTCTGCAGAAAATCCCATCTGGTGATGTGCAACCACTTGGCATTTGCCATTGTCTGGATCCCAGGCATAAAGATAACAGTGAAAATTGAAGCAGTATTGCTGAACAATCTGTGTTTATATGAAATAGAATCAAACGCCTCTATCGATGTGGCTGAGAAGAAGTTTTCTCTCTTCATTTGATTAAGAAGTTCAGCAGATCGCTTCTTCCTCATGTGAGCATCTGCTTTTGGAAACTCGCCAATGTTCAGGTCACTCTTTGGGATCACCAACGCTGGAACATGAACAATCACTATGGAACACAGTCCTCGCCAATCTCTGGGCAGCTTCATGTAAGCTCTGGATCCACAGGCCCAGCAGTGATCCATAATCGGCACTGTCTCATCTTTCATTCCTGACACATCGAAGATTCAACCACGCAGCTGATTCTTTCCAACTTTTCTTGTGCCATAGTTTCTAACACATAGCTCTGCACTAGCCAAATACACTATCTGCAACAGGCCTCCTTTGTCTTCGGCCCACGTCAGAAGCTTTGCAAGTCTTGGCCAGAGAGGTTTGCATCCTTTTTCCACTCGTTCGATAACTGGTTTGTGATGACCAGTTACTGCCACATCTCTGCATATGACTATGCCTTCTTCCCAGCTATCTGGAGAAAGTACTGTTCCCCAGATTCACATCTGGCCTCTTTCCTTGCCGCTTCAAACTTCATCAGTCTTTCCTTGGCAGTTAAGTGTCCTGTGTATCTCCCATCTAATTCCAGCTCCCTTCATGCCAGGCTGTTCATATCTTATCACATGATCTCTAGTATGTGCTCTTTCTCTTGTCTTCAAATCTTGGACATAATTATCATCTTCTGGAGCTGACCATTCTGTCACCCATACCAAGGATGCCGTTCGACCTGGAATTGACCTCTTGTATGAAAAAGTGCAAGGTGAGTCAGGCAATGAGCTGTTTGGACATCCATCTCAATAGCTATGAATATCTTAGACTTTCCCGTAGCATAAGACAGGACAGCACATACATAGCAATCCTCCTTAGAAGTTATTTTTCCCCACTTCTTTCATGTGCTGATACCACATGTTTCCCAGATGTGCTGTACTGTCTAAATATTAATTTAATTTATAATCATCCTCCCTTGCACTTCTCTTGGGTCTCTTTCTTGCCAAATGAGCTCATATAAGCAACTCATGGAATACATCAGTATACATTCTTCCTGCTGGGTGAATCATAGGGACATTTGTCAGAGAAATCGGTGCCTTCACATGTATCACTGGTGTGGGAACAATAACAAATGGCCTTGGCCTTCTTACAGTGTCTAATTCTGTAAAGGTGACTGGAGTGGGAAGGATTAACAGAACTCCTTCCTCTTTGGGACCATTAAAGTAAACAGTGTGGATCAATAGAAACAGAAAAATGATAGATGCTGCACAGGCATATATTATGCACCAATACATTATACCCCACCATCGGTGTCTCTCCACAGGTCGTGTACTCTGTTATGTTATTGCAATTTGTAAAGCGCACGGTCACCCAAAGGCATCATGGCGCTAGGAAGGAGAACTGCTCAGTCAAGGAGAAACCAATGGAGGAGCCGGAAATTAGAATAGGTTAGTTTTCAAAGCTCTTCTAAAACAGAAGTGGTCAGCGGTGGCTTTAAGTAGCGGTGGGAGATTGTTCCAAAGTTTGGCCGTGGCAATAGAGAAGGCTCTGCCGCCAAGCCTTTCCCGGTTAAATCTAGGAACAATGAGAAGGTTAGAGGTAGCGGAACGGAGATCCCGATCCGGAACGTATCGGACGAATTTAGACTGCAGGAATTCGGCACCCTGACCATGGTTTGCCCAGGGGATGATGCACAGTGACTTAAAATGAATTTGCTGCTTCACCGGAAGCCAATGAAGTTGGCGAAGCACTGGTGTAATGTGGGCACCATAGGGAGAGCCAGTGGCTAACCTAGCTGCAAGGTTCTGCATATGCTGGAGACGGTGTATAAAACCGATCGGTTGTGACAGATACAGCGAATTACAATAGTCCAACTGTGAGAGGACTAGCGCGACCACCACAGGAGGGCGGAAGGCTTCGGGGATCATAGACATGACCCTCTTAAGGACCCGGATCTGATGATGGGTGGACTGGCAAACGGCCGTAACCTGGTTAGACATGGACAAAGAGGCGGAAAGGATAACCCCTAAGTTCTTTATTTTACTGACTGGACCAGGTAAAGGGCCAATGGAGAGGGGCCAAAAAGCAGGGGTCCACAGTAAGGGATTGGAGGGACATCCTGCCAACAGTAACTCCGTCTTATCACCATTTAACTTTAGCCACTTCTGGTCCATCCAGATACTCTGCTCATTCTCTGGAACTGCAATATGTTCAATAGACCACATTTTGCCTGTAATTACTTTTAAGGAAGGAAAAATTATTTGTAATCAGGCAACCTTGTTAAATGCTCAGTTAGTTGTCTGATTTGCTCTATAATCTCCACAAGTAACCGACTGATTGCAGGACGATTTATAGGATCTCGTAGAAACACATAAGTGTTGGTGTTGCGCCAAACAAGATAAGCATGAACTTGAAGTATATAATAAAAGATCATGACAAGTATTCTGTGGGCATCGTCATTAGACAGGGACCATGTGTACCTCCAAAGAGAAACTCAGTGAGAAACGAGTCTGGGAACTGCTCCCTTTTCCAGTCGTCGAAAAGGAAGTCTAGATTGGGCATTTTTCATTTGCTTCAGCACTCTTAGGGTCCAATGGTAACAAGCTCCTGTGGCTCAAGAACAGTAGCTCTCTCACTTCCTGCTAGCTTATCTATAAGTAGTGTTTCAGGGGAGCCACAGTCAAAATGTACACTTTCATTTATCTATTGGATAGTCTTTGCGTCCTTCTTCCTCGTCATCGATCGAGTCTGCAAATGCTGAACAACTTCTTCTGGACTTGCTTCCGGATGGGTTGGGGGTATGTCAGCCTCACCAGCGTAGACTTTCACATCTCGAAAATGAATCCAAGCTCGCTTCCCTTGGACTTTAACTGCTGGAGTAATTTCTTCCATTACAAAAGGGCCACTAAATCTGGGTTGTGCCACTTTCTGGTGAAATTCCTAATTAGAACAGTGTATCAGGCAAAAAGTTTAGGAACACGTAGCTTTTCAAGTCCTGTTGTTGTTTTATCTTCATCTGCATCCTGAGAGCGACACCCCTTCCGCTTGAGTTGATCTGAAATTACAGAGATACTAGCGTTCATACATGTTAAGTTTGTTTGTTTATTTATTTGTAATGCGCGCCAGACTCAAGGGTAACCGGGCGCAGCAAAGAGAATATGCAAAGCTTACAATGTTACATGGAATTACAGGGTTGCATGATTTACAGTGATAAAGAGATAGGTATGTACGAATTTAGCAGGATGCAGATCTGATCAAGAGTTTAAGGCACTGATGTCTAGCGAAGCAGTAAGTTATATACAGTGTTCCTATAATTATTTACATTTATGGTTTATCTCTAATAATACATATATACAGTTCAGATAAAGTAGCACAACAAAGGTATCTAGCAGTGCATTACATGTTTTTGTCATTGAGGCGTTTGATGAGATTCTTTCTAAAGTAAGAGAAAGTTTGGTCTGTTCTCAAGTTGTGTGGCAAGGCATTCCACCATTTAGCAGCTAGCACAGGGAAGCTGATGCCGCCAATTTTAGCAAGTTTAAATCTAGGTACTACCAGGCAGTTGGACTTGGGGGTTCTTGTTGGTCTGCTAGAGGCTTTTCTTTTTATTTTGTCCATCAGGTAGCTGGGAGCAGCGTTATTTAGAGCTTTGTGTGTCATGGAGATCATTTTTAAGTGGATTTTGTTGTCGGTGGAGAGTCATTTATATTGGTGCCTGACGGAGGAGATATGTTCCCTTTTATTTATGCCAAGAGCAGCTCTTAGGGTGTTATTCTGTAGGATTTGTAACCTTTTAGTGATAGTTTTGTTGGCACCACTGTAAAGGGCATTACAATAATCAAGTCGGGATAATATTAAGGCTCTCGCCAGGATCATGCAGCTATCATTAGATAAGAAGGGCTTACTTGCTCTTATTAATTTACAGGTATATGCTGTGGTGGAAGCTAAGCAGTTAACTTGTTTGGTGAAAGACATGGTGGAATCAAGATAGAAACCTAATGTTTTTACCTCCCTCGAAACCTTAATGCTATAGCCGTCTATGTTAAACATGGAGTAGTCCATGCCTAACTTGTTGATATTGGCCTGCGTACCCAGGATAATCAGCTCTGTCTTATCATCATTCACGCAGAGGCCATGGGATGCACCCTATTCACCAACTCCCTGTCCTTGCTGTGATCCCCAGAAAGCGGGAGGAGAATCTGTGTATCATCTGCATAATTAGTGTAGGTGATACCTAGAAGGTCCAGATCATCGAAGAGAGGTTTAGAGAATATGTTGTACAAGATTGGTGAGACGAAAGAGCCTTGAGGGACTCCACAAGGGATTGGTGTAGGGTCTGCCGCTGCCGAAGGGGAGTAGACTCTCATTGTTCTCTCGCTCAAAAAGGATTCAATCCATTTGATGGCATGGGTGGAGAAGTGGGCAGCAGTGTCCAAGTGTTTGCAAAGGACCTTGTGGTCCACAAAATCGAAAGCAGCTGAGGGATCAAGTAGAAGGAGGAGTGCTGTCTTACCTTGATCTCTCAATTCATCTATTTGGGTCTTTAAATCAATGAGGGCAGTTTCAGTTCCATGGAGTGGACGGAAGCCAGATTGTCTAACTCCCAACAGATTATGTGATTCAAGGTGTCTTTGAATTTGTGTATAGGCAACTTTGTCTAGTATTTTCAGTAAGAAAGGTACTGTAGTAATGGGCCGGTAGTTAGTGGGGATAAGGGGGTCCAGTCTGCTTCTTGAGGAGTGGGAGCACCCATGATTGTTTGAGATTAGCCGGGATGTTACCTGTGGCGAAGGAGGCATTTATCAGTTTGGAAATGAATGGGGGAAAGGTCTCTGGCAGCGTCTTTTATTCATTGTGCTTGGCAGATGTCACCTTTGCAATTAGAGGGTTTGAGAGAGAGGATAATTTTCTCTACCTCTATTGTAGTGGTTTTAGTGAAGGAGAATTTGTTGGTAGGGTCGTTGATGGCATCATTAAGTGGCGGCTTATTTGGGAGATTTAAAGATTCTTTTTTTAGTTGAATTTTATTTTGCAGCATAGTTATTTTATTTGCTAAGGCAGTTTGGATATCTGTGCACCAAGTCTGATCCTGAATACAGGTATCTGGTGTAGCAATGGGAGACTCAAGTTCTTTCAGAATAGAGAAGAGTTCCTTCATGCTTGAGTTAGAGTTGGCAATGCAATCATTGTAGGAATTGTGCTTTGCTAGGCATATTTCATTTTTATAATGCAGAGAAATCTTAGTTAAATTAACTTTGTTCTCCTCAGTTGGACAGAGTTTCCAGTCTGATTTACATTTTCTTTTTGTTAAACGTAAGGCTTTGAGTTCTGGCGTGAACCATTTGTTTAAGTGTGCCTTAGGTTTGCTTGTTCGCATTTTGAGTGGGACGACTTTGTCCATAGTAGTACGCATGATGCTATTGTATTCATGGACTAATGCACTAGGGTCGAGGTTGTCTGGCAATGAATTTAAGGTTGGAAGGATCACGGGAATAATATTATCCACTGTCATATTCTTTTTTATTTCTTGTCGGGAAGGATGGAGCCGCATGTAAGCCTGGAGTGGATGGTCTGGTGGTTAGTAGGTTAAAGGACACCAGTGAGTGGTCGGTCCAAGATGGAGGCGTAATACAGGAGACCATGGCCGTACAGTTGGAGTCAGCGATCCAGTCAAGTATTCTACCCTTCGCATGGATAGGGGTGTTAACTTTTTGGGTTAATCCTAAAGTGTTAAGGGTATTGGCAATAGTTGATGCATGAGCATCTACTTGGTCGTTGAAGCCAAGATTAAAGTCCCCTAATACCAGCAGTTGTGATGTTGTTTTGACATTGTTGGACAGAAGGCCTTGCAAATCCTCCTCAAAGGTTCCAAGTAGACCGGAGGTCTGTAGATTAGGTGAATGGATAGAGTTTGGGTATTATTTATGGGGATTTCGCAGTGAGGGCTTCACAAGATTGCAGAGTTGTGGCGGGGACTAGTCTTAATGATAAGTTCATTTTGGATATAATGGCGATTCCACCTCCACAGGCACCTTCTCGGTCTTGCCTGGATATGGTATAACCGTCGGGAATGGCCAACATGAGTAATGGTCCTGCCGCATTGTGTAACCAAGTCTCGGTTATAGCAATAAAGTCTAGATTAGCTTCTATAACTAAGTCAGCTAGGTCGACGGCATGTGCCACTAAGGATCTTACATTAAGGAGTGCTCCCTTAAAGGAATGTCCTTCAGAATCCATTTTAGTTAGGATAGTATTTGTATGTGTTAGTATTTGTCTTGGGCTTGAAGGTTTGGATGTTTAAGTTCGCTGGTAGGGAATGAGGAAGATTGGGACCATTACATATCCTGGTGTATTGGCCTTTCATTGTGCGGTTTATAGTGGGAAGGAATCTTCTGGGCGGTTCATATAGTTTATTGAGTCTGGCTCGTAATTTGAGGTTTCTCTTGTGAGTTGCAAAAGGCTGAGAGGTATAGGCTGGTTGGCCTGGTATGGCATGGTGCATAGGGCTGGTATGGCCAGAGTAGTTGAGAACCTTAGGACTGATAGGTGGGAGAAAGGGCGCAAGAGCTGACTTGCATGGGGGGACTTCAGTATGGCACTTCTGGGTACTGGAGGCATAAAGCGTGGCCATGACCATTAAAGAATAGATATTGAGTAAGCTTGACATAGTGCAAGGCTATCACTGGCGACTAACAGTACCACTTAGTAGTATGAGCAGGCTAGGATTTCAGGCAATCTAGATGCAGTTTGCTAGTAATAATTTCCATGTGGAAGAGGTGATTCGATCTAGGTATGGTTGTAATGTAGGATTGGTAAGGTTAGCAAAAGACTAAATGCAATATACTAGGTAGCTAAGGTGGTCCTGGTGGACAGATTGTTTAGCAGTCTGAGAGCACTGTGCTACCTTGGTTCATAATTTCTAAATGTAGGATAACTATATGGCTAAAACAGACAAGTTGGTACATTTTTACCAAGTGTGACAGATGCTATTCAATCTAGATGCCATTTACTAGTATTACCACAATTCTATATGGCAAGAACAGGCAAGTTAAAATGGCTAAGGTACATTTTATCAAGTGTGACAGATGCTATTCAATCTAGATGCCATGTGCTAGTATGACCACAATTCTATATGGCAAGAGCAGGCAAGTTAAAATGGCTAAGGTACATTTTATCAAGTGTGACAGATGCTATTCAATCTAGATGCCATGTGCTAGTATGACCACAATTCTATATGGCAAGAGCAGGCAAGTTAAAATGGCTAAGGTATATTTTTACCAAGTGTGGCAGAAGCTATTCAATCTAGATGCCATTTATTAGTATGACCACAATTCTATATGTGACAGATGCTATTCAATCTAGATGCCATTTACTAGTATGACCACAAATCTATATGGTAAGAACAAGCAAGTTAAAATGCTAAGGTACATTTTCACCAAGTGTGGCAGAAGCTATGCATTCTGGGTACCATTTACTAATAAGACCAGATTCAGGCAATGGTTTGTGTACATTTACAGAGTGTGCTATGAATTGGGAGTATAATGGGGTATATTCACAGAGTGTGCTATGAATTGGGAGTATAATGGGGTATATGACATCCGGTGTTACCTTTAGTGTTGTGACACGTTGCTGAGTATGTGAGCAGACAGCGGTCAATACAACGTTTTTTAGGCACGCGAGAACAGTCAATGGGTCGGTATGCGTGCTGTGCGTCTAGCTTCGTACAGTGCACTGGATGAATAACGGGAGGCCACGTACGGCGGGAGACCAGCTTCCTAGTCAACGGATGATTAGAAGGCTATACTGATCCATAGGCGGGTTAAAAATGGGGTTTAGACTGGTAGCAATACCTGGGCAATACCAGGCTGGTAGGCATATAATTGTACCGATAATGGTGGCCCGTACATATGCGAGTCACGCAATGTTGCAGAGTGATGTTAGTGACACAATAGTAGAGCGAAGCCAATATGTGGCCACAAGAGTACTTTGTAAGTAAAGGGAGAGTACCTCAGGTGGGCCAAGGCGCTGCGGTTGCAGGGGGTCTGGCAAAGGCAAATACCGGCATAAAACAGGCAAAAACAGGAAGGAGCCTTACTTCTGTGGGCCTTGCATGAGGTGAGCCGGCTATGCCTGCCAGCGGCCAATCGGGGTAGACATGTGCTCAACAGCCAATCGGCGAGCTGTATCTGGGCCTGGTTGGGCTCGGAAGGCACCCATCAACAACGGACGGCCATCTTTAAGCAGATTCGGTACCTCGTGTACCTTAATGGTGATGCAGCAAAGCAAATGCTAATTCACATAGTTTCAGGCAAAAAGGAAGCCTGCTCTTCCTTCGGTGGAAGTAATGCAGCGAGTGTTGAAGTTGCATTAATTAATTAACAAATAATATCCTGGATGCTGAGGATGTCGTGGAGGGGCTTGCTACTCCAACTGGGTGGGTCCTGGTCCTGGAGCTCCTGCTCCTGGGCTAGGTGCAAGGGAATGGGTACGCATGTAACTAATTTCCTAACAGTTCTGCAGTTGTCTGGGCATCATTCCTAGTCCTCGATGGAGGAGTCAGAGGCATTCTCATCTGCCTCCCTGTAACTAGCCTGTGGAGTGTGAGGTGGTGGTCTGAACCGGGCCGATTTCTCAATGCATATAATGCAAGGTGAGGCAATGCAGCCACCCCTTCTTCAGTGTCAGTTTCAGCTTTGCTATCCTTTCCTTGAGAAGACTGTTGAGTCTCTCACCTATCCCGTTCGCTTGCAGGTGATGAGCAGAAGAAAACTTGTGCTTAATACTAAGCAATAAGCTAATCTGCTAAAATATCTCGTTTACAAAATAAGGTCCATTGTCAGATCTCAGCACCTCACATACTCCCCATCTAGGAAATACTTCTCGTACTAAAAACATTGCAGCGCAAGCGGTATCAGGATGTGTGCATGGGCCAGCCTCAATCCATCTCTAGAAGGGGCACAATACCACTATCATATAACTGTATCCATTACATACTTGCAGCATGTCAATATGTAAATGCTGAAAAGGACCACTTGGTAGAGGATTCACTCCTCTGAATGTTCACAGCAGGACATATGATGCAATTTACCACATAAAAATCAGTGTGTTCTAACAGGTTCGGTACGAACCAGTCCTTCGCAATGGTTGCTGGAAGGCTCTCCCTAGTGACATGCGCAGGGTAGTGTAGCTGTTCTAACGCCACCCTTAATAAGGCTACAGGCATCACCAGTTTACCAGTGCTGTCTTGTCGCCACAGTGCTTCGGAAAGGGGATAGAGAACACCTGCTCCGTGTCCTCAGTTCTTTTTCTTCCTGTGGAGCTCCACCTTGAATTTCCATCAGCTGGGTTCTAAATGATTCAACCCTTCATTCATAACCATTAAACCATTATTACAACCATTTTTTCTTTCACATCAAGAGTATCAAAACTAGAAATATCAGATGGATATTCAACCCTTGTGGACTCTTCGTCTGCGGCTTGGTTTCTGTGTGAAATAAAGTCTGTTCTTAGAATGTGCTGTGCACGTAACTATTGCAATGGCTACTGGGAGTTGTAGTGCTTTGCTTTAATAAGCCTGTCCAAAGATTCTGCTTGTTGCACTGGTGTGCCGTCCGCTTGGAGGTAGCCCTTCCTTTTCCAACATGCTAACCATGCGTGTAAAGTTGACGTCACATAGGCAAAGTCACTGTACAGTCACTTCCTGCCCTGTGTGATTCTGGAGCGCGACAATAAACGCCACCAATTCTGCAACCTGTGCTAAAAAATGAGAAGGTAGTCTTGCACTTACTACCACCTCAAATTCCCCATTAGCTCTGTGTTTTACCACAGCTGAACCTGAATGCCCTTCTCCATCAGTTTGATTGATCTTCAAAGACCCATCAATAAAGAGAACCTCCCCGCTACTAAAGCATTCTCCTTTACCCTTGGCAGGGTTCACTATTCTACACCGGACTATTTTGATCGCTGGATTCGAAAGTACCACCTCATAAGCAGAAGCCCTCTGAGATATCAGTGTACCTTTAGGTTTCTCCAGAACAGCAAACAAAGCATGCTCAACAAATAGTCATGGAACACCCAATTACTATGCTTGCGGATTTCACAATAGCGAACGCGGCTGCTGCCAACAATTGTTTGCAAGGGAAGTGACCCCTCATAACTGGGTCTAAGATCCCACTACAATGTGCTAAAGGTTTGTACCCCAATGTGGTTCTCTATGTGAGTACTGCTGTCATAACTGTTCCATTTGTGTGCGAAAACAAAAAGAACTCCGACGAATAATTGGGAATTCTTAAAACTGGTGCTGTGCAAATTGCTTTTTTTAATTCATCAAACCTTTCCTCCATCTCAGTCAATTCAATCTTTTCCTTATTCACCTGTGCTTTTTTCAGAGCCTGCAAAAGGGGTCTCATATATGAACTATAATCAAATACCCATGCTCTGACATAATTACACCGTCCCAAAAATTGCTGTTTTTGCTTTATCATGTGCAGTTTTGACATTTTCATGATTGCCTCAGCTCTTTCAGGTGGAACTTTATTTAATTCATGCAAAATTAACTGACCTTTGTATAACACCTCTTCCTGACAAAATTGCAACTTCTCCTTATCCACTTTATACCCTTTCTCTGCTAGAATAATCATTAGCTGAATCGAGTCTCTTCTGCACTCTTCCTCTGTTGTGCTTCAAACTAAAATATCATCTACGTACTGCATCACAATGCTTGGCAAATCATTATTGCTTAGGTCCATCTGCAGGACCCCATTAAAGATCAATGGAGACTCACAGTACCCCTGGGGCAAACGTGGGCTTTTTTTAGCTTAGTCTGATGGAACGTGAATGACGTAAGATCTTGGGAATCCTTGTGCAATGGGATTGAGAAAAACTTATTTTTCAAGTCAATCACACCATAAAATATCATGCTTCTGGGGGAATACCACATAAAATTGTCGCAGGATTTGGAACCAGAGGAAACTCTGCCTCTAAAATCTGGTTACTCATCTCATATCCTGAATTGAACGCCACAATCCTCCCTTTGATTTCTTAATCGGATACACTGCAGTATTACATGGTGATTCTGACGTCACCAAGATGCCTTGCTCCATCATGGCAGATCTAGTCTTAAAAATGCCCTTGTCTGCCTCTCGAGACATAGGATACTGCCTTGCTTGAGGTAAAATTGCTCCTGATTTCAACTTAATCTTAACTTCTCCTACACCCTTCAACAGGCCTACATCATAGCGGCCCGTAGTCCATAAAGAGGTTGGCACCTTTTCCATGTCTTCATCAAAAAATGTGGGGCACTGCCGCACTGTCATCATTTGTTGTGGGATCTCTCTTCTCTCTATCCAGATACAATAAGTAATGCTCATCGTGAACACCACTTCGTCTGACAGATCGGCTCTAAACATATCCTCGTCAGTGATGTCAGTCAATCTGTATCCTTCCCCAATGGCTATCACTGTTCTCCATTACCTGCCCTCATCGAATCCTTCGAGCATGGCCAATTCCCCTCGCACTATAGCTGCCTGCAATTCTAGGGATAAATCTGTCCCCTCCCTCCTCGTCCATAGGGATCTGTTGCATGAACAGAAATTCGTCAGGTATTCTCATAATCTTACCCAGTAAACAGGGGTAGCCACCCTAACAAAATGCGTATCCCATAGTGAGAAACATCTGGCTCTAACTATTTTCCCTGTAAATGCCATGATAAATGCACCCACATTTAAATACTGTATCCCTCTCATGGAACACACTATGCCTTCGTCAGTGAAAGAAATCATCATATTTAGCTTCATCATTAAATCTCTGCCCAAAATATTAACTGGTGTCTGTCTTGAATACAATAATGGGACAGGCACATAGCACTCTCCTATAGACTGGTAATTTCTCAGTGAAAGGAACCCTAATTCTAGCTCTAGAGAACCCTTGAGCATTCATGGCATTTCCTGATAACGAAAATGTTCCCTCTCGTATACATGAGCGAGTTGCTCCAGTGTCTACTAAAAAAGAAAAAGATTTGCCTCCTATGGTAACATCAACCCTTGGTTCCTCTTGAGAATTTGGTGTCACTGATAGTACTGAACACATCAAGTCACCCTGTGAGCTGTCCTTTTGTGGGTACATGCTTATTTCCGTGCCCGTAAAAGGATTCCCTCCCGTGATAGTGACACGTCTACTCTAGGAGTCCATAACTGCTCTGTGTTTGCACTCTGCTGTATCTGCATGGGTGCGTGCTGTGACTGCCCTTGCGGCGGGTTCAATGGTGCTTGCTGTGGTTGTAAAGCCTGTTGCGTTTGAGGTACTTGTGCTTGGTACACTGTCTGATCTTGGGGGAACCCATCCCTACTTTGTGGGCTATTTACTGGAGGGTAAGCTGTCCCCCCCTCTTGAGAATTGCCCATTCTGTACATATCCTTGACTCCCACATGTTTGCGCAATGGGCCCTGTCATTCCACATGTCCAACACCTCCCTGCATGCCTTATCGCTCTGCACATTTTGAAAACCACCTTAGTTATTCTGGAAGCTTCCTTGTTTATTCTGAATGCCTCCCCTACCTCTAAAACCTGTTCCCCTGCCTCTTGGCATGAACCCGTTCCCTACTTGATCCGACTGCCGTTGATTATTCGCCTGTGGCACACCCACTGCTTGCAGTGTTCCTAGCCCCTATCCGCTTGTCAGCATCGCTCCTTCTATAGCGTACTTCGACAATTTCTTCTGAACTAACTTAACTTCCTCGAGCTTCCTCGCATCTTTCCTTTTCTTAGTTTTCTCTTGCAACAATCGGCAATGGTGCACAATGGCCAACTGTATTTCTGCCCATGGCTTTGCTTCCATTCCCACCAGCTCCATGAGCTGTCTCTGTACCTGCTCTGGCAGTCCCTGACACAGAATATGATAGAATACAGGTATTGATTTCCCCCAAGACTCTTGAGTTTCCAAAGACCACTGTTACTAAAACTGTTGAATATAAGCAAGGAGATCTTCCCCTTCTTGCATCTTAAATACCATAATTGCACTCAAATCCGACATATCAGGATATTGTACTCTAAGAGCTTTCCAGACTGCTGCTCTGCAATTATTCAATGGCACTCCATCATGCGCTGTGTTCTGTGCTGCAACACTTGAGTATCCTGCTCTCGTTCAAATGTCGTCAGCCCTTTCCCCAAGGATAGCTGCTAGAATACTCAATGTCTCCTATGGCTAAAGTATTTCCTACTGTCATTTTTTCCAATTCATAAATCCATTTCCCCGCCCCTGCCGTTAAGCTGGGTAATTTGAATCTTAGATTGTCTTTATCCATCTGGGGCCAAGGGATATACTGCTGTCTGGCCCCTCTTTTCTCTAACAAGGAATCGTGAAATCCCAAAATCGTAATCGTCTCCCATCGTCTGCCTATCCATAGTAGGGACAATGATTCCTGATCGCCTTCTTCCTGGTAATGACCTCAGTCTGCTCACATATTGTGGTGATTCTCCCCTCTCACGAAGAGATCGCCTTTGAGGTTGCTCTGTTGTCCTTTCTTTAGGTTGGTCTAAATCTGACCATCTTGCTTCCTTATCTGTCGAGAAGCATCCCTCAGGACTGCATGCACTAACACCCTCCTCCTCACGGAAGGTTTCCCTGTCTTCGTCTGACATATCTTTTCCCCAACTAGTATGGCTATCATCTTTCTCGTCTCTGTTTAGAGTCAGCCTGTCCAAAGACAAGGCTCTATGCTAGAGACTAAACAGGCTTCCCTCCTTGCCTTGCGACTGGGCAATTTCAGATCAATCTTCTTTCCCTCTGTTCCTCAATTTACTTTTTGTCCTTATCCCCTGATAAGCTTTCTCGATTCAGTCTCTGATACTTCCTATCTCAAAATTCTCCTCTACGTTTACCCTGGAGGGTCCTGGCATTGCTTCTTGCAACAGGAGAAACTCCTCTGTCTCCCCATACTACTACTGGGCTCGGTTCCATTAGCTCTTTCTCAATGCGATCAATATCACGTGCCCTCTGTCTTCTTTCGTTCCATTTCCTCATCAAATGCCCTTAGTTTCTTTGCTTCCTCTCTAACCCTTTCTTCTTCCTGTCTTTTTGCTTCCCTTCTTTCGTTTGCCCTACGCACTTCTTTGTCTCTTCGTCTTCCTCCTCTTCTCTTCTTTTCTAATCTCTCGTTCTTTGAATGCTCTTTGCTTATTGTCATGTCTTCTTTGCTCTTCTGCCCTTTCTTCCTTTAACTGTTCTTCCTGATACATCTGTTCTCGTTTGTCTACTTTCTTTTATACTCTTCTTTCAATCTTTTTTCATGTTCCCTGTCTTTTTTTCTCTGCTCATCTTGATCTTCCCCTTGCCTTACTTCGATGCTCTTCCCATCAAGTTTGAGCAATATCTGACCACCCATCCATTCGTTCTGTATAAGCGCTATCTCATCAGCTTTGTCTTTTTCTCCTTTCCATCTCTTAATTTCCTGTTCTATGTCTAAGGTCACACTTGGCCATTCACTTTTCTGTTTGTCCTGTAAGACTTTAAAGATCACGTTCTTTTCTGAAGTTCTTTCTGGGCTCTCGTCACTGCTATATGCAGGCGGTTCATGTATCAGATTACTATATCCTGTTGCTTCTTTTAATTCCCTTAATGGATACAATCCTTCATCGTTTGCACTATCGCCATTTACGTCACGTGCGGTAGGGAGAGCAGAAGGCTCAACACCGGCCCCTCTTTATACTTGTTAAGCATCTAGTCTTCAGGAGGCGGGTCTTCCCGTTTTTCCTGGTACAGCTTCCAAAGCTCTAAGCCAGCTAACCTTTTGTCCAATTTCTTTCACTTGTATGCAACGTGCAAGTATGTGGTCATAAGTTGTAAAACCGCTTTTGACAATGATCCCCCTTGTGGCCATGGCATGAACATTTTATCTGCCGTGCCCTTAACCCATTCTGCACTATATTGCTTAAGCTTGGGTGCGTGTTTTCGCAGTTGCTTACATTGGTGCATAAGTGGAGTAACATCCCCCATTGTGACAAGACTTGGTCAACTGTCAATACTTACCGTTATTTTACACAAAAATACTTTTTCAGAAAGACAATAAATATGAGCGTGCACCAATCGTCATTGCGCTAAACCTCTATGTCTCACTTTACTTCAATCTACCTATTCAGTCGATACCGTCAATGACTAAATACATAATTTACTCTCAACCTCTTAACACAAAATATCATGTGCCACTCTTTGACATCTCACATTTTCTCTATACATAAAATACATAACATATACAAACAAACAGACTGGTCGGACTTAACATATATCTCTTCTCAGCACTCCTCGCTGCTATTCTTCCCCCTAAATTTACTCCGATGGGAGTGTAAATTATTTCCTTTAGCAGCCTTGTCTGCTTGTCGCCTATTTATCCACTTGGATTTTGAAATAATTTCTTCTAGACCTTCCTTGAACGTAGGACTCTGGGCTTATCTTTGACACTCTGCGTCATATACCACTATGTGACGCTCTACGTCATTAACTAAATACCCAACCAACCCTCTGTTACTTTCTTCCCATTATCACTTTCCCCAATCAATACTATCAATTTTTTGCCACCTTTCTCAATCTACTCACCATTTGCTTTTCAGCTCCTGACCCTCGGGATCGTCTCCTTCTCAACCGGCCACAGTCGCTTTCGATCCTCTAAGCTCCTTGTGGAAACCAGAAGGGGATTTTGTGAAAGAGGGACCCGTTCCACCTATCTCTATTGTCTTGCAAGAAATGTTCGGCTGCTATCCACAGGAAGCCCTACATTCCTCCAGCTAAATGGCGGAGGACGTCCGATATTCCGAGACCCTTAAAAGCCTACTGGGTCGATTGGTCTTTAACCATCTTACCTCTGCTACCACGTGAACCCTGGGACCTGGAGCCCTTTAAGACAAGGTAGCAATACTTAAGAGATGGGTGGGATGCAAAACTTACTCATACATCAATAATCAAACCGACTCAGGGAGTTGTCAAAACGTAGTACTGTTTTATTAACAATTATCTTAAACAGGGAGTTACAATGGACATCAACGGACGTTCCCTCGATCACTCAAAGCATTTCATAAAAAACAACATTCTTCTACTAAAAAATCATCACTACTGACGTCGTCCTACATGGCAAATAAGAAAAACCTACTAGGGGATGTGATAGGCTTAAAGGGAACATCTAGGTATACTGACGGGGTTGTGATTGGGTCTCAAAGATCAGGTGTACAACTAAGCCCATCCCAAGTACAAGCCATCTTCTGTGTCATACTAATACTCGACACCCTATTGGTTACACAAACTATAGGCCTCTTTGATATGTGGACCTCTATAATTGGTTGGCACGCTCGGACCCTTCTGGAATATTCCACTTGCTAGCAGCATGAAAGCTGGTAACCCAAGTGCGAGGAGGGTCGGCCTGGTCATTCCTCCCCACCCAATTAGCTCAACCTCTATCATCACTCCTGCAGTCTATCATTCAATTAGGCTTTGATCATGGCCTTGCAGAGGCTCACTGTGCGTGAGAATAAAAAGGGAGTGTGGCATGGTCATCTTCTGATTTCGGTGTGGCTTGACCCAAAGTCTATTTCTATCTGACCATGTGACAGGAGACCACATTTTCGAGCTTTTCGTTGCATAAAATACTATTAAATGATGAACTCTTGGCACCTTCTGTGTTTTTCCATTTCACCTCAAACAGAAGTTTGTTTCTTTCTCACGTTCATATAGCTTCTTGACAGAAAACCAGGCTTACGGTGGCCTGACTCTTGGTGCTGGGCCAGCATTTCTTGAATTCTCCTTCGCAATCCGCTATTTTCAACTGCGCCACTCTCGAGCCCTTTCCATTCATGGGGTTCATGTTTGCTAAAGCGCATTGTGGAACATCCAGATTCTATACATTGCTATGTGTATACATTGGTGCATCGCATCAATCTATTCACTATGTAGACAGTCTCAGGATTACTTCGTCTACTTGCTTTACAGCATCTTTACAATTGTAAAATGACTTTACTTTTCTTCAGTGTTTCTTCGCACAGGCAAACGTCATTGCGATCCCCAAAATGTTGCTTTATTTCCTTATCCTCAGATCCTGTACAATGTCTATTTTCTTTCTTCCTTTGTATCTTTTCTGGGGGCGTCAGTTCTGTTTTGCATGACGTCACCAGTCTTTTTTCGCATTCATTTTCATACTTCTTCTGGGACTTTTTCCAGAAGGCCATTACTACTTTGTGAAAGCATATAGGGTTTTCTCAGTGGATACCTTGTCTCGAGGATTCTTTGCAGAATAGGAATCCTCACTGGTACTGCACATGTCTCAATTTCCGTCTCCCAACATGGGGGCGGAGCTTCTGGTAGGGGTATTTGGTACATCCTCTACAGAATGTTACAAAGTATTGTTGCAGAGTTCAGGACCACTGGAAATTCTGCTTGTAAAATGTCATTAAGGGGCGCAAATCCTGATCATCCTCCAGCTCCCACTTTGGCTTTGTTAATTGAGTATATAGCCGTGTTGTATGGGGAGGTATAAGGTACAATTTATCCCCTGATTTAATAGGGCAACAGTGGTGTCCCGTATCCCTTCCTTGGCATCTCTTGACAAGGGATACTGTTTCACCCGTGGCAACACGGCACCTGGCTTGAGTGTTATTCGAACTGGGGACACTCCTTGTAAGAGCCCAACATCAGGAGCATTTGGTGCCCACACCCTTTTATGTGTATAAGGTAAGGCAAGGAACCCTCTTTTTTTATAAGGGGGCTTGACTGCAGAGGGTAAGGCAAAAGTTTTGAGAAAGGAGTGGAGTCAGCAGCTACCTTGGTCATTGACGCTTTGGTAGGATTCTTTTTTGGGAGGCAGTGGAGCTAAATTAGCACTTATCTATTAGTTCTTAACATAAACACAAATAAGTTAGATTATTTTTCAAACACAAAAGGTTGAGATATATTAAATTTTTAAGAGTAAAAAAACCTTTTCAATAGTAAAAAAAAGCGAAATATGCCATCCTTGGCACATAAAAACATTTTTTACACAAGGTTATGCAATGATTGTGCATATAGGTGGGTTAGTACATCAATAGTGACTGTAATTACATATACTGCTAGTGTTGCGGCAGTACGTACAAATTGTCAATTTATTTACTCTTGAAAAGGTTTTTTTACTCTTAAAAATGTAATAAATCTCAACCTTTTATGTTTGAAAAAGAATCTAACTTCTTTGTGTTTATGTTAAGAGCTAATAGATATGTAGCTGCTGACTCCACTCCTTTCTCAAAACTCACACCCTTTTATGGACATGCTCGAAGTCTGTCTCGGTGAAGGGGGGTGGGGCTACTAGAGCCATCAGAGGACATTGCACTTTTTCGATACTGCACTATAATGTCACAGGGAATAGAAACTGCTAGGACAATCTCGCCATCAACTACCGCAAACTTCTGCCTCTTCTCCCCTCGCATGTATTATGATCATTGCTCTTTTGATGCACATGCCTGGGGTGACACACCCTACTCCTTGGACTGTGAAGGAGATCGTCATATTCAATTTCTCAACAGGTTTTGACCCAACAAATTTATCTGGGAACTGTGAATACAACAGAGGTTCATGCACCTTTTTTCCTCCTATTTTGATATCAAGTTCTTTAGTGTAGGGAGCCGTGGCAACAGCCATGCATGTACTGAGTTCCACCTGATAATGGGTAGTTTCCCTCACTGATGCATGATTTAGTGGCACATGTGTCAACCATAAAGATGAATTGCTTGTTACCTATCTCAGCGCCTACCAAGGGTTCCTCTTCAGGGTAGACTGTCATGGACAGAACTGGGCATTAAAGAGTTCTTGTGGGCTGTCCTAATCAGGATATCTGTTGGTGCCGGGGAACATGAAAGGGTATTTCCCACCACGCTCACCTCTCAGTAGGGTACGAGGGTGCCGTTTGGCACTGCGTTGGTCGGCATGCTACTCCCGTACATGCTATTCTGTTGGGGCATCAATGGTTGTGTTACTGGAGGATGTTGTATTTGTGCACCTGGGGGTCGGGGAGGTAGTTGTGTGTAGGCTTGGTATATCTCATAGGGTATGGAGGTTGGCCTCGGGAGTTGTACCAGTGGTTGGTGGTGGCTATGATTGCTCTACGGATTGTATCCCGTCCCCTCACTGCTCCTACACACTCTTGCAAAATGTCCCCACGTCCCACAGCTCCAAAATTGCGAGGGTCTGATACCTGCTCCCTGAGGTCCCATACCCCTGAATCACCCTCTTCTCCCTCTCAAAACGCCTCTCTTGTGTTGCTGACCTCCTTGCTGCCACTCTGGATATGGTGTCTGAGGTCCACCTCCCTACTGTCCTTGTCCTCCTGTCCAAAATGCTGCTATTCTGACATCTGGAGGTGCCAGGGTCTGTTCCACCACCTCCGCTTGCGCGTTTGATGACACTTCCCCCTCAACTGCTATTTCAGCTAACTTCTTCTGCACTAGTTTTGTTTCTTCAACCTGAAATAGTTGAGCTTTCATTTTCTCTCTCTTATCCTCTTGCAGTGATGCATGTTAGTTTGTATCTCAGCCTACCCCTTTGCTTCAATGCACACTATTTTGTCTGGTGCCTTCTGAACTTCCTTGGGCAAACCCCCTTTAATGACTAAATAAAAAAGAGGAACTGATCGGTCCCACTGGTCCTCCATTTCTGCACGTCACATCTCCTGAACATTAATAATGTACTGCGCGGGGTCCTCATCGTCCCCCACTATATACTGCAGGTCTGGCGTGTCAGGGTATGCTTGCCGCAGCCTGTTCCCCACCTGCGCTCTAATGTTGGTAAAGGGCGCACCATCGTGCGCGTCAAAGTCTAGTTTTACTCTGGGATATCTTGCTTTACCACACGTCCACAGCTTGGTCCCGCACTATTGCAACAAGCAGGCTTTTCATATCCCAAACGGCCAAGAAGTGACGGGTGGGAACATCTTAATCTGATTTTTCTTATCCATTTGCGCCCAGGGCACATAATGTGGCTTTCCTAGGCCTTTGTGCAACAATGGCTTCGAAGTACCTGTGTTACTTCCTTCTTTACGTCCAACACGTCCTTTTTCGTTGCTACTGCCACTGAGCCAAACCTGTTCCTTAACTGTGGTCCCCACAAAATTTCTACCTGCAGCGTGACCTCCAGCATTTGTTCATCTCCTTCATCCTACTCAATCTCATCTGTGGTATCCCATTTGTCTTCCCATAACTCTCGGTCTGCATCCCTGCCAGACCCTACGGTCCCATAACCTGTACTCCCTGCTCACCCGTCGCCATCTCCTTGCTCCTCAATGTGCACATCCTTTATTGCTGAACTGTCTAATCTGAAAAAAGTATCTCCTGCCCTCCATTCATCTAACCCATTGCCCTACTTCCTTCCTGCCCCCCCCCCCATCAAGCCAATTCTACCTGCATAGCCACCAATGCTTCTTCTAGCTCCTTCTGTACCGTATTGTCGTGGGGCAGGACAACACTCAGTGTTGGTATGTAGGGAGGTGGGGTAGTAGCTGGGGTAGGCACATATGTCAGGTTTGTGTATCTTGTGGCTGGGCGAGTGGTGAGTGGGTAAGTTTGAAGGTCAAACTTTTTTGGTCATGTATTTGCCCTACCTTGCAAAGAAAATGTAACGCATTTGCTGTGCAACTGCTGATCATAATAAAAGTATATTTAAAAAAAATAACATGCTCATGTGGTCTAATATCCCTCTATTGTGGGTGCTCTGCTCTGGCCAAGAGCGGGGCATTCGCCCCTTTGTGTCTCACCCACCAATTGTTTGTGATACTTCTTAATTTTGTCTCTGTACAAAGGTAAGGCACTATACGTGTACTCCAATGGTGTCCCCCCTCCCATCTTTGCAATTTGCATGCTCAAAATCGCATCCCTTACAAATATGCTCTGTGCACACTTTTCTCACAAGTCACTGCCAGGTCACCGTCCCCGCCTTCCAGTTGCCCCCTGTGAACACCTCCGTCTCCCCCTTGCCACTCACACGCACAAACACTATTACACTGCACACTCTTAAAACTAATTATCAAAACCGGTCCACCTCTGGCCTTCACCTTTTGCACAAAATCGTAATACCTCAAAACAGCAAGCTAAAATAACAAGCTGAAACAACAACCACTACTTTGATCGAGCCCTCTAATTATAGGAAGCTCCCATTGTTCCTTTATCTCCTTGTCACAAAACAAATGGTGCCATCATCTTCCCTCACTCGGAAAGGCTCCCTACACTCTTGTTTTCCTCCGTAAAATCCTCTTAAATTATCCCAAACAAAAATAACACAAAAAACTAAACCTCGCTATGTGGCCTTGCCACACTGTACTTCAATTTATGCATGCCGCCCCGCAAACGCATGCTACCCCTCGTTATCCCTCGCAAGGGATGTACTTATGTCTGCATGTTCACCCAAGCTCCTCCTTCACGGGGTCCCAATAACGGTCTGCCCCTCTCCAAAGAGCAGACAGGAATTCCGTAAAAATGACACTTGCACACCTCTGCGGGTTGCGCGCTTGGGACTGGTCGCTGCAGGTGGGTGTGGCCCCTTCAGAGAAGAGGACTGGAAGTCTCTGCGATCACGTCGAGGTCACCAAATGTAGGAAAGCCCTTAAAAGCTCACACCAGAAAAAAAAACAACCCACTATGGAAAAAGGCCCAATACACCTCTTGCAAAGATAACAAGGTTTATTTCCATACAAAAGGAAAAAGCGCCAACAAAGAACTTTGCCGCGGAACGTTCTGGCAATATCTGCATGTGCAGCAAATTATAAGGGTACATCGAGCCATCAGTGATATCATTACATACAGTAGAAACCCACACAGCTGGTTTGTGCAACCCTACATATAGGTCACCTGCTCCAAAGGGGGATGTCGGGCCATTGGTCCCAGCCCCGTCCGTCCATCTTCTTGCACGTGGGGGATGCTGCATTTGTCATCAGTCGCCAGCCGAGTACTCGGGCAATTATTTTGTAAAATAAAAACGTCTCTATGTAGCAGTGCACCTGGTACGAGTAGACAGGGGCGAAAGCTGAGGTCATACTAATTCACACACTTCACTCGTTCCGAGACAGGCTGGCACCTCTCCAAGGTCTTCCACTCTCGTTCCGGGCTATAATTTCATCCCTCACTGCGCAAATCACCTGGCCTAGAAGTGAAGGCAGGAAGGCCCTGTTTTCCAATCTTTTTGATCGACCGACGCTCCAACAGGTTTCTGATCAGAAGTCTGGGGGTGGCTGGCTGGTACCTTGGAATTCAGAGGTCCTAATGCATTTGGGTGCTACAACTTAGAATGGGGACTGATGGGATTGTATTGTGCAAAGACGTTCAGCCCTCCTCCCATGACCTTACAGGGCACATTCTTCCCAGGGCGTGAAGGTTGGCAACATTTTAGGACAATGAAGGGTTTATAGAGCTGTGTAGCTCTGGCCTTTCTCATCTGTGTCTGGGATGCAACCTACTCCTTTGCTCATGTTCCTGGCCTGGACCTGGGTGCTGGCTGCTGCGTTACGTTTAAGCCTTGTGCCACAGTATGACTGCTAATATCCAAAATGGCTGCTATTCTCGCATGTATACTGCATCTATGAAACATGCAATAATGTAGTCCTGCAGAAGACTTAAAGGCACCCTCCTCTTCCCTGGTCTCTTTACCTGTGACAGCCTTTGCCTTATTCTAAAGCGCTTGGGGTGCGGGAAGATTGTGTCCCCATCCTAACACTAGGAAGGGAAGAGGGTGATGGGTTTATGGGGCGATAGTTACCTAGGTCGTCGGGATCCATAGTGGTTTATTTTAATAGAGGGAGGATTGTCCTGTCTTGAGGGTCGATGGCAAGGTGCCTTGAGTTAGGGAGCTGCTCTTGATCTCCAGGTAGGGAAGGAGAGCTGCGGGGAGGGTTTTGAGGATGGATGCTGGAATGATGATGTTACAAACTATGGTGAGCCTGATTGCACCAAGCACTTAAATTGCTCACAAGAGGGCAATCTAGATATGCAATAGCTCCACCTTTCTGTGCTCTGTAATCTTTACAGGTAAATCACTTATTTCGCTAATGTCACAGCTCACCTGACACTTGTCGCAGCTCATCCAATGTTTTGGTCAATAGCGGGGGCATACTGTTAATACAAAAATGTAAATAACATTTTTAAAGAAACCTTCTATGGACTGTGGAACAGATTGTCTGATTCCAGGACAATACTGGCAAAACTGGGATATCTGAGTGAACCATAATGGCGACGATGGAGGAAGTTTTGCCCACGGATTCTGAGGAGAGATTTTATTCCAGATTCTTTGCAGTTCCACTTTGCACAGCATCCTCTCATTCCACTTTGAACTTCAGGTTTACAATGGTCACCTTGGCAGAGATCCTTTCTTCTTTACTACTTGGAAATTGGCTATGCGCTCTGGATTTGAAGGATGCTCAAAATTCAGTGCTACCACTTCAATGTTCTCCCTTGTATGATACAGGTGACCCATTATAAAAACAGATTCCTTGAAGGTTTATTCAAGCACCTTGCAGATGGGAACATGCGGTCAGTGTGGGGAACAGCCTGTTTGACCTCTGGGTTCCCCATTAACTGGACTTGTTTCCCACCTAAACCGACATGAATTGTTCCTGTATGCCTCCTGGAAAAGAAAAGGGTTGCGACTGAGAGATCCTTTTCTGCATCCTTCTAACAATCCTACAATCTAAGCCTTTCTTCCTCTAACTATGATTCCAGAACAGGTGAACAAGAAACACCAGAGAGCCAAAGTAGTCTTGCTAGTACCCAACTGGCTGCACAGGTTTTGGTATTCAGACCTACTGGACTCTGGTTCTTACATAGCCCTTCTGTCACAACAGGGGGCAATGGTGCTTCCCCCTTCATTCAATTGCTGAACTTGTCAGCTTTGTTTCTGAAGACCTAGCCATGGACAGATTGCTACTTTTCAGGGCAACAGGGCGGTGTGTAAGGCAGTCGTAAAATTACCTGCCACATCTTAGTACACCAGTAAATGGAATAGATTCTGTTGGAGGATGTTTTGAATGAGATTAATTCTCCAATTCAGTGGATTTCTCGCTCTAATCTGGTTAAGAGTTTTTTAATGACCTAAAGAGACTTTACCACTAAGGCAATGCACTTTGCACTACTTGGTATCTGAACATGGTTCAGTTATATTTGAACCTTTTGACCCTATGGGTTTTACAGGTCTGAATTGTGTTACTTGAAAGACTGTCTTTCTGGTAGCCCATATATTGGCATGCAGAAAGTGTGCTCTGGGCTTTCTGTTGCTTTTTCTTGCTCCTCTGGGGTGGTGGTCTTGCACGTTCACCCGAATTTCCTTCCTGAAGTTGTCTCCAACTTCCACATCAATCAGGAGATGCGTTCTATCCTAATTTGAGCATGGAGGCAGAGGGGTTGCTGCACATTTAGATATGAGCTGGGGCACTGATATTCTGTCTGCAAAGGACTAGGAATATCAGATGTCCTTCACAGCTGTTTGTCACTTATTGCACTTTCTCTCCAGGCTCCTAAGTGGTTAAGGTTTCGGTTGTATCCTGAATACAAAAGGTGCATACTACATTACTACATTCTTATACGGTAAGGAAGATACCGCCTCTAGAAGGTCGGCCCACCCTCCTGATGAGGGCTAACATGGACTCTGTGGCATTTTACTGACCTGTTCCCTTTGAAGGTATCGATAAGGCAGCTATGTGGGCTACGGGCTACCTCACATATATCTTGCAAGTGTTATGCAATAAATAGCAGCACTAGAGCTAATGCACAGTTTGGGCAAGCAGTGCTTTGCAATATTTATGGTTAGCACATTTTAGTTTTTCTAGTGAATCCTGTTTTGCCCCCCTCCATCACCCCCCCAGTTGTCAGAAGGTGCTTAGAAATCAAATCTTCCAGCAGGATGGTGGGAAAGGAGATGTGATGTAGGAGTAAGAATGGGTTACTCACTCTAGTGACTTCTGGTCTCTTGCTCTACTTTCTTCTAGCCCCTAGTCCCCTCCTCCATCCTGCCATTCCCTAATAAGATCCCATGCAGCTAAAATAGGATGAAAGAACTGATGAGTGGGTGGGGCTGGGAGTATGCACCAGTGAGGATGCGTACTGTGCATGCCCTCTGCTGCGCACGCACCGACTGCATGTTGTGTTTTCCATCCGCTCCGCCTCATGCTCTTCCCACAAGTAGAGAGGAATGGAGGCTATGGACTAGGAGTACAATAGCCACTATGATGAGAAACGTATTATCTCCTACGTCCTGTCCCCTTTTCTCCATTCTGTATGGGCATATGAAGAAAAGGGTTCTATGTCATTCCATCACCAGGTTGCTTTTCGCAGAGTTCTTTGCTGCTGATTTTTGGCAAAAAAACTCATCTGAATTTTCTTCTTTGTTTTTAATTTTGGGTTGTCTCCCCCCAATCCACCCTTTCCCAGTTATTTACTAGCTATTCCTCAACCCCCTACCCCTTATATCCCTTTACCCACCCTCTCGCCCATATTTTGCTATGAGTTTTTTCAGGCAAAAATCATCAGCAAAAAACTGCGAAAAACCCTGGCAATGAATGAACGTCATACCGGAGGAAAGGGGACTATGGACTAGGAGTACAGTATTCACTATGGTGAGTAACTTGTTCTTACTTCTACATCCTGTCCCTTTTCCTCCATAATGTATGGGTTTCCCTGTACGGGAACAGAGCCTTTTGCACCACAAAAATCGCTCTTCTCCCTTTAAATTTTGATTTACGTGCGTGAAGGTGTGATAATGGATGTGACCGTGCATGCCTCACAGTGCCAACTTCTGTCCCTTTTTCTGCACCATGGGAATTGACGTTGTCACTGCAGTAGCTTAATTTTTCGGTTGCTGCGCACTTACTCTTCTGCGCTTCGTGCGCATTAAGTCAGTTAATCTTTTACTAGCTCCCCAACCTTCGGTGACCTTCCGGTCCCCTGGTGCATGTCTGGTTCACCTGGATTTGGTCAGTCTGTGTTGTGTGGTGCTCCTTTCCCTGCATCAGACTCCCATTAGATCTGAGTGTTTGGGGACCGGCCATAGATGGGATACATGTGGCGCATTGACTCGGAGATCGTTCAAGCACAGGCTTGCGAGGCGGAGAGATTTTCTCCAGGTCCCCTAGGGATCATTTAAAGTCATTTGCTTGTCTCCAGTAACGTGAAAACGTAAGTAAAGTTTTGTATTCAAAAGCACCCCAGAAAGGGGACTCCTTTCCTAGGGGTTCTCTGACTGGGAGGGGTAGTAAAGTTCCTTGTACTGGTACTAGGCCTGAGGCTCGCGCAGCTACTGGTGCCTGTTTCGGGTGTGGTGAGGGGGGGGGGGGGGTCCAAAGATCTTACCAGGCTTAGTACAGAGGGGCACAAAAGCTCTGTCACTGGTTTGTTGTTCGAGGGTCCCGTAGGCAATAGGCTTTGTGTGGAGCCCAACGGTGCGCTATTGCACTGGATTACCAGCTCCTCAGCTGAGGGCGTTCCGCCTACCGGAACCAGTTCTGAGGTCCAAAGGAGAACTGCCACTGGTACCGATGATCCAGCAAGGCCTACTCAGAAGAGTGATACGCCAGGCATCGCTTCCCTGCACGCACTGATGCCAACGCGCCAAGAGCAAGGTTACAAAACGGCGGCAAGGCAGGAATCGATACCACTATCTTCTGTCAAGTCATCCCCTCTGGAAAAAGGGGCTATTGAGGCAGTGAATCATTCAGTGGCCAAACCTGTGGTGAGTGAGCCATTGGTAAGGACAAAGTGGTCAGGGGCTGACACCCCTTGGTGCTCCCCCTATCCCACACAGTCGAACATCATGAGGTATGCTGAACCGGAGCCACTGACCGGACAGGCCCCGTGCACCCCAGTCACATCGACTTGGACGCCAGTGCGTGCACGACCTCCAGTGCAGGCTTCGCCAGTGTGCAAAGACTGGCTCTTCAAACGGTTTCTGCTATTAAAGAAGTTGCCACAAATGTCAGGAATCCTCGAGGGGCTCATTAAGAAGTCCTACCACGGAGTTAAAGCAACCACTTGGGGTACATCCAGCTCCTTATCCACACCCGGTACCCCTGCTGCCCTCTCCACCATCACCAGTTACCAGATGCAGACAGTGGCAATAAGGAACTTGCCCACAGGCAGGATTCCCATGACCAGTTGGCCTCAGGTTTGTCAGTCAAAGGACAAGACAGACGACGATGAGGAGGAGTCTGACTTTCCCTCGTCGGCCAGGGCCTATAATGAAAGTTTTCAGGGATGGCAGAGTTCTTAGGGGTGGCCATGCCCCCTCAGGAGCAACCAGAGGCGAGTGTGTAGGTCGAGGTCCTGGCATTGCAAACGTCATCCAGGTAAGGTGTCCCCTTTCAGAAAGATTTCTGGCCATGAAGCTGTGGGCAGAACTGCACTCTTTCAAGGCGGTTAGCAAAAAGCTCAACGCTCGTTATATGCAACTTGACAGTGAGGGGCATCTGCTTGCCTCCCATCCTCGGCTGCATTCCACAGTTGTTCCAACATCTTCCCTCTACTTTAAGCCAACTGCTGGTTCATCTGGTAAATCTGCTTAATCGACAGCAGTGCTACCTAAGGAGGACAAAGTTTAGAGGCTTTCTGAAAGAAAGTTTATCTTAACACAGCCTTACATCTTTGGCAGGCAGATGTGCCGTTGGCCGCAGCACATCAACGTTTGTGGTGGGAGATTGCTGACTTTACACAGGATCTTCTGTTAGAAAATCATCAGCATTTAAGTTCAGCCTATACAAAGCCAAGATTGTGGCGCAAGACGACCTGCTGGAATCAGTGCTGGCACACATATCAGCGCAATCAGCAGGGGTATGTATGCGCTTCGGCGTGGACCTAAGTATGTCAACCTGGATGCATGTCACCAGATTCAACTCGAAGGTGCAGGACAGGATCTTGGACCTGACCTTTGAGGGAAAATTACATCTTCTATTCCTCGACGGATGAGGAGCTAAACAAAAAGAAAACTAGCACACAGACTGCAAAGTCCTTGGCAGTGCTAACCAAATCAGCATATAAAGGATTCTTCCACGCTCAAAGCAGGCAGGAGAGCTGCTCACGCTCGTCTGGGGGCTTTCGTGGCTTGCAGGACAGACAGACTAGGCAGACAGACTGGTCCTCGAGCACTCACAGGTGCAAAGAGCAGAGGACTAGCCCCAAGGGTTTCTATTAGCCCCCTCATCAACATCAGCCTCAGACCCAAAGAAGCGGTGATGTCACGGTCAGGGTGCACAAGTCTCCTGTTGGGGTAGAGTAACTCTGCAGAAGGAGCAAATGGTGTTATCATTTTACAGACCGCTGGATACTTAGTGGTTTCAGGTGGTTTTCGGCTCCCTGTACCGCCGCTACCCATCTCTTACAGATAGTTTCACCAGCACTGCTCAGAGAAGTGGAGAGCCTGATCCAGCCCCAGGCAGTGGAAATAGTGCTGGTAGCAGAAGCTGGCAAGGGATCCTATTCCAGGATCTTCGCTATACAGAAAAAGAACCAGGCGGCCTGAGAGTAGTGTTGGGCCTATCGTTCAACCTTTTTCTTCCTTTACAAAAGTTCAAAATGGCGACGCCATCCCAGATCGCTGCAGAGTGTATTTGTACAGGAGAGTGGCTATCTGCCCTGGACCTGAAGGACGTGTATCTACAATTCGAATGGATTGTGTCCTCCCACGTATTCCTCATCTTATGATATTCGTATCCTGCCAGCTTCGCTGCTTCTGTGCACAAGGTCGTTGCGTCGATGTCCCTCGACGGGCTCCGTACCGTGTCGACGTCACCATCAGCATAAATAGCTCATGCCGCGCCCGTTGTCTTCAGTTCCGTTTTTCCGATTGCTTTGCTCTCGAGAACGGCACGCTTTCAAATTTTCTTCTGAAAATGTCGTCTTCCTCCACCCCTACTACTCCAAAAATGGGGTTAAAAAAATGTATCGACTGCGGATCGAAGATGTCGATTATAGATCCTCACCGCGTTTGTCTTTGGTGCCTAGGTTCAGACCATCGAACTGGCGACTGTGGCTCCTGTCAGTCGAAGACGGAGAAGGGCCTTCGTGAGAGGAAAGGTAAACTGACGGTGGGGCGGGAAGCTTCTAAGGCCTCCTCGAAGGCCTTGTCAAAAAGACATAGGAAGTCGAGTGATTCAAAAGAATCGGATCATCGTAAAAACTCTAAGAGATCTTGATCTCGTAGTAGATCGAGACGCTCTTCATCTTCCTCTTCAAAAAAGGTTAAGAGGAGACATAGATCTCCCTCTTCATCCTCCGATGCATCTACCGAATTGGTATGATGCCCGACTAAGTCGGATTCCCCAAGAAAATAGGGAGAATTTAGAAGGAAGATGATGGAGGTCTTTGAGAATGCGGCCTCATCCCCCTCAAAGAAGTCTCAAAAGAGCCAGACCCCGATCGCCCCGTCAGACGACACAGGGAAGTCAGGTACTACTGTGGTAAAACCCAATAGTATGGGTGAAACTCGTAAGACTCGAGTCGACGTCAAATCGTCGAACATTCCTCGAGAATCGAGTGTTTCGCCGACACTGTATAAAAAACAAAAGTCATTTAAACCCTCAACGACTTCATCGGCGCCAACAGCTTCGACATCGAAGCCAAAAGCGTTTTCAACGCCTTTGTCAAAGACATCATCGGTGTCCTCGAAGACTCCTTCGATACCATCGAAGGTTCCTTCGATTCCTTCGACCCAAACTCATGAACAAGAAAGGAGATTTACTCTGTTACCTAAGTCAGACTTCTTTAAGTCTATGTCTTCTATTTTTGAAGAAAGTGGCTCTGAAGAAGAGGAGGTTTCTCCTTTTGGAGTACAATATGGTACTAGAGAGGTCCCAGAAGAATGAATCGATCCAGAATCGAAAATGAGAGACCTGTGTGATGCCCTTCACTCAGCTAGTGGCATTGATACGTCACCTGAACTGGAGTTTACAAAACCTGACCCAGCAAAACATGCAGATTCAGGGTACCGGACTTTAATGAATAGAGTGGTGCAATGCATGGGCTGGGGTAGAGCCTCCTCACCCACTTTTGATTAGGATGATATGACTGACATACTTGATCAGGGCCCCCAGAAGGATCCAGTTCTCCCCTTCCATAGGGCCCTTCAAAGAATGGTAGAAAAAAACTGGGCCGTTCCTGATACTATTGCTGCAGTCAAAAGTAATTTTCCTAAGAAGTATAGAACTTCTAGCTCTGATCCTGATTATTTAAGCAGGAATCTCACTCCAGAGAGTCTGGTTATTCAGGCTGCAACTTCCTCAAGACACAGCATATCCATCTATCCCCCAGGATAGAGAGGATAAGAAGGTGGATGCTTGGGCCCGTAAGGTCTTTACTTCGGGTAGCATGGCTCTCAAGTCAACTAATGTCACCTGTACCCTGGCCAGGTTCACTCATACCCTGTGGGACTGCATTTTGCAGCGGATGAACATATTCCACAAGGCTAGGAAAGGGAAGGCTTCCTGAATAGTGTCAAAGACGGAAAGGAGGCAATGGGGGAATGTCTCCAGTCTGGACTGGATACTGCTGATAGTATCAGCAGATCCATGGCTGCAAGCACAGTGCTACGCAGATTTGCATGGTTGAGGAAGTCAGTTTGCACCAGATGTGCAGGCCAGACTTCTCAACATGCCTTTTGATGGCTTGAGGCTGTTTGGTAGTAAAGCTGATGAAAGCTTAGAACAACTGCAGACCTCAAAAGCGGCAGCTAAATCTCTTAGCGCCTCCATGCGACAGCCTACGAAACCTTATTCGGGCTCATCTTCCTGGAGTGGTTGTTCTTTTCGGTACTACTCTTTTGGTAGAGGAAGAGGACAGGCCATTCAAAGAGGCAAGAGAAATGTCGCTAGTGGTGGACGAGGAAAAAGTGCAAAACCAGCCTCAGGAACGGCATCTTTGATCTCAGCCACTCCTGCAGCCGCCTCCAAATCACTCTGAGGCCTTTTCACACAAAACCCCGGTGGGAGGCGGAATCTCTCAGCATCTGAAAGAATGGCGGGGCATTACTTCAGATGCTTGGGCACTGGAGACATGTCATGCCTGCCAGTCGTCACTTACCTTTTTCCACACAATTCTCCCCTAGAAGGGTGGTTTGGGAGGCGTTCTCGTATACAGTCACATGTGTAATCTCATGTGATACGCGAGCAGTCATGTGGTCTGTACGCGTATAAAGCAGTGCATCTGGAAACGCTTGCTGCTTCTGATCACCTCTTCTTCCTGGCGTTCCAGAGCTAACTACACTTCTTAATTATCTGCATTTTCCTTGCCGTTTAGGCATCTGACCGTAGTGTTCCTATATAGAGGTACGTTAATTCTTCAACTTCGTTCCGATCGGAGTCCAGTTCTTTTCTTTCCTCCATCACTGGTCTGCTCATCTCCTTTCTGCACGGCAACCGAGCTTGGCGGCTCCCTACCATAGCGGGTTCCGCTATATTCCATTCCTCGATCACTGGCGTGCTAATTCCCTTTCAGCACTGCAACAGATCTTGGCGGCTCCTTGTCATAGCGGGTCCCGCTATATACCATAGGTGGTTAACTCTGTTGGACTTCCAGTAGCATTGGATTAGCAGGGATTTGTTATTCCCTTCCTGCTAATCTTTATTTACGCCTGACCATCCTATGACTTTTGGCAGATCTTGTCATCAATACAAGGACATATAACTTCCTCTTCTTATATCAAAGCCTTTGAACAACAACTACTCTTACCACCATCAGAACACCCTTTAGGTAATTTTCCTACTTCCGGATAAGTGCACTGGACTTCTTGTACGCTATCCTGAGGTGCACCACCCCGACACTAGTGCGGCCCTCGTGCTGTTCGGGTTTAGTTTCCTCTAGTAACTACCCTAACCCTGTCGTTGTTTCCTCTTGGATTACCTGGTGTGCCTATGAAGACCTACCTGGACTGCCTTGCAGGTTAGTGTATTGCTGAATTTCCCATACTCTTAGTTAAGCATTAGGTATTCACTAATGTAGTGTTATTTGTTTTGCAGTTTGGCGAGTTGTTCACCCACGCCCTTTCCACTGATTACTCACTCTGGTTGTCAGGTTGTTACACCCAGAGAGTGACATCAGTTGGAAGGTCTCTTATTGATGGGATGCCGTTCTACCTCAGCCCTCTCTTCAAATTTATAAACGGCTGTTCACCTTGTATCCTTTAAACGCATTTCCACCTGTATCCTTTGTTTGGTGTACTATTACAGTACGTTCTGATTTATGACAAGACAGTAGCTCAAGGTTACTGCCTTCCCTTCCTAAAAAGGCCTCAGGACCATCCACTGGGAACCAACTCTGTCAAAATTCCAGATCTGCTCCTGTTGCAGGAAATTTTAACCCTGCTAGAGAAAGGTGCAATAGAACAGGTACCTGTAGCAGAGAGGAACAAGGGTTGGTACTCCCCCTACTTTCTCATTCCAAAGAAGGTCAGAGAATTGAGACCCATCTTGGACTTAAGAAACTTGAACACGTTCCTCAAGAAGGACAAGTTCAAGATGGTAACTCTTTCTCAGATCCTTAAGGCTCTACAACTCCATGACTGTTTGGTATCATTGGACCTTCAGGATGCTTACTTTCAGGTGCCAATCCATACCAAGCACAGAAAGTACCTGAGGTTCGTGGTTGGGGGTTCTCACTTTCAGTTTTGAGTTCTGCCATTCGGGCTGACCTCCGCCCCAAGGGTTTTCACCAAACTGATGGTGGTTGTGGCAGCGAGTCTCAGGAGAGGGGGGATTCACGTCTACCCCTACCTGGAGGATTGGTTGATCAGAGCGCATTTTCCCGAACAAGCTCAGGAACATCTGTCGATCACCCGTCACTTCCTTCACAAACTGGGCTTCCCACTCAATTTTAAGAAGTCTCACATGATACCATCCCAAAAGCTCCAGTTTATCGGAGCAGTTTTGGATACTTCCTCGGGCAAAGCCTCGCATCCCGAGGTGAGAACTCTCCACATTCTGCAGATGGTAACAAAGTTCCAGAATGCCCAGCATCTGCCGTCCTTCGATTTTCTGAGGTTGCTCGGCCTCATGGCATCCTGCATTTTTCTGGTGCCAGAGGCCAGGTTGAGAATGAGATCCCTTCAATGGGCCCTCAGAACTCAGTGGTTCCTGTTCTCGGGGAGTATGTCAGATCTTCTGCAAGTCCTGAGTGCAGTTGCTCAGGATCTACTATGGTGGGATTGCAACAACAACATCCTCAACAGAGAATATTTTTGACAACCATGGCCGGAGATAACAGTAGTAACGGATGCCTCACTCAAGGGGTGGGGAGCCCATACCAACGATCTGACAATCAGCGGTCATTGGTCTCCATCGGAGTCCAAACTACACATCAACCTAGTGGCGCTGAGGGCAATCAGACTAGCGCTGAAGGCCTTCCTGCCCTCTGTACAGGGAAAGAATGTCCTGATAATGACGGACAACACGGTGGCCATGTACTACCTCAACAAGAGAGGAGGCGTAGGGTCACACTACCACTGTGCAGAGAGGCAATGCAGCTCTGGTTCTGGGCAATACGGGAAGGAATCTCTCTATCGGCAGTTCACCTACCCGGAGAGCAGAACACGGCGGCAGACGCTCTGAGCAGGCAGAGCACAGTATCCCACGAGTGGGAGCTAGCTCAGGAAGTCCTTCTGGAGATCTTCGCCCTTTGGGGAACCCCTCAAGTGGATCTGTTCGCGACCACGGTAAACCGGAAGTGCGAACAGTACTGCTCAAGGGAATTTCCTCCGAGAGGAGCTCTAGGAGACGCGTTCGTGGTGGACCGGAAGTTTCCACTTCTGTACGCATTTCCTCCAGTCCCCGTGATTCCTCAAGTAATCAGGAGGTTGAGAAAGTTCAGGAAAACCATGATCCTAATTGTTCCGGAATGGGCCAGGAGGACGTGGTACCTGGACCTTATGGACATGTCCATCTGCCCTCCAATGCGTCTTCCTCAAAGAGAGGATCTTCTCTGGCAAGAGGAAGGTCGGGTTCTCCATCCAGAGGTCAAGACACTCGACCTTCACGCATGGTTTCTGAGAGGTTGAGATACAAGGATTGGGATCTTCCAGATGATGTAATGGAGATTTTGCTTTCGGCGAGAAGGCCAGCAACAAAATCCTTGTACCAGTGTCGTTGGAACAAATTCAGTAACTAGTGCAAAGATAAGGATGTGGACCCTTTTCAATGTGGCACCCCAATGGTGCTCTCTTTCCTATTGCATCTAGCAAATCGGGGGCTCCAGGTCGGAACAATTAAAGGATTTCGAGGGGATTGGGTCCTCCGAAGTATTCCATATCTATGACAGTAATCACCACAGCTGTGCTGCTTCGGAAAATCTTTCGGCGTCGATGATGTTGATACGCCGTCCTCAAGGACCTCCTCCGACGGCCGACATCACCAGATGTTACAAGTAGGACGCACGATGCCCATAGCCTCATTTCCGATTTTTCCGTGAACGTGTTCGCTTCGGAGATCGCGGTGCGCCTCGACTCTTTGGAGTTTCTGTTTTTCGGTTATTCGAAACTGTTCATTTTGTAAAGTATTATCGGGATGTCTTCCTCTTCTTCCACCCCGCGTCTGGGCTTCAAGAAGTGTGGGGACTGCGGATCCAAGATGTCGGTGACGGACTCGCACAACGCCTGCCTCTGGTGCCTCGAGGAGGCCCACCACACGGATGATTGGGTCGACTGCCAGTCACTTATGTCCAAGGCCTTGCAGGAACGTAAGAAGAAGCTGTCGGTCGGTAAGGTGTCCAAGCCCTGGAAGGCGAGGTCCACTGGGCTTTCGACAGATGATTCGAGGGGCGACTCTCTGCATCGTAGTCGTAAGTCTAGGGGGGTCTCGGTCCCGGAGTGGGTCCCGCCACTCCTCGGCCTCTTCGAGGCACTCCTGGAAGCGCCGTCATTGGTCGCCTTCCCTATCCTCATCCGAGGGCTCCGCCCGTCGGCAGGTTTCTTATCCCACCAAGTGTTCCTCTCTGGAGGAATGGGCTTCCTTCAGGAAGAAAATGTTGGTGATTCTTGAATCGCAGGGCACCGGTCCGTCCGCGCCTCCGAGTGGGGTCGGCCGTGACCGTACTAGAGACACCGCTCGTACGCCTTCGGGCTCGGGTGGTCGGCACGATTTTCGGGAGAGGTCCCACTCGGACAAGGGGAATAGTTCTAGTCATGCCCGTTCCAGGTCCCGGTCCTCGACGGGCTCGAGTCCGTGTGCACCTGTGAAGTCTTCGAAGAAGACGTCGATGCCGGTGGCACCGATGTCGTCGACGGACTCTCCCGAGGCTCCACATTCGAGGAAGTCGTCGACGCCATCGGCGCCCAGGATGTAGAAGGCCACGCTCGGGGCTCCACCCTCGAGGCCTGTGTCGAAGCCGTCTATGCTGCCGGCGCTGCGCTCAAAGTCGACGCCGATTCACTCGACGTCAATGCCGTTTCACTCGACGCCTTTCGAGGCTGTGGTGTCGGAGCTACCCCGTGGCACGGGGGAACCCCTAGAAAGGCTCTGGCCAAGGCAAAACATGTCTTTCTCCCATATTCTTTGCCCCCTTTCCAGCCTATGGAGTATATTTCCAAGGTGGAGGAGGGTTCTGAAGATGGGTTGGTTCCAGACAGGGTGCCGGATGAGATTCTTTCTGGTCATAGCCAGATTGAGGACTTGCGTCAGTCACTGCATGACGCCAGTGGTCTGGACACCTCTCCGGAGGTGGAGTTCTGTAGGCCTGAGCCTGGCACCCATGCCGAGTCATCGTACCGGCGCCTTATGTTGAGGGTCACGGACTACTTGGGGTGTTAGGCGCCCCCAGTTGATTTTGTGCAGGATGACCTTACGGATATCCTCGATCAAGGTCCACCCACTGACCAGGTACTGCCATTCCATATGGCTCTGCAAAGAAGGGTGGCAGCAGCTTGGACTGCTCCGGAGAGTCTCCCGGCAGTGGGCAAGTCTTTGCCATGAAAATACGCTCAGCCAGTAGTGACCCCTGCTACTTGACCACGCTCCCCACTCCGGAGAGTTTGGTGGTGCAGGCGGCTACGGCCCCAGCAAAGCAGGCGTCGTATCCTACCATCCCTCCTGATAGGGACGACAAGCGTTCTGATGGCTGGACGAAGAAAGTGTTTTCTTCAGGGGGTATGGCGCTTCAGGCAGCCAACTCCATATGTTCCTTGTCTCATCTCACGCACACTCTGTGGAACTGTATTGCCTTAGCGACTGAACATATTCCCGAAGGGGACTAACGGGATGGTTTTCTTGCTATTATTCAGGATGGCAAGGATGCCATGTGTGAGTCCGTTCAGTCGCGTTTGGACATGGCAGACTGTGTCAGCCGGTCCATGGCGGCAAGCACCGTGATACGCAGGTTTGCATGGTTGAGGAAGTCGGGGTTTGCTCCTGATGTGCAAGCCAGGCTCCTTAACATGCCCTTTGATGGTGAACATCTTTTTGGCAGCAAGGCTGACGAGAGCCTTGAGAGGTTGCAGATCTCCAAAGCTGCAGCAAAGTCATTGGGCGCTGCAGTCCGCCAACCTCTGCCTTTTCGTCCTAGTGGACAGCAATGGAGGGGAGGTTCCTTTCGTTATTACTCATCCTTTAGTAAAGCGAGAGGAGCTGCAAGTCAAAGGGGCAACCGTAAGATTGCAAGAGGTGGAAAACAAGGTACTCGAGGTGCCAACGCCGCTCAGGCAGATACCTCTTTACCCTCAGGCAACGCCGCAGCCGCTTCTGCTCAGTCCTGAGGCCCATGCTTCACCGGTTGGGGGGGGGGGGGGGAGGCTGGCGCAGCATCTTGTAGAATTGCGTGCCATTACTTCAGATGTGTGGGTTCTGGAGATCATAGCCCACAGCTACTGTCTTCCTTTCCGGCAGAGGCCTCAAGACAATCCACCAGGGAACCTCTCTTTGAAGAGTCTGGATCCGCTGCTTGCGCAGGAAATTCAATCCCTGCTGGAGAAAGGCACCATAGAACTGGTACTTGTAGCGGAGAGGAACAAGGGATGGTATTCCCCTTATTTTTTGATTTCCAAGAAAGACGGAGGATTGAGACCCATCATGGACTTGCGCGGTTTGAACAAACTCCTCAGGAAGGACAAGATGGTTACTCTCTCTCAAGTCCTCCATGCCCTTCAACTTCAGGACTGGTTGGTGTCTCTCGACCTCAAGGACGCTTATTTTCATGTGCCGATACATCCAAAGCACAAGAAGCACCTGAGGTTCGCGGTTGGCGGCTCGCACTTTCAGTTTCGGGTCCTGCCGTTCGGATTGACGTCCGCCCCGAGGGTCTTCACCAAGCTCATGGTAGTGGTGGCAGCGCACCTCAGGAAAGGGGGGATTCATGTCTACCCCTACCTGGATGATTGGTTGATCAGGGCGCACTCTCCCGAGCAAGTCCTGGATCATCTGTCCCTCACCTGCCACTCCCTTCACGGGCTGGGCTTCTCCCTCAACTTAAAGAAGTCCCACTTGACGCCAACTCAGCGGCTCCAGTACATCGGAGCAGTGCTCGACACGTCCCTGGGGCAGTGTTTTCCTCCCCAGGTGAGGGCTCAGCACATTCAGCAGATGGTGCACAAGTTTCAGCATGCCCAGAGTCTCCCAGCGTTCGAGTTATTGAGGTTGCTCGGCCTCATGGCATCCTGCATTCAAAGGCCAGGTTGCGGATGAGATCTCTGCAATGGGCTCTCAAGCTCCATTGGTCTCAGTCCTCCGGCAGGATGTCGGACCCCGTTCAGGTGCTGCCCTCGGTCACCAAGGACCTTCTGTGGTGGGCCGACAAAGGCAATCTGATGAAGGGGGCTCCATTTTGGCTACCCTGGCTGGAGGTGACGATCGTGACAGACGCATCCCTCACGGGATGGGGAGCTCATGCCAACAAGTTGACAGTCAGCAGTCGTTGGTCTCGGTCGGAGTCCAGACTCCATATCAATCTGTTGGAGCTGAGGGCCGTCAGGCTTGCCCTGAAGGCTTTTTCTGCCGACTGTGCGAGGAAAGAATGTCCTCATCCTGACGGACAACACAGTGGCCATGCACTACCTCAACAAAAAGGGGGGGCAGGGTCAATTGCTCTGTGCAGGGAGGCGATGCAGCTCTGCTTATGGGCAATCCAGCAGGAAGTTTCGATCTCGGCAGTTCATCTGGCCGGAGATGAAAACCAGACGGCGGACGCTCTGAGCAGGCAGAGCGCGATCTCTCACGAGTGGGAGTTGGCTCAGGAGATTCTCCTGGAGATTTTCGCCCTTTGGGGGACCCCTCAAGTGGATCTCTTCGCCTCCAGTGTCAACCAGAAGTGCGAAAGGTTCTACTCGTGGGAATTTCTTCCAAGAGGAGCCTTAGGAGACGCGTTTGTGGTGGAATGGTGCTTCCCGCTGCTGTACGCGTTTCCTCCAGTCCCCGTCATCCCGCAAGTGCTGCGGAGGTTACAGAGGTTCGGTTCCCGGATGGTTCTCATTGCTCTGGCGTGGGCCCAGAGGACGTGGTACCCGGACCTTCTCGACTTGTCCATCTGCCCTCCATGTCGTCTTCCCTACCGAGACGATCTGCTCTCACGGGAGGGGGGTCAGGTTCTCCATCCAGAGGTCAGATCCCTCAACCTTCACGCTTGGCTTCTGAAAGGTTGAGGTATAAGGATTGGGACCTCCCTAAAGACGTGATGGAGGCCAGACGGCCGGCAACGAAGTCCCTGTACCGTTGCCGTTGGATAAAGTTCTGCGACTGGTGCAGGGTTAAGGATGTGGATCCTTTTTCATGTGACATTCCTATGGTTTTGTCTTTTTTGCTTTCTTTGGCCCACAGGGGGCTGCAAGTGGGTACCATCAAAGGTTACATGGCGGCGCTGTCTATATTTAAGCGCTCGTCTGAGGAGTGTTCTTATTTTAAAATCCCTTTCATTTCTCAGTTTTTGAAAGGGCTCACTGATGTGTTCCCTCCGTCACCTTTCCAGGTGCCCGGTTGGGATCTGAACCTTGTTCTCAAGTTTCTAATGGGTGCTCCATTTGAGCCTTTGCATTCTTGTCCTTTGAGACTGTTAACCCTTAAAACTGTATTTTTAGTTGCGGTCACTTCTGCTCACAGAGTGAGTGAGTTACAGGCACTTTCAGTTAAGCCACCCTTCACTGTGTTTCATAAGGACAGGGTTGTCCTTAGAGTTTGTCCTTCCTTTCTTCCGAAGGTGGTGTCGGAATTTCATTTAGGCCAGAAGGTTATTCTTCCGGCGTTTTATCCTCCTCTGCATCCTGGTAAGGAAGAGGAGAGGCTCCATAGGCTCGATCCTAGGAGAGCTTTAAGCTTTTATATTTCACGCATGTCCCGGGTCAGAGTGGACAATCAACTCTTCATTGGTTACGCTGGAAAGCATTTGGGACAAGCTGTGACTAAGCAGACTTTGTCTCGCTGGATTATTCTGGCAATTTCTGAATGTTACCGCTTGGCGGTTAAGGACCCACCGATCGGCTTGCGGGCCCATTCTACCAGGGGTGTGGCTGCCTCTACTGCCCTGCAGAGGGGTGTTCCTATTCGTAACATCTGTAATGCAGCCACCTGGGCTTCGGTCCATACTTTTGTACGTGACTACTCCCTCGATTCTATCCGTGGCCAGGATCTGGCCTTAGGCAAGGCGGTCCTTTACTCTGCAATTTGATTGGGCATTCTAAATTCTTTTCCCACCTCCTTACGTTGGTACTGCTTTGGGAGTCTGTCATAGATATGGAATACGTCAGAGGACCCAATCCCCTCGAAGAACAAGTTACTCTCTTACCTGGTAACGTTCTTTCGATGGGATGGTCCAACAACGTATTCCATATCGCTCCCTCCCTGCCTTCCCCGCTACAGAATTTCTTATGCGATTGCAGCTTACGTTTCCGCAAGGCTTTCTGTGGTCATACTGGCAGACGCTTGGTGCCACTCGTTCTGGGAAAAAAACTACAACTAAGGCTACAGGCGTCGTGCGTCCTACTTGTAACATCTGGTGCCGTCGGAGGAGGTCCTCGGACGGCGTATCGACACGACGTCATCGACGCAGGACACAGACGCCGAAAGATTTTCCGAAGCAGCACAGCTATGGTGATTACTGTCATAGATATGGAATACGTCGTCGGACCATCCCATTGAAAGAACGTTACCAGGTAAAAGAGTAACTTGTTCATCTAGCTGCGCTGTCCATTTTCAAGCGCTCCTCGGAAGAGGTTTCTTACTTCAAAATTCCATTGATAATTAAATTCCTGAAAGGGCTTACTAATGTATACCCTCCAGTCCCCTTTCATGTCCCAACTTGGGATTTAAATCTAGTACTTAGGTTTCTAACTTGTATACCTTTTCGGCCTCTGCACTCCTGTCCCTTGAGGCTTCTAATATTGAAGACTGTCCTCCTTGTGGCCTTAACATCAGCCCGCAGGGTTAGTGAACTACAGGCTCTCTCATGTAAGCCTCCATATACTACTTTTTACAAGTGGTTCTTAAGGTTAAATCATCTTTCTTACCAAAAGTAGTTTCTGACTTCCACTTGTCACAAAAAATCATATTACCAACATTCTATCCGCCTCCTCATTTGGGCAAAGAAGAGGAGAGACTGCATAGACTGGACCACAAAAGGGCTCTCAGTTTTTACATTTCAAGAATGTCAAAATTACGTCAAGATGACCAACTCTTTGTGGGTTATACAAGTCATAAATTGGGATTAGCGGTAACAAAACAAACTATATCCCGCTGGATCATTCTGGCTATAATTGAGTGCTACATATTGGTGGGAAAAGACCCACCGGATGGGCTGCGAGCCCATTCCACTAGGGGGATGGCTACTTCTGCGGCTCTGAAGAGGGGAGTCCCTGCAGCAGATATTTGTTCAGCTGCAACATGGGCATCAATGCATACCTTCATCAAGCATTATTGCTTAGATGCCTCTTCCTCCAATGAGGGTTTATTTGCAAAGGCGGTACTTCATTCGGTCCATGAGAACAATAACTAGTACTCCCACCTCCAAAATTACCACTGCTATGGGAGTCTATCATAAGATGAGGAACACGTTGGCGGACACAATCCATTCGAAGAACATGTTACTTACCAACTGTAATGTTCTTTCAACTGGATGTTCCTCCCACGTATTCCTCATCACCCCTCCCATCCTACCCCACAGTACAGTTTACGTTTCTTACACTTTCCTCTCACAAAGAGTCTATCAGTCATGAGGCACGCCTGGGTGTTCCTTGAAAAAACAGAACTGAAGACAACGTGCGCGGCACAAGCTATTTATACTGATGGTGACGTTGACACGGTACGGAGCCCGTCGAGGGACATCGATGCCACGACCTCGTGCACAGCACCCTCTGCCGAGATTTTTTTTTCCCAAAGCAGCGAAGCTGGCAGGATACGAATATCATAAGATCAGGAATACGGGGGAGGAACATCCAGTCGAAAGAACGTTACAGTTGGTAAGTAACTTGTTCTTCTGAGGCTTGTGGATCTGCTTAAAATCACATGCTTTCCATACGCTTTCATCTAGTGGTATGTGGCATGACTTGTCGAAAAGGGCCGTTGACTGGGCGTGTCTGTAATGCTATCCCTAGTATGATGTCTGGTGTACCCATGGTCCTTCATGCGTCGCAGTCCCTCAGATTGTTTTTTTCCGCCATAGTGGTCGGTCGCATGTTGCAGAGTTCGTGGCTAGAGCCTTTATTTACTTACTATTCTGAACGTATTAACTTCTCATCCTCTTTGACGAACATCACAGCAAAGACTTCTCAATGGCATTTTCCATGAAGAAGCACTCGACACCCGTTCCGGCAACAGTCGTCTGGTTGGCCTTCACTAGACTTTGGCCTGTACATTAGGCAGAGACGGGGGTATTAAATGGGGGGGTCTGTATATATATATATATATATATATATATATATATATATATATGTCAGTAAAAAAACTTTGTTAAAGGGACGTTATGTTTCAAAATAAAACCGAAAAACCCCTGAAATTCGCTAGTTCTGGTAAGCTAAGCAACCATAACTCGCGCCACCACCGTGTATTGCTAAGACTAACACCCAGGACATCAAAGATGACGTCACAAATGTCATTGATGACATCACTGATGACATCACATGTCTGGCTTCCTCTTTTTTCCTTTAGTGATATATCTTGACCAGTAATACTTAGGAACAGAAAAGTCAAAAAGTACTATATTTGTAGACTTATACTTCAAATATGTTCTTACAGTAATTTATTTGGGGTTCACTCACAGTATATGAAACATATACATAGGGAGAATACACACTTGATAGATAGCAATGCTTTCTCTGTACGAAGACAATCAGTAAGATTATCAACACTTGCTTATTATTCTGCTGTTTTTTTATTACTGTATGTTCTCTGGATATGCTCATATTTGTATTCGCATTACTTTCTTTAGGGTGCAGTCACATCATTTGATAGTTATACATAGGGAAGTGGTAAGTTTGAAGCAGAACAATAATTTCTGTGCATAAAGATAATCAGTTAGGTTACGAACACTTTCTGGTTCTACTGCTGCTTTTTTGCATACTTCACATTCCCTGTATATACTCATATTTGTATGTGTTGTTGTGTCTTTGTGCTTTGTATGTAATAATGAAATTATATAGTAAATGGGTTTTATTAGCTACTTATTACATGTTGCACAGTACACAACTCTAATAAGAAAGCATTTATCATTTCACTATTCAACATGGGAAGATTATGACTATTGCACCTCCATCATGTATGCTGCACACAATGGTGATGTTTATGCATGAGTAGCTTATTATACTGTAAAGAACTTCATAACACAATGCTATTTATATTAATGCATTGCTTAATGCACTACATAGCTCATAACATCTATTCCAATGATCCTTGACACTTTTTTGTCAACATTATAATGAGAATTCCTTGTACAGACTTTTCATGAAAAGTAGATGCACATGTGATGTCATCAGTGATGTCATCTTTGATGTCCTGGGTGTTAGTCTTAGCAATGCACGGTGGTGGCGCAAGTTATGGTTGCTTAGTTTACCATAACTAGCGAATTTCAGGGGTTTTTCGGTTTTATTTTGAACCATAACATCCCCTTAACAAAGTTTTTTGCTGAATTTCATAGGTTTTTAATACCGCAATTGGACCATAACCTCCCTTTATCAAATTTTATTTTATTGAATATACATATTCATATTGTGAATTTGATAGATGTTTACTAGGATTCCCTGACTTTATATACATGTAACTTAGAACATACTGAGCCCCCAGCTAGTGATTTTGATGACCGGGACTCTGCGTATGTCCGCGGACGGATGCGGACATCAACACTACCCAAAAACTAAGGGGGTATCTTAAATTGTTCTATCAAGTCATATAAACACTGCACAAGTTCAAAAAGCAGCACATAAACACATTATATGTAATAATAAATAAGTGGAACCTATATATGTAACACATCAATCATCCATTTAAATACCATATGTACTAAAATGGAATATACCAAAACAAAAAAGAGATGCTTTCCACATAATTACCTCACAGAAACTGCACAACTAGGAGCAACAGCAGACCTACAGAACAGTAAGAACACAACTTACCAGAAGCTAGTAAGTAAACTTCATTTTTCTTATATATTTCTAAACTTTCTGTATTAGGTACACTAAAAGTAACATATTTTTTTTTACACAGAAATGGCCAGCACTTTGGAATGGCTTGAGGAACATTTTTCACGTGAGGAAATGACTGAAGATAGTGATACTAATGGTAGACACTTCTCTATATAACCAAATTAATAATCATACTTTATATGTACTTAACATTTTTTCTTTTTAACAGACCATACAAACATTGAGAATAATACACCTAAAGACACATTAGAACATACTCTGCAGCGCATGGAAGAAAAGATGGACATGCTGATGGAAATGTTCAATCTTTTGAAACATTTTGTGGAGGACCACATAAAAGAAAAAATAAGATATCATTCTCCCACATGTACCTGTTCCCCCTCTTCATGTCCCAGCCAACTATCCCCAAACCTTCCCCACCAAGAAAAACGTTATGATGAGACTTCCATCCCTTAATTTCCTCCCATGTATCCTCTCCAAACCCCCAATTCCCCTGTGTTTGTGTCCGTTTCTGCTTCCCCCTCTCTTGCATACATTTTATATCTATATATAATTTTAAAAAAAGTGTTTTAATTCAGTCCTTTGTGTCTTATTTTTTTTAAAAGGGCAGTTAAGATGTTCGCGGACAGCGCGCCTGTCTGGTATGTCCGTAATTAACCAAAATGGGGGTGTCCTAAGGACACTATTGCTGTCCGTAGTGTCCGCAGGCAAGTTGAAACTGTTCTTAGAACACATTCGGTGTCCGGAATGTCTGGTATTAACCAAAATGGAGGTGTCCTAAGGACACTATTCCTGTCCGTACTATCCGCAGGCAAGTTGAAACTGTTCTTAGAACACATTCGGTGTCCGGAATGTCCGGTATTAACCAAAATGGAGGTGTCCTAAGGACACTATTCCTGTCCGTACTATCCGCAGGCAAGTTGAAACTGTTCTAAGAACACATTTGGTGTCCGGGGTGTCCGTAATTAACCAAAATGGAGGTGTCCTAAGGACACTATTCCTGTCCGTACTGTCTGCAGGCAAGTTGAAACTGTTCTTAAAATACATTTGGTGTCCGGAATGTCCGTAATTAACCAAAATGGAGTTGTCCTAAGGACACTATTCCTGTCCGGACAGTCCGCAGGCAAGTTGAAACTGTTCTAAGAACACCTTTGGTGTCCGGGATGTCCGTAATTAACCAAACTGGGGGTGTCCTAAAGACACTAAACCTGTCCATAACGTCCGCAGGCAAGTTGAAACTGTTCTAAGAACACGCGTGGTGTCCGGGTTATCCGTAATTAACCAAACTGGAGGTGTCCTAAGGACACTATCCCTGTCTGTACTGTCCGCAGGCAACTTGAAACTGTTCTTAGAACACATTCGGTGTCCAGGATGTCCACAATTAACCAAAATGGGGGTGTCCTAAGGACACTATGCCTGTCCGTACTGCCTATAGAACATCTACGCACATGCCCACCACACCCATAAGTCCTACGAACATCGCGCCTCTCTGTAACTGTCCGTCTCACTTGTGTCGCACTTTTAATTAGTTTCAGGACCCGAACACTGTCCGTAGAACGCTCGCGCGCTTGCACACAGCCGTTCCTGTACATTTCCCTTCGCGGACGTGTTCACGATGTCGTCATGTGACCGCACCCACCCTGAGCGTGTGTCCTGAATTGTGGACACTGTTCTGAACCGTGAACATTTTAAAAGTACTTTTTCAGACAATCTAAAGTATTTTATAGTACAAATTCACCATAGCACATGTCCCAGATAATGAGCCTGACTTTATACATACTTTTTGGGACTTTTTTAGCCTTTTTTGGATGTTCGATCTGTCCACAGACAGCGTGGCTGTCTGCGGAGTGCGCACCCGCACCCCTATAAAAGGCCACACCCCAGAGCTCATCCTCATTGTGGTTCTGGCTATCTGACAGAGCATTTTCTACTTTGGCTGCTTATCTTGGAGAATTTGCTGCTCTTACTGCTTTCCATCAGACTTGATGGCATCAATGCTGTTGCTACATCTGTCTCACCACCACCTCCCCAAGGGCCTGAAGAGGGGTGTAGAGGAGGAGGATGAAGAGGATGACGAGGATCAGGTAGTGGAAGTCCCTACTACCAGCACTCGCCGTGAGTCTTGGGTGTGGCAGTTGTTTACCATTCAGGGTGGAGTGCCAAAAACGCATGTGAACAAAGTCACCTGCAATCAGTGCCACATGGTGCTGAGTCGTGGGAGGCCTGGTTCATACAGCTTTGGTACGACATCTATGAAGCAACACCTAAGGTCGTTCCACGGTGAGGCCTTTCGCAAGGTTGTACCTTGTAATCAACGTAGTAGGTTGAGTTCCTCTACCACATCCTCCGTTTCCGCTCCTGTCACCACAAGAGACACTCCAGTGGGACAGCGCATCCCTCCAGCTGCCTCACAGCCATTCACAATGCTGTTGAACCTTACCTTTCGAGGCTCACAATATTGTGTATGTACTGCGACGTAGTTTGTGTAAAAAAATAAAAAATATATAAAACTACAAAAATCTAAAAAAAAGGCTCTTTTCGGACCCGCCTTTCACAATCTAAAAATAGAAGTGACAAATAAATGGAGCAGGGCCTGTGCACTTTTTAAAAGTCTGCGGACAGTCCGCAGACATCTAAAATGTTGGGGTGTTACCCTATCAAAACCATTGCACTTTTTTCTGGGTGGAAGTGGTGGCTCTGAAAAGAGCCTTTTGGTGGTGTTTTTTGTGTTTGAAAAACTTGAAATAGTCAACACCTGCTGCAAAATGGATGGCAGTAATTCCAAAAAAGGTTGCAATGCATTTTGTACATTTCTTAGAAAAATCTGATTACCAGCATAAGTAAGATGAACTCCATCTCTGCGAAAAATGTATGTGCTACGAAACATATTTTCATTGTGGAAAGAGGACATGCCAACATCTCTTAGAAGGGCACAAACAGCCTTATTAACATTGCACCTCACTTTCTCCATTTGTGGACCAAATGAAGAACAACGCAGCCACATTTGTCTCTGTGCAATACGAGAAAAAATGACTTGGGAATTTGGAAACATGTCCATGACCTTCCCAAGTCCTTCTTTCATCGCAAATTGCAAAGAAATTCCTGACACATGTCCTAAACTGTCCCTCCACAATGAATTATAATTATGTCTGGATGAATCTCTGTCTCCAAACTAGCACAGAGAGGTACCAAGTCCAACCACTTCATTCCACACACTCCATGCCAGTGCGCTTCCACATGAGGGAATCCAAAATCTCTAGCTACTCCACAGCGTTCTGCATGCACCTCCAACCAATGTATCCATGAGTCTCCCAAAATCCAGATAATCTGTTTTCTGAAACACACAGCCATAGCTAACTGTTCTTCTCTCAGGAAAAATACTTTTTGACAAACTCTCTCCTTACACAACACACCCAGTAAACTTTACTGACCAATCCCTTGCTCTGCTCATTCTCATTTGCATGCCTCTCCACCCCAAAATCCCTGTATGTAATACGCGATGTCGGCGGACTACCGCCATGTCTGCGGACATATCGTAACTTGCACAGCCCTTCTACCATTTCCACTTCACTCTCTGTGCCATTCCCTCATTGGATACAGCTAAGCAGTCACACAACCATCCACCAATCACATCCAAGACCTCTACATCTAACTCCATCATCATAGTTCAGCACTTCAAATGTACTGTTGATCACTCTGAGTACAAGTCTCATATCATTGGAAAGCACCTACTACAAAAACTACTGTACAAGTCTCCAAGATTTCTACTTGCAGCTGCATGCATATCCACATGTGTTAATATAAACTACAGGTATGCATATTTTCTGCACAGTACATGTACAGCTCTTCTGAATGTATATAAACAGAGTAACTGCTACTTAACCTGTATAACCTATAAAATTAACTTACTGTCATTTTTCCCCATCTGCTATAATCAACTGTCACTTCCAAACCGGTCTGTCTAATTTTTTTTTTCACACACACCGATCTAAATAATTATAATATCAGAAGATGGGAGAAATAACAGTATAATTGTGGAAAAACACTTAATAGTGTATTATAAAATTACACACAGCCAGTAAAAGGTCATGCATCTTCATACACTCACACACATAGACACTATCATTGAAAAGCTCCCAGCTGCAATAACACCACTACCTGTAAATCACATCCTTCTGCTTCATTACCCACACCTTCACAAATGCGTACATTCCATGCTTTTCTATACAGTTTCTGCCATTTTCCTTATAAAAATTGCTAAATAAATAAATCATTATTTCTTCTTTCTCCTAACATCCTTTAACACAGCTTTAAAAAAACCAAGTGAGTTTCATACACTTAATATTCTACTCATTTGCAAAGCATTTTGAACTAAAATATTGTAAATAAAATATAAAGGCTGCACATAGTCAAATGAAACTGCATGCATACACTATGTTCATATATCAAACAAGAATACCTCTACAAAAACATAAAAATCAACGTCTAAATTAACATCAGTGCTATAAACACAAAATTACTAACTTCTTTCTTTTACAATTGCAGTGAAGACCACTCTCCTGGAAAGCAGCAGCATCTGAACTACAAACAACAACTCCAAAGAAACCTGTTCATTCCACAAAAAAAGAGTAAGTACAATACTACCTTAATATTCTTACTGTTACTCAAACACACTTTGCGGTTGATTTATGTAATTTGTGCACCAAAGAAACTGAGATTTGTGCACCATTCTACCCACAAATCACCATTTATTAAACCGGGATTAGCAGGCAGAATGGCACACAAATCCCCATTTTTCAGAAAACAAATAACATAACCCAGCCCCTAGAATGTTAGTATTACAAAACAAAGAACTGTTTTAATTTTATGCCATTAGATTTACTATTAGTGCTTCTCCTCACCACTAGCTCACTTTCTACTGTCATCTGAACCACAGTATAGTAACACACAAATAGAATAGCCTTCCCAACTAATTGTAGCTGCCCAATGCACAATCACACACCACCACATACATCTTTTCCATCATACTCAGACACTCATGCATACAGCACACATACATTGCACAACAGCCCAACCCATACCTTCTTTTTTTGTTTCAACAGACCCCACAGAATGCCTACCAGAAAGCAAGTCCATAGAAAGCAACACAGAAATAGAGCAAATGAAAATAAGTGTCCAAAATAAGCATCCATCTCTAGCAGAGTTTGTACAAAAAGTTCAAACAAAACAGCTAATACAGTCACTTAGCAAAACAAAACAAGCTTCCAGTACAGAAACTTTTCCTCCTCTATCAAAATGTAAAAGAAAACAGAAAATGATTAACAAGAATGCAGCTACCACTACTGCTAAAACTGCTCCTATAAATCTTGATATAGTTGCAAGTAACGATACAAAAAAAAGTATTTTAGCAAAAATGTTCCACCACAGAGTCCTTCAGAATCTTATAAAAACAGGAGACAAATCATGCACAACCCTTAAAACCTACCATAGAAAATTAATCTTAGAAGCGTTGATAGACAGTGGAATCCTTCTCAAAAGAAAGTTACTTATTTTAGTGTTAAACAGAATGAAACCACTAACAAAACTAACTCCTAAATTACAAAAAAGACTTCTCAATAAACGAAATTTCCACAAAAATAAATTCTTAAATATCTGTGGAGGTGAATGGAGTCACACCACGAGCACAGAACCATATTTTAATGAAAAAGCATACAAACAAAATCAAACAAACACAATTGCCATACATAGTAGCGGACGAGGTTATGAAAAACTTAATACCATAATGCAACAAGAAATACTGCTTACAAAAATATCCCCAGAAAACTCAGTATCAACTCTCCATTCGACTGAACCAGAACGTCCAGTATACAAATGGCCATGCACGTCAATGTGTAACATTGCCAAAAAATCTTTCAAATATTTACGCCGTTCCTCAATCAGTATGTGAAAGGCAAAGACAAAATCAAAATGAAACTGCTGCAAAATAGGGATACCTGTCCAGTGCGCAAATACACAGGACTACAAGGACATTCATTAGCCTGCATTTCAGGACCTATTTGCAAAAGCACCTTCCACCAAATCAAAATGATATCACCACATCATTCAACTATAAGAAATCTAGTCTATAAACTGCACTATGCTAAAAGTCCTGCTTTAGCACTAGCCAATTTAAATAACTAATCTTCTACATGGTACAGCCAAAGATCTACTGGAAGAAATAGAGCATATCCAGAAAAAATATTTTGGAAGTGAAAGCCACTTACAAAATACAGTAGCTTAACAACAGACTAGCAGCAGTTGTACATATGGCAATCTTCTACTACACATATACAAAAAAGAAATACTAAAATTGAAAAGTACATCCGCTGAAGTACCAAACCGTGTGTGTGTTTTGCGGCAGAACTTTTTATAAAAGTAACACAAAAACTATAGACGTAACATATAAAATAGAAAACAATGAAGCTTCCAAGTGGTTTGAATTAGCTCTCTAGCTTATAGCAGAAAACAAATACGAAATAACTGACCCCTTAATACTTTGCAGTTACTGCACTACAAAACTTGACAACAATCAAACTCCTTCACGTGGAATCACAAATAATTTGGAATGATTCCCACTACCTAAACCCCTGCAACAACTAAATTTATATGAGAGAATCATAATTCAAACAGTACACCCATTTCAAGCAATAATATGCCTTCAACCAAAAACAGCAAAATTACCTCCCTCTGAATTGGTGAAAGGCATTTGTGGCAAAGTCGTTTATTTACCATTAGATCTAAAAGAAAATGTGCACACTCTGGGAGTGCAACGTCCAATAGAGCAATCTTTAATTGTCTTAGTAAATGGTGTACCTACAAAAGACAAAACAATTTGGCAACAATTAGTAGACTTACATAAAGTTAGAGGAGCCTTGCAATATCTAAAAGACAATAATACTACAAAGAAATAAATATTGAAGAAAACTTAAGGGAAACAACTGAAATAATTCAAAAGTCACCAGAAACTGGTCAATTTGAACTTCTAGATCCTGCTACAGTATCCAATATTTTAGACCATTATACAATTCATCCATTACACTCTAATGACACCATAGATGATGCACTAGAAACGTATCAAATGCGACAAACCAAAGGATCACCAATCGGCATATGGGAAAAAAGTATACAAGCACATGCTTTTCCTCTACTCTTTCCTACTGGCAAAGGAAGAAGGTACGATGATAGACCAATTCAGATAAGAGCATCAGAATACCGCTTGTTACGAATGTATTCTGAAGATCAAAGATTTAGACAAAATGTGGAATACATATTCCACCTACTCTTTGAAAGTGAACTAGCAACTCTATGTTACAGAGTTGCACACACATTAAAATCAGGAACCCACTTTCAAATTATGTCAGCTACGCAATTCCTACAAAAAGTGCAAGAAAAATATGAGGTTTTACAATCAAGCATTACAAATCTGTTAGCAAACATGCCTGGTACTAAAGAGTACTGGTTCCGACGTTACAGAGATGTACGTTGTATGATAAGAAACCTTGGCCCACCCACTTGGTTTGTTACATTAAGTTGTGCAGAATATGCATGGGAAGATTTACATGATTTCCTACACATATCAAACAAAACAAACATAGATATACTAATACCTGGAGAACTTTGCTCTCTAGATCCTGTTAATGTTTCAAGATATTTCCATCATTGTTTCATTGCTATGCTGCACTTTATTTGTAATAAAACTGTTCCTCCCCTCGGAGAAGTGCAACACTTCTTTTGGAGAAAAGAATACCAAGCCAGAGGAGCACCACATATCCACATGCTTTTATGGATTAAAGATGTTCCTAATTTTTGGTCAAGACAGTGATGCCACTGTTTTACAGTTTATCGAAAAATATGTCACTTGTGAAATTCCATCAGAAGCAACAAATAGTGATCTTCATGCACACATTGTACAATTTCAAAGACACAAATGTGGCAAATATTGTTGTCGTAAATACAAAAACAAAGGGAAATTCTACACCAAATGCCGCTTTGGTTTCCCTAGACCGGTTACAGAAACAGGTGGAGTGAACAATTTCATGTCTTCAGTTAGACATAGTGTTAAAGGTAAATCACCTAAGAACACCTATTACATATAAAGAACAGAAGAAGCAAAATATATCAATGATTACAATGCAATCGTTGCCCTCTTATGGAATGCAAACATAGATGTGCAGTACACTGCACCCAATTCCACAGCAGTTGCACAATATGTTACAGCCTACTTAACCAAAGCAGAAAAAACAGAGCTTCAAGACCTCTGGAATGACCTATCATCAGACAAAACACTGTCTCAGAAATTGTACAGCTTAGGCATAAAAATGCTCTCTCATAGAAAATGTGGCTGCTATGAAGCAGCAGATTGTTTAACCTGTACTGCTTTGTATGGAAAAGCTGAAAATATAGTATGGCTAAGTCTTGGCTCTGCTAAATCTAGAAAGAGTTCTCAAATCATACGACGACACAGAAACAATAGCCAAAAATTATTCCAACAGCCAAGACATTTTGAAAAACAATTTACTAGACACATACTACCCAAACAGAAGTACCACTTCGGAAACCATGTGTCTATACCACATAGCCCAAAACTTCACATACAAAAATAATATAAAACCTGATGGAAAAAAAGGTAGATACAGAGTGACAAATTGTGAAAGCAGCTTAGTAAAACTTACCAAACCAAGCTTAATTAATCACATCAAATTGTCATTAAAAACTCCTCAACATAAATAACTATATATTACATGTCCCTGCTACAACTCTTTAAACCATGGAGAAAAGAAGAAGAGATACTAGATAACTATGACTCCTATGAAGACGCTTTCATAGAAAATGAAAGCACTATTACCGATGTAAACTTTACACAGTATAAAACAATGTTGCACAATGAACAGCAACACAAAGAAGAACTCCAGGCCCAACTAGATAAGGACACTCCCGACAGTAGTCAACCTTCTGTAACAGGAAGCCAAGAACCACTGGGACAGCCACTAATGGCAAATGAGGCAGAATTAGCTATGACAGAAGTAGAAAACACCATGTGTCACTATGAAGAAGGGTGGACAGTCATAATATCTATAACTCCCGAACCCCTAAAATAAATATATAATTAAAAAAAACGAAAGTCGACATTTTTTTTTTCGACATTTTTTGTCGACATTTGTCGACAAAAATGTCGACAAAAAATGTCGAAAAAAAAAATTTCGACTTTCGTTTTTTTAAATTATATATTTATTTTAGGGGTTCGGGAGTTAAAAAAAAGGAAAAAATTTTAAAAAGGGGGGTTGGGGGGGAACCCCCCCATTTAAAAAAAAAATGCATTGAAAAAAAAAGTCGACATTTTTTTTTGACATTTTTTTTTCGACATTTTGACTGTCGACATTTTTGTTGTCGACATTATGACTATAAACCATGAAGAAGATACAGAAGGCTTAACTGTAGTACAATCAAAATTGAACAAAGAGCAGCATACCATTTTTCAAGAAGTAACAAAAGAAATTGCACATGGTATACAACATGAAAATAAAGAATGTACCTGCCAAAATTACAAACCTATACTACTATACGTCGGTGGTGAAGCTGGTTCAGGCAAAACATTCTTAATCAAAATAATCAGCAAGTTCCTTCAACAATTGACAAACAACAAACTGTCAGTTGTTGTAACTGCCCCCATAGGTTTAGCTGCCTGGTGGTGTCACTTTACACCGATTACTACTCCTTCCAGTAGAACACCAAAACAAATTAGAATATTACAAACTTTCTACAGAAGCTGCAATGGAACTACGCAGAGTATTAAAACAAATGAAAATGCTACTAATAGATGAAGTGAGCATGGTCTCCAACCTAATGTTGGCTTTGATTCACCTCAGATTACAAGAAGTACTTAAAACAAACTACGAAGAGCTCTTTGGAGGAAAACACATTGTTTTCAGAGATCTTCTTCAATTGACACCAGTGAAAGGTGAACCTTTTTTTAAAACCCTAGGACACAAACTCTGCCGTAAAACTGTTGGCAGCATAGGAAATGTCAACCTTTGGCAACATTTCCAATACATAGAATTAACAGAAAACATGCACCAGTCTGCAGACCTCACCTACGTCAACATTTTAAAAAGTATTAGTGTTGGTGTACTATCTCAAGAAGCACAAGTAATATTAAAAACTCGGCACATCCATGTACTTTATGGCCATAACTCATGTGCTACTGATGTCATGGAACAATTAGCACACAAAAATGTCAATTGTATGTCCTTGATGCCAACTCTTGCAAGCTGTTCCAAATTCAATGAAACAATGTTGAAAAAAGAAATGCAACCAATAATTGAAATTTCCTCCACGGACAAACTGGACGTGCATGGTATGACACTACCCATGTGTCAACAAGCCACAACAAGACTAAATACCTTAGAAAATTCTATCTCCAACACAGCTGGTTTGGAGAAAATATTAAAATTATCTTTAAACTGTAGAGTAATGCTTAAACGTAACCTTGACGTGGAGCAAGGACTGGTTAATGGAGCACTGGGTACAGTTGTTGGCTTTCAAACATACCCATGTGACAACAACATTCAGTTTGTCAATATTCTCTTTGACAAACTTTCAAAAGTAAAAAGGATAGGGCACTCAACAGCTCGATTCCTTCTTTTCAAAGACATGTATGTACGCAGAGAACAATTTTCTCTACCTCTAGCATACGCAGTCACCATTCACAAATCACAAGGTCTTACCTTAGATAAAGCATTGATAGATATTGGGAACACAGTCTTTAAAGAAGGCATGAGCTACGTAGCACTATCACGCTTACATACACTTGACGGTCTATTTCTAATCAACTTTGATGCAAGTAAAGTAAACGCTGATATTCCTTGCATTTTAGAATACAATAAACTACGTTCACTATACACCCCCATCTAAAAACATATCCTGTTCCACAAAAAACAAAACGTTGTAAAAGAAAACTAGTTCAAACAGAAATGCAACAGGATGTCACTGCAAATCCTCCAAAGAGAGTAAAAGAAGCTAATACTTCATGAATTACTACAACCAAAGAAGAATCTATTACTCAAAGTAACTCGGGTACTTCTTCAAAGACGCAACACACACTCCGAAAAAATGACTTGGACACAGAACTATCTGGTCCATTCACATTTTCAAATATAACTGGTGTAAATTGCTACGCAAATGTAGCAATCAGTATTCTATTTCAATTGCCACCAATTGTTGACAACATTTACTTACACAGTACAGACCAATTGTGTTTGCAAATGTTAGTCTTTCATAGAAATGCAACCAACAATCCTGACAACACATATAGTGTTCATGGAATAAGACAAGAATTGGACTACTTTGCTGGAATGGTGAAATTCACTATAAACTCACAAGAAGATCCACAAGAATGTCTAATGTACTTGCTACAAGTACTGGAAAACAAAAACTTACCTATAAATGAAATCTTCCAGATTTCATATAGGTGGAAACATACATGCACTCTGTGCAACAATATGCAATATGAACAAATCCCTAATGAACATTTTGTGTATGTATCCATACTAACTGTGAATCCGTTCCATTTCAGCAACTTGTACAAAATGCAAACCATGGCAGATTATGTACTACCTGCAATTCAGATAATCGCTCCACCTTACTTATACAAACACATAGTAATTACGTAATACGAATGCTTCTACGTTACAATGCAAATGGTACTAAAAACAACTGCAAGCTGACTGGATTCACACATGGTCAAGTATCACTTGGTAAGAAATCCTTCACAACCATAGGTATAATCTACCATGCAGGAACCACAACCAATGCAGGTCACTACACTGCATATATAAAAAAGAATTGTGGATGGTTCGAATGTAATGATAGTACCATTACTTTAAAGCAAAGATTACCAGAAACCAAAATTTAAGAACTAATCTGTGCATAAACATTAATAAAACTTCAATTAGAAAACTATAAACAGTTAGAATACGCCAACACGTATCTAACTACCCCAAGATTCTGCAACAACTAAACAGATAAATCAATATCACTAAATTATAAGAAGAAATAAACAGTTAGAATACGCCAACAGGTAACTAACTGCCCCAAGATTTTGCAACAACCAAACAGATAAATTAATACCACTAAAAATAACAAGAAATAAACAGTTAGAATACGCCAACAGGTATCTAACTGCCCCAAGAATCTGCAACAAACCAACAGATAGATTAACAATTTGAGAATATAAATAAAAAGTATAATCAGTTACAATTCAACAAGTATCTAACAATCGACAACAAGCCATTATTAGCCAGAAACAACAAGTAAATATTAAAAACACAAAAATAAATGTCCTGTACCAAAGCAAAAGAAGTTTTTTTTTAATCCAACATGGATTTTTTTTCCCACAGACCCAATGATTTAACAACAAACATAGAAACTGAGCAAATTGCACAGTGCACTGGTTTGTAATCTACTAAATATGAGGGTCAAAATTAATCAAAAATGTCTATTATTCAATGTTTTAAGTCCTTATAAACTACTGACACTAACATGATCTTTTCTTTTATCACAGAAATTGGCAAATAATCTATGTCCTCCAGTTACCAAACAGTAAGTATATTATATGTACAACTCATAAATGCTGCTCCATAACACAACCATTGAAGCAAACATGTAACCGTACACCACAATGAAAAATATTTACTTCCATGGATATGTTATACTGTAGTGCTTGTTACCAAACTCTACAATCTTAATGGCATGATGAAGCCAAAACTTCACATACAAACTATACAAATCAAACAGTACATAAACTTTAGATTTGCAAATATTTCATACATACTCAATTCTATAGGTGTGATCTATGGGTGTGATATGCTGCGGTGGTTGTGGCCAGGGCCTAGAATCTTGGGTGCATGGCCTACGGTCTACGGCCTTCGGCCATGCTCCCAAAACTCTAGGCCCTGGCCACAACCACCGCAGTATATCACACCCATAGATCACACCCATAGAATCAAACATTTTAACCATGAAGTATGGGCATTTTTTACGTCCGCGGACACCTAGAGTGTTCTAAGAACAGTTTTGTTTTGCTTGCGTACAGCACGGACAGATGTAGTGTCCTTACAACACCTCCATTTTGATGGCTTACGGACATCCCGGAAACCAGGCATGTTCTTAGAACAGTTTCAACTTGCCTGCGGACAGTACGGACAAGAATAGTGTCCTTAGGACACCTCCATTTTGGTTAATTGCGGACATCCCGGACACCGAATATGTTCTTAGAACAGTTTCTCCTTGCCTGCGGTCAGTACGGACAGGAATAGTGCCCTTAGGACACCCCCATTTTGGCTAATTACGGACATTCTGGACAGCGCAGCTGTCCACGGATAATACAAACACAACAGGGGTGCCTGCCACTTAAATAAATACTGCATTTGACCCATATATTACTCCCCCCACCCTCCCCAAACACTCTTACACACCAACACACTTGCCAAAGTTGTATTTCTCCACCATTTGTTACTGCGCTGTCCTCTGATCCAAGATGGCGGCCGTTTCCAAAAATCTGACGCACTTCACGCTCTTCACCCTCCAATCAGCGAACACGTCGCATGTCCTGATTAGCCAATCAGGACACTGTCCGCGGAGCGAACAGGGAAGTGTATCCGCGGAGCAGACATAGATATCACACATTTTTTGTGACCTACTTTTTGGTCGTTTTTAAGAAAAAAAACTACTGGACGGATTTTCACCAAATGTACACTACTGTATGTGTGTATGTATATATATATGTATATATATGTATATATATATGTATATATATATATATATATATATATATATATATATATATATATATATATATATATATATATATACAGTGCTTCATTTGTAAACAAATAAGTGCCAGTGCCCAAAGAATATTGGTCTCATAATTCCGCACGCGGCCCCGCCCGCAGTGCGGGTGCGCGGCCCGCCCCAGTTCAGTGCTAGACCTAAATCGGCCCATCACACTACTGCTGCTCCCTGTCACATGTTTGGTGCTGCAGCAACTGCTGGCACAGGCTAGTAGTGGGATGGATGGGGAAGGGCACACATGGGTTGAGAAATTATAATGCTTTAAAGTTGGAAAACACTTCTTGGTTGTCAGAGAATGAGGCTGTTTCCCTCACCTCCCGTGCCTTTAAGCCTGAGATAGGGGATGGTCTAGGCTGCTCCCCCAATGCCCCTTTTGCACCTCCTTGCTCCCTCTCTTCTCCTATCTCCTTATGCCATCCAGTCTGAGGAGGTCACCCCACCCCTGATCCCCCGCCATCCTGTTGTTGGAGGGGGATGGGGTACATGGGCCCAAGTGTGTCCGGCTGTGTGTAGCGGCTATGATGGTGTCTGCTACATTCCTCCTTGCACTCAGCGCATCCCCCTGCTTAGCCGCAACACCCCACACCGGCCTTCCACGGGCCCTGCATTTGATTTACCTGGTTTATAAATTCACTTTGGTTTAACCTGCGGCCCTCCACACATTTCCCTTTTCCCATAACCTCCCCCAACAACCCCCCAGAAATAATATACTGATTCGGGTTGTGGATGTACAGGGCACAGTTGCTTTATTAGCTCTCAAGTCGGGCACCGAAAAAGTGGCCAAATTTGCAAACGCCAATTCATTCCTTTTGTGACAGACTGAACAGTACCCAAGGGGGAGGCTTTTTGATAAAATGTGAGGCAAATTGTGCATTGTAAAGAGTATTTTTTCAGTGACACTGGCCCAAACTACTTACCGATTGGTGAAGTAACTCATCAAACTGACCGACATGGGACAAAAAAGTGGCCCACATAGACCAAAAAACCTTGCCCACAGTAGCATTTTGTGTTTTTGGTTCGTGCATTGCCCTATAGGCCAGTCCAACCGGATGCTATCTTTGCCCTATAGGCCAGTCCGAGCCGGTGCTATCTTTTCAATGAAAATGAAACACTCAGCCCATGCATCGCCCGAATCCTTTATGGTACTCTGCCGGGTGTGCGTTTTGGGGTGAAGGAAGCAGTGCAGTGGAGAGAGGCATAGGTGACAAGACCATGGCTACTCATGGCTGCTCCTGCCTGCAATCAAAATGGTGTCAAATGGGCGGACGGGGGCCCGAAGGATCGAAATTATGGAAAAGAAAATATGCAAGTGTAAAAACCTGCATATGGCCTTGTGGTGTACCCTGTACCGCGTTGTGAAGGGGGGCTAAACGCATGTCATTTGGGGCAAGGATTTCAAGACACCCGCCCGCTCACCCCCCCAGGATTTTGCGGCTCCGCTCAGATGATGTGAGGCATGGGGCTGGATTGCTAACTGACACAATCGAAGCTGCACATGCTGTGCAGTCCTGAGGGGCTGTGCTGTGCACAGTGTCCTGGAGGGCTGTCTGTGCACATGCTATCCTGAGGGGCTGTGCACGCGTTGTCCTGGAGGCTGAGAGCACCGAATGTCCTGAGGGGCTGTGCACGCTGTGTCTGGGGGCAGGAGCTGTGCATGTGGTGTCCTGGGGGGCTGTGCACGTGGTGACCTGGGGGGCTGTACATGTAGTGTCCTGGGGGGCTGTGCATGCGGTGTCCTGGGGGGCTGTGTATTAGTGATCCCCTTGGCTGCCTGTGCACGTAGTTTTCTGATGGGCTGTGCTCACATTGTTTCAGGGGTCTGTGGCTGTGCTCATGGAGTTCAGAGGGGGTGGGAGGGCTGTGCTCAGTGTCCCGGGGCTGCGCTCATGGTGACCTAGGGGCTGTGCACGTAGTGTCCTGCGGGCTTTACACGTGGTGTCCTGGGGTGACCCATCCCAGGACACCAGTCGTCCTCTAATACAAAGAGGTCACAGACCCAGCAGGACTCCACCAGGGACAAGGACCACGCTGCCGCCCGTGCCCCACCCGGTCCTGGGACTTGCTGCCTGAGCTGCCTCAATCACTTTAGGCTACCTTCCGTGGGGCCGCCTGCCACCGTCACCGCGGCCATGCAGTTGACAAAAATATGTGCGCAGTGGCAATGGCCCCACGGTAGGTAAGATTTTAAAAGAAAAATTTATATTTGGGTGGCTGGGGCCCAATCACTTTCAAAGTGATGGGCCCCAGCCGCCACTCAAAAATACTTCTTTCTTTTAAAACCTACCCTCTGTGGGGCGGGGCCCCGACCACCAGCCCCACGGAAGGTCAGGTTTTAAAAGAAAAAGTAAAAAACGTATTAATTTGGGCACAATCCACAGGCCCGCACCGCGGTAGAGTCATCCGACTCAGTGTGCGCCGTGGCAGCCCTGCCTGGTGGTCACAGAAATTGGCCTGGGCCTGGCACTGCAGTCAGCAGCACACAGGTCACACAGACAGAAGCCCGCATGGCGATGGGCCCCTGGTGTGGTCCTGACTCCTGGGCAGTCCAGACACCACCAGGGGACCGCGCCGCCGCCCTGGCCCGACCTGGGCCTTCCTTGCCTGATCACTGTGACAGGCTCAGGGCAGGCTGCTGTTTTACGGTCCAGACTACCTGCTTCGCCGACTGGGACTTGGTCTTCTCTCCTGTCTGGGCCTCAGGGTGGGGGGGACGCACACTGGCACAAATGAAAAAGCAGGCAGAGGGGGGGCCCCAGGAAGCAACTAGGCCGCACCATGCAGTGCAGCAGGGCAGGCTCTCTCTCTCTCACACGCCACGCCGAGACACCTTCACTTCACAGTACCTCGTGAAATGAAGGTGGCGCCGCGCTACCTCCTGTAACAACAACAACACGTCACCATGTAATTCCACTGGCCCAGAAGAACAGCCAATGAAAACTGCACATTCTGTGTTACTATACAGAATGTATCAAATACTGCATAGTAACAACAGAATGGCAGTTTTCATTGGCTGTTGTTTTTAACTTGTTGTTCATTGCTATTGCTGGCCCCTCCCAGGCCCAGCCAGCCATGGCCTGTACCTGCAAGCACGAGAGATCACAATGACAAACAAATCCAATGATTTATAATGAAGCAAAGTGAAGTGGAAGAACAAATAAAGCACGTGCGCTGGCCCCCCCATGATTAGTTCCGGTGCCCAAAAAAGAGTGCCGGTGTTGGGCACCGGCAATCACCCCCACACATTAAGCACTATATATATATATATATATATATATATCCTCTCCCATTAGTGAATGCCTACATTTCCACATTCGCTTTATGCCCAATGTTTTTCTCTGTTCTTCAATCATTGAAAAAACTTCTTTTAAATTTTGTCCATCCTGCCATAAAAAATATCCTTGGGATGACACTTATCAGGTGTGCAATCTCTGCCTCCCAAGAGATCTTAGTGAGGACACTGTGCAGCCTGCCAGCTTTCCCGTCCCCAAAACCTTGAAAGATTGACAGACTAAGCGTTGGGTGGCCCGCGCCATGCAGGCAGAAGTCAGCCTAAACTCGCCAACAAGCGCTGAAGTCTGACACAGAACAGGGTGCTTCCAGCGCACAAAGTGACGCCGAAGACAATATGGGATCAGCCGATTCCTGAGTGACATTCCGCCCCCCACAACACCGTTCTGGAATGCAGGCTGGCATCTCTGCTGTGGAGACTATCCCCGGTAACAGTAGCACACACAAGCATACACACCATGGGTATGCGCATTCACGTGATAAGCACACAACCCCAAGTCAGTCGACAACAAAGAGGTCGAAATCTGGCCATGCGATACACAAACGCTCCCTCAGAGCATCTGTCTCAACAGAGTCCTCTACGCCCTCCCATGTGCGTCATGACAGTTCTCCAAAACAAGCATAGAGCGAGAAATCTACTGCGCATAAAAGACAGGCCACAGGTTTAGAAAGTGCACGTGACTGAACGTACGCCAAAATCTACACCCATTTCTTCCAGTGTGCACACTATTAACGTACATTGAGAACACACAAGAGAAGGCTTTAAAACAACCGTCGAAACGCTCTGATGCACAGACCAGTATTTCGGCGCAGGTCCACACATCGCTGAAACACACTCACTACACTGAGTCCTCTTCACATCTGTCACAAGCTTTACATTCTAGTTCAACACATAACCCTGAAGAGGTTACATTCCCTTTTAAGGATGAACCTAAAACAGGTTCTTGGACAAAGGAGAGGTTTGAGAAAACTTTGGACACAGTCTCCTCTTTTGTGTCTTTTATGGATAAATATCCAGTAAAACAAAAGCATACTGAATTAATGCAGGAAGAGCCTCCTTCTAAATCCTCTCAATTACATGAATAAACCCATGCACAGCCCCAGGATGCAGGGCTTACAGAAGAAGAGGTCACTGATTTAGATCAGGATAATACTGATTATGATGATGATCTATATTGTGTTAATGATCCTTATGATGAGGACGGCGAATTTGTAATTCCTTCACCGGAAGGTGGGGACCAATCTGTAGCTGATTCTTCTGTACATGATCAGATCTTATATAATGATTTACCTAAAAAAGCAGCAGACCACTTCAAAATTCAGACACAAGATATTCCACAAGATCTAGATTTTGTAGATGAGAAGCTAGAGGAGAAGACCTCAATGGGGCAGTTCATTCCTCGTCTCCAGTCGGTATCTAAGAGGGTAAATCCTTCTTTAGAAACACCTTCCTTCACCAGGGCTGTTAATCCCAGAATGGAGAAAACATTTCATCAAGCACCCTCTGACCCGTTGTACATATGTGATCACCTAAAGCCATACTCACTGGTGGTTAGCACCATCTTCAAAAGGACGGGACTCCCTTAGCTTCCACAGAAGCTTCTCCTGAACAGGGGAGTAAAAAGCATTTTCGCCCCTGGGAAAAAGGTAGCAACTTCAGCGGCATATCACTCTTATTTCCAGCTATAATGGGGCACTCTGGAACAAGATTCAGTCTTAGCTGGACTCAGTCCCTGAACCTCTTTGGACTCAAATTTCTAAAACAGTAGCCGAGGGCAAACAAGTGGCTAACAATATTTTAAAGGAAATGTTGATGCAGCTGACAATGCTGGTAGAATTGTAGCGGAAGGCACAATACCAAAGCACCGCGCTTGGTTGCAACAATTTGGGTTTAGGCTTGAGACTTAAGTAACCTTACTTAATATGCCTCTTGAGGATAATGTGTTGTCTGGAAAAGCGGTGGATGACGCTCTGGAAACTGCCATAAAAGAGCACGAAACTCTGAAATCCTTAAACCAGATTTCAAGCAAACCCTATATTCAGCAGGGTGTTTTTAACACACTAAGGTTTTTTCGTGGACAAACATATCCACATGTAACACAACCCAACTTCAACCGAGGTACATCCCCTTGGTACTCCAACACCTCAGTCACACCACTTTCAATCTAGAAATCAAAGGGGCTCCAGACTGAGTAGAGGACGCTCTAGGGCAGCAGCTGCAAAAGGTTCAGCTGCGCCCAGAAACAGTGACAATCCAGTTTAGGTTCCATCCCATGTTTCCCCAGTAAGGGTCGCATCTCACAACATACCCAAGCATGAGAGGGAATCAGCTCAGACAAGTGGGTACTTTCCACCATGATAAGGGGGTACTCCATAGAGTTTCTCACCAAACCTCACAACCATCCTCTGCAGCAACAAAAAATGTCACAACAACAACAACAAATTATACAAGACGAGATTCAAATTCTACTACAAAAAGTAGCGCTAGAACTGGTCCCTCTTCACGAGGTAAACAAGAGTATTTATTCAACATACTTTTTTTTTGTTCCCAAAAAGGATTTGACTATGCGCCCTGTGTTAGACCTTCATCAAGCAAACACTTATGAAAAGCTGTAAAAAAGTTTCGAATGACTACCCTTCAGGAAGTAATCCCACTCTTAAAACAGGGGGATTACATGGCACTGGATATGAAAAATGCATACTTTCATATTTTAATGTTGCCAGCACACAGAAAATATCTCGGGTAAAAAGTCGGAACCACTCATTACCAGTTCAAGGTGCTTCCCTTCAGCATATCCTCTGCGCCAAGAGCTTTCACCAAAGTACTCGCAGTGGCAGCTGTCCACCTGCACAGTTGGTCTATTCCAGTGTAACCTTATGTCGACGACTGGCTAATAACAAGAGAGACACCTAAAAGATGTCATCGTGTTAGGAAAGATTTCTTAATTGTGGGTAATTTTCCTTCCATGTGGCAACCCCTAAACTTTTTGCTGTTGTTTTCACCATGATCTAGACTTTGCCAGAGAAGTGCAGCCTTCTGCCATACTCCTCTGGGCTTTCGCTCCATTCTTACGGGGAAACTGACATGCCCTTAAGACAGTCAGTACCGGGAAACGCTGTTTTCCGTAGTTTCTTTATCATGTTGCAGCTTTCGTGCAACATGACACAAGAGGGCACTGTAAACTAAGTTACTGCTCTCTTGGGTCTCTAGTCTTCTACAGGCCCTAGATACTCTGTTTGGATTGTAAATGATCGGTGCAAGTGAATCACGGACGGGAATGGTGGCAGCGATCGTTTCTTGTGTTTTTTAGCTCCTTTTGGCGTTTTAAGCGCATTTCTCGCGCTTAGCCCAAAATGGTGGCCTGGCTCCCAAAATGGCCAGACCACGAGGCTCCTTTGTCCTGTCCGCTGACCGTCTTGCCCCCTTCACCTTCCCCAGGTCGAGCCAACCCGGGGCCTTCCTTATTTGGGCATGTACTTTCCCGCGAAACACAGATGCTTTCGCGGGCTTCTACAGGCCTTGTGTGTGCCTCCAGGATGTGGGCTGGGATGTCTGGTCCCAATAAACATCCTGGGTGCCAGAGAGTCTAGTGTGGTGTGAATGCCTGGGACCCCCGTGGTCCGTGATAGGTCCACGTATGGTGTGAGTGTTTGATGAGCGGATCTCCCATTAGGTCCCCTCCGTTTTGGCGCGAAGGGAACCGTGGATAAGAGGGGACTGGAAACGCCACTACCATGTCGATCTCCTGAGTTCTCACGAACAAAGGAATACAGGAGCCAAGTATCCTGCAACCACGAGGCTGAACCGAGGAATCGCTGGTGACTCGCTGAAGGACTGCTCCTCTGCACTGTGTCGCTTTGTGAAACCCTTTCTACCTCTGATCGAACCAGAAGGCCTGTACTGGTACTTCGACCCTTGGAATAGCGGGGACAGCTATTCTCGGCATCTTCACCATCTCCTGCACGTAAGCCTTCGGAAGTGTCTCTGGGCCATCCAGCAAACTGGCCAGCCTACCCAGGAGTCTTGCTCTGTAACCGCCGCCAGGTTGTGTTGTATTTCGAGTCCTTGTCACTCTCACACGATTCGTACACTTGGCATTCCCAGGTCTGAAGTGAGTAGTGTACATTTGGCTGAGATACACACGGCCGCTCCGTTGCCCTGCTGTGGTAACAAACTTTGCGGGTTCACTTCGTTTGGGACATCTTTAACTCAACTCTGCTGCTGCAGAATCTACACGACGACGAGACGTCCCCTGCTCCTATCTGAACCTGCCAGCACTGAAACTGACGCGGAGAAGCCTGGGTCTGCTTGCATTGGGGACCGGTGAGTAGCATAGCTAGGAACTGGTCGCCCTCCTGCAGGAGCCCATAGCTTTTCCCCGCTGTGTCAAACAGCACGCCTTTCCGTACTCGCGCTCTGCTTCTGCCCACAGTGGAGGCTGCGCTTGAGTCGCGGAACTCTGTTCATCTTCATTTGTTCACCGAACTGAACTGCCTGATTCCCACGAAGAGACTCCCCTTTTTGCCCGTTGGCACCAGCGTGTGCAGGTACTTTTGAGCACAAGGCTCCACTCTTCGTAGGGCTTGGACTTCCTTTTAGTTAGGTGCCTCTGAAGGCGGACTGGGTCTAATCATTACTTCACACTGCCTGTTTTCCTCCCCTTCTAGGGGGACTACACATTTCGTGCATCTAACGCTTTAGACTCGTTTGTATTTGTATATATATTGTATTGGTTTGGTATGTGTTGGTTTACTAGAGTTTTATTGTGATTTCTCGCTACGGTCATTGTTGCAAAGGCCTCGGAATAAATGTGTATATATTTTTAATATAACACTTGTTTGGAGTAATTTGTAAGTGTCCTTGCTTTGTGTGCTCATTGCAGGCTTTCAGTCACCCTCACCCCTCTTGAGACCTAGTCTTGACCGCCGCGATCGCTACCCTGATTGGTCTGGCTTGTCCAGAGGTTACCCTGTTCCAAGTAATCAGGTTGGCCTTCTGAACCTCTGCGCCTCCAGGACAGAGTTCAGAAATCCGTTTTAACAAATTGGTGTACAGCGGTGGGATACGACTGAAGGTATCCAGTGTTGCGCACGAACTAACACATTTCGAGTTATTCCTACCAGGACACGTAGCAAATTGTCGTAGTATAACTTTAAAAAGGCCATAGTCCTATCTAACAGTATGGAAACAAATACCTTGTTAACTTTAAATGCTTCCAAATCCGAAACATTGAAAAAGATGTGTGCAGAGAGAGGTGTTTCCTCTCAAGGCACCAAATTGGATATGATCCAAAGAATCGTGGCGTGGCAAGAAGCGCAGCTTGACGCTATAACTTCTGAGGACAGTGCGGAAGGAGGTGGGGCTGCTCTCACTGGTAGAACCGACGGTTCTGCCGCTGCACTGATCCACCGCGACCACGAGGACAGGGAGGATGTGATGTCTAATGTTTCCTCTGCCAGTGTTGATGGGGAGGCCATGCTTGAATTCAAGAAGCAAGAGCTGCTGTTTAGGCAGAAGGAGCTCGAGTTCAATATGGCCAAACTACCGGAAGAGCTTGAGTTCAATAGGGCCAAGCTAAAAATCGAACAGGCAGAAAAACAGAAAGACAGGGATCACCAGTTGGAACTGGCCAAGCTTCAGGTTGCAAATGGGTCCAAGGGTCCTGGACATGGGTCTGGGGCCTCCTCTCATCCACGGTTTCCGAAAGATCTGCTCAGTGTGTATGAGGAAAGGAATGACATTATGGACTGGCTGAATACGTTTGAGTATGCATGTGAAGTTCAACAAGTTGACAATGCTGATAAGATTGCCTGGTTACTCAGCAGACTGCCCCATTCTGGCTGTAGTGCCATTATGGAAATGTCGAAGGCTGAGCGAGCTGATTTCGCAGTGTTAAAGCAAACTCTCATTTTAAAGTTTGGAAAGACTCCTGCCCAATATTTAAAACGATTCCGAGTGTACAAGAAAAAAGAAGGTGGTACTTGGGTATCTTATGTCACCGAATCCTTAAAAAACTTGACTGGCTGGGTCAAAGGTTATAAGGTTTCTACCTTTGAAGGCATGATAAATCTTGTCATGCTGGAACACATTTTTGCATCTTCTTCCCCGGAGCTTAAGCAGCATTTGGCCGATTCGAAGGAGATAGATCCTAAGAAGCTGGCCATTGCAGCAGACTTATGGGTGTCACATCGAGTGTGCCATAAGGACAAAACTCATCCTGGTAAGCAGGAGGAAGGGAAAAAGTCCAAAGATAAGGAGGGTGGAGAATCTGATAAATCTTCTTCTCAAAAGGGCCACAAAAAGAAAAATAAGGGTAAGACACAAGAGAACTCACAGGGTAGTGGAGATCAGCCTCCGAAACAGAACTCTGGTTACAATAAGCCTCCCTTTGTAAACAGACCCAATGGATCTTGTTTTGCTTGTGGAGCAACTGACCACGTGAAGGGGGATCCCCGGTGTAAGGTTAAACCTTTGGGGATCCACTCCGCTAATCTGGCCTTCTCCTCCTACGAGGAAGAAGAGATTACAGGAGCATCCTTCTCCTCAGACTCCTTCCCCAGCGGGATAGAAGCTGAGGTAGTTTTAGTTTCCCTGGGTTCCTGGGAGCCTAAAGTCGCAGAGGCTTATGCTAGGATTCCAGATAATACCAAGCACTACTTTAAAGAAAGTGTGCTGATCAATGGGGTGGATACTCCAGCTCTTAGGGATAGTGGGTGAACTGTAGTGGATTCTACCTTGGTAGACTCAGAGGAAGTTGCCAGAGCTACTCTGATGCCCACTAAGTTGGCTGACGGCCCACCTCGCATGTTCCCAGTAATACCTGTAAATCTTACTTTAAATGGTACAGCAGTCAGGATTCCAGTGAGCATTCAGAGAAACGTCCCAGGAAAGGTCTTGTTAGGCAATGATCTCAGAGCTTTAGGGCTCGTAGGAGACACTGCCGACAGACCCTGCACACGGTCTCAAACACGGGCAGCATTGGCCAAGACCAATACGCCGCCCCAGCCGAAGGGGAAAGCCAAGGCGAAAGGAGTAAACAAGTCAAGACGAGGGAAAGAGAATATTCCCCCGAGCTCGCCTACCACTGCGGTGGAGGAAGTTGGTCAATCGCCCGGGCCTGACGAGGAGGTGGCGATGCCTGAAGTATTTGACCCCAACGACCATCCTGAACTAAAAGACTTGTTAGTAGAAGGTGGTCCTGACAGGGAAGAATTCAGTACAGGCCAACGTCCATCTCTGGAAGGCCTAAGGAGACAGGCCTGCTCCCAGCTTGAGGGTGAACCTCCTCGGGCGCATCGGATTTATTGGGAAAGTGGACTCCTGTATAGTGAGCCCACAGAGTCTACAGAAGGCGACCATAGGAGGTTGGTGGTTCCCCTTGCTGTAAGACCCTTCCTCCTGCAGTTGGCGCATGAAGTGCCCCTTGCTGGTCACCTTGGTATTAGAGGACCAAGCAAAGGTTATCCATGCACTTCTACTGGCCCAAGATGGGGGTGCAAGTAGAAAGTCACTGCAGGAGTTGTGCCTCCTGCCAGTTATCTGGTAAGGTTGGCTCGACAATCCAAGCTCCATTGGTACCACTCCCAGTTGTGGGAATACCATTCGAAAGGGTAGGGATCGACATCGTTGGTCCCCTTGACCCGCAAACATCCTCGGGCAATAGGTTTATCCTGGTGCTGGTCGACCATGCAACCAGATATCCTGAGGCCATCCCATTAAAAACTGTAACTGCCAAGTCAGTTGCAAAAGCGTTACTTGGCATATTTACTAGGGTTGGCTTCCCTAAAGAAGTTGTGTCGGATCGTGGCAGCAACTTTATGTCGAAGTATATGCAGGCTATGTGGAAAGAATGTGGGGTCACCTACAAGTTCTCTTCTGCATACCACCCCCAGACCAATGGTCTGGTGGAACGTTTCAACAGAACGTTAAAGAGCATGATTGGGGCTCTGGAAGAACCTCGGAGAAGAAAATCGGATCTTCTTTTACCATGCTTACTGTTTGCCTACCGAGAGGTACCACAGGAGGGTGTTGGCTTCAGCCCCTTCGAACTTCTGTTTGGTCATCCTGTACGGGGACCCTTAGCCATAGTCAAAGAGGGATGGGAGATGCCCACTCCCCCTGTTACTACCAACATAGTAGATTATGTGCTGGGGCTCAGAAAACGGATGGTACTTCTGATGGCCTTGGCTAGTGATAAATTGAAGGCAGGACAAGCGCTGGTGAAACATTGGTACGACCAGAAAGCTTCCCTCATCAACTTTACACCTGGTCAGCAAGTCCTGATCATGAATCCCATAAGGCCTCGAGCTTTACAGGACAAATGGTCAGGCCCTTACACAGTGGTGGAGCCCCTGGGTGAGGTTAACTATTTAGTGGACCTTGGAAGGCCTGGACAGGCTCCAAATGTGCTTCACGTAAATAGGCTGAAGGCTTTCGTCCCAAGAGTCGAAATCGCAGCACTGCTACTGGCTTCAGATGTTGAGGAAGAGGAGTCTGAACCTCTCCCCAACCTGTTCCAAAGCGGTCCTTCAGATAGCTCCTTTGAGGGTGTCTGAGTGGCCCCTCACCTGACTTCTAATCAGCAGGCTGAGGTGAAAAGTTTGCTTAGGCAGTTTTCCCCCCTGTTTTCACAGTCGCCTGGTTTGACACCTTGGTGCAAACATAACATAGACACAGGAGACAGTGTACCTACCAAAAGTAGGGGATACAGGATGTCAGACAAAGTACGGTCTTACATTAAGACCGAGGTCAACAAGATGTTAGACCTTGGGGTGATTGAACCCTCTAGTAGTCCTTGGTCCAGCCCTGTGGTTTTGGTTCCGAAGGCAGGCACTTCTGAATTGAGGTTCTGCGTGGATTACAGGGCTCTGAATGCTGTCACCAAGACAGATGCACACCCCTTGCCTCGAACAGATGAGCTGGTGGATACTTTGGGTGCCTCCAAGTACCTCAGCACGTTTGACCTCACTGCTGGCTATTGGCAAATAGCTTTAGCAGAACATGTCAAGGAGAAGACAGCGTTTTCTACTCCAGGCGGCCTTTACCAATTCAGGGTAATGCCGTTCGGGTTGAAAAATGCACCTCCCATTTTCCAGAGGCTTGTGAATCATGTGTTGAATGGGTTGGACGAATTCTGTCTTGCATATCTGGACGATATAGCAGTTTTCAGTGCCACCTGGGAAGACCATGTGAAACACCTCGGGATTGTGCTCCAGGCTCTTCAGAAAGCACGCTTGACCATAAAGGCTAGTAAATGCCAGATTGGACAAGGCTCAGTGGTTTACCTTGGACATGAAGTAGGTGGAGGGAGGATACAGCCTCTTCCCAGTAAAGTACAAGCAGTACAAGACTGGCTTACCCCCACTACACAGACCCAAGTGAGAGCCTTCTTAGGACTCACGGGGTATTACCGCAACTTCGTGGCAGACTATGGCACCATAGCTGCCCCTCTGACTGCCCTCACCACTCCGAAGAAACCCAAGAAGGTAACTTGGACCGACGAGTGTGAGAAGGCTTCAATGGCTTAAAAGACTCCTTGTGCCAGGCCCCTGTCCTCAGGGCCCCTGATTATCAAAGACCTTTTATTGTGCAGACGGACGCGTCTGACACTGGGATAGGAGCTGTACTATCGCAAGTAGATGAGAAGGGTAAGGAACACCCTATTGGTTTTATTAGTCGCCATCTTAAGGACAGAGAGCTCAGATGGTCCACAGTGGAGAAAGAATGTTTCTCTGTTGTGTGGGCCCTACCAAAGCTGAGGCCCTACCTCTGTGGGACCCACTTCACGGTGCAAACTGACCATAAGCCCTTAAAGTGGCTAATGAACATGTAGGGAGAGAATCCAAAGTTGCTTAGATGGTCCATAAGTCTACAAGGCTTCGACTTCACTATTGAGCATAGGCCAGGTGTCCAACATAGCAATGCTGATGGGTTGTCCAGAATGTTTAACTGACCTGAACAAGAGACTCATCCAGGGGTGGATTAGTTCCCCCTGTCCATAGTCTGGGAGGGGCGAGTGTTAGGAAAGATTTCTTAATTGTGGGTAATTTTCCTTCCATGTGGCAACCCCTAAACTTTTTGCTGTTGTTTTCACCATGATCTAGACTTTGCCAGAGAAGTGCAGCCTTCTACCGTACTCCTCTGGGCTTTCGCTCCATTCTTACGGGGAAACTGACATGCCCTTAAGACAGTCAGTACCGGGAAACGCTGTTTTCCGTAGTTTCTTTATCATGTTGCAGCTTTCGTGCAACATGACACAAGAGGGCAATGTAAGCTAAGTTACTGCTCTCTTGGGTCTCTAGTCTTCTATAGGCTCTAGATACTCTGTTTGGATTGTAAATGATCGGTGCAAGTGAATCACGGACGGGAATGGTGGCAGCGATCGTTTCTTGTGTTTTTGAGCTCCTTTTGGCGTTTTAAGCACGTTTCTCGCGTTAAGCCCAAAATGGCCAGACCACGAGGCTCCTTTGTCCTGTCCACTGACCGTCTTGCCCCCTTCACCTTCCCCAGGTCGCGCCGACCCGGGGCCTTCCTTATTTGGGCATATACTTTCCCGCGAAACACAGATGCTTTCGCGGGCTTCTACAGGCCTTGTGTGTGCCTGCAGGATGTGGGCTGGGATGTCTGGGATGTCTGGTCCCAATACACATCCTGGGTGCCAGAGAGTCTAGTGTGGTGTGAATGCCTGGGACCACCGTGGTCCGTGATAGGTCCACGTATGGTGTGAGTGTGAGTGTTTCATGAGCGGATCTCCCATTGGGTCCCCTCCGTTTTGGCGCGAAGGGAACCATGGATAAGAGGGGGCTGGAAACGCCACTACCATGACGATCTCCTGAGTTCTCACGAACAAAGGAATACAGGAGCCAAGTATCCTGCAACCACAAGGCTGAACCGAGGAATCGCTGGTGACCCGCTGAAGGACTGCTCCTCTGCACTGTGTCACTTTGTGAAACCCTTTCTACCTCTGATCGAACCAGAAGGCCTGTACTGGTACTTCGACCCTTGGAATAGCGGGGACAGCTATTCTCGGCATCTTCACCATCTCCTGCACGTAAGCCTTCGGAAGTGTCTCTGGGCCATCCAGCAGACTGACCAGCCTACCCATGAGTCTTGCTCTGTAACCGCCGCCAGGTTGTGTTGTATTTCGAGTCCTTGTCACTCTCACACGATTCGTACACTTGGCATTCCCAGGTCTGAAGTGAGTAGTGTACATTTGGCTGAGATACACACGACCGCTCCGTTGCCCTGCTGTGGTAACAAACTGTGCGGCTTCACTTCGTTTGGGACATCTTTAACTCAACTCTGCTGCTGCAGAATCTACACTACGACGAGACGTCCCCTGCTCCTATCTGAACCTGCCAGCACTGAAACTGACGCGGAGAAGCTTGGGTCTGCTTGCATCGGGGACCGGTGAGTAGCATAGCTAGGAACTGGTCGTCCTCCTGCAGGCGCCCATAGCTTTTCCCCGCTGTGTCAAACAGCACTCCTTTCCGTACTCGCGCTCTGCTTCTGCCCACAGTGGAGGCTGCGCTTGAGGCGCTGAAACTCTGTTCATCTTCATTTGTTCACCGAACTAAACTGCCTGATTCCCTCGAAGAGACTCCCCTTTTTGCCCATTGGCACCAGCGTGTGCAGGTTCTTTTGAGCACAAGGCTCCACTCTTCGTAGGGCTTGGACTTCCTTTTAGTTAGGTGCCTCTGAAGGCGGACTGGGTCTAATCATTACTTCGCACTGCCTGTTTTCCTCCCCTTCTAGGGGGACTACACATTTCGTGCAACTAACGCTTTAGACTCGTTTGTATTTGTATATATATTGTATTGGTTTGGTATGTGTTGATATACTAGAGTTTTATTGTGATTTCTCGCTACGGTCATTGTTGCAAAGGCCTTGGAATAATTGTGTATATATTTTTAATATAACACCTGTTTGGAGTAATTTGTAAGTGTCCTTGCTTTGTGTGCTCATTGCGGGCTTTCAGTCACCCTCACCCCTCTTGAGACCTAGTCTTGACCGCCGCGATCGCTACCCTGATTGGTCTGGCTTGTCCAGAGGTTACCCTGTTCCAAGTAATTAGGTTGGCCTTCTGAACCTCTGCGCCTCCAGGACAGAGTTCAGAAATCCGTCTTAACACATCAAAACACCCAAATGACAATCAACCTGCTTTTCAGTCCAGGCTTCTCAATCCAATGAGAAAAAAATTAAGTCTTGTTCCAAATCAAACAAAAAAGTTTCTTGGAGTCCAAGTTCAAATGAAAGACGCTTTAGTCTTCCCTTCAACAAGAGGGTACTAAATTTCCATTTACAAATTCCACATTATGTAGCTGGTTGTCATATAATTAGCCATGCGCCGCTTAGGGATGATGTCTTTCAGCATTTACATACTACCTCATGCCCGGCTGCGCATGCTTCCTATGCAAGAGTGGTTGGCGAAACAATGGTCGCAGGCAAGCAGTCAGTGGGACGATCTAGTGATAATTTGGCAGAACCTAGTTAATTCTCTGCAGTGGTGGGCAAAAGAGAAAATCATTCACCACCCCTGCAATAGAAGACACTCGTACCACAGACGTATCACTGTTCAGGTGGGGAGCACATCTCGATCACACGCTCACGGCAAATGGTTACAATCACTAACAATGAAGTACATCAGCCTTCTAGAATTGTTAACAGTGTTGAAAGTGCTTCAAGCCTTTCAACACCTGCTTCAGGGGAAGACCGTCCCAGTCCTAACAGACAGCACGACAGCCATGTTTTACATAAACAAGCAGGGGGAACACATTCTCCAGGTCTGTCCAAACTAGCACAGAACATAGGGAATTGGGCATTGAAACACATGTTCCTTCTGTCCCAACACGTTCCATGGGAACACAACTGCCTAGCCGATGTCTTAAGCAGAGTCTTACAGCTTCCGTCCGAACACAAATGGCAGTTGCACAAACACATTCCAGGCGACATCTTCTCAAACTAGGGACATCCAGACATAGATCTATATGCAACCCAGCAAAAACACACAATGCCCAGACTATGCGTCCGGGTACCCCCAAACAGGGTCCAGGGGAAATGCTCTGTGGATGAGCTGCTCAGGGAGATTTGTTTACGCTTCACACCCACGCCCCCCTTAAAACCTCTTCTCAACAAGAATCATCCACAAACTGCACCAAAAATATATCAAAATAGTTGTGATGGCTCCAATGTGGGCACCTCAACCATGGTTCTCACACCTGCTCACAATGTCCCTTTGCTCACCAGTGAAACTGCCATGCCCAAACAGCATGCTGTCCCAACATCAGGGACAATTTATCACCTATACCCTCAAACACTGAACTTGCCAGCTTGGCTCATGAGGTCATAGAGTTTGGTCATTTAAACTTACCTCAAAGATGTATGGACATCCTCAGAGGCACGCAAACCTAATAACAGGCATTGCTACTACAATAAATGGAAATGGTTTGTTATCTGGCGCAAAGCTTGAGATATCAGTCCAATTGATTGTTCTCATCCACACATTGTTCTCTATTTGCTTTACCTGTTGAATTCAGGTTTAGTCTTCAACTCTTGCATACACCACCTCTCAAACAAAGGTCATGGTGGAAGGTGCCAGAGGTGAAGGCATTCATGGAGGGGGTTAAGAGATTACACCCACATATTTCAAACCCAGCTCCCGGATAGAATTTAAATATTGTACTTGCAGAACTCACGGGTTCCCCCATTTTAGCCAATGTATAAAACTAGTCATAAACACCTCACCTACGAGACTGCTTTTCTCATTGCCATTACATCCATTGGAAGGGCCAGTGAACTGCAAGCACTCTCAGTTTAATATCCTGTTGTTGACATCCATAAGTGGTGCGAAGAACACACCCACATTTTTCTCCAAAATGTATTTTGAAGTTGCATGTCAACCAGTCCTTAGAACTTCCAGCTTTCTTCCGAAACCCTTCCAATTCGTAGAAAGAAGCCTCCATATATTAGATTTTAGGAGGGCCGTTCTATATTACCTTAACAAAACAAAGCCAATCAGAATGGCTGATCCAGTCTTTGTGTCCATAGCTACTGGAAGAGAAGGGGATCCTGTCTCTAAGTTGGCTATCTCAAAGTGGATAGTCAAATGCATTCAAATTTGCTACTCCCTTTCTAACCAAACTCTGCCTTTCACACCAAGAGCACACACTACACGTGGCACACAAGTTACTTTGGCTTTTATTACAAATGTCCCTTTGGATGCCATTTGCAAGGCAGCTACTTGGAGTTCGATTCATATCTTTACACAACATTACTGTCTCGATACACATTCCAAACAAGATTCCAAGGTGGGACAATCAGTGTTAAGACATCTATCTGCTGCTGTACTTTCAAACATCCACCACCTACTCCAGGTACTGCTCACTAGTCTATACAAAGCATGTGATTCTAAGCAGATCCACATTACTCAGAAGGTATACATTACTTACCGTAATTGTATTTCTGATTAGTGTATCTGCTTTGATTCACAAGCACCAACCCTTCCTCCCCTCTTAGAGGTAGACACTTGGTATTATATAGTCACACATACACTTCATGCTCCCTCATTTCATAAACAAAACAATCTGGGGGACTTCAACGCATGAAGGACCATGGGTACAACGGATGTCACACTAGGGATAGTATTACAGACATGCCCAGTCGACATCCCTTTTTGACTTTCGAAAACAAGTCATGCAATACTATGCACGTACCACTGGATGGCAGCCTATGCAAAGCATGTGAATCTAAGTGGATACAACCATCAGAAATATGATTACGGTAAATAATGTATGCCATATATAGTTGGCATCTCTATCAGAGTTTTCACTGGTTCTGAATTATGGGCAAGCATTTTCAATACAGGGTTCTCCCCTTCAGATTAAATGTGGCACCCAGTTTTTTCACGAAAATCATGAATTCGATTGCAAGTGTGTTGAGGGGCAGGGCTCCGCATGTCTACTCCTACCTCGACGATTATCTTGTCAGGGCTTATAGGCATTCTGTATGATATGGGTTTCTTGATCAATGCAAAGTAATCAAAGTTTACCCCTTTGCAGAGGCTCACTTTTATGGGGTTTCAATGGAACACAGTGCAAGCCAGGGTTTTCTCCACCCCAGAGAGGAGGAGGGATAGCTTGGCAATAGTCACACATTTCCTGAGAAACAAGTGCACCACGGTATGGTGGTACCAGCACCTGTTGGGTCTACAAGCAACGTGCATTTTGTCAGTCCCGCTTGCCTGGCTCATGATAAGGAGGATTCAAATGCACCTCGCATCATGTTGGGATCAAGAAATGTCTCGCAGTCGGCCAGGATCTCTATCCCCCCCAGTCTTCAGGATCTGCAGTGGTGGGTAGAGAAGCCCAATATGATGGCAGGAGCACCTCTCCATCCCCCTCCTTACTCGATGAAGATAACCACAGACTCCTCATTGGAGGGGTGGGGAGCAACGTTGGGGGCACTCTCAGCTCATGGAGTGTGCTCTGACAAGGAGAGGCACATAAACTACCTCGAGTTGAAAGCAATATTTCTGGCTGTGAAGTCATTTACTCCGAGTTTAAGGGGCTGCATGGTGCAGATACTCACAGACAGCACAACATTAATGTTCTACGTGAACAAGCGGGTGGTGGGGACCTGGTCTCCACTGTTGTGCAGCCTAGCCATACAATTGTGGGAGTGGGCAATAGAGCAGAATGTGTGTATCCGAGCGGTCCATCTGCCAGTTCAGGACAGTTGGGAGGCAGACGGACTCAGCTGGCTAGGGACAGCATCCCACGAATGGGAAATAGCGAGGCTATGACCATGGTGCAGGGTCTAATTCCAGATATGGGGCAGCTCCATATAGATCTTTTTGAGACCAGGGTGGTCAGTAGCTTTAGAGAGGGGAAGAATTGCAATCTGATTCTTCTGGCACTGGGGTGGCCCTCCCAGGCATGGTATTCGGACCTGGTGAAGCTAGCCTTTAAGGGCCCTCTGACCTTGCCGTGCTCAGAGCCGCTGCTGTCCCATCAGCAGGGTTCAGTGCTTCACCCAAACCCGCAAGTGTTGAATCCAACAGCCTGGTTCCTGAAAAATTGACATTGGCACATCTGAGGCTGTTGGAGGACAACCTTAGTACATCTGGGGGTGTCGGAGGACAACTTGGACATATGGCCACAGCAGACATTAGGTTAGCCACGCTAAAACTTGTGCTTTTAGTCGCAGTTACCTCGGCGAGGAGAGTGATCAAAATATAGGCCTTGACAGTGTCAGACATGTTTTACAGTGACAAAGTGGTGCTGCAAACCCATCCGTCCTTTCTGGCCAGAATAGTCTTGGAGTTTCATATAAATCAGGAAATTGTGTTGCCATCCCCTTTCCCTAATCCGGAATCACAGGTGGATAGGGTACTACATTGCCTGATGTCAGAAGGGCACTAACGTTTTATTTGGGCAGGTCTAAACCATTCAGGAAGTCTGCACCATTTGTCAACTTTGGGGGGGTCGGCTCCACGTTCGCAAGCATCTAAGGGTGCATTAGCTTGGTTGATAGTATTGTCCATCTCAAAGGCTTACACATGTTTGCCGTGCTCGGAGCAGCTGCTGTCCCATCAGCTTGGTTGATAGTATTGTCCATCTCAAAGGCTTACACAGTAGAAGGAAAGCTGCCACCAGAGGACATTGGAGCTCACCTAGTAAGGGCAAAAGAGACAGCAGTTGCCTTTCAGCGCACCCCTGGCCTTACTGTCTGAAAGTCAGCTTGCAGGAAGACACAGGCATCTGTTCTCAAAATGTCATTAAGGTTCCTCCTCTCGTTAGCTTATGCTGTGTTGCAATCGCCCATAAAGTATGGAGGAAAGGGGGACGGGACATAGAAGTAAGACCAAGTTACTCACTGTAGTGACTACTGTACTCTAGTCCATAGTCCCCTTTCTTCTGGGACTATGGACTAGGAGTTCATAGTCCATAGTCCGGAGAGAACCAGGGAAGGGAGAGTAGAGCGAAATTGCTAGTAGCTGTTTGCACGCAAAGGGTAGAGAAAAACTAGCGTTTATGCTTGCAAAGGAAAAACGAAGCAACGCGCAGGGAATTGCTTATGAACCTTCACCATCAGCGTGTCTTGCTGATCAGGGCTCAGTGCTGCCACGTGTGGAAAGACTAGAACGCTGGGTTTGCAAAGCAAATGAGGACCCATTCTCCACCCTCTTCATTGGGTTAGTGAACCATCAGGATGTCTCCGTTGCCACAAGGAGCTTGAAGACAAATTCCTAACAACTGAGGTGTTCAAATGCAATATGAGTTCACCAGCTAAACTGCTCCCTTCGTGTTAAGCGAGATGGCTGTAGTCATGTATGGCCATGGCTTCGTTCTGCCTCAAAAGGGCAGGGACAATGGGAGCCAAAGGGGGACTGTGCCCAGTACCTTAATTATGACTCTGTTTCCTGAACAAAATTCACATCTGAGTGTCCAGAAGGCAACCTGAGAAAGTTTGAATGTGCCACCAAATGTTTGAAAGGTTGCTGTCACAGACAAGGATCAGCAAACGGCACATAAATCGTAAAATGGCACACCAAACTCTTAAGCATCATCTGCCATCTTGAACATAACAGCGTTGCTGACTTGGCATTCTCTGCTCGTCTTCACTGCAGCTGCCGGCTGGCCACTTCAGATCTCTTCATCTACAATGGCTTACCCAGTGAGCTTGTGAGCTAACACAGGGAGGTTTCTGGCAGTCCTCTGTGTCTTAATCCATTGTTGAAATTTCATTGGGTCATTGCTGAGGTCCTACAGTTTTCTCTTGGCTCAAATGTATTTGTCGAACACATTTCGGTAGCCTATTTCTAGTGCCACAATGTTCAATCCAAAGTGAGTGTTCTTTGAGAGGTTGTTGCAATATTACTGGAGTTTGGTGGGGGGGGGGGGACATTTGAGAAACTGAGGTTGTAGCATGGGATCACCTTCAAAGTGTCTGGGCACCAGAATGGTGGGGAAGGGTCACAGTGATTGGATGTATACCATAGGTTGTAGATAATCTGGGGAGTCCTCCCTGTAACTTCTGTGGTCCCTACATCATGTAGCAGGGGATGGTACCCAGCCATCATCGCCTTCCCCACTCCCATCTTCTTCACTCAAACCTGAGACTTCGTTAAAGTACACCTCCTAATTGGAAGCAGAGTACTCCGCTACCAGATTTCCTATTTAATGTGGTAGTCTTTACCCTTGTTTAGGCTAACCCTGGGATGGCTCCCCAAGCATGAAAAGACAACAGCCTGAAGAAGTTGGTAGAATGGTCTGCTGCTGCACCTTGCCAAGACAAGGCTGGTTGCAAAGATTTGCCAGGGGCCTCAAACATTTGACTTCTCAAGGAGACCAGGTGGAACCAATGTGATGATGGGTCCTTCCCCTAGACCAGGAGCTATAGCTGGGTCAAAAGACTCAAACCACATTGCTGTTCATTCCTGCCTGAACCAGACAGTGATGGGAACAATGGAACACCTGAACCCTTAATGGGTAGAGCCTAAGACTTATTGTTTGAGAACCCAAATACTAACGTTGCACATTGTTGGGATTCAAAGAAGTCTAGATCTTATATGAACTTATTGTTGAGACCAACTGCATCTTCCGGGACTGGAAACGTACTGACCATGTATATCACAGCTGTACCATACCCTGTCTACAGCAGTTCACCTTGATTGCGGTCCATCACCTTGTGCAGGGGGTCATGCAGCCTGCTAGATTGCAGCACCTTTTTGTCTCAAATGAAAGTCAATCAAGATACAGAGACTGGAGCTGCCACTTGTGACATTTGACCTTTAAAATTCCCAAAGTTCTGGTAATCTTTTGGGTACTCTAGGTGATTGCTTACTGCAATTACTGGTTTAAGTGATTCATCTTGGATCATTTGCTTAACATTCGAGAACTGCAACATCAGGATCGATATCCTGCCCAGCAAATCAGAATTTGGTCTTTGTGGGCTATTGTTTCCTATAGGCGATTAAACACAAATACTGTGCTGTCATAGTACCTTCAGATGAACTGTGTACCTGGAGAACCCAGTTGGCCTTTCACTTTCCCAGTGATCCTAATTTGTAAGGTCATAATCTCTGAATTGTAAAATGCCATAACATGAGAGTTCAAAATTACATGTATGGAAGATAAAGTATTTATTTTTTTCACAGCTTGTGCAGGCTATTGGATCAGAATTACACTGTTGGGGTACCTTTTGCTAATTGATGGCCCCCTGAACACGTTTTCTGGGTTTTTGGGTTTCCGAGACTTTTATTGTAAGATAGACTTCTGCTCCTCCAGCAGCAAATCCTTTATAGTGCGTTGCCTGAAGTATCCCTTTTGGTTACATGGGCAGGAGTGCTCCCAGGGCACCCAAGAGTGTCCCTGGGGGAAGTTCTTTCATCCTGAAAGGGAAGTAGGCTGGTGGCAGCTGTCATTTTGTTTGAGCCTCTTTAGACCACAGGAAATTGCCAACATTGCCATTCTGCCTAATCTGTGCACTCTACAGAGCCCACAAAGCAAAGGGGGGGTGGGGGTGGGGGGGGTTGTGTGTGTGTGTGTGTGTGTGTGTGAGAAGAAGCTGGAGAAATTAATGAATCAGAGGACACGGGTGTAGCTGGACTTTATGTACTACTGATTATACTGAAGGTATGGAAGAATGGCGCTCTAAAATTATCCAATGGCAATGGTCACCTACCCAGAAAGGCATCTCTCGAAGGAATAAAGAGCCAGTCATTCGAAATAAAACGTCAGGACTCTATGTACATCAAGGTTGCGGAGCGTCCTTTCGGCTTCCAAGGATGTGCTTAAACAAGGCAGGGAGAAAAATTTCCTTATTTCTGTGAAAATCAGAAAGAACTTTCAGGGCAAAGGTATCAGGAGTACAGAGGACCACATTGTCCCTATGAAAAACGGTATACGGCTCAGACTCTGACGGAGCCTGAAGCTCATCCGGCAGACCGAGGCGACTGCTGCAAGGATTGCTATTTTTTTAAGAAACCAGATTAATTGTACTGTAGCCATTGGCTTGAAGGGTTTATTAAGATAAGGGGGAACAGGTCTCATTAAAGTCCCAGTCAGGATTCAGGGTGATCACAGGATTAGACTGAGAAACTGACTGAGTTTGTGTAATGTCTCGGGGCAAGCAGTACATTTTGCAAGATTCCAATGAAATTCCTGAACTGGCTATGCTAAAGATGAAAGGCAGCACCTCTTCCATACTGCACCTTCTGCTGAAGGCACCTGTGGCAAAATTTCATTTGCTCCGGAATTCAACTATAGTGAAACCCTTTGTGGCTTCCAATGTGATGTCCATGTTGCCAGAATACAGACCAAGATGACGCAAGATGAGATGCTCAGGAACCAAGCTGAAAAGCTCAGCAGTTGAAGGGAGGGATGAAGAACACTGCCCCATTTCTGTGACAAGATGAACATACATTACCTGGCAAGCAGTGAAGAAGCAACAGTATCATCTTGCAACAAAGAGGTCTGAAACACCCAAAACGTTCTGTGTATTGGAAAGCAAAGAATGTGGTAGATGAAAGGACACCTTCCCCCCCATGGGATTTTCAGTGTGCGCCCCCACCCACCTCAGAGAGTTCAGCTCACTTCCTTGATTAAATGTAAATTAGGAACCCATGTTACTATTGCGAGAGTCACACCTATCCATCAAAGGGGAACCTCGCAGCATGAAACCTCCTGAAGGATCCTCGGGTGGAGTTCCCACTCATGATTAGCCGATTCCAACATTCTTAGGAAATCCGCCTCTGCGTTTGCTTCTCTCATTAGCCGGAGGGCCTGAATCCTGTGCTGGAGGGGCCCTTCCCACTGCCAACTTTGCTAACTTGGGCATGGTTTCTCCCTGTTAGTTCATGTACAACATGGCCACTGTATTGTCGGTCAGGAGCTGCATTGACCGGTCAACTATAGTCTGCAAAAAGGCCCTCAAAGAATTTAAACTGGCCAGTAACTCCAGAATATTTTTATGAAGATGATGCCGGGAAGAGGATCAAAGAGTGTGAAACTCTAGGTCCCTCAAAGTGGTTCCCCACCACATCAGGCAGGACACCAGTTGTACAGGTAAGTCTGTATCTAAATGCTATTGAGATGGAGATGAGACGCAGTCATTTTCATAAGGACCCTATGAGCAGAGTTCAACCTCAAGAAGCACCCGGTACTGCAGTTCATTCCTGGCCAGAGAAAATACAACAAGGTCCCCAAATAGAAATACGAAGATAGGTACTCTTCAGATCACCACAAAGAGACATTCTCCCTTGACAAGGCTGAAAGGGTCTGTTCTGGAGTGGTTATCTTGAACTTTTCCAAGGATATAAAAAGGGACCAGCAAAGGTGTAGAGTTATGTGCTGTCCTGCCTTGCTCCTCTTTGACTCTGTAAAGAACTTTAAGAACCCACCCTCACACTTGGGGAAAGGGGCCACCTTCATGTCCCAAAACGTTTGACCCACCTCTGCTAGCATGCGGTTTCTCAACTGCAATGAAGGTTAGGCAGGAAGAAAGAACTGGCTGGTGGGACAAATATCCCCATCATGCCACAGAGAGGATTCATGGATCAAAGAGATTGCCCCCAAAGCTTCAAATTGAAGGGAAATCTTCCCTCACGCCGAATTTACATGGGGGATTCAGTAGCCAGACATTGATTAGGCTTTGGATCCAATATATCTGAAGGGGACCCTTGAAAAATCCACTGGGGCGGATCCTTTGCTGCTTCCTTTCATTCTGTAGAAGGGGAGGGGGAACTACGGACTAGCATTTAAGTAGTCCTTGTGCTGAGAAACTTTTACTGTTTATTGGCTCCTGATGGGGCAAATCTCCCACTGTGCTTTTTAGCTCATCGACCTACTTTTTGTCTTCTTCCTGCATTTAATTTTAAGACGAGTAGCTTAAAAGGTCTATTGCCTTATTAGTATTACTGATGCATTTTGAGTTATGTGTGTTTTTTTCTTATTACCCTGAAGGGTTTTCAACTGCCCTCTATACTGTTGCCTATATAATTTCCTGCTTTCCTGTTCTGTATCTAGCTGCTCAAGCTCAAGCTCACGGTCCCCTTTGAAAATGTAGTTTTTTCTGGATACCTAACTTTGTTCAGTGGAGATATTGTTTAAGGGTAAAGTGCCCTGGATGTACAAACTGAAGACATCCAAATTATTGGCCGGTGAGCTATTAAACATCCATGCCCGTGGTCACGTGTCACTACTGCAATGTAGCTTGAAACATATGTTTTGCTTCCCAATATTTTTATCAGAGGCGTTGAGGATTGGCTTGTAGAGATTAGGTTTAGAGGTTTGATGCATCACTATGTCCATGGAAGTGACATCCAGGAGCATCAGAGTAGAAGGTGTACAAGAGACCAGCATCTATCCATGCCTGCCATAGTTAGTCTGGCCTGATTAGCCTGCCATTTCTCTTTTGCCGACCTGTCATGCATCACAGGCCTACTCCTCCTTCCAATACCTCATCTGCAGGCTCTCTCCCTCTTCTAGCCATTCCCTTACCGTGGCTACCATCTATCAGCCGCCTGGTCAGATCTTCTCCTTCCTCTCTGAGTGGGTGGAACTCTCCTCTTCTCTCCTGGTCTCAAATACTCAGCACCTCCTTCTTGGAGACTTTAACATCCACCTGGATGCTTCCTGTCCTTCCTCTGAATTCTTTTGCGACCTCTGTGACTCTCTCTCACTCTCTGTCCTCCCCTCTGGCCTGACTCACTCTGCAGGGCCCTCTTGATGTTCTGATCACTACAGACCTTCCCCTTTCTATCCCTCTCACCACTCCCCTCTCCTGGAGTGACCACTTTCACTTTTCTCCCAGCTCACTCTCTCCACCCCTCAGTCCAAGCCAACTCCAGCACTGCCAACTACCTTCTCGGTTATCTGACCCACGAAGCGTGTGTCAGATGAGGCTTTTGCCGACACTTTCTCACCCTCCTGCTCTCCCTTTGGCTGACTCACACCCTGACACAGCTCTCTCCATGCTCCACTCGGCTATAGACGATACTCTTACTGGCCGATTCATGGAACAAACGTGCGCTGAAAATCCATGCGCAAGCAGGCGCAAGGGAGCGCAAGCGTGAGAAACGCAGCGCACGTGCACGCGTGCGATTCAAGGAAGACGCTGCGCGTGTTTCCCGCTGTCCGTGCGCCCAATCCAGCCATGGTGCACGCAGGCATACACGGTGTGCGCTACGCGCACAGCAAAAGCGCACATAGCGCGGCGCACACAACCAAAGTGGGCGGAACAGTGGGCGTAACACGCGGAATGGGGAACAACGCGTGAAAAAGAAGGCGTAACTGGGGAAGTACTGCAGGGAACTACACGGAACGCCCACACGCACGCGAACAACCCGTATTCATGGATCCGAATACGGGAAACCCGCGCACGGCAAAAGACGCACACAGGCGTCAACGCGTCCGCCACACGAAGGCAGGCGGAAGCGTCCCCGCGCACAGTACAAAAGTGCACGCAAACAACAAACGCGTATATACAGCTACGATGAATGCCCCATTTGTCGCAGCACTGATCGTGGGACACCGCAGGAGGAGGAGAATAGCCAGGGCACGCATTTTCGCACCACGGACAAGCCTTTTTGGGATGCCTGACGACCAGGTCTATGGCAGGTATAGGTTTCCACACCACATCATCCTAGACCTGGTCAGGGAGTGGGAAGATGACCTTACACCCCCCACCCTTTGCTCCCAAGCATTGAGCCCCTTGGAGAAGGTGCTCAATGTCCTGCATTTTTTGGCCACTGGGTCATTTCAGCGGACTACTGCCATAGTGGGGGGGGTCTCACAGGCCACGCAGTCACGCTGCCTACACCAGGTACTGGCAATCATGACAGCGCGCCCCTCAGTCCGCAGGCACATATACATGCCCAGAACACCCGCAGAAAGGCAGGCTGTTGTCCTGGATTTTTTTAGGGTGGCACACTTCCCCAAAGTGCTCGGTGCCATAGATTGCACCCATGTGGCCCTACGTCCACCTAGGGCCACTGAGCACATCTACCGAAACCGCAAGCACTGGCATTCCATCAATGTAGAGGTGGTATGCGAAGCAAAGGGAATCATCACCTCTGTCTATGCAAACTACCCTGGCTCCACCCATGACAGTTTCATATACAGAATGTCCGCCCTGAGCCGGGCCCTGGAAGCTGGGCAGCATGGCGACACATGGCTCCTAGGTGAGTACAAATGCCCTTGCACATGCATGCAAGTCACACACAGACAAATACCCAAACCCTAATAATCTCAACTATTATCACCTCCCCAGGGGACAGTGCCTACCCTCTGAGCAACCACATGATGACGCCAATCCGGAACCCCACCACACCACCCCAGGTAAGATACAACGCCGCCCATATTGCAACCAGGGCCATAGTGGAGCGCACATTCGGAGTGCTCAAGTCACGTTTCCGCTCCCTTGACCGCTCTGGCGGGCAACTACTCTATGCACCACCAGTAGTGTGTAGGATCATTGTGGCAGCATGTGTCCTGCACAATGTTGCAACACGGCAGGGCGTCCCGGTGGACATGGTGGTGCCCCCACATCCCCAACCACAGACACAGGCACTGCCCATGGGAGGGGACAGGGCACGTGGCGAGGAAGCCCGGACCCAGCTTGTGGCCACATTTTTCACCTAAACTCCCACCCCTGCGGAGTGCACACAGGCCTGGCACATACCAGGTGACAATCGATGATGACAGACAGTCAACTGTCGCAACCCTACCACCCTGAGATAGTTGCCATGGAAGTGCCACATCGTCTGCATCCCTAGCTACTTAAACACAAGCTATCCTGTGTGACCAAAAGGCACACATATGACATATGACATGATATGGCCTATACACAAGTATTTCAAGGTGCGATGAGGCAGGGAGGGGGGAACAAGGGAAGACAGACAACGGTACTACTAGGCCAGGTGTCATTTAGATTGTGCAAGTGCAGGAGTAGGGGGAAGGGAAAAGTGCAAGGGGAAGGGGAGGGGGGGAGTGCAGTACAGGGGAAGCAGACCAAAAAACAAATACATAGGTCAGCTGGTGGCAACTGCAAAGGCAAGTGCAGACAAGTGCTGGGAAGGGGGGGCTGTAGGGATAGAGAGACAGTACCGCAGTGCAGGGGTTGCCAGGGAGGCAGTGCAAGTGGAGAGTGGCTGGGCCAGGGACCGAGGTCGGTGAGAGTGGCCCAGTTGCAGATCCAGTGCAGTTCCAGTGAAGAATTCCGCAAGGTAGAGGCAGAGGGAAAGCAGAAGCAAAGAGGAAGGTCTTGAGGTGCTTCCCGAACCGGAGATGGTTCCCCTCAAGTTCAAGTGAGGCAGGAAGTCTGTTACAGGGGGAGGGCCCTGCCGCGGAGAGAGATCTACCCCCAGCTAGTTGCTCTGAGAAGCGGATGACCCTGACATGCAAGGTGTGCATCACACACACCTGCAAAACAGGCCATGGCCATCACTGTTATGTCACACAAACCCTCCCAAACCACAACATGACATGGCAAGCAATACCCACACACCAACACAGTAACAATAAGGTACACATTGCCATGTCCAAAATGTACAGTGGCATCAGACAATGATGCCTGACCTGGAATCAGATGAAATGACAGACCAACAACCTCCCACCCAAGTCATTTCCAAATGCATTACAAGAGTTGTAGACGTAACATAACAATGAATGCCTGTCTACATGCACATTGTGCATTGCAAAATCAACACTGCAGCTTCTGTGTGCTGTGTCCTACTCCTGCAACACACTGCTCAGCGCACAGCACAGTGAACAGCCATTGTGTGTGATGCACACCCTGAGCATCACATCTAAGCGACAGACCACATCAAAAAGCAAATTAGGCATGTACAGGATCCATAATTGGTCACTGAACATGTGCTGCAGGGACACAGTGGCCACCAGAAGGCAAACAGTGTACACGTGGATATGCAAGGGTGAGAGTACATGTAGTGCATCAGAGTGCAAGTGTGTGGGTCTGCAAGGACATGCACTCAATATATGCATGTGCACTCAAGTGACCATCAGTGTTCTCTACACATCACATGTGAACATTCACCATGTGTACACCCCAGCATGTCAAACCACAACTATCCCCTCGCACCTGAAAGGTAAACACAACACATGAACAGGCATTGATCAGCAGAACACATGTACATAGTATACCACCATTACAATGTCAGAGTTCCCATCACACTGCAGGGCAAGGCAACTATCAACAACAACCCCCCCTCCCTCACAAATGACCATGACCCACTGAACAACTGCACCTGGGTCATGGAGCCTTCAACCCTCAATTCCACCTGGCCACAGGATCACCTTTACCCTTCGTCACCATCTCCCACCTTGTGTGTAAAAAGGTGCCTGCACCCTCAGAATCCACACTCATTTCCAAAATCACAAAATCCAAGGCATAAAAACGAACCAGAACACCCTCCAGTAGATGACTTGACATAGCAGTACCTCACAAAGGCCAAGTACTACCACAATGATGCAACAACCAAGGTAGCACAGTAAAACAATGTCACAACAGGATGTGAACCATGTGTGGTACATAACATAGGATGATGCACCATGAACGGTTGTGTACTGTCACAGGTCCCGTGTACAGGCGCGGGAGTGTCACGAAACAACCACCCCCACCGTGTCCTGGGTGCCTGCAAGGTCAAACTCATACAGGCCCCTGAGACCCTGGTGGGGAAGGAGGTTCAGGGATATGCAGTCGGGACAGGTGTTAGCACACTGGATAACTGGAATGAGTGGCAGGAGAGGGGAGGAGGAATGACACATGAAAGTAGGGAATGCACGAAAATGTACTACCTGCATGAACACATACACAATCCAAACAAACTTGGACATCATTGTCATGGCCTTCTGTAGTCCAGGCTTAGGAGTGGTACGAACCAGCCACCCCCTCTAGGGTTTTGGCGCCTGCAAGTTCGGGGCTTACACAGGCATCCGCAACCCCAGCGGGGAAAGAGGGTTAGGGAACGTTGCTTGGATAGGTACGGGAAGCAGGAACACCAGGTAGAGGGTACAGGGTTCAAAATTGCATAGGATTCCGGGTGATTAGGGGGAAAAAAACATACCAAATTGAATCACACATACATCCATGCATTAGTGCACCCCCCAGCAAGCCTATGCAGAGCAGTTTGAAAGAAAAACAACAAGACACTTAGCTCTGGTTTTGAGTGCTGGCCTCCTGCCTGCGCACTCTCAGGTCCGGTTACAGGAGCACTGCAATGCTGCAAAGAGAGCCACAGTCAACAACCTGTACGTGCCAATTACACAAAAACACACCACCAAACATGCCCCATAGCAACTAACTACTCTACAAACAGACAATCTGGTGTAGATGCTTCGTACCCATATATAACATCACCCCTGTGACGGGTCATACACAGTCAATGCAGTAAGTCAGCCGCCGGTGGGTGCGTGGCAAATGGAACACCAATGTGTCACAATTCACACAACATGCAATGTTCCCTGGGTAAGCAGACAGACCCATATAGCAAGCCATGACTTCAGAGCAAGTTGTGTACCACCATGACCGAAACAAAGTTGGCAGTGCATTTATCATAAAGTACATGGAAATGAAATGCACTGCACCCGAGTATGTCCCTTGCTGTATGTCCCTGTGAGCTGCCCCTTTCCATGTCTGGGAAGGCTGCATGGTTGATACAAGTGCCTCAATGGACCTTGGTGTACCGGAGGGTATGTGCCACTGCCCCTGCAGGTGTCCCAGACAACCTTACAATCAACAGCCATCAGTCCACCAACACATCTGAGCTGCATTGTGTGCTTCAACACCAATATTCGTCCAAGCTCACCCTCAGTGCTGTGACTAAGCCTGCATGTGCAACTCGCCTGGTGCAAGCTTTGCTGTGTTGTGGCCCCCCTGTGCTGCTCACCTTGCCTGGAGTTCCTTGGAACACGTCAGCAGTTCTAGGATGTAGGTCTGCAATCCCTGTACCTCTGCTTGTGCACACATGTGCATGTGGGCACCAACAAACGTGTCCAGAATTTAGACGTCCAATGGGCCATGTCTGCTGGCAAAGGTGGTCTGGAGGCTCATCCCTCTGCAGAAAGGGCATGAAACACTTGATTAATACTTCAAAGTCATCTGTGTTTGTCTCTTCAGGCATCTCATCACTTGACCATGTCAGAGAGTAACATCATAAATCACACCATCAGTCTGTCTTTCACAGCCAAAGTGTGGAACACTATCTACAGCATGAATTTCAACAAGCACGTGTACAGTAAAGATAAGAAACATACTACACAATGCATAGCAATTAATGTACACATTAATCATGAAACACCCCATCTCGCAAAAGCTGAACAGTGGACAATAACACCAAAATCATCCCCACTACGGGTGTAAACACAAGTCACACAGCACCAGACATGCCACAGATATGACAGTCCAAAGCCCTTGTGTAAATGTTTGTGACACCGAACCATCCTTGCGAGCCCATGGATAAGGGAGGCAGGAGTGGCATATGTGAGTCAAGGACCCCAAGCAGCAAACGCATACACAAGACAAGCCTGAAGGGCCCAGCTGGAACAGACAGTGGATGCCTTCAAAAGCCACAAAGCACCGCACCGTCACACGAAAGCACTATAGACAAGCAATTTTAAACTATATTAACTATTAACTAATTACACTAACTATGGAAAACCTACATTACCTAATTAAACTAACTATCAAACAGAAACTTAACTAACTAAACTAAAAGAAAAATCAAAAATGGCGACATACGACCCGGGGGGGAGGGGAGGCACCCAGGAGGGGGGAGGTACAGGGTGCTGCTCAACATCCACATGCGATGATGCTGAGCCAAAAAAAAAACCTCCATGGGCTCAACGCCTGCACAGCCCGACCTATGTGGGAGATAGATGGTCGTCCGAGTCTGGCTCATCCTGGAAAGGAGGACGTGGCACAGTAGCCTGGCCATGCCTAGCCGCAGCTTGCCCCTCGTCGGCAGCAAGTCTGCTGGACGGGTGAGCCTGGTTCTGTGTGGCGATGTGACGTAGGTCTGCATGCAGAACCTCACGTGATACACGTGCTTCCTCTTGCAAGGTAGCACGTGTAACACTGTCATGATCTCTGCTTCCAAAAGGTCAGGGTTTTTCCAACTCCCTTGGAAGCAGATCCATAACCCAGGTTCCGAGTGCCAGCCAGTCCCAATTGGGACCTTTTGGACCCAGTCCTGGCGCCAGTGGCACCAGGCTCATAAATATGCCCAGTCCCAGCGCTGGAAGCGCCGGGCTCATAATGCTTGGGTGGACTTACCTGCAGCAGACCATGCTGCTTACTTGCCTGCCAGTTGAGCCTCTGACCCTCTTCTGTTTGGAACTACTTTTCCTGTTGGGTGGGGCAGGAGCCACTCCCTAGATTCAGAACACTTGAACTCTTCTGAAAAGCAGGAACTCTTTTCTTACCTAGGCGTGGCTGTGGAAGGAGACACCTAAGCACTACAGGAGGCTATTTAAACCACACCCGATGGATGAATCTTGCTTTGCGTTATTCTGCATCCTCTGCAGCAGAACGCTCATCGTGTCTTCTGCATCTGATCCTGAGCCTAAGGAAAAAGGCTTACCATCCTGAATCCAGTCTTCAGCAACACCTATAAAGACAAGAAAGAACAGGTTAGCATTACGGTCTTCAGTGACAGCTCTTCACTCACCTGGTCCATCGGCTGTCACCAACGCCTCGCGCTGCATTCCGGCATCTGAAAGACAAAGGCTTACCTACTCTTCGTGCGCTCCGGAGGTCTTCACACTGCATTCCGGCATCTGAAAGACAAAAGCTTACCAACTCTTCACACGCTCCGGAGGCCTTCGGCGCTGCATCCCGCATCTGAAAGACAAAACAAGGTGCGTTTAAAGACATTGGGGAACTTTAATACTCACGTGCCATTACTCCTTTCCACATCTAACCCAGTGGGTATTCCGGCACCCTGCAGCCGCTCCGAACTTGTACCTGCAAAATAAAAAGACAGTTAGAGCGCATCGTGAAGCAGGCAACAAGCGCTTACTTACGTGCTTCCAGGCGCTTCTATTCATCACACGGGATCCATCTTCAACTCACTTCAGCCCGTCATCCGCCATCGCCGGAACCCTGCATAACAAGAAACATCATTACTAAAGACTTTAAAGACATTAGAATTACTCGAAACTTACCGTTCGTGCAGTAAACGACGGACAGCAGTCCTCTGAAGTCAAGAGGCCTGCTCCCCTTATCCAGTGAAGAAACTGGTTACAGCACCCTGCCCCGAGGCAGATGGAGAGCACGGCGTTCACTTACCTAAGGTGAGAGCGTTAACCTTTGGGGTTCTACAGGAGAAGAGAAAGGGAAGAAGAGAGAGACATTCAATAACCCAGTTCCTTAATCCCATATTTTCTATCTGCAGACATCTTACCATTCGAGTCAGACATACAGTGCACAGAGGTCCAGCTCAAAGAGCCAGCCGTGTGTTACACATCACCTTTGAAGATACGGTATACGCCCAGTCAAGACCGGCGCCTCTACGGGAATCAGGTGAGCGTTACAAACACGGAGTTCCTCCTGCAAGGCCTGGCTGGACAACCGCTGCACCTCCCGGCAAGCCTGTAGCTCAGCCGAGATGGTACGCTCAAGCTGTGCAAACCTCTCCTCTGCCTGCTGCCTCTGGGACATCATAAGGACACCCAGAGTGGATCTGAGGGAAGCATACTCCTCCCTCAGGGCATCCAAGTGCGCCTCTGCGTGAGCAGCAATTGCTTGACGCAGAGACAACATTACAGCCTGGCGTGCCCTGTCTGAGGCCGCCATGCCCAGCCTGAGTGAGCGGGCCGTGGACCGTGCCGCCTGCTGCTGGAGAAGCACCTGCCTAGCAGGGGGGAGCACAGATCGGGCCACACGCTCCATGCTCTCAGCGATGTTCTCCATTGCTGCCCCGTGCTGTTCTTAATTGGCAGTCATGTCTTGCTCCCACTCAGTATACTGCGGTTGCGCGCGGCGACCGCGTTGCCGGGCTTGACCCCTGCGGGACCCAAGGACCGGGGGTCCTCGCTGTGTTGGCACCGCCCGCGGCTGCACGACTACATGCTCCCGTCGACGTGATGTCCCAGGCACATCAGTGACTGGTGTGGAGGGTGACCCTGCGTCCCGATCCACCACGGGCGGAGGAACCAAGACTGTCTGATCCCTCAGTGCAGGTGTCGCAGACAGAGGAGTGTCCACATCAGAATCACTCACCCCTGACACATGGACTTGATGCTCATCCAACTCAACATGGACGTCAGAGTCGTCATCAAGGTTGGACTCATAGGCAGCCAGAGACAAGATGGACTGTAGCACTTGGGGGTTTTCGTGGCCTACCACCCCACGACCCCCACTAGTGCCGGGTTGATGTAGTGGTAACAACCCTGTGTCTGGCATGACAACACCATCCTCCGCCTCCATTGCATCATCACCTGAAAAATAGAGAGAAAAAAGGTCACTACACATGTCAGAAGCACACAACACACACACACACCGACAGCAAACGCATCAGGTAGACATGTGACACACAACATAAACCTGGCATGCATGCTGGGTCAACTTTAAATTGCTTCTGTGATCAGACCTGTTGAAAGGTGGCAGTTTCCATGGAAGTGGGTCTATGCAGTGCAGAAAATGTGTACGCCACTCACTACCTACATGTACAAGGACTCCATGGTGTGTGCCAGGAAATGTGAAGGCAGTGCAATGTCAAATTCAGAGATCACGTGCATTGTGCATTCAATGTGTACCATATCTAGAAGCCAAGCACCCCTCCACCCCAGTACCAAAGCAGGGATGCCTAGCATGGTATCAAAAGGCTGACCATACACCTGTGTATTGACAGGCAGTGTTGACTGGCATCAACAGCTTAATGTGATTCAAGTGACAACACTGCAAATGATGCTGGGACAGTAAGCAGGACACATGATGAAAACTCTGGATTCCGCCCATGTGCGAAGAAGACACAACAACAGTTGGACAGAGTCATTGGCCATTGAACAGGCTGAGGCCTGTGAGCCACACAGATTGTCAGACACTAAACATGTGTGCAACGCAGGACTGAGGCACAGTTGACATGGGAAGGCTGATGAGAAGGCAGGCAATGTATGTAACCAAGGGCTTATATTACAGTGATCATCCAGTCAAGGACACATAGGGGCATGCGTGCAATGCACATGGAGCATGAATGAGCACTCATGTCCCGGCGGGACATCTGACCTATGCACAGTACAAGTGAGATACCCTGCATCAAGTACTAAGGCTGTACCACACGGCATATGTTTGGCAGATTCTACGCTGGAAGTTAGCATCTACACAGGACGCATGAACAAGAAAGTACACATTGGCAAGATTGAAGAACACCAGTGCAAAGGTGGAACTGAGGTGCAGAGTGGCGGAGGAGGGGCAAGGGAGCATGCCTACATGGAGTCCCCGCATGCAGGCAGAGGAGACATGCATGACAGAAGCATTGCATTACTTACACATCAGAACCATGTACACGTCACATGTAGCGGCAATCATGCACAACACATCCCACAAGTGAAACACACACGTCCTCAACAAACACGCATCAACACTCACTGGACTGGGCATCAAAGTCCAGCATCTCTCCCACTCCTTCGACCAATTCAGGTGGTATGAACTCTGCAACGAGTGCCTCATGCGGAGTGAGCTCTTCCTCCTCTGGTGCAGGCCCACCGCCAGTCACCAGAGTCAAGTTGTAATTAGAGGCACGCTTAGCCTTAGTGCTGGGGGGTGGGGGTGGTGGGAGACATGGGTGGGGGCCTGGTGGAGGGTGCCCCTGCACTGCTGGGGGGTGGGGGTGGTGGGAGACATGGGTGGGGGCCTGGTGGAGGGTGCCCCTGCACTGCTGGGGGGTGGGGGTGGTGGGGACATGAGTTGGACATGGGTGGGGGCCTGCTGGCAGGTGCCCCACAGTGCTGGGGGGTGGGGGTGGTGGGGAACATACATGAGTTGGACATGGGTGGGGGCCTGCTGGCAGGTGCCCCACAGTGCTGGGGGGTGGGGGTGGTGGGAGACATGGGTGGGGGCCTGGTGGAGGGTGCCCCTGCACTGCTGGAGGGTGGGGGTGGTGGGAGACATGGGTGGGGGCCTGGTGGAGGGGGCCCCTGGTGGCTGGGAGTGCAGGGGGACATGCGTTGGTGGGCAGTATTGCAAGTTGACATGTGGGTTGGCTGGGGGGCATGGCCATGGTGGATGGGGTGCCTGCAGGACATGTGCAGGGTAGGCCCCTGTGGTGTGAGCCACCTGCAGGGGCCGTGGAGGGTGTAGAGGGAACACCTGGGAGGACCCACACGTGCAATTCACGTGTGGTGCTCCCCGCGCACCCCTATAATACATGTACCTTGATGGAATCGCGTGTGATACTTTCCGCGCACCCCTGATATGCACGTACCCTGCTGACTTCGCGTGTGTGACTTCCCATGCACCCCTGGAATACACGTACCCTGCTGATATCGCGTGTGAAACTTTCCGCGCACCCCGAAATACACGTAGCCAGGACATTCGCGTGTGGAACTTCCCGCGCACCCCTGATATACACATACCCTGCTGAATTCACGTGTGAAAATTCCCGCGCACCCCTGATGTACACGTACCCTGATGGAATCGCGTGTGGAAGTTCAAGCGCACCCCTGGAATACACGTACCCTGCTGAAATCGCGTGTGGAACTTCCCGCGCACCCCGAAATACACGTAGCCTGGACATTCGCGTGTGGAACTTCCCGCGCACCCCTGGAATACACGTACCCTGCTGATATCGCGTGTGAAACTTCCCGCGCACCCCGAAATACACGTAGCCTGGACATTCGCGTGTGGAACTTTCCGCGCACCCCTGGAATACACGTACCCTGCTGAAATCGCGTGTGGAACTTCCCGTGCACCCCTGGAATACACGTACCCTGCTGATATCGCGTGTGAAACTTCCCGTGCACCCCGAAATACACGTAGCCTGACATTCGCGTGTGGAACTTCCTGCGCACCCCTAGAATACACGTACCCTGCTGATATCGCATGTGAAACTTCCCGTGCACCCCGAAATACACGTAGCCTGGACATTCGCGTGTGGAACTTCCCGCGCACCCCTGGAATACACGTACCCTGCTGATATCGCGTGTGAAACTTCCCGGGCAACCCGAAATACACATAGCCAGGACATTTGCGTGTGGAACTTCCCCCGCACCCCTGATATACACGTACTCTGCTGAATTCACGTGTGAAAATTCCTGTGCACCCCTGTAATACACGTACTCTGCTGAAATCGCGTGTGGAACTTCCCGCGCACCCCTGAAATACACGTACCCTGCTGAAATCGCGTGTGGAACTTCCCGCGCACCCCTGAAATACACGTACCCTGATGGAATCGCGTGTGAAACTTCCCGCGCACCCCTGAAATGCACGTACCCAGCTGAAATGACGTGAGGTACTTCCCGAGCACCCCAGTGATACACGTAGCTCGCTTGCCGTGCTGGTACAGGGTTAGCGCAGCCCTTTGCGCTGAATTGGGGATTTTGATGGCTTTTCCCTGCGCGAGAGGCGTTCTTGGGGGCGTAACTGGCGCTGCTGCAGGGTCGCTGCGCCACTGTGCGCCACGGCTGGTTTTGGTAGCTGGAATCCATGAATACGCTGTGCGCGGAAATGAGTTTTGGCGCAGGGATTCGCACGCGCACACTGTGCGCCAGCCGCGTGCGCCACTTGTGCGCTGAATTCTATTAATTACCTCCTTAATGTTCTTGCCCCTGTCATGAGGAACTGCTTGAAGCCCAAAGCCAAGTGCAACTCCTGGTACGACTCAAACCTCACCCACCCTTAAACGCAAGTGCAGAGTAGCTAAGAGGAAATGGCGTGCTTCCTGTACATCCTCTGACAAACTGGCCTGCCGCCTGCTCCAAAGGCAATACCAGCTCTCTGTCCGCACCAAGAAGAAAGCCCACATCCATGTCTGTGTCTCTACATCATCTAACAACTCGGCTGAACTCTTTCAAATATGCAAGGAGCTGGCCAATCCTGCTGCAGTCTCTAACTCTCCTGTCCACTCCCAGGCCCTCTGCACGGCCCTGGCTTCTCATTTCATCAAAAAAAACTCCAGACATTCTGTCCTCTCGCTCTTCCTCTCCCCCTGCCCCCTCTGCTCCCTGCTCTTCCTCTGGCCATTCATCGGCCAGCTCCCCTCCCTCCTTCTCTGCCTTTCCCCTATTCTCCCCAGATGGGTTTCTAGGCAAGTCCGATCTATGAAAGTCTTGTCAAAACAGGTTCACCCCTATTCTTCCATAACTATCAAGGACTAATTTGAAACGTCGGCCCCTGCTCTGGCAGACTTCTGCAACCCCTCCTTCACCTCTGCAGTCTTCCCTTCACCCCTTAAGCACTCCCTTGTGCACACACTTCTTACGAAACCCTCTGCCGACCCATCCTGCCCAGCTAACTATCGCCCAATTTCCATCACTCCTTTCCTAAGCAAACTCCTGGAAAAGCTGGCCATCTCCCAGCTTAATCTTCACACTGAATCTGTTGGTTGTCTCCATGACCATCAGTCTGGCTTCAGAGCTGCCAGAAGCACAGAAACTGCTCTCCTGAGCATCCATGAAGACCTGCTCTCCAACCTCGATTCCAACACCCCCGGTGTCCTCATCTTACTTGATCTCTCTTCTGCCTTTCACACGGTCAACCATGCCATCCTGCTCAACTGTCTCTGTGATAACCTGGATATCACTGATCAGGCCCTGGCTTGGCTGACCTCTTTCCTCTCCGTTCGACCCTCCCAGGTCCAACTTGGGTCCTTCCTCTCTCTATCTCTACCTGTGGCGTGCCCCAGTGATCTAACCTCTCTCCCTGGCTGTTCAACCAGTACCTGGCACTTCTTGCCCACCGCATTACCGCTCTCTGCCCCAACTTTCAGTGCTATGCGGGTGACACTCAACTCATTTCCAGGCTCCCTTCCGCCACTCTTCTCCTTCTCTGACTGTCTGTCTGCTATCCAGGAGTGATGTGCTGCCAATGATCTCTGCCTTAATGCCAGTAAGACCGAGATTCCCCTCATCAGCACACCTACTTCCTCCTTTCCTGTTACTCTCTGGCTGGCCTCTATTGGCCTTCTTCCTGCTCCCACCTGTGAGGCTAAAAACCCTCTGCATTGTCCACAAGGCCTTCTGAGGACTGGGGCCTCAATACCTTCAACTCTCTCTTCCTAAATATCTTCCTTCTCAAGCTCTTTGCTCATCCGCCTCCAACTCCATCAGGGTCAGTCACTTCTCCAGGCAACAAATTGGTGGTAGATCTTTCTTCGGCTTGGGCCTCCCTCTGGAACAACCTCCCTGCCACCCTGAAACTTGAGGAGAACCATCTCTGCTTCTGGAAGAACCTCAAAATCTTCCTCTTTGCTTCCGCTTTCTCTCCTCCTCTCCCCAGTTCTGCACTGGTCACCTGGCTACCCTCTGATCTCGGGCCCAGGTCCCCTCCCCTGTAGTTGCACACCTGCACTGCCTCCCTGGCAACCCCTGCACTTGGGGACTGTTTTCTGTATCCCTACAGTCTCCTACCAGCACTTGACACCTGATGTCTGCACTTACCGTTGCACTTGCCACACAACTGGCCGCACTTTTTACTTATTGCTTTTATTTATTCTATTTATTTTACTGTCAATCCCATGTACTGCACTGCCCCCTCCGCCCCTGCACTTTTCCCCTTCCACTGTACTTGCACGATCTCAATGTCACCTGGCCTAGTAAGATAGTTTTCTCTGTCTTCCCTGTGTTTGCCCTCCCTTGCCTCGTCGCGCCTTGAAACACTTGTGTATAGGCGCGTTATAAATGCCATATCATATCATAGTTCAAATCACCACAGAAAATGATTTAACCTTTGGCAGAGCTTGCTAGATTGGTCAGAGGCTCCCTAAAGAATTCCTTATGTTCTGTATTAAGCACATGAACGTAGGTATACATAATCTGTAAGCCATTTGAAAACCCCCTAAGCCTTGTGTGCTGCCTTTGTCTTCCAGCTTTGCTGTCAGTTGAAAAGGAAAATTCCAACTGAAACGTATTCTCTTGCCTTTTTCTTTTCCCCATTTGCTGAAATGTGAACAGATTTGCAGAGGTTTAAATGTAGGTTGATGTTATTCAGTGCTCTGGCATATGTGTTCCAAGAAAGTAGTTGAAATGTGGAGAAAAAGATGGTGACCCCTAAGAGGTTGTTGATGATCAGTTAGTTGTTGGAAAGTGGCTCCTGCACAAGCTAATACAATTTCACACCCAACGATAAAGCCATATTAGATCACAACAACTGACATGCTTTAGTGGATATTGGGCATTCAATGTTCAATCACATTGACCCCACCCACTTCCGCCCCCCCGCCCCCATGTCCAGCCAGTAAGCACATCAAAGACAAAATTGTCCCTGTGGTATAACCAGAAGTGTACGCTGCAGCTCCTTAAATGCACCACCGCTTAGTTGACCACTCAACACTTCATGGAAACTGCAAGGAAGCAACAAGAGACAAGTTCCCATCAATCAGGTACTTACTGGATGACTAGCTTGACACCATGTGCTAGAAACAATTACTTCCCCACTGTTATGCTAGCCCGGGCCCTTGTTTTCTGAACTCCTTTTCCGAGTCTTCCATATTCATCTGCAGTTTTCTCAATCTCATGCATTGTTGTCTAAAAAGCTCAGTGCCCAGAATGTTGGCGGATTCTTCTAACAAGCTGATTCTGTATACTTAGTCCATTCAAACTAGTGCAAACACAATCATGCCAACTATACCACATTCCCTCTTCAAATGGATTGTGTCCTCCCACGTATTCCTCATCTTATGATATATTCATATCCAGCTTTAGCGGCTTTGGAAAAACATTTCAGCAGGGCGCACTGCGCTTCAATGCCTGTCGACTGAATATCCCACGAGGGCCTCACACTCAATGTCGACGTAATCACTGGTACGTAGCACACGCAACCACCGTTGGCTTCAGTTCTGTTTTTCCATGATAGCTTTTGTTTCGGAAGATCAGCGTGCCTCAGTTCCTTTGAGAAACCTATTGAATTTTAGTGAAATAATGGACTGCAAAATCATGGTTAAAAAAAATGCCACAACTGCGAGGCAAAAATGTGCCTTACAGACCCTCCATCGGGTGTGTCTGTGGTGCTTGGGATCCGATCATAAAACATTAGAGTGTGGATCCTGCCTTTTGATGACCGTAAAAGCCCTGAAAGAACGTAGAAGGAAATTAGCTGCAGGTAGGTTACATAAATCCCCTTCGACGACTGTCGAAATAGCGATCCTCTAATGAGTCAAGGGGTGACTCTCCTTATCGGAAGAAAGCTAAAAGACAATCTCGATCTAGGATTGGGTCTCACCACTTTTCGTCTTCATGATGTTCAAAGAAAAGGCGTTGCAGGTCGCCGTCTTCGTCATAAAGTTCCTCCCCCTGAATGGGTTGCTTGCATGACCAAATCGGCCTCACCGGCTGAATGGGAGAGTTTCAGACTGAAAATGATTCAGATCTTCACAAATGCGTCCTCGACCTCCTGCAAGAAGAGTAAGAGTCATGCCCATGTTGAGAAACCCAACAAAGGGAAGGCAAAGGACAAAACCTGTGCGCACTCGGGCCCAGGTGTTCAGGAGAAAACTCCTCGAGAACCTTCAGAGGTTCCATGGAGTCGAGAAAAAACTCTTTTGAAGGGAAAATCTCCAGCGCCATCGACGCCGAAAGAGTCGACATCCTTGTCAAGAAATCTTCGACACCTCAGTTGTCAGTCGGCGAAGACTTTGACACCATTGTCGACGCTTGTGACAAATTCTTTGAAAGAAGTAGAAAAAACTAGAGATTCTTTTCTCCAACTAACAAGGAAATAATTTTTTAAGTCACTTTCCTCCATTAATGTGGAACATGAGCCCTCATCTGATGATTCACGACCCTTTGGGTTGCAATATGGGACACAAGGTGTTCCAGGGGCTCTGCTATCAGAGGAGTCAAAGATGAAAAATCTATATGAGACTCTACAAACTGCAAGTGGAATAGACACTTCTCCCGAGATTGAGTTTGGAAGACCAGATCCCTCAGACCATGCTGATGGGTCATACAGACAATTAATGTCTAGAGCTATTGAGTGTCTGGGATGGAGTAGACCTGCACCACATTATGAGCAGAATGATCTAACAGATATTTTAGATAAGGGACCCCAGGAGGACCCTATTCTTCCCTTCCATGTAGCCTTAAAAAGGCGGGTCAATGCCAACTGGGAAATGCCAGAGTTAATTCTAGCGGTAAATAATAAAAATTGACAGACAAATATAGGGCTTCAAGTAGTGATCCCATTTGCTTAAGCAAACCTCCTACTCCAGAAAGTCTGGTGGTACAGGCTGCCACATCCCCGTCTAAACAGAGTGCATACCCAACAATTACCCCCGACAGAGATGACAAACGCTATGATTTCATGGCAAAACAAGGTCTTCTCTGCTGTAAGTATGGCCCTTAAGTCGGCAAATGCCACATGCGCACTGGCTTAATTCACATTTACCCTATGGGAATGCATATCGATGGCGGCTGAACATATCCCCACAGGGGAAGAAAGAGATGTTTTCTTAAATATTGTTAAGGATTGGAAGGACGCCATGTGCGAATACCTTCAGACTGGTCACAACTTTGTGGACAGTATCAGCAGAGCAACGGTGGCTAGCACTGTTATGCGCAGATTTGCCTGGTTAAGAAAGTCTGGTTTTGCGCTGGATGTGCAATCGAGATGACTTAACATGCCCTTTAACAGCACACATTTATTTGACAGCAAGGCTGACGAGCACCTGGAGAAGCTGTAGACCTCCAAGGTGGCAGCCAAATCCATTGGTGCTTCAATCAGACAATCGCAAGCTCGCCCCAGTGGAACAGCTTGAAGGGGCAGGTCCTTTTGATATTATTCCTCAGGTGGAAGAGGGAGAGGTCTGGTGAGTCAAAGAGGTCAGAGAGGATTCCCACGTGGTGGACGGGGAAGGGCTGCTAAGACTGCCCAGGCACCGGCTGCTTTACCCTTAACTGCTGCATCAGCTGCCTCAAAACCTCCCTGAGGCCTTAGTCCACAAGACCCCAGTGGGAGGCAGACTCTCACAGCATCTGCAAGAATGTCGGGGTATTATTTCAGATGCCTGGGCATTAGAAACAGTAGCCCAGGGTTACTGCCTTCCTTTTCTAAAAAGGCCTCCGCATCATCCACTGCGGAACAACTCTTTCAGGACTCGAGATCTGCTCCTTGTGCAGGAAATTGTGTCCCTGCTAGAGAAAGGTGCTATAGAACAAGTACTTTTAGCGGAGAGGAACAAGGGTTGGTACTCCCCTTACTTCCTAATCCCCAAGAAGGACAGAGGATTGAGACCCATCTTGGATTTAAGAGACTTGAACAAGTTCCTCAGCAAGGACAAGTTGAAGATGGTTACACTTTCTCAGATCCTTCAGGCCCTCCACCTTCAGGACTGGATGGTATCATTGGACCTTCAAGATGCTTACTTTCATGTGCCACTCCATCACAAGCACAGAAGGTACCTGAGGTTCGCCGTTGGCGGTTCTCCATCAGTTTTGAGTTCTGCCTTTTGGGCTGACCTCCGCCCGAGGGTTTTCACCAAGTTGATGGCAGTGGTGGCAGCAAGTCTCAGGAGAGGGGGGGATTCATGTCTATCCTTACCTGGGCGATTGGCTGATCAGGGCACGTTCTCCCGAACAGGTCCTGGAACATCTCAGCTTTACCTGTCACACCCTCCACAGACAGGGCTTCTCCCTCAACTTCAATTAATCCTGCATGATACCATCTCAAAGGCTCCAATTTATCGGGGCAGTCCTGGATGCATCCTTAGGAAAAGCCTCGCCACCCGAGTTGAGAGCTCACGACATTCTGCAGATGGTCACTAAATTCTAGAGTGCCCAGCATCTTTCGGCCTTCAATTTTTGAGGTTGCTCGGCCTCATGGCATCCTGCATTTTCCTGGTGCCAGAGGCTCTCCAGAGGATGAGATCTCGCCAATGGGCTCTCCGGACTCAATGGTCCAAATTGTCGGACAGGATGTCGGACCTTCTTCAAGTTCTGTACAGAATCACACAGGATAGTCTGTGGTGGGCCTGCGAGGAAAACATTCTGAAGGGAGAATCCTTTTGGCAACCATGACTGGAGATAACAGTAGTTACAGATGCCTCCCTCACAGGGTGGGGAGCACATGCCAATGATCTGACAATCAGCAGTTGTTGGTTTCCATTGGGGTCCAAACTACACACCAACTTTTTGGAGCTGAGAGCAATCAGACTAGCGCTGAAGGCTTTTCTGCCCTCTGTATCGGGAAAGAATAGCCTGATAATGACAGACAACACAGTGGCCATGTACTAACTCAACAAGAGAGGAGGTGTAGGGTCTCTACCACTCTGCAGAGACGCAATGCAGTTCTGGTTCTGGGCAATTCAAGAAGGAAGCTCCCTATCGGCACTTCACCTAGCCGGAGAGGAGAACACTGCGGTGGACACTCTGAGCAGGCAGAGCACACTCTCCCACAAGTGGGAACTAGCTGAGGAAGTCCTTGAAGAGATCTTCACCCTTTGGAGAACCCCTCAAGTGGATATGTTTGTGACCAGTGTCAACCGGAAGTGCGAACTGTACTTCTCCAGGGAATTTCCCCCAAGAGGATCTCTAGGAGACGCATTTGTAGTGGATTGGGAGTTTCCACTCCTGTATGAGTTTCCTCCAGTCCCCATCATTCCTCAAGCGATTAGAAGGTTGAGAAAGTTTGGGAAATCCATAATCCTAATTGGTCCAGATTGGGCCAGGAGGACGTGGTACCCGGGCCTTCTGGACATGTGCATCTGCCACCCAATACGTCTTCCACAAAGAGTAGGCCCGGGAAGTCCATCCAGAGGTCAAGACAGTGAACCTTTATGCATGGTTTCTGAGAAGTTGAGAAGGATTGGGACCTCCCGGACGACGAAATCGAGATTTTGCTTTCGGCTAGAAGCCAGAAACGGAATCCTTATACCGCTGCCGTTGGAATAAGTTCTGCAACTGGTGCAAGGATAAGAATGTAGACCCTTTACATGTAGCACGCCTATGGTTTTTATCTTTCTTATTACACCTGGCTAATCTGGGCTTCAGGTTGGTACAATTCAAGGGTTATCTAGAAGCATTATCTATTTTTAAGCGCTCCTCTGAAGAGGTATCTTTCTTCAAAATACCACTAGTGCACAATTTCTTCTAAAGGGACTGACAAAAGTATTCTCTCCTATCCCCTTTCAAGTCCCGGTTTTGGGATCTCAACTTAGTTTGAAACTTCTCATCTGTGCTCCTTTCAAGCCTATTCATTACTGTCCGTTAAGATTGCTAACTCTCAGAACCATCCTTTTGGTTGCTCTTACATCAGGGTGAGTGAAATTCATACCTTGGGCCTCATTACGAGATGGGCGGTAGCCATGGTGCTATTAGCACCATAGCTGCCTCCCATACCGAGTGCCGAGTCTGGTCTTGTTCAATGGGGACTTACCGGTGCATTCCGACCCTGGCGGGACCGGTAAGTCTCCACTGAACAAACCATTCCCCATTCCCATTTGAGCCCCCAGAGGGCTCAATGGGAATGGGGAGGGTGTTAATAACGGGCTCGCAAATGGCAAGCCCGTCATTAGTGCCCTGGTCCCTTAGCGGGACGTGTGGTCAGACCACACGTCCTTACGGTTCCCTCCAAAGCACCTCGGAATCGGGCGGTAAGGGATTACCGGCCCCGGTCTCCTTACCAGTGCCCGGTATCCCTTACTGCCTGACTCGTAATGACCCCCCTTGTCTTGTAAGCCTCCTTATACAATTTTCTTTAAGGATCGTCTTAAGGTTAAACCCACATTTTTACCAAAAACGGTGTCTGATTTTCATTTAACTCAAATGATTATACTACCGTGTTTTTATCCTCCACCTCATCCTGGAAAGGAAGAGGAGAGATTACACAGGCTTGACCCAAAATGTGCACTTAGCTTCTACATAGCGAGGATGTCTAAGTTAAGACAGAATTATCAACTTTTCATTGGTTACACAAGCCATAAATTGTGAATGGCGGTCACAAAACAAACCTTTTCCAGGTGGATAATTTTAGGAAAAGTAGCACAATATATTGATAGTGTTAATTGCCTGGGAAGGCAGCTACTACCAAAATGTATTCGAATTTAAGGAATGGATAAATACTATTGTTTCTTTCATAACGCTCACAATTGGACCAAAGAACAGTAGAATTCTAGGGCACCGATTTATGTTTTGTTTTTTATTGACACTTTTCTCATTCTTAAGAGTGAAACTGATTTCCATTACAGATTATGAATGTCATGAAGCAGCAATAAAGAGGAAAGATCAATTTCTTGCAAAGTTATTCACCTAAAATTTTTCATCCAGCTATGATCAAAGCAAATGGCTTAATGGGAACTGCATTTTTGAAACCTAAAATTAAGGAACCAGGAAGAGCTAGATTTAACTATTTCTTAGCACATGTTCTAGTGATTTCTCATGCAAAGCATAGATTGGATGGGATCTGCCAAGATTTGCATACGAATGGCAAAATAATATTTTCGATAAAATCTGCAAAGCTGACTGTGCCAAAATTAAAGAAACCCAGTAGTTTTTAATGACACGAAGGAGGAGCTTTCCCCTGCCTTCTCTCTTTTACGTGTAATATTATTTATGTATGTATTAATTTATTTATTCATTTGTATTGCGCTGGTAGCTCGCAAGCTTTGGGGCGCAGAGAGAAGAACACGGTGAGACAGGTGATACAACAAAAAGGCACAAGACAGTATTATGAAAGGTGATATCAGTCAACCCATGATGGGCTGGAAGATTCATGTCAAACATTTCACAACCTGTTTATCCGTTTTTGTTCTATGTTGTGTACAAATATTGGGCAGCTACAGGAAGCCTGAAAGACAGAATTAATTACCATAATTCAGATAGTCGGTTAAGCAACATGTTTAGTGTCGTACAACTTTTTTTTTTATTTTCACTGTAGATAACTTTCAAGTAAGAGTTTGTTTATTGGAACAAATGGAAGTCCATCCAACACATTGAGACTTGAGTAAAAAGACTTATGGAAAGGAAAGCTTTCGGAATACGTTACTTCAGCAGTGTTTTTTCTCCGGGCATGAAAGACCAGATACAGTGGTCATACTTTTGTGACTAAATGTTTTCATTCATGATTAATAGTCTTGATGCAGTCTTTTTTTCGGTTAAGTCGGGCTTATCAGTGGGATCTATGGAAAGTCTTTTGTGTGTATCTATTTACAAATGTTGGACCCATGAACTGGATGTGGTTGGTCATGCACTAGTGTAGAACATTAGCTGAAACTGAGTTCGATCTGCAGCAAGTGGGATTGCTTGGTTTTCAATCAAGGTATGGTGAGAAATGCTGTGTGATTGAAGATCTTGGTTTGTAGAATTATTTTTTTTTAGAAGTCCACAATTTCATGATTGTAGTACTCTGCTCTCGTCCTGAAACATGTAGTTCAATATAATTAGTGAAAAGATGCAAGTTCTTTTCTGCTGAAGGCCCCAACATTGTTGGTTTTTGTTAAATATTTTTATTGAGTTTTTATACAAACATTTAAATCATTACAGTCGATTAGAGGCAGTGAGCTTTGTGGTACATTAAGCAGTTTACACTTGTGGTTAAGACCGCCACACTTACAGAATGAGGTAGTCATAATGTTTTGAAGCCGTATGCTTGCCCACTATAATCGCTGTAAAATGTAATCCCCCCCAACTCCCCCTCCCCCATAGTCGTCCTATCGTCAGTTCGTTCTCACGATCTCATGGAAAGTTTTTTGTAATCACCTGTAGTTCTAATGGTCCGTATGGTGTAAGGTTCTATAGGGCCCCCCGTCGGGTTGTGTATCATCTCATCCCACTGTCCAAGTCTCTCAGTATTCTTTGTTTGATATCCCCCTCGTCGGTGGTGGGGCCATAGGTCCCTGCCTTGTAGCATCAGCCTCTTCCCATACTCTCCTAGGTGGCGTTTATGGTATATGCAAAAAAGACTACGGTAAGTCGGGGGCCCCAGGTATACCAATACTCAATTCTTCGCTATCCACCTGCGCAGACCCCACAGTTCTTGTGGATACTTATAATCAGGCCATGCTAAAAGCTCCTAACATTATCGCACCCTTAAACTCCGCAAGCAAAAACCTCGCCTCCATCTCAATTCCTGGTTCACTCCACAACTTTTAGACCTACGTAAAGAAAAAAGAAAAGCTGTGTCTCACTGAAAAATATACCATTTCTAATTAACAAAAACAACCTAACCGTTGCCACTTCCACCTATAAAGTTGCTCTCCTTGCAGCCAAAAAAGATGTCTATAACAAACGTATCCTGCAGGCACAATCAAACACCAAGGAACTATTCAAGATCCTAAAAGAACTAGAATCACCTGTAGCCCCTCTGGACACCTGCATCCCTGACGCTGCCTGATGTACCAACATCCAAAAGGCACTCCTAGATAAAATTGCTACACTTCAAAACAAAATGAATGCTAAAAGAAGTAACCTCTTTGACTCTGCTCTGAACTTATCGTCATTCAACCTCCCCACACCTAAACCTTTCAGCTTTTCACCCCTCACTATTGGTGAAGTTGAAAATATCATTAGGAAGCTCAAACCTTCAAACTGCCAAGGTGATACATGTCCTGCCCCTATCATCAAGGAGGCAGCCTATGACCTTGCGCCATTTATTACTTCCTTCATTAATGCTTCTTTCAAATCTGGTATTGTCCCGGACAACCTGAAGGATGCCTGGGTTATTCCTCTAATCAAAAAACATACCCTTGACCCGAGCAACCCCTCTAACTATAGACCCATTACTACTGTCCCATACTTGTTAAACATTTGGGACTGCGCTGCATACTTACAAATTCAGGATTACCTCAAATCAAACCAACTTTTGGGGCTCCGTCAGTCAGGCTTCCGTCCCAGACATGGCACAGAAACCACCTTGATCGACTTAAAAACTCAAATTGAGGACCTAAAAGATAAGGGCAAGGTGGCACTCCTTCTTCTTGATCTCATAGCAGCTTTTGACTTGGTTGACCATAAAATTCTCTGTCACCACCTCAAAATTGCTGCTCACTTCTCGGAACAGGCTTCATGGATTAGCTCCTTCCTGTCCAACAGAACCATGAGAGTTTTTTTCTCCATCGGCCTCTGCTGAACCAGCATTTGTCCCATGTGGTGTCCCTCGAGGGTCCTGTGTCTCCCCCACACTTTACAATGTGTTTACAAAGCCACTTTTTGATATACTTGACTATCTGGGTGTCTCCTACACCAATTATGCCGACGACACCCAGATACTCATCCCTATCACAGGTGACTATGTCGCTGACATTATTGCACTCAATCAAATCTATTCAGTCATCCAGGCCTGGATGGCACATCATGGGCTTGGCCTCAATGACGAAAAAACCAAGCTGTTGATACTCGGTTCGCATTCCAAACTAACCAAACTAGCCTCTGACTACAGTGCATTTACTATTGACGGAAACACCATCGAAGTGTCCAACGAAACAAAAACACTAGATTTTTACCTTGACTCAACACTATCTCTTACTAGACAAACTAATGCGGTGGCATCTGCATCGGCTTATACATGTAAACTCATCACAGCCTGCAGACCTTTCCTGTCTACCGAGAACTGTATCATCCTTGCTAGAACTCTCTAATCATGTCAAAAATCGATTATTGCAACACCCTTTATCTAGGGACCAGCCAAAGAAACATCGACAAGCTACAAGTGATTCAGAATAATGCTATCAGGGCTGCTCTTCATTTCCCAAGGCGATCTCACATCTCTGAGACAAGACGCAACTTACAGTGGCTCCCTGTTGCGCACAGAATCTCTCTTAAAACTCTAGCCTTAGCCTACAAGGCCCAGAACAATCTTGCACCTGACTATTTAGTCAATCGCTTCACGCGACATTCTGCTAACAGACCACTGAGGTCAGCTTATGTGCAAACATTAGCTATACCTAGCTTCAAGCTGCAGACTGCCGGGGGAGCAAGCTTCCCAGTCCTGGCGGCCAAACTGTGGAACACAATACCCACCTCACTCAGAACAGAACCGACTTTCCACGCATTTAAGAACAAAATCAAACTCTGGCTATTTGAGCTAGATGCATCCTCGTGATCTTCTTAACGTTACTACCTGCTACTTTCTATTCCATCTGTAATCCTTATAGATATTTCTTGCTATGATGCACCTATATGTATGTAACATGTTTTTTCTGCCCATGCTACTATCTGTGTTATGATTGTGCCTATATGTGGAAACTTGCTACCATGTATGTAACCATCTTCTTGTAACCAATGTGCCCAGATGCCCCAGGGCAAGGTGTGCAATACAAACAAACAAATACAAATATATGTCCGCTCCTTGGGTGATCTATTCAGTCCTCGGGACCCCTTGTCAATTGTGGACGGTGCATTATTAGGGTACGCCTGGGTGTTTGTGGTCCGACTTTGATGTATGCCAAGGATAAATAAATGGGTTGGCTAGTTCCCAGAAGTGTGGAGCTTGTGTTGGCCTCGAGAGGCGTTGAAGGGCGTTGTATTCCATTGAGCAGAGTTTGCCCAGTAGTGCCTGTTTAGTGGATTCGGTCGGTGGTCTAGTGGTTTTCCAGCAGAGGATCAGGGACTTTCGGGCTGTGTATAGTATTGTGTATGAGTTTGCGCTGTATCAGATCCATGTGCCAGTCTTCCCCGTGTGCCCCGAAGAGCATGGGACCGGGTGATCGTTCAACCTCAGCCCCATTTATTTGGGCAATTTGTCTGTGTATCGTGCACCAAAATGCACCGATTCGTGGACAGGACCAGAGAATGTGACCTATGGAGCCCAGACCCGCACATTGTCGCCAGCATGTCAGAGAGTGCATGCGGCCCATCCTAAATAGTTTACTGGGTGTATATAGTATATCCGTTGGACCATTTTAAATTGGATATCTCTATTGCGAATGCTCAGTGATACCCTCGGAATGGCCTCAAAGAAATCGTATATGTCGCTGGGGTCTAGCTCGATCCCCAGGTCATCGGACCATTGGGATGCCAGAGTTTGATTACAATAGACAATATTTGGAGTGCAAATAGTATAGAAGTTGCGAAGGCATGGGTGTGATATCTTTTGTTCCATTGCAAGTTCACCCGCTGTCGGAGACACCTTTCGGCTCTAGTCTATGGTGTGTTTGGGCAACTTGCGATCAGACGCTTGTATTGGAAACAGCAGGGATTTAACCCGTTCAGTATATGGACGTCTTATTTTCACATTATGTGACAGGGGCATTTAGATGACTTCAAGACCATTCGCCCTGATTTGAAAAAGGTCCTTGGAGGACCGAAACACGTGTCATCTTTTTTAAGGGCATTTTTTTGTAATAAACATTTTCTGTAAATATCTGGTGCAGTCTCTTTCCGGGTTATTCATACTTCACATTGTTCCTCAAGGGGTCTTTCACTTGGCTAAACCCTGCACCTGGTGAGACGCGACTTAATGGACTCAATGCACTGAATGAAGCTATTCTGACTTTCTTTCATTACTATCAGATGTCGCCAAGTTAGACCAAACCATTCAAGCCAAGATTTTTTGATGAATTTATTGTCATTGGAGTGTCTGCCATGGATAAAGCCGGTATGGTCCTTATGGATGAGGTGCGGGGTCAGACTTTTGATGCATTGTGCTAGGCATTTTGCAAGGATTTTAGCATCAGAATTGATGAGGGAGATGGGTCGACAGGACCCAAAGTCTCTTGGGTTGCGTCCGTTCTTATGGAATACTATTATATTGGCTGCCAGCATGGCAATCGTCGGCTGGTCCCCTGCACCTACAAACACTCACGAGTGGGAACAGGGTTATTGGTGGCACCAGTGTCCTGGACATGTGTGTATCTAGAAGCCCTTGTTTGTGGTTGCCCAACGGTGATCCAGGTCATTATCCTGGGGTTGGTTGCGGCGAGGGGTGGCCCTATTGGGTCTTGTTAGTTCATGCGGGTAGTAGGCGCATCATCCCCTGCTCTAGAGATGTGGGTAGTATGTGCCAGGGTGACCCTGAGTTCTATGGCCTTGAGTAGCATTGGGTCTGGGGTTCTGTGGTCTCCCATTGGAGATAATGCATCTTGTGTACTTCCCCATCTGCATTGTTGGCCCGCCTGGGTCCTGGCACCAGTTTATAGCTGGGGTGCCACGGTGTGCAGTCAACTCCTCCCCCACCAGGCTCACCAAGCTCAGCCTCTTGTCTCGCGGGCTCACCTGCTTTAATTTCAAACTAGGAGGGGTTGAGCAAACCGCTTCATCATGTAGCCGGTTGATCCCTGCAGGGGGAGTAGCTCTCTTGCTCATCCTCATTTAATGTGGTTCTCTGGTCTCAGCCCGTTATCTCAGCGATTACGTGTAGTTCTGTGGGCGACTGGAGGGATTCCCCGGAGAGTGCGTTGTAGTGTAGGCCTCCAGATCAGTTGCCATATGCGGTTGATGCGCGTCCTGCAAACTTCAGTTCTAATGTGGTGTCGGCGACCTCATCGCCTCAGTCAGTCGCACTTCTGCCGGAGAGCATTTGGCTTCAGCCCACTATAGTAGGTGGATTGCAGGTAAAGCGCTGCGTAGTACCCTGTGTCATATGGGGCTGCGGCTGTATCGTAGTCGGCGGTCTGTGTATGGCGGTACGCCAGACCCTCATCGTGTGTAGCTTGGCACCCTGGTCAGTAGGAAAGCTGAGATTTGGATGGCATCAGCCGCCAATCATTGGCAGTGTACTAGCGGCATTTGGGATCTCGTCATCGCCGCGAAGGCAGGATAGATTTCAGCGCCAAGGCTCCTCTACGCCATAGCTCTCTCACCCTGCTGCCATCTTGCTAGGGCTCTCAAGCGCCCTCCCGGCCCCAACATTGACAATGTTTTTATACAATGTGCAATAAACATTGGATTAATTAGTAGAAGGGAATTCTTGTGAAAAGCAGTCTTGCTGGTGTGCTAGCGAGTGTCGATATTGGTGGCTAATGAATTAACCTTCAGTTCCCTCCACCTGATATTCGACTTTTCATTCTTACTGATTCTTTTTTCAGGGTTCTAACTTGAGAGTGTGGATTTTGTCTTTTGGAGGACATTTTCCATTGCATTGGTCTTCTTCCGGAGGGTCTATGCCCCTCTGCACTTTGCATAGCCTTCTGGTAATTTAATTTAACAATTCCATGATTTTCTTCCATAAGGCCAAGATGATTTCTCAGCTTGTTCAGACACTGCACTAGATCACTCATTGTGACGAAGCAAGGGCCACCTGCTCTATAGGCCATCCTTGAAGGCTTGTTTTGTGTTCAGCTTTTACTCTGGAGATATCAATAATTGTTCTGGCAGTAGTTAAGGGTACCGTGTCACAAAGAGGATATGTATCAATTGACTGCCAAACCAGCCTTGTTTGGGGTGCATAATGTTTGTACAGGATTTGTTACAACCAAAAGGGGACAAAATAAATACGGTGATGACTTGGAAGTCAGTCAGGATGGCACCTTCTCTGGAAAACTAACACTAATTGGAATATGGGACCCAATAATACAAATAAAAAAAGATGGGTGACATTTTCAGACACTTCCTCTAGTAATTCAGGTAATGAGGAATTGAACAATCATGCCTCGGGCAATCACCCTTTTCGAGCAAGGGGCGGCCGAAGAGGCCGCAGAAACATCCCCCAAGGTCAAATGACACACAATATGCCGATGCAGAACGCCCCGGGACAAGGGATGATGCACCAGGACTTTCAGACCCGGAATCGAGCATACAGGTGGTAAATGAAACAATGCCAATTTTTAATTTATCCTCCCGTATATTAACATCTGCGGAAACATCAATTCTTAAATGTGGTCTATCTTTTGTTCCGACTCAAAATCCAAGTGCAATGTCTATCATAAGTGAAGTAAAAGGTTTTTTGCGTAAATTAAGGCTAAAGCTTTTCTTTTCGAATAATGTGACCTCTAGGGAATCCAACATCTCAGGCTTCTCTAAACCTTCCACCTTTACCCCCAACTCTAATGATTTGCCTCCAGAGGTCTTGATCTTTGAAAAATTAGTTCTCAAAGAAATAGAGAAAGTTATTGGCCATCCAAGAAATCGACAAGGACCCAATCTGACGCTTTCTGAGTTCGAGGCTATCGAGAGATTAGCCTCGGACCAATCAATAGTTATTAAGGCTGCAGATAAGGGTGGTGGGATAGTTGTTTGGGATGCTGATCGTTATGATCAAGAAGCTCTGAGACTTCTACACATCCCTGGGCACTATTCCAAATTGGTGAAAGATCCATCAGAAATGATTAAGCTAAAGGTACTCAAACTCACTGAAGAAGGAAACCAATCGGGTTTCCTTTCCACTAAAGAGGCTGAATTTATCAACCTGTCGGAAGATCGCATACCTCTATTTTACATTATGCCTAAAATACATAAAGATACTGAGAACCCCCCAGGACGACCTATAGTCTCGGGCTGTGGTTCACTACTGGAACCCCTTTCGAAATACATTGATTTCTTTATTAAACCACTGGCGATGGCCACGCCCACATTTCTTCTTGACTCGAGAGACGTCATCAACCTCGTTGAAACAAAAGCATTTGATCCCAGTACTCAAATTCTAGTAACGCTTGATATTGAAGCGCTTTATACAAATATCCCTCAGGATAGAGCGGTGGAGAGCCTGCGCAGAATGCTAGACCGGCGCATACAACCACATTTGGTTCCCACAGAATTCCTATGTAAAGCAGCAGAGCTAGTCCTTAAGAACAGTTTTTTTAAATTCAAGGAGGAATTCTTTTTGCAATGTAAAGGGACAGCGATGGGGTGCACTTTTGCACCAAATCTTGCCATTATTTTCATGGCACTCTTGGAGGAAGAAAAAATCCTGTCAGCATTTAACCCATTTAGGGGCCAAATCAAGGTGTACCGTCGATACATCGACGATATACTTATGATTTGGGAAGGCTCATCAACATCATTGACTTTATTTGTTCAATGGCTTAATGCGGTAGACTTAGATATTCATTTCACTTTTGAATATTCAGTATCTAGAATTCCTTTCTTGGATTTGTCTATTTTTTTCAAAGAAGGGTATCTCTGCACAGAATTACATAGAAAACCCACAGAGAGAAATACTACGTTGAAATATGAGAGCCAACATCCAGCTAGTTTACTTTGTAACTTACCATATGGGATGTTCTTACGGCTACGCCGTAACTGCACAGATATCGCAGATTTTGTCAAACATGCAGCAATTTTGGAAAAAAGACTATTGGAACGGGGATATCCAAAGAAACTTATAAAAAAATCTAAAAAGAGAGCTCGATATACCAACAGAGACCTCTTATTGACACCCAAGCGAGACATTGAAAAGAAAGATGAATTAGTATGTGTCTCAACTTTTTGTCAACACAGTAATGCTATTAGAGGGATCATCTTAAAAAACTGGCGAATTCTTAATACATCAGGAACATCTATACCCAGACCTCTATTTGCTTTCAAAAAAAGTAAAAATTTGAAGCAAAAGATTACTCGTGCCAGTAGAACTTTTCCTAAAGTGCATACAATCCGCGATACCAATTCTAACCCAGTGGTGGGACACTATCCCTGCACTTCATGTGTTGCTTGTAAGTTTTCCAAAAAAACTACGTCATTTGTTTCACAGATCAGAAAGTGGACCCTTCGTACCTTTACCACTTGTAAAAGTAAGAATGTCATTTATGCCATTCGTTGCCCATGCCAGTTGTTTTATGTAGGCAAAACAACCAGAGAAGTGAGTACCCGTATTAACGAACATCGTTCAAAGATCAGAACTCGAAACCTCAATGCCCCAATGGTAATCCATTTTGTCGAGATGGGCCATACGGCTGATCAGATGGAATGGTTTTGCATAGAAAAAGTATATGCACAAAACCAACCCCAACTATTAAAACATTTAGATTACAAGGAACAAATGTGGATATTTAATCTAAAAACATTAACATTGGGCCTTAATACCATGGAACCATGGAATTCGAGTAACTAAATACTACCTGTCATAACATTTTATATATGTCGGGTAGTACACTGGTATACTGCCTAATCACGTCGTTTTTCATCTGAGAGGGTACGGCCATTTAGAACGTAGGCCAGTTCAGTTTGTGGTCACGTGGTTAATTACGTGATCACATGATGTTTTTCACGCATATATCAATACCCTTGAAACGGTGATACTGTGTTGCACGCCACTTCCAATCGGACCCAGCTGGGATACGGGTGACTAGCTACTGTGAGAACTGGCGAGTTCTTTCGCTTAAGGTAAACATTCTGTCGTGTGGGGGCCTTTCGAATCACGGCGGTTTTTTAAATCGCTTCTTGCCTTTATTGTTTAGAGAAGGGAGCCCTACATTCTTGGCTTTCCGTTAAACCCCATCCGAGTCAAGCAATCTGGAGTCGGAAATATTGAGCAATTTTCAAATGCAACAACCCCCCCCCACCTACCTTTTTGAAATTCTCTAAATAGCAAGCTTTTCAGTAAGCCGTATTTGTTTAGTCACAATTGTGGTATTAATTCATCAATTTATTTTCAATTGGAAGTAATTCACTTTGGGTGTAGCCAATAATATAATTGTAAGAACAATCGGTCTCTCACATACTCAAACTCTTGTGTTGTGTTTAGGCCCATATAACATCAGGTGCAGCCAACTCTGGATTCGGGGAGTCACCTCCAAATTTATGACCGCTGGTTGAACGAGCGTTTGGACATTCTCGAGAAGAACGTTGGCGTCCACACACTTCGCTATCTGCAGGAACCTCTACGGAGAAGCTATTGTTTAATATAAGTGAACACAGCGTACAATTTAAGGAAGTGACGCACAGCCTTCCATTGCATGAATGAAGGTTAGTTAATATTCTTTAGTTTTATCTTAAGTATGTGACTCTCGTGTCCTGTCCGTGGGCCGCTGTAGTGGAGGATCGACATATTGACCTTGTGATATTTATGTGTGCATTTGTATATCTGTAGCATTGATTCTGTCTATGGCCTGGCTCTTATCTGCCTCTCGGAGACACCAATACAAGAGGGTAGCACTACTTTCTGCCAGACACCTCAGGTCCATCCTGGAACTTTTCCCGGGTTGGTAGCAGGCTCTTGTATATTATTACCTATTGTTCCGCTATAGATATTTTTATTATGGATGTTATATGTTTTTTGTCCAAGTACAAGGGCTTCACACATTGATATGTATTATCTGTGATTTTCTTTCTTTCTTGATGTTAGAATATATTTTTGTTACTCCTGATGAAGACGTCACTACACTAAAGTATATACGTCGAAACCGGTCGAGTTTGGACTAAGATGAGGTCGTGGTCAGAAAACTCTGGGACCCATCTTAATTGCCTAGGCCACTGATGTCATCTGCTGTGGCCCGTCAAATTGATTTCATGTTCTTTCTATAAATCTTTCAGATAAATTAATTATGATGAATTTTCTTATAGATTTTATGTCGTATATTGATTGGTGTTTAGTATGAATGGTTTGTCTAAATGGATGGATGAGGTTGTATGCTTGGATGATTGAATAAGATGATTTTTATTATATAGATGTGTCTTTTTTAATAAAAGTTGTTTCCTGCTATGTAAATTGTTATTACAAGTGCAGATTTAATCATGATTTGTTTGATATATTAAATTAGTATCAGGTTTAATAAAATCCTTGATACCTTTATTTTTGAATTGTTTCCTTTGGATGTCTTTCCGCTATCTAAATCTTAATTAATACTCCAATCCAAGGCGTGGGGTTTCCTGTGTCTTTCAGAGAATACACCTTCTCTGGTGCAGACAAGCCAAAATAAAGTTCTTCTTATTACTGTCCAATCAAACCAAAGAATTTCTGAAATCCAGGTCTCGCTTCTGGCAACCCTTGCGGGGGGTGGATTTGGATAACTAAGTCTTGGACTGGTTAGAAGTCTTTCTTACACTTCTGAAGATCCTATAGTTGTCTTACTCTCTATGGGATCTGGTTCCAGGTATGACATGCTGCTGATGTCTTAATCTGTACTTCCACTAAAATAAGGCTAGAGCCCCCTATTCCCCAAGGCCTCCTGCTGGTCTGCTGACTTATCTCCTTATCACTGCCACCTGTCACCTCACTTTATTTCTGTTCTTCCACTTCCTCATCTTTATATCACTCCTCCTGATGTTGCTGTCTCGCCACCTACAACTGTTACTTCTTCTGCTGGTGCAATACTTCCCTGGGATATCACACTTCCTTCTCCTAACTGCCAGAACAGGGGACTGGAGAAGCAGGAAGAAGGAAGCATAACAATGGGGAGCGCAGCCTAAGGATCCTAGGCTATCATGGAGAGTTTGGGATCTCATGGAGAAAGATTAAGGTATCCTATATACATTAGTGAGTGTGCTATGACTTACGTCTGCCACATTTGACTACGGAATTTTTAGCTATGGTGATAAGGCACTTACAGGGCAGATCTGTCTCTGGTCCTTTATATTGGTTTCATGACCTGCAAGTGGTGTCTGGCAATGCTGCTTCATCTCAACGGATACCCCTTTGCCCATCAGCACCCTATTGCCCAGGCCTAGCCGAACCTGCAATGCCGCACACTTAGCCATAGTGACTGCCTCGTCCCATCACAAAGGGCGCAATGGGAGCCATACAAGTGACTGCCTCCCATCACACAGAGCGCAATGGGAACCAAACAATGAGAGGTGGGCCTGCTGGAGCGCCACTCCCTGGGCAGGAAGTCTGGAGGAGCGTCTATATATGTATATGAAAGTGTTTAAAACAAAAAGTTCACTAAGTCAAGCATAATGTAAAAAAACAAGAATACAAGACAAATGTCAACATTAGATATATGAAGTATAGCATACAAAGCAAGTTGAGATCGAGTTAAACAGTTTTCATATGCACATAACCAGATCGGACTTTGCTTTACTAAAGTTTTCATTTAAAAATGTATAAAATGTTTAAACAATATTTTACAAGAGCTAAGAGCTAAAATTAGAGAAGCTTGTCATCCATTCATCAAATGGTGGCAGAAATTATATTGCATCAAGACAATTACATTAAACAATATACAATTGCATTACGCGCATAACGGAATTGTACGATCGGACCGAAAGAAAAGGTCCGACCGTACAAAAAGACTGAAAAATGCTACCAACAAAGGTTCGAACACCAAACGTTCGAACCTTTGGTGGTAGCATTGTAGGGAAGTATAAAAAAAAGACTGCGGGAGGTGTGGGGGTGTCCCCAGCAACACCCCGCTCACTATACTGTGTGGTATAGTGAGCAGGGATTGCGGGGGACCCCCCTGCAGCTCCCGAAAAATAAAAAATAAAAGGACCCTGGAGCGCCGGTTCCCGATCACGGAAGTGAAAGGGAACCAGCACCGCAGGGACTCTGTGTTTAAAAAAGGTAAGTAGGGTTTGTTTATGTTGAGGGTGTGGGTGGGGGAGTGTTGTGGGTATGTTGTGGGTGTGGGTGGGGGTGTGGCTATGTAGGGGTTTTGAATGCGTGTTCGCATGGGAAATGGGCGAACCATGCAAACTTTTCTGTCTCAGAATTTTCCGCGATGGAAAAATCCTGCAGATCCTGCATAACCACCAATAACAACCTCCACTGGGCTCAAATTAGAAGAACTGTCACCCCTCGAGGTAGGAATCACCATTCAGGTGGAAAAAAGGGCGCAGAGGCCGGCTTCAATGACATATTAAAGTGCATAGGAGACACTGACTGGGCTCCCGCTCCACATCACGTGTTGAGAAATTCCCACCTTGGCGACACTCCTCCAAGCCCACACATTTGCTGCATGCACCCAAAACAGTTTCATTGACACTTACTGCCGCGGGACTGGCCTATCAAATATTTAGCTGTCATATTGAAAGGCTATTTATTTCAGTTCGGTTTTATAATTGCTCTATGTTACTGAAGATACTGCAGTCCTTTGCAGACGTGCTGACAGTGACACCATCTTAACGGTATTAACCAAATTGACCTTTTACAATTGACCTTTTGCACAATTGACCTAATTATCGTGGTCCTAATTGACCTTCTGCACAATTATATTATTTTAGTTATTTTATATATGTATTGGGATGGTTTTGGATTATAAATAATTTAAGCGGATTGGGTGGGAGGTTGCAGGGGAGTTGGGATGGGGTGGGGGTTACGGGGGGTTTCCCCCGGCATATATGTCCTAATTGACCTTCTAAATTAGGTCAATTCTCCCGAGGTCAATTGTGAAAAGGTCAATTAGTATACAACCATCTTAACATCGCAGCACTCGAGCCTCGTATAGAAAAGCTGTTAGTTCAATGACACGTTAACAGAACTACTGAATCTATCTGCAAATGCATTTAAAATCACTTTAAAAGACGCTGCGCACCTCATTCTATTCGTCCAGTAAATCAGGCCCTAGAGCCAGGGGTGTCAGCCAGGACAGGACTAATTTCCCCAGCTTCCGAGCCGTCGCTGTGTGGTGGAGCAATTTGCCCTGGGCCTGGCGGTTAGCACTCCCAGTGTGAAGTGAGCCTGCCTTCCTTCGCCGTCCCCTTTTGTATCGGTGGGGTGGCCTTGTTGAAGCAGGGCCTGCGGCCTTACCATCGGCCATGGCGCAGAATGGTCCAGTCTGCGCCATGGACGATGGTGCTCTTGCAGCGCCTGATACTTTGGCGGGCTGCCACAACAAACATAGCCCCATTGTTTAATAAATGCTTGCTTAAAATCCTTTTCCTTTATTTTCTTTCAAAATTAATATATTATTCGAAACAAAAACAATGTGAAATGTCCTTAATATAGCATCCTCTTGGGGAAATAGATCACAGGTGTATAATGTTTATATTTTATTAATAACTAGATAATCCATTTAAAGCTTAGAGGAGTATCTGTTGAATTGGACTCGAGATATGTAATCCCTTCATTTTTCACATTGGGAGGGGGCATGGGTGTCACGGGGGGGCCACATGGGTTTGGACGGGGGTGGGAGTAGGACATGGGTTTCGGGGTAGGGGGGCCAAGGCTGACTGTGCCCCGGCCCACAAAACTGTTAAGATGGCCCTGGGTTGGGCGCCTTTTGCAGTGCTTATTTCCTTTTGCTACTTTGCTGCATTTTCTTCTATTCCACACTCTCCCTTGCATGCTGGTTAAGTCGGGTTTCACTGCATTGTCTGGACGTTGGAGGGCCTTTTCAGACCCCCATGTTCAGTGTTGAGTGCCTGGGCCTGCTTCACCATTGCGGCCCCTGCGTGTCCTGTGTAAGTTCCTTTTAACGTACGCACCTCAACATGGCGTTTCCTTCCTGGGGACCGGCCCAGTTGGAGAGTCCTGTCAGGCCGGAGGCGGCTAGCCACTGAATTTCCAGGGTGCACTCCGAGGCTTCTAAGGAAGCAGTCACTGGTGCCTGCACCGAAGGACTTTTGGCATCTGGCCTCAGCCTGAGAGGGCTCTGGACTCTGTTTGGGCTTGTACCTGGAATGTAATTCCCGAGGGGGTCTCGCCTCATCCAGGAACTTGCACCAAGGTCCAATCTGCATCACGTACCGGGCCAGCCCCTGAGAGTCCCCTTAGGCCTTTGGTTGCAGCAGGCAGATCGCACCAGGGGTCCCCAGCCTTTGTGACAGGCTTTTCAGTGCCCACCCTTGCCAGCCAGGAATTGCAGCAGTATATGGCACATCAGGCTCCTCAGGTGACCTTGGGTGGAATGGTCCCCCAGTGTCAGAAGCAACTCTGCCCTCTCTCTGGTGCCCTGTAGAACCTTAACCCCAATGAAAACCCTGGGCCCTTCTTCCAGTCACCAAACCCTGTGCTTGAGGGAGGATATCTTCTTTGAAAGGTTCCAGAACCTCCTAGATTTCCAGTCCAGGAAGCAACACTTTAGAGGCCTCATGAGGGAAGTGCTATTACCATCAGGAGAGCCACAGTCTGGGACTGCCCAGCGGTATCCAACCCCAGCCTCTCCTCCTCAGACTCATCGGAGCACAGTGCCCTGCAAGTCTTCTTGGAGCCCTGTCCCCAAGGTGCCACAGCCTCCTCTTTCCAAGGGCCCCTGTATGATTAGGACCCTTCCTCTGAAGATTTAGTTGAGGTCCCAGGCTCGGCTAAAAGATTCCATGAGTGGGTGCCATGACTCATGGAGCACCTCAGGATACTAGTTACCGAACATCTGAGTTTGGGTTCACAGCTCTCCCCGTCGGAGGCTGGGTGGCATATCTAGAGACATGGAGGTATATTTTGAACGGCTCTTGAGTCCCCTCGGTGGTGGGCAGGCAATACCACCTTCGCCTTCCCACTTTACCTCTGCCTCCCCTTCCTCGAAACACCAGATGTAGGTAATCTGGAAACTGCTTCATATGAATGCAATGAAGGGGGATTGGGCATTTATTCAAGGTTCTTTGCTGTTCCTAAAAAGAACATGGCGGGCCTACGAGCAGTTCTGAACATTTCCCCCTTCATCCTCTCCTTACCCCCAACACAAGTTGAAGATAAGGCCAGCTCTCATTTGGGCCCCCTTGCAGCCGGGCAATTGGTTGGTAGCTTTGGATGAAGGATTTATCCCTCCCTCTGCTGATTTGCCATTCTGTCGTTTCCTCAGATTCTTCATTGGCAATTACCATTTCCAGTGCAAAGTGGTTTCATTCAGCCTCCACTCGGCACCCAGAGTGCTTAGCAAGCTGATGACATCGATGGTGGCCTATCTTCTTCTACAGGGTGTCCCATTACACCCATATTTGGAAGACAGGCTAGTAAGGGTGGAAACCCCTGAACGGGCCACGTCTCATGAACTTGATTGTTGGACTCGATGTTCAGCCTTGGGTGGTCAGTAAATGCAAAATGTCTACTCTAATGCACACCCAAAGTTTGGAATGAATCCACTTTTCTTGAAATTCTTTAGCAGGCAGACTTTACAACAGAGGGCAATGTGAGGTATGTACGTGAGACAGCCTCCCTCTGCCCGTTACACAAAGAAACTTCAGCCTGGTGGCTTCAGTGGCTGCTTGGACTCATGGCGGCATGTGTACTGACGTTCCCCAAAGCCAGGCTTCACATGCAATGCATGCAGCTGCACCTCACAGCACATGGGGACAAGGCACAAGACTTGAAGGACATATGAATCCCCATCCCAGAGCGGCTCCGCTGGGGGAACTCTTTTGATGGCACGACAAGGACTCCCTTACCATAGGAGTCTCCTTCCAGGAAAACCCACACCATATAGCTGTGGCACTGTGCACCTTTCTGGGTACACATGTGGAATGAGTCAGAATCGAAGAAGCATATACATTTCTTGGAGCTGTAAGCCATTTTCCTTACACTCCAGAACTTCCTGCCAGTAGTGTGGGATTCCAGAGTATTGATCCAAACGGACTACATTGTGACCGTGTTCCACATGAAGAAGCGGGGGCAACAAATCAGTCAGGTTCTGCACCCTGGCAGTACAAATGTGGTAAAGGACCTTGGAGAACAATATTGCTTTGCATGCAGCCTATCTAGCAATGACAGACAACGGAGAGGAGGATTCATTGAGCAGGATGTCTCATTCCAACCATGAGTGGGAACTCCTTTCAAGGGTTCTTGACTTGGTGTTCTTCTGACTAGGGACTCCATAGGTTGAACAACTGACATTGGAGATCAGCAAATGCCTGTGGTATGCCTTCTGGGTGCGGCAAGCAGCAAATTCTCGGTGGGATTTATTGTCCCTGTCTTGAGACAAGCTATGGCTTATGAGTTTCACCCTCTTCATTGATTCCCAGGGTTCTGAGAAAAGTCAGCAATTTCAGGCACAGCAAATGTCTCCTAGTAGCACCTCACTGGCCAGTGAGGGATTGCTTTTCAGACCTACATCATATGGCAAATGATCCGTCTTTCCCTCTCCCCCTTTGAGTGGATCTTCACCAACAGGGGGGGAGAGTTTTGGACTCCAGCACATAGTCTCATTCCTTGGCACTCTAGCGCCTGAAAAATTGGCCTTCAGTCACCTGAGTGTATTGGTAGAAAACCTCTGTGTGATGGCTGCTGCAAGAAAGCAATCCACTCTGTCTCAGTATAAAGGTAAGTAGCTCCGATTTGGCCACTGGATCCAACTAAGTCTCAAAATCCACTGTAAGCTTCCATTGATGACTTACTTTAATTTTTGTAGAGTTTAAGCGCCTCAAGCACCGAGGTTTCTTGTGTAGGACTTGTCTGGCAACGTTAGTGGCGTACCTCAGCAATTCTGAAAGAGTGATTTCCGTCAAGCAAGCCAGTTCCAGCTTGGGACAATAATGTGGTGCTATCAGCCCTATTGTACAAACCCTTTGAGTCCAGGACTTCTGCAGACCTTGGGATGGGATCCTGGAAGACTGCATTCATGGTAACCAGTACCTATCTGCTAGGGGTCAGCGAGCTACAGGCTTTGCCCACCGCAGAACCTTGCATTACATTTCACAAAGACAAAGTGGTCTTCAGGACCCATTCATTGTTTCTTACAAAAGTGGCAGACTTCCATATTAACCAAGAGATTGTCAAGTTCCTTTACAGATGCCCAATCAAGATTTTACAATGTCTAGATGGCTGTAGGGCCTAAAGGTTTTCTAGAGGACTAGATCTCAGATGCCTTTTGCCAGACTGATATTTGGGGGCCCAGAGTCCAGGTAAACCTGCGTCTAACATCACAACAGCTTGCCGGATTGTCTTCTGTAACTTAGAATGTTACAAATTACAGGGAAGGACCCCTCCAGAAGGGCTTCAAGAACATCTAACGAGCAAAGTGCACTTCAGCAGCCTTTTGGAGACTCATTCGAGGGAGGTCTACCTTTAAAGCAGTCACATGGATCACCCCTTTAGCTTTCTGTCAACACCACGTCCTTAACAGCAATCTCAGAGCTAATGCACAATTTGGGCAAGCAGTTCTCTGGATCATTATCACTACATTGAACCCGCAGGCCCTTTAAGACAAGGTAACAGTATCTGAGATAGATGGGATGCAACTCTTACTCAAACATCAATAATCAGACCGACTCAGAAAGTTTGGCAAACTCACAGCTGTTTTATGAACAATTATCTAAAACAGGGAATACAACGGACATCAACGGACGTTCGCTCAAGTCTCTCAATGCATTTCATAAACTATACTTTTATAACAAAAACTTGTCATATGTGACGTCATACTATGTGGCAAAGTAAGAAAACCTACTAGGGGACGTGATAGGCTTAAAGGGAACATTTAAGTATACTTTCTATAAGGGCGGGGATCGTGATTGGGTCTTTAAGGTCAGGTGGACAACTAAGCCCACCCCAAGTGCAAGTCATCTTCCATGTTAGACTAATACATGATGTCTATTGGCTTCTCAAACTAGATGGCTCTTTGCTACGTGGCCCTCTACAATTGGTTGGCACGCTTGTAGCCTTCTGGAATATTGCACTCGTTAGCAGCATGCAAGATGGTACCCCAGGTGCTGGGGGGGTTGGCCTGGTCATGCCTCCCCACCCAATTAGCCTAACATCCATCATCACTCCTGTGGTCTGCCGTTCAATTGCGTGTGATCTCGGCCTTGCACCGGGTCACTGTGCCTGAGAATAAAAGGGAGTGAAGACATGGCCTTATCTTCTGGTCTCGGTGTAGCTCGACCCAAAGTCTATTTTCATCTGACCATGTGACTAGAGACCACGTTTTGAGCTCCTTCTTTGCATTTAATATTATTAAATGAAGAAAACCTGGCACTTCTAGTGTTTTTCCATCACACCTAAAACAGGAGCTCAGCTCGCTTCTCACGTTCATGGTACCTTCTCGAGTAGATAACCAGGCTTCTTGGCGGCCCTGACTCTTGACACTGGGACAGGCAAGCCTTCTTAAATCTTTCTTCGCCATTAACTATTCTATTCTGCTGCGCCACACTTCGAACCCTTTCATTCATGGGGTCCAAGTTTGCTAAAATGCATCGTGGAATATCCAGATTCTATACATTGCTATATATATTGGCAGCACCGTCTGCAGTCTATTCACTATGTAGCCAGCCTCATGATTACTTTGTCTACTTGCATTACTGCGTCTGAACATTTGTAAAATGGCTTTGCATTTTCTTCAGTGCTTCTTCGCATGTACAATCTTCATTTTGCTTCAGAAATGTTGCTTAATTCGCTACTTCGCCATCAGATTCTATAAGGTCTATATACTTTCTTCATTGGCATCTCTACTGGATGCGTAATTTCTGCTTCATGTGACGTCACCAGAATTCTCTTTCATTCATCTTCACACTTCTTCCGGAACTTCCTTCAGAAGACCGTCATTTCTTCACGGATACATATAGGATTTTCTCAATGGATACCTTGTTTCAAGGACTCCTTGTGGTATAGGTACCATTATTTGCTTAGCGCATGTCACAATTTCCGGCTGCCAACATACAGGCTGAATGGGGGTGGGACTTCCGGTAGAGGCACTTGGCTCCTTCTCTACAACAGTGTATGTCCCTTCCTGGCTAGAGTGTTGCTTGGCACTCTCCTATAAGTATGAAGGAAAAGAGACAGAATGTAGAAGTAAGGAAAAATTACTCACTGTAGTGACTACTGTACTCGTAGTCCATAATCCCCTTTCCTTCACACATCCTCCCTTCAAACCCCTAAAATATAGCTAATACTCTCAGTCTCTTAAGCAGTTGTAGCTTAGCGACAAAGGCATTGGCGTGGTAGCACTATAACCTTGTATTTGGGAAAACATAATGGCTCCTTGGCCAAGTGGGCCTGAAGTTGGCTGATCCATTATCTGACCTAACTGCTATTAAAATGGATGTTTTACAAGACGCTAAGTTAAGCGCCACCAATCCCAATGAGCTAAGGCACTGTAGACCAAATGTAAGCCCCTACAAAGGTTGGGGTGGTGTAATTGGAGGGAAACTTGATTCTGCGTCCGCTTGGCAATTTAATGGGGAAGTGTGCGTTGATGTGCTAGAGCCTCCAGTTCTGTCCCTGATTGGCTGGAAATCCCTAAAGTATGCAAGAGAGGAGTCTATGGACTAGGAGTGCAGGCGCCACTGCGGTAACACTTATTATTATCAAGTGAACAGATATGTTGAAATGTCACACTCTTTGATACAAATGATCATTTCAGTGCTCAAGTTGTGTTTAATACTGTAACAAATGCAAGTGTTATACACCCATGTGTAAGGTTAGTCTTTGGTACGGCCATCCAGTTGCAGTAGTACCCCACCCTTCACCCACTACCACCCCCCTTCATTCGTCACCCTTTACCCTCATTACGGATCATAGGTGCAGTATAGTTTGAAACATTGAAGTTGGGGCCGGTTGAGCAAAGTTATGGTGGCGTTAAAAGGCTTGGGGGGTGGGGGAGACTTCCATCAGAGATGTGAAAGCAGAGTTGGACATTTCAACCAAGTTGCACACAGCACTAATTGAAACATGTATGCAGTTGTCAGCATTCTTGAGAGTTTCGAAATTCTGTGTGTAAAACAGCACTGCCCTCTAGACAGACATTTTCCTGGAGCAAAGAGTTGGCATTTGAGCTCACTTGCATTGCATACCCACAATGCATTGCCCATCTGGCTCTGAACTAGAAGAGAGCTGCCAGTCATGGCTACTGGGTGGTGACGTGTGCGAGACTTGGCTGAAATTGCTAATTCTGCTTTTGCATCTCGGGGGAATTGTTTTTCCAAGCCCTTTAAACCTGGTATTTGATATATGTATTAGTACGTACGTACATACAAACAATAGGGTGGGTAGTTTAGTTGGCAGCCTCTACTTCAGATAAAACCTATTTGCATTGACTTTCCCCCCAAATTACATTGCTAATAACCTTTGCCTCTGTGGACCGTTTCAGATGAAATGTCCAACAAAATTGTCTGCCACAGGCCCGTCAAGGCAGGATGTTTTTGGGAACATTTGTTAAACAGTTCGAACATTATCAAGAAAACAACAAAACCGTTTTCGGCCCATAGAGAAAAAGTTGCTTCCATTGACTAGGTGTAGCATAAAAACCACTAGATGGATTTGTACCAAACAAGAAACAAGTTGGGCACAAGGCATCACAGATGAGCCCTCTTTTAGTTTGGGGTACATCCATCCAGTAGTTATATAAAAGATTTGGATATTTTTTTTTTAATCTCCCAGTGTGTATTGCAGCAACTGAGGCTTTTCAGACAAAAGCTATCTTAGTTTTTTTTTGTTGCTTCTAGGCGTTTTCACTGTAAAATTACTATACTTACGTTGTAAATTTAAACGAGAAAAAAGGGATTTCTCAAATAACTCTTCAAAATGCATGCTAATACTACCAAGTGGATAATTTTGGAGAACAAAAAAGGTTAACCACATGTATTGGACCACCAACATTATTACGTAAGTGCTGTCGCGTCCCCTGCTTACAATTCTAAACGTTTACAAAACCGAGTTTAAAAGTGAAAAGTTAAACCAGTAAAAATGGTCGCCCGGGATACAACAGGTACAGCTCGCTCGGCTGATGGGATCTGATCATTTAATTATGAGAGGCATAAGGGCCATGGCCACTGGCTTTTAGCCTATTTGGTGTAATCGGGACAGTTTGCACGGCCTAAGGTCCTTTTGGCTAATTTCTGCAATTAAATCTGGGCAATGGACGCGGCTGAAGGCCATGGCCACTGTCCATGGCTGGTGGTATCTGGTTACAAGGCAGGGGGGGAATGGGACAAGGCTGTAGGCCATGGCTACTGGGTCACAGCCTTTTGCTGTTGTTGTTGTAATAGGGGCAACGGGATCAGTGTCCCAGGAGACGATATAGCATAATATAACCCTTAAAATTAGATGAAAAAACTTGACTTAATATGTTCAAATGTATTGCTACAAAACCCATGCAATTCGATGAGTGTGGCCAAGTAACATCTTAACTCAACCCCCCACCCCTTGTTGCTCAGCCTATGAGCACATACATGAGCTCACGGATGGGGGGCATCTAACGGGGTCTGGGGACTCAAGAGTGAAGATGGTAGTCACTTCCCACACCTGCTGATTTTTAAGGTTTCGTTTTCAATAAATGAGATCATTTGCCATATTAACTGAAGCCCCACCCTCCACTGAATCTTTATGTACATGATCTATGTGAAACAATCGAATTTCTTACTGTGAAGCCCACAATGTCGAATTTCATTTTTCTTTAGACCCATTTCACTGCATATATATATGCGGGGGGGAGACAGACCCCTGCATGCCCTGACTCCCATTTATTTTCACCCTAACTCCTCCTCCCACATATATATGCAGTTAAATGCAGCTTTAAAAATTCGATATTTTAGGCTTCGAAGGTGATGACTGCGCAATAATTGTTGATACCTATATACATTGTCATTCTGCATACGTTTCTCAATTTTCTTAAAGTGAATGCTTCGTCATTGACTTCAGATATCTGTTACAACATTGTGATTTCAGAGATATATGTATATTTTTCATGATTTTCAAATGTATCAACTTGGCTTAAAAAAGGAGTTCTTGTGCATATACTGAAATGGGTCTGTCACCTATACTGTAGCATTCTTCTCACAGGCTATTCCTGAATTTCAGGGATTCTGCTCCCTGCCCTATGCCCTGCTCTGTTTCTTTTTGCTTTTCTGTTATGTGGTTACCTCTGTAACACCCCCCCCCAACCCCCTCGCCCCTTGTTAATGTCAAATAAATGGCTAACAGAATGCAGCAGCAAGATGACCCAGCATATCCCAAAACACCTCACCACACCTGTGCATGTTTTCATGTTTCTTGATTGGTTTGTACTTAACATGGTCACTTGCCTCCATCAGGCCAGCAGTACCAACATTGCTTTATTGTTGACTACCACAATTATGGCAAAATGTGGGTTTTTGCATGGTAGTGCGAATTTACTAATATAACCTATTTGGAATTATCTTACTTTGTACCATGCACCAGATCGGGTCTCCAGAACGAAATAATTATTTTGAGAAATTACGATTTTAGTCTTTAGGAAGAAATCCAAATAGTTGCTCTGCATCTGGCAGAGCCATCATTGAAGGTTCATCTTGAATCCATTATTATGCGTTGTCATCTGTCAGATCATTGCTGCTAAATAATCTATTTCAGGTAAGGACACTCTTTTTTAGAGACAGCGCAACCTGATTAAATGAAGACTTGTTTATCTTTGTTGCCATAAAATGGACTTCTTATGAACTGCCACTTCCAGAAAAAATTGACACGGACCTTAACTGTCGAGGATTGCATCAGAAACAGTCCTTTCAGCAATATAGTCTTTCTAATTCATTCAATCATGACCAATGATTGTCTTAAAGTACCAATTATCAGCCGCTCCTATTGTAAATTAATATTCTAACACCAATATCTATATTATATTTATAAATATTGCTGTATTATGTAACTTGTTGCAAATCTTGGGTCTGCTCAGCTTTATGGGTAAGTGCCAAGATCTTTTGTTGGTGTTCATAAAGCCGAGGAGCTTCTTTCTGTCATTACGCTAGTGGCCACTGGACTTTGTCCCCTTTCAGATCTTCTTTGCTTTGGTGTGCTTAATTACTTCCATGCTGCGGACAGAATGTTGTAGCCTCGGTGTTCTACGTTATTCCGCTTCCTCTACTTGGGCCTTTATGGATCTTCTGAGGGTATTTATATTTTCACTTTCTCCAGCATGGGGTCTGGCAGGATGCACATGCTCATGAATATTCCCCGTCGTTAGGCTTCAGTATTGGGAATCCTTGATTTTGCTCTCCAAGCTATTTATACGTGTTTTCGATGGAAAAAGTTCCAGTTGTGTTTCAAATTAGCCCTTTTGTTCTTTTCTCCATCTGCTGACAGCGGGGATCCGTTGTCAGTGAAGTTCTGCACCCCTCAAGGGTGAAGTTCCATCAAAGATTCTATAAGGCTGTCTTGGGCCTACTTCGCGCCCTCCAACCATGACAGAGGAGAAGGAGGAGGGAAGGTCCCTCTTCAGGCCCTGTGCTAATTGCCAGTTACGGAATTTGTTTGTGGGGGACAAGTACCTGCAATGCCTCTACTGCCTGCACCCAGACCACAAGAAAGTAGAGTGCGAGATATGCCTCGGTTTCTCCAAGAAAATGATAAAGGACAGGCAGAGTAGACTGGGGGCATGGCTTAACAAGAACAAGACCTCTGACCTGTTCTCTGAGCAGGGTCATTCCTCGTCCAGGACCGGCCGGTCTGTGGAGCGGTCTTCTAAGTCCTTTGAGGGCGCCTCATCCATGGGGGCTCAAGATAAGGCCAAGAGCCGCAAGTCTGAGTCCACCGAGTTCGCCGCGGAAGCGGGTCACAAAGTGGACAGGGCGCGATCAGCTTCACCTTCCGCCTCAATTGCCAGAATACTTTCAAGCTCCTCTTCAAAGAGGAAGTCATCTACCCCAGCTAAACTATGGGAGAAATCCGAGAAGCCATGAACGGAGAAGAAAGCTGCGCAGCCCAAGCCAACTTAACCGGCACAGGCAAAGTCCTCGTTGGTGACTCCGTCGAAGACTCCTACTACCATGGCAGCGACTGGCACTGATCATTCGAGGGTTGCTCCCATGGCTCAGAAAGTGCCCTGTCCCTAAGGCGCGACACCGCCCGGCCCCGCTTCAAGACCCTCAAGGGAGAAAAAAGGGGGGGCAAGAAGGCCCGAAACAGCCCTCCCAGGACGTCGCCCAAACCATGGGAGTCTCGTCCATGAACGATGAAGATCAGGAGTCGTTGCATACAGTCCACAGGACGTTGAAGAGGAGAACGACAGCACAGGGCCTAGTTTTCCTGTTCTGCCATCTCAGACGAGGAAACTTTCCTTGGATATTCTGTTGACACTACGCATCTTGGTGTCAGAGATCCAGATGAGAATGCCTCTGAGCCCCAGTACCTGTGGTCCCCCAGGTCCCTGATCAGCCTCTAGCGAAGAAGAGGAAGCGTCATCTGATGCCCCCATTTCAACCTCTTCCAACACGTTGGGCCCCTTCTCGCCCAGCAGACCCACTCCATGATCTCCAGGGCCTCTGAGCCATTCCAGCCGGTGCCCAAGGAAACCAAGAAGGAGGGCTTCTAGTATCAAAGGCGTGAGGCCAAGAGGAAGATGATCATGGCAGTGCCTTTTCTGGACAATGTTTGGGACGAGGGCCTGGACCTCATGAAGAACCCTTGCACAGCTGCAGCCAAGCGGGATAGGCTGAAAAAGATATATAGGGTGCGGGCCTTCGCACCGAAGTGCCTGAGGTCGCAACCATCGCTGGATTCGGTGGTGTCGGCAGCCACGAGGAATGGTTGGCTAACCTGTCCTTGTCGTCTTCTGTCCCTCCGTACAGCGAGGGGGGAAAGGATGGACGCCATGGGAAAGAAGGTCCACTATCAAGGCGGCCAATGCACTGGCGATCATGACCAGGTATGACAGGGAATTGTGGTAAAGCTAGGACCGATCCTGGAGTTCCTCCCCAACCATAAGATCGAAGACCTCGCTCTTTTCCAAGAAGGCGAAGTGGCGTTGGATCATGCCATCACTGTGGCACTGGATGGCACCTCCACAGGGTTCCGGCAAATGGGGAACAGTGTCTGCCTTCGTCGACAGGTTTGGATGAAAGCCACTAGTTTCCATCAGGAGGTCCAAGCGAAGGTGCTGGACATGCCCTTCGACGGGGACAATCTGTTTGGGAAGGCTGTTGATGAGTCCATCAGGGCGGATACGAAGATGCCCTGTTCCTTGGGCACTCTCCAGCAGCACCGCTCGTCTTCTTTTCGCTCCTCCAGGGGAAAGTTAGTAGGTCTTCAAAAAGGTGTCTCCATGTTGTACAGACAGCCGTCCAGATCCTCAGCCCAAGAAGCCTACAGAGGCTATTCCCAGGTAGGGCAGAACACTGGCGCCGAAGCAGGCCTGAATTGACTGGGATGTCGGGCCCCCACTCATGCACCCCGGTGGGAGGCTGGCTGACTAGGTTTGTCAGCGAGTGGAGAAAGATCACTGACAGATGGGTGCTGGATTCTCTCGCCCAAGGACACACCCTGGAGTTCCAATGCAGGTGTCTGCAGATCCCTCTGGTTCCCAGTCAGGAGCAGCACGTCCCTCAGCTTCTGGAAGAGGTACGAGCCATGCTGTGAAAAGGGGCGATAGAGCTGGTTCCCTAACAGCTCCGGGGCTCCCGAGTCTATTCCAGATACTTTCTAGTCAGAAAGAAGACAGGGGCTGGAGGCACATCCTGGACCTGCGACGTCTGAACAAATACCAAAACTCCCAAAAGTTCAGGATGGTCACGTTGCAACACCTGCTCAGCCAACTGGAAAAAGGAGACTTCTTGACGTCGTCGGACCTGGAGGACACCTATTTCCATGTCCCCATTCACAAGAAACATCTGAAATTTCTAAGTTTTTTGGTGCAGGGCCAGCACTATCAGTACAAGGCCCTAAGAGTGTTCACGGTGTGCCTGGCACCAGTGGCGGCCCGTTGACGTCTACAGGGCATACATGTATACCCTTACCGGGATAACTGGCCGATATGGTCTCACTCACGGAAGCTGGCCGACGAAGACGACAGTCCGACTATTGACGGATCTGGGATTCTCTGTCAACTATTCAAATTCCTGCTTAACGCCATTATGATATGATATGATATGATATGGCATTTGTAACGCGCCTATACACAGGTGTTTCAAGGCGCGACGAGGCAGGGAGGGGAGGAAACAAGGGGAGACAGACAACGATCCTACTAGGCCAGGTGTCATTCAGATCGCGCAAGTGCAGGGGTGGGGGAGGGGGAAAAGTGCAAGGGGAAGGGGAGGGGGGAAGTGCAGTACAAGGTAAGTGGCGTAAAGTAATAAATAAATAGGGCCAGCTGGTGGCAAGTGCAAGGTAAGTGCAGAACAAGTGCTGGAAAAGGGGGGGGGGCTGTAGGGATACAGAGACAGTCCCGCAGTGCAGAGGGGTTCCAGGGCATCAGTGCAAGCGGAGAGTGGCTGGGCCCAGGACCGAGGCCGTTAAGAGTGGTCCAGTTGCAGAATCAGTGCAGTTTCAGTGAAGAATATTAGCTGTTCAGCAGGGGAGAGGGAGAGAGAAAGCAGAGGCAAAGAGGAAGGTTTTGAGGTGCTTCCGGAACCGGAGATGGTTCTCCTCAAGTTTCAGGGAGGCAGGAAGGCTGTTCCAGAGGGAGGCCCCTGCCGCGGAGAGAGATCTACCCCCAGCTCGTTGCTTCGAGAAGCGGCTGACCCTGAGGGAGTTGGAGGCGGATGAGCGAAGGGCTCGGGAAGGAAGATATTTGGGAAGAGAGAGTTGAAGGTATTTAGGACCAAGGCCCCAGAAGGCCTTGTGGACAATGCAGAGGGTTTTGAACTTTATCCTCGCAGCCACTGGGAGCCAGTGTAGAGATTTCAGTCCTGGAGAGATACGGTCCCTGGGCTTGAGGCCAAGGACAAGTCTCGCAGTTCTGTTCTGTATGAGTTGCAGAGGGCGGAGAGTGGAGGCAGGCAGATTAAGGTAGAGGCTGTTACAGTAATCCAGCTTCGAGAGAACCAGGGCTCGGGAGACAGTGAGCTTCTGGGGGAAGGAGAGGAAGGGAAGAATACCTCTGAGGAGGTGCAGCTGGTAGTGTGACTTCTTAGCGACGTCAGAAATATGAGGAGAGAAGGAGAGTGTGGAGTCGAAGATGACCCCAAGGTTTTTTGCATTGCAGGTAGGAGCAGGGAGGGGGCCAAGGGAGGCAGGCCAGAGAGCTGCAGGGAAGGAGGGAGTGGGTGTACCGATGAGTAGAATCTCAGTCTTACTGGCATTAAGGCAGAGGTCATTGGCGGCACACCATTCCTGGATAGCAGACAGACAGTCAGAGATGAGGGAAGGAGAGGGGGAGGCTGAGGGTAGCCTGAAAATGAGCTGGGTATCGTCCGCATAGCACTGGAAATTAGGGCAGAGAGCGGCGATGCGGTGGGCAAGGAGTGCCAGATACTGGTTGAACAGCCAGGGAGAGAGATTAGATCCCTGGGGGACACCACAGGTGGAGAAAAAGATGTCGGAGAGGAAGGACCCCAGTTGCAGAACACGCTGTTCCTAGGTGCCAGACTCAATACAGTGGGCCTCATTACATGTTTGGTAGAAGCCTTGCCGGTAAAACCGACAGGCTGCTGCCAAACTTGTAATTTTTTTCCGCGCCTGGGCAATTACCAGGCCATTATGGCCCTGCCGGACTCGGTAATTGCCCATTCGCGGGCACCAGAATGAAATGCTTCCCATTCCCATTTGAGCCCTGTAGGGCTCAATGGGAATGGGGAGGTCGGATGCACCGGCACCATTAAGAATAGTGCCGGTGCATTCGACATGCTCTGCTCGCGGGTGCCGGTATGCCCGCCAGGCCAGACCTGGGGGGCAGGAAGACACCCACGAGCAGAACTCGTAGTTTGCCAGTCCGGTGACAATGGTACCGGCAAGCTTACCGGTACCGTTGTTACTGGACTGGCAAACGTATAATGAGACCCAGTGTCTTGCCTGGTGTCACCCTCGGAGGAGAGGCTAGCAGCCATTCAAGGAATGGTGCAATGGCTATCATCGACGAAGACGGCCATGGTGCGGGCCATCAAGTCTTTACTGGGCATGATGTCATCCGCCTCTCCGGGAATTCCTAAACGCCTGCTGGATACAGGTGTCTGGAAGCTTCATGGACAAGATTCCTCTCAACTAAGTGTTACGAAGGGCGATAGAGTGGTGGGGCGTTTCCTCTAACATCACCCAAGGCACAGGATTTTAAAACCCTCCCTACCAGGAGACGGTCACCATGGACGCCTACCTGCAAGGTTGGGGAGCACACACCAGACGTCTGCATGCCAGAGGCCTGTGGCTTGCGGAGAGAATGAGTTTCATATCAACATCCTGGAGCTACGTGCAGTGTTCTGGGCTCTCAAGTCGTTCCTACCATCTCTGAAAGGCAAGGTGGTGAGGATCTTCACGGACATCACCACTACCATGTTCTACATCAGGAAGCAGGGGGTCCCCCGATCCCCAGCACTCTCCAAGGAGGCACAGGACTTTTAGCACTGGGCTGTTGGACAGGGGATGTTCCTCGTCCCTCTCCACCTGGCAGGAGTCAAGAACACCATTGCAGACTCCCTCAGCAGGGAACTGCGCCCCTGCCACGAGTGGGAGCTTCATAGGATCAGGTGGACCGCCAGTTCGTCAAGTGGGGCAAACCCTAGATCGATCTGTTTGCGATGGTGGCCAACTTCAAATGTCAGAAGTTTGCCAGCAGATTTCACCAGCTGTGGAGCCTGGGGGACACCTTCTGCTCCCGTGGGAAGGGCTATTTCTGTACGTGTTTCCTCTCATGCTACGAGTAATCAATACACTCCGTGTCAATGCAAGATGAAACTCATCTACAATGGCATGGCCAAGGCAGATTTGGTATCCAGACCTTCTGAGCCTGTCAGCGAGCCTGGCAGTCAGGTTGCTGGTGGTTACGGGTCTTTTCGCCAGAGAGGGAGGCGCAATCCTTCATCACTACCCAGGATCGCTGAACCTGAGGACTTGGCTCCTATAACTAAGAGTTTGGAGGTTATGAGTTGCCAGCAGACTGCAGGAAGGTCCTCGCCAAGGCCACAGTGTCGTCAACCTTGAAGTGCTACGGCCATAAGTGGAAGCGTTTTGCTACATGGCGCCGGTCCCAGAGGATTACCCCTCGGAGGGTCATGGCTCCAGAGATCCTTCCATACTTGCTGAAGGCTGGTCTGGCGCACGCCTCCATCAAAGTGCATCTGGTGGCTATATCCTGCTACACCAGATCCCCAGGAAGAACCTTACTGTGGTCCCACAGACTCATCAAGCAGTTTCTCAAAGGGCTCTTCCAATCTTTCCTGCCAGTGAAGTCTTCTGCCCCGGCGTGGTTCTGACAAGGCTTTTGGGGCCCCCTTCGAGCCTATGCATCAGGCCCCACTCAAGTTTCTCTCGTGGAATGCGAAATTCCTTGTGGCCATCACCTCTGCCAGACACGTAGGTGAGATCCAGGCCCTATCCTGCAAGCAACCGTATCTGACTTTCCACGAATCAAGGGTGGTACTGCATATGCACCCCTCTTTCATGCTGAAGGTTCTGCCAGAATTCCACCTCAACAAGCCTTTGGTGTTCTTTCGTCCCGAAACCTTCGTCGCCGGCGGCAAGTGCCTTACACGAGTTGGACGTTGCTCGTGCCCTGAAGGTTTACATTACATGCACAAAGAGTTTTCGGAACACTTCACAGCTGTTCATGAACTTTGGTGCTGTGAACAATGCGAAGGCCTTGTCCAAGGCTTCCATTTCAAGGTGGCTCTCAGGCTGCATCATGCACTGTCACCGGTTGCCAAACTGACTGCTGCCGGCTGTCCGAGAGCCCACACCACCAGAGTGATCGCTGCGACAACCACGTTTCAGTCTGGTGTGCCCCTGCTGGACATCTGCAGGGTGGCTACGTGGAAGGCCATGCACACTTTTACGTAGTTCTACTGTGTCGACAGGGATTCCAGGGAGGAGTCAAGAGTCAGCCAAGCAATGCTACGCTGCCTGTTTGCTTGAGGTAAGTCTGTTCCAGAGGTAATAGTTAATTGCTTCTGTTGAGCCTTGCCACCTCCCATCGTTGTGTGTGCTGCTATGTATTCGTTATTCATGAGCATGTGAATCCATGCCAGACCCCATGCTAGAGAAGGTTTATGTTGGTTACTTGTAACTATTTTTCTCCAGCATGGGTCTGGCATGTGTTCACATGCGAACTCTCCCTCCGGCCCCTCTGCGGCTCTTCTTGGTCATACTGCCACTTTACGTGCTTACCAAATCTGAAGATGGCTGCCAGAGGAGGGGCTTAGGGAGAGGACTATCATTTGATAGGGGCAGTATGACGCAGAGGACAGTGATTGGTTTAAAGCAGAAATACAGTATGGAAGTGAAAGTGAAATTGTTTTTCTTTTACCAAGGATTCCCAGCCTGACGACGGGGAATACTCATGAGCATGTGAATCCAAATAGCAGTTGAAGGGCATGGAAACTCAGCATTACGTGGGCCTGACTGAAGAGCCACAAAACAAGAGGGGTGCCAAGAACCAGTGTGTTCTCTATTTGGAGTTAGTGAACAGTTGGGTCACGGATGTGAATATTCCTTTTGGAAAGTAATGTTTTTAAGTTCTTCTCTGAAGGTTAAGGTAGCATTTAGTACCTTAGAGCCTGCCTGATTGTGTGGTGTCTGGGGGCAGGTCACCTGGCTCATCTTGCATTCCTACAACCATAGCAGCCATTTTAGGGTACGTGGTGGATCAGTAAGACGGCTTTAGAAAAAAGCGAATCACAATCTGAGGCAGACATCTTGAGGGTGCGGGGGGGCCATATGGATTTTGTTTTCTTTCTTCAGCAATGATGAGTTCACCAAGAAAATGACTGTCAACCAGACTGCAAAATCTCTGATTTGCCTAAGCAACCACCGCAATCCTTTTAATTTCTCTCTAGGTCTGAGAGCCTCATTTGATTTCCAGTTTTCAATGTAATCAAGATGAGAGAAACAGGCTTCAGGATAGATCACTGAGTCAACAGGGAAGAAAGCAGTCAAGATCCAGTACAGGGCTTCTCCGATCTACTTTCAGCATGCAATGTCATGAGGGTCAGGGACCATGTTATCTGTAGAAGGCTGTATGCCAACGCACTCACATAAATGGAGTAATCTCTTTATTTGTTGCTTTGAGGGGTTTTGCCCTTCAACCCCACCCCCATTCCTTAGTTGCATCTCCATTTATCTTATGTGGAGTACAAAGCTCTCTGGCTGGAGGTAAACTAGCTACTCTCTACGAGGGCAGCGGAGTCAGTTCCTTCCCTAGAGAGGAACTCTGGTTGTTTTTCCAATATGTTTGTGATATGGAAATAGAACCAGACAAGCCTGTGCACAAGTATTGATTAGTCCTTTCCGAGCCATTCCTTTCTCTCAGACAAATTCAAGATCACTCGGGTGCAGAGCGACTTCCTGAGTGGTAGATCTAAAGATTGCATACTTACCCCTCCCAATTCTGGCAGCCCTACTAGCAGTTTCTTTCGTTTTCTCTAAGGGAATTCAAGTTTCAGTAGAGTTATTCCTTTTAAGCTTTGCAAGTATTCTCAAAATCGATGACGGCAGTGGCCTCCCGTTTCCTTCTAAAGGATAATATAGCCCTCCCTGGACAGCTGGCTAGTCTGGGAAATTTCTCCATAGCACGAAGATTGAGATTGCTGCGATTCAGGCACCCTGAAATGTTAGAGCAGGTCCACCTGCACCGGGAGGCACCAAGGAGGACAGTTCGACAAGTCCAGAAGCTCTGGGTACTACATCTTCTGAGCCCAGTCTGGGGGCAGGAGGGAGGAAGAGAGAATCGGAGCGCCTGAAATGTTGCAGTCTCCTGAAAGCCTGAGGGATGCCAGGAGATAACAATTCCATTCGACAACCATTGTGTCTCCTATGGCTCCCTGCCCAGGAAATTTGTTGGAGCAGAGCACCTTCTACTTCCTGTTCACACTGGTGGAAAAGAGGTTAATCTCAGGATTCCCCCAACAGGTACGCCATCCCATTCCGAACATTCAGGCAGAGCTCCCACTGATAAGATGATGTCTGTTTGCTCAAGGCCATCTGCAATCATGCCCTCTGTTCCTGCAAGATGGGCAGCGGACAGGGCACATGGTGTGCTGCAGCGCCTAGAACCACAACAGGATTGTTTCCCTGCCTAAGACGATGACCTTACACCACCCCACTTGTTGGGGGTAGCGCATGGCCACCTTGTTGTCTGTCGAAACCAGGACACATGTACTTTGTACTGAGGGAAGAAAAGCCACGATGGCCAGCCTGACAGCCTGCAGTTCCCTGTCTGAACCTCGGGAACGCATCCAACACTGCTCACCATCAAATCTCCCAGATAGATAGCCCAACCACTGATATCCTCATTAGCGCAATGGTCATTTGGGCCCAAGGCTGTCACAGTGGTGCCGCCTTCCGCATGCTGGTCTGCATGAACCACTACAGTAGGTCATGAGACACCTTGCTGGAGACCCTCAAAAGGTCTGACATCTTTGCCCGAAACCAAGACCAGTGACTCCTGAAGTGTATAAATCTGACAATGCAACAACAAAAAAAATGTCCTTGCCTGCCAGCACTCTCCAATGAGCTACTAGAATAGCTGGTGTGGCGAAATCTGGGATTTCTTGAAGTTTAGGCAGAAGCCAAGGCTGTGCAAAAGCCAGCAAGTGTGGTGCAGATGCGCTGTCAACAACTTGGGGGACTGTGCCCAAATGAACTAATTGTTCAGGTATGTGAGGACATGAATACATTGTTTCCCTGCTCAGATGAGCAGCCACTGCAGCTAGCAACTTGGCGCCATGCTGCTGCTGTAGGACCTGGAGCTGGTAATGGGAATCCCCCACTATATACCTCCAGTGCACTTGATGTATCTGAACATGGAAGTTTCCTGAAGGTCCAGTGACACCAGCCAATCCTGGAATGCGAGTGGCTGACGGAACTGTGCTAGGGTGACCTTTATGAATGTGTACAGGTACAAATTCTGAAGCTGCAGAACCATAATGGGACCCATGCCCCCGTCCTCCATTGCCACAAAAAAGTACAGAGTACCAACCCTTACTTTCCTCTCAAGCAGTCACCAGCTTGATGGTGCTTGTGTCCAATACAGCCTGTACCTTCTCCAGGAGGACTGGACTTTGAGAGGTAGAGTGGTGAGAAGGAGAGTCGTTCATGAATGAAAGAAATACTGTATCCCTGCAATATAACCTGCAAAATCCAAGCATCAGAAGTGGTCAGCCACCATTGTTTGGTGAACAAGGACAGTCTCCTCTGGAGACGAATGGACAAAGCCCAAATTAAAGGGGGTTTGGACATGGGGCAGTAGAGGAGGCAGAGGAGGTGACTGACCCAGCTCTCTGACACTGCTTTCCCAGCAATGAGGGAAGCATTGCTTCCCTACGGGTGCTTGACCCATGCCATGGTGGCCAAAATAACCAGTACCTTGATGTGGAGAAGTGCTGCTAGGCCGCTAAACCCAGGAACTTAGCTGTGGACTTTGAAGCCTTACATTTCTCCAAGGACTCATTGCCCCCAGAGATTGTTGTTGCTAAACTGCATGTGAAGCAGTTGGGCTTGAATATCCGGGGGAATCCCCAAAATCCTCAACCAGGAATACCTGCAAATAATGGGCCCAGTGCCCATAGCTCAGGCAACAGTCTGCTATACCAATGCCAGATTGTAGTGCCTGATGTGCAGCTTCCTTTCAACCAAGGAGGCAAACCAGGTTTCCTCTCCTGTGTCGGCAAATTATTGGCTGAACTTACCTAAAGGTCATGTGTAAGTTCATTGCTCTTAGGGCTAGGCCCCCAAGGCGAAAACCATGCGGCCCCAAGCATTCAAATTCTTGCTCTCCTTGTTCAGGGCAAGGAAGGGAAAGTACCCGCCTTTGACCCCAATGTGGATTCCTGAACTATTTTTGGGGTGAGTAGACAAAAAGGCGGTTTGTTACTTTTTTGCCAGGTCACAGTGTATTTTTGTATTTATTTGTATTTATTACATTTTATATAGCGCTTTACACCAGAGCGCTTTACATGACAACAACATGATTACATTAGAAGCATGAGTATCAAACAATCAAGCGCAGGATACAGAACGATTTGCTGAGGACAAAGAGTAAAATAAAATAGGAGTAAGTGTAAGAAGGAAGTGTTAAGGAGCAGCGGAAGGAGGGAGGGGTAAGAGGAAATGGAGCGGATAAGGAGAGGTACAGAGTTCCAATGTAGAGGGGCAAGGATCTGAAAGGATTGAAAGCAGGCAGGGGCGCAGGGTGATGGTGGAACAAAGAGGAGGAAGAGGGGGTGTAGAATGAGAGGAGGGAGGAAAGGTAGGGAGAGGCAAGGTCATGAAGAGATTGTAAAATGAGGCAGAGAAAGTTGAATTTAAGTTGTGAATGAAAGGGAAGCCAGCCGAGAGAAGAAAACGAGGAGGAGATGGAATCTTGAGGGGAAAGAAAGCAAAGAGTATGGATGGCAGAGTGATAGAGGGATTTGAGGGGGGCAAGATGAGAGGCAGGGAGGCCAAAGAGGACAGCGGAACAGTAGAATAGACGGGAAAAGATAAGGGATCAAATTAAGAGTTTGGTAGCGTGGAAGGTGAAGGATGTGTGAGGTTTGCAATATGAGGGAGGCTGAAGAAAAAAAGTAAAACATTTTTTTTAAAAGGATCCACTGCCAATGAGCGGTCCAACCTGCTGGCATCTCTTGAGTCAGATGCCAAATCGACAAGGCCTACATCCTGGTTGTAGAACTCCTCCAGAAAGTCTTGCCCTTCACCAGAGTGCATGGGTTAAATTTCATGAAGTATGGTGTCCCCTCCATCTAAGATCTGACCCATCTTCGATAAAAACTCACTCCTAATGCTGGAGCATAAACCAGGTATGTGTTGCTGATGTCGAAGACTGTGCTAGACACAGTGAATTGCTGTTCAGTGTGCCCAGTGGAAAGCATAGTGCTCAAGAATGCATTTGCACAAACTATTGCAAATCTAACCATAGCTTGGTGGCATACCTGTTAAGGGAAATAAACCGTCTGCAGACATACCTAATGGTAGTGCATATATACTGGCCAAACAGCCATGGTGATTTGAGCAAGATACTGCAGAAATGTACCCTATTGATTGAAGAATGGTATACTATTATTGAGGCATGTTTTGGTGACCGGAGACTTAAATTCCACATGTGTGGGGGCGGAGGGATGACTTTTCTGTTGAACGCTACTGTGCAGTGTAATGAGACCCAGAGGGATTTAAATAAATTGCAGCAAGGTAAAATGTGGGGGGAAACTATGAAAGAGTGTGGGCTGTGTATGTTGAACGATCAAGTGAGTAAGAGTTACTGCTCATGGCATAGGGGTTTGTCTTAGTCAGTCTTTGATTATGTGTTTGTTTACAAAGGGCATGACCACTTGTTATGATGTTGTCTTGTATTGTCACTGGCCAGGAGCGCATGCCATTAGAATGTTGATGCATGAATGATGAGCAGCTCAGGGGAATGTTGAGTGGGTCTGTGAGTGAATGTTCCATGAGTGTCAGTTGGGGGTCTGAGCTGGGTATGTAAGGATGGCCGGTGGGTCTGCTCTGTGTCTCGCTGCTTGATAACTACCTGTCCATGTTCCTGTCCTGTCTACTGTGGCACTGTACATATAAGAGAAACTGGTTACTGTAGATTTGTATATGTGTACAATAAAGATGCCCTGGATCAAACCTAATGACTCCACAGCTGCTCTGAGCCCAACTATAACAGTAACTGTATGTTATCAGTGACATTCTTCATCCCGATGAAGGCCAAATAACCAGTTGGAGTTGGTTTAATGGTTGTGAATGAGTCTCGCAACAGATTAAAATGGAATGTTGTCAATGTGGATTGTTTTAACGAGAACATTACATTTACCTTTATTAATACTGCTATGGAGCAGAAATTCCAACTTTATTCTGTTGCTGACTTTAATAGTGTAATTGAGCAAGCCTTGTCACCTGTTAAAGACTGGAAGGGAAGAAATGTAATGAGTAAACCCCACTTGCTTAGGTATGATAAAAGTGTAAAGGCTTCAAATAAGAGTAGTACAAAGGTTATAGGAAATTAGATAGAGGGGGTTAGATTTCACTACTAATGTCAGTCTAAGAAAGAGGGAAAAACAAAGGCTGTAAAATTGGCTTAAAGCCTGACGTTCCATCCTATGGCAGCAGGGTGGAGAGGCGATGCTGGATATACTTGAAAGTCTGAGACCAATTTCTGGTCTATTATAAATAGGTTGGAGATTAACCAGGTGGATGCCCAGACGAATCCTATTTTAGAGTGGGTGCAATATTTTTTGGCACGATATTGGAGGAAAGTAGGGAGCGTGAATGGGATTTAGGATTTTACACCGGAGGAGGTAGAATGGTTGATTAGGGGTGGGAGTAGCTCTGAAGCTGGTTGGTGGGCCAAACCAACTCTCGATTACTGTTTTTAAACAGGCTGAGTTTTGGGGGTGTATTTAGTTTTTCTGTTTAAAGACATTGGGCCTCATTACACGGTAGGCGGTAAAATACCGGCACCGCCTTGGTGGAAAGGGGAATTACCGCCCTATTCCAAGGTTGGCGGGGTGGTAATTCCCCCTTCCACTATTGCCCTTCCCCATTCCCATTTTTGCCCCATAGGGCTCTATGGGAATGGGGAAGGCGCTAATTACGGTACCGCAAATTGCGGTACCGTAATTAGCTCCACTGGTCCCTTTGCGTGTTGGTTTTTAAGGCCTGCAAAAAGCAGGCATTAAATTCCCCAACCCGCAAAGGGACCTCGTAGTAAGGCGGTAAGGATTTACCGGTACCGGTAAAATACCAGTACCGGTAAACCCTTACCACCTACCGAGTAATGAGGCCCATTATATTTAAACAGTACACGCCTCGGTCATGGATAGAACAGCCCAAACAACTAAAGGCCTATAACCCCCCGCCCCCGCCCTAGTTGAGGGGCTCAGGTTATGGAAGCTCCTTTTTGATTGGGGGGTTGCGTTCAGCCAATGGCCTTTCCCTGGTGATATTCCGGGGAAGGAATAAGTTACTTACCTGTAACTCTGGTTCTCCAGCATTGGTATTTTTCATAGATTCACATGATCTGAATATTCCCCATCGTCCAGCTGGGAATCCTCGGTAACACAGAATAGTTTAAACTTAAACTGAAACTTTCATTCACTGTTATGCTATATCAGTCTTTTAGGTCATACTGCTCACAGCCAATAGGAACACCTCCCTTAACTCCTCCCCTGTCGGTCATCTTTAGATTTGGCAGTGCACGTGAGTGGCAGTAAGAGTCAAAAGATAAGCCATGCGGGGTATGTGGGTGGGTCGCATGTGAATCGAGGAAAGATACCAATGCTGCAGAACCAGAGTTACAGGTAAGTAATGTATTCCTTCTCCAGCATTGGATCTTTCATAGATTCACATGCTGTAAATAGATTACAAATCAGTATTACAACAATACCCATGGGCGGAGGAAAGCTCCCAGCATAACTTACCACTTGAGACTTACCCACCTTACACAAAAAGGTTCAGCAGAACCGTCTGGCCGACTCTAGACTCTTCTGCGGAATCTTTGTTGACACAGTAGAACCTGGTGAACGTATGCACCGATCTCCAGGTGGTTCCATGGCAGATGTCAGGTAGCGGAATTGCGGAGAGGAAAGCAGTGGTTGCCGCCACTGCTCTGGTGGAGTGAGCTCGGAGCATGCCGGGAAGTGGCATGCCGGCTTGCTGATGGCAGAATGAGATGCAGGCAGCAATCCAACTTGCGATAGAGGACTTTAAGCGAGCCTTTCCGGGCCCAGAAGGTCCAAATGAAACAAAAAATTGATCTGTTGTACAGAATGACTTAGTACACGTCACATAGTATTTGAGGGTGCGCACCACATCCAGTGTGCTCAGTGTTCGAATATGGGCAAAACCACCTGCTGGTTTAGATGGAAAGCAAATGTCACTTTCGGCTCAAAGGTCGATTTAGTACATAGAGCAGCTTTGTCCTTGTGAAACGTCAAAAAGGGAACATGTTACTTACCTGCAACTGTTGTTCTCCAGCATGGGTCTGGCATGGATTCACATGCTCATGAATATTCCCCGTCGTCAGGCCGGGAATCCTTGGTAAAGAAGAAATCAGTATCAGTTTCGTTTCTGATCTGTCTTTCTCAGTAGTAACCAATCACTGGTCTCTAGGTCATACTGCTCCCAGCCAATGACTGCTCCCAGCCAATGACTGCCCTCTCACTAAGCCCTGCCTCTGGCAGCCATCCTCAGATTTGGTAGCACGCAAAGTGGCAGAATGACCAAGTGAAGAGCCGCAGAGGGGTAGGAGGGAGGGTTCGCATGTGAATCCATGCCAGACCCATGCTGGAGAACAACAGTTACAGGTAAGTAACTTGTTCCTTCTCCAGCATGGGGTCTGGCATGGATTCACATGCTCATGAATATAAGAATACATAGCAGTACACACATGCATAACCAACGGGAGGTGGCAAAGGCTCAACATTAAGCATTACATCAACAACTCAACATAAAGCAATTCTTACCTCCTCACCAGGCTCACCTTAGGCGAACAGGTTGCGCAGCACTGCTTGGCCGACCCTGGACTCCCAGTCGACGCAGTAGAATCTCGTGAAGGTGTGCGTCGACCTCCACGTAGCAGCCCTGCAGATGTCCAGCACGGGCACACCAGACAAGAACGCCGTGGTAGCAGCGATAGCTCTGGTCGAATGGGCTCTCGGACGGCCAGGCAACGGCCGGTTTGCCAACCGATGACAGTGCATGATGCAGCCGGAGAGCCATCTGGAAATGGAAGCCTTCGAGAGAGCCTTCAGTTGGTTCACAGGTCCAAAGTTCACAAATAGCTGTGATGTCTTCCGAAAACTCTTCGTGCAGTCCACGTAGAACTTCAGTGCTCAAGCCACATCCAGCGAGTGCAAAGTCCTCTCGGCCGGCGACGAAGGCGACGGGAAGAAAACAGGTAACACCAAGGGCTCGTTGAGGTGGATGTCCGACGGCACCTTGGGCATAAAGGAGGGGTGCGTCCTCAGCACCACCCTTGTGTCGTGAAAAGTCAAGTATGGAGGCCTGCAGGATAGGGCCTGGATCTCTCCCACTCGTCGTGCGGAGGTGATGGCCACAAGAAACACAGTCTTCCACGACAGGAACTTCAACGGTGCCGAATGCAGGGGCTCGAATGGCGCCCCCATGAGCCTGGTCAGCACCACATTGAGCTCCCACGCTGGGGCAGTGGCCTTCACCGGCGGGAACAATCGGAACAGTCCCTTCATAAATTCCTTCACCAGGCGATGGGACCACAAGGACGCCCGTCCTGTGGTTCTGGTGTATCGGGAGATCGCAGCCAGATGTATCTTGATGGAGGCGTGAGCCAGTCCAGCCTTGGCCAGCGACAGTAGGTACGGCAGCACTTGAGGGGCCATAATCCGTAGAGGGTTAATCTTCTGTGGACGGCACCAGACAGAGAACCTCTTCCACTTATGCCGTAGCACGAGAGTTGAGGACACCCTGGCCTTTGCAAGAACCTCTCTGCAGTCAGCCGGGATATCGTACCGTCCAAACTCTAGTGCTGCAGGAGCCAGGCCTGCAGGTTCAGTGACTCCGGGTCGTGATGAAGTATGGCGCCTCCTTCTCTGGAGAGAAGATCCGCGTCCATCGGCAGCTTGACTGGTGGGGACGCTGACAAGTCCAGAAGGTCCGGGAACCAGATCTACCTCGGCCACGCCGGTGCGACGAGGATCATCCTGCACCAGGACCTCTTGAGCTGGTTGACGAGTCGGAGCAGCAACGGCAATGGAGGGAACGCATATAGGAACAGGCCGTCCCAGGGGAACGAGAAAGCATCGCCCATGCTCCTCGGCTGGGGAAACCTGCTGGCGAATCTCTGGCACTTGGAGTTCGTCGCTGTCGCGAACAGGTCGATCTGCGGTTTTCCCCATCGTCGGAAGAGTTGATCCACTTGATCCTGACGTAGTTCCCACTCGTGGCACGAGCGCAGCTCCCTGCTGAGGGAGTCTGCGATGGTGTTCTTTATCCCTGCCAGATGAAAGGGCACCAGAAACATCCCTTGGGCGATGGCCCAATGCCACAGATCCTGGGCTTCCTTGGAGAGGGCTGGGGATCTGGTTCCTCCCTGCTTCCGGATGTAGAACATCGTGGTGGTGTTGTCGGTGAAGATTCTCACCACCTTGCCCTTGAGGGACGGGAGAAAGGACCTGAGGGCCCAGAACACTGCACAGAGCTCCAGGATGTTGATGTGGAGCGGCTTCTCCTCCGGGAGCCAAAGGCCTCTCGCGTGAAGTTCTCCGTTGAGCGCTCCCCACCCTTCCAGGGAGGCATCTGTTGTCACCGTTATCTGGGTAGATGGGGTCTGAAAGTCTTTGCCCGCCATCAGATGAGCACAGGTGCCCCACCACCGGATCGCTCGTCAGAAGGTCTCGTTGAGCGGGATCCTGTCCTCGAAGCTGCCTGTCGCTTGGATCCAGCGGGCGTCGAGGAACTCTTGCAGAGGGTGCATCCAAAGCCTGCACAGGCGCACAAGATATATGCAGGAGGACAGCATCCTGAGGAGGGACATGATGGACCTCACCCTGGCCATGTCCGTGGCCAGCAGACGCTGCACTGTGCCGCCACCGGTGTGAGGCACTTGGTGAACACCCTGGGTGCCGACTTCAATCCGAACGGGAGGGCCTTGATCTGGTAGTGCCGTCCTTGGACCACAAACCTGAGGAACTTTCGGTGTCCTTTTAGAATGGGGATGTGGAAGTCTGCATCCTCCAAATCGAACAATGACAGGAAATCGCCCTCCTCCAGCTGTCCCACCACGTGCTGGAGGGTGACCATTCGGAACTTCTGTGCCTTGATGTACTTGTTCAGTCGTCGCAGATCCAGGATGAGGCGCCATCCTCCTGTCTTCTTTTTCACGAGGAAGTACCTTGAGTATACTCCGGAGCCCTGGAGCCTCTTCGGGACGAGCTTGATGGCACCTTTTTTGAGCATTGCCCTTACCTCCAATAGCAGTGAGGGACATGATTTTCCTTCCTGGCCACGTGTGGAATGCAGGGGCACTTTTTTAGAAATTCGAGGGCGTGCCCCTGGGCCAGGGCGTCCAGCACCCAATGGTCGGTGGAGATGGACTCCCACACGCTGACGAACTTCGCCAGCCGGCCTCCCACCGGGGTGCTCCGGTGGGGGCCCGACACCACTGTCGGTTCAATCTTGCTTGGAGGACGCCTTGCCGCCTTGGCCTCCCTGGCGACGACGGCGGGGTCCACCTGACTTGCCTCGTCCTCTATAGGCTTCCTGCGCCGAGGAGCAGGCCACTTGGCGGTACGGAGAGGAGCCACCGCCGAATCCCTTGGAGGCACCCTGATTGCCTCCGGTGCTCCGAAAGGACGGCCTTCGTTGCCGGAGAACGCCTAGGGCCTTAGCTGTCTCTGTGTCCGCCTTGATGGCTTGGAGGGACTCATCCACTGTTTTCCCCAAACAGATTGTTCCCGTCGAACGGCATGTCCAAAACCTTGGCTTGTACGTCCTGGCGGAAATCTGTTGCCTTGAGCCACCCTCGTCGTCTAAGGCAAACGCAGTTGCCTAGCTGGCGAAAACCGGTGTCGGCAATGTCCGTTGCCACCGTAATGGCATGGTCCGACGCCACTTCGCCTTCTGGCATGGTCCGACGCCACTTCGCCTTCTGGAAAGATCTCCAGGGCCTCGGCCCTCTTGTCGTCCGGTAGGAAGTCCAACACGGGGGCGATCTTGTACCATAACTCCCTGTCGTAGCGGGCCACGATCGCAAGGGTGTTGGCCGCCTTAATCGTTGTTGCCGCCGACGAGATAACTCGTCGTCCCATTGTATCCAGCTTCTTTCCTTCGCCGTCTGGCGGGGAAGTTGACGTTGAGGCCGATGCCCCCCCCCCCGCTTTCTTCTTGGCCGCCGCTGAGACGACCGAGTCAGGGGTCGGTTGTGCCCTAAGGCACAAAGGGGCAGCGTCGGGTACCCGGTACTTCTTCTCGTACCGATCCCTCTTTGCAGGCGTCGTGGACGGGTTCTTGAGAATGGTGAGACCCTCGTCCCAGATGTCATCCAGCAGAGGCACTGCGAGGACTGTTTTTCCTCTTGGCCTCGCGCCGTTGGTAAAGGAAACCTTTCTTCTTCTTCTGTTCGGGGCAGAGCTGAAAAAGCTCGGATGCCCTGACGATCATTGCATGGAAAGATCCGATCTCGTCGGGCGGGGAGGCCCGGGCTGGGGGCACTGGGAGCTCCGTCCCGTTGTGACCGCCGTTGTCGTCGGTACTCGTCGTGGCCGTGTCCGTTCCTGTGTCATCCCCAGGGACGGGGGACGTAGGCAAAGGTTGAGTAGGCCACGAGGGCTGAAAAGGCGGGGCTGGATGGATCCGTCTTCTCTTGTTCGGGGGCCTCCCCGCCGGGCCTGGCTCTGGCTCCTCCGTCAGCCTGGTTCCGGATCCTCCATCTGTGGTAAGAGCAATCTCGTCCTTATCTCCGAACATAAGGATTGTATCGCCAACAAAATGGCCACTGAGTAATCCTGCGGTTCCGGAAGCGACGGGTGACTAGGACCCTCGCCGGTGCCGCCGTCGCTCTCGTCGTCACCTTCGTCGGGATCCCTCCCGTGGGAACGGGCCTCTTCGACGCCCTCGTCGAGGCCCTCTAAGACTTCTACCAGCTCCTCCTCAGATGCTGTGTCTGTGTCCACAATGGCCACCACCCCCCCCCCCTCTTTTTCTGCCAGGGTCTTCACGGGGGTCTTTTCGATGGGTCTGAAAGAGGCTTCCCTCTGCGGAGGCAGGGAGATTCTGGGCCCCGAGGTCGCCTCCACTGGTGTAGCCTCCACAGGCTGCGCCAGGGCCGCCGCAACTTCCTCGATAGAGGCCTTGGCCGGGTGAATCAAGGCCTTTACCACCTTGTGTGGGCCTGTGGCCTTCACCTTGGGGGGAGGGTCACCGCCTCGCTCCCCCTCAGCCGGATCCTTCGAGCTCGATCGGGGCCTCTCCAGAAGTTTCGCCGGGTTCTCGGCCTTCCTCTTCCCTGAGCCAGAGCGTTGGCTCATGGTTGATGGCACTGGAGAGGGTGCGCCCTGCCTGGCAGCCTGAGGAGCCCGACCGTTCGGCGCTCCCGGTGCCCGCAGACTCGCAGTGCTTTGCCTTCTGTTGGGCCCCCGTTGCCAGGGCGCCCTCACAGGACTTAGAAACCGCTCTGACTTCTTCTTCTTCTTCTCACCTGACAGGCTCTTTCCTTCCAGCCAGTTGGAGAGACGAAGGTATCGGTCCCTGATGGTCCATTCCGACACGTTCCTGCAAAACGCACAGTCCTTCTCCACGTGCGTTTTGTCGTCATGAAGGCAGTAGAGACATTTCGAGTGCTCGTCCTCCTTGAACACATTCTGCAGCTGGCATCCAGGGCAAACCCTGAACAGCTTTCCGGGCGTCGAGCTTCCTTTCTCCTGGGCCATGTTCGGGTAGGACTCCTCCAAGAAGCGTAACTCGACGAAATCTTCACCCTTGAGGGGCATAGAAAAATCCGACACGGATCCCCGTTAATCAGATGTAGAGACGGTGGAGCTTGAGGCTCTATTTGACCGAAAAATTAGAAATTCTCTTTGAAAAAGTGCGAAAACGCAGCAAAAGCTCGAGAGCTAAACACGAGGACTCCCAACACTTGAGCGTGCGGTAAAAATCTGAGGATGGCTGCCAGAGGCGTGGCTTAGGGAGAGGGCAGTCATTGGCTGGGGGCAGTATGACCCAGAGACCAGTGATTGGTTACTACTGAGAAAGACAGATCAGAAACAAAACTGATACTGATTTTTTCTTTACCGAGGATTCCTGGCCTGACGACGGGGAATATTCATGAGCATGTGAATCCATGCCAGACCCCATGCTGGAGAAGGCAGTTTTACAGAAAACGCCTGGGTTTCACCCACTTGCCTGTCCGAAGTTATGGCCACCAAAAATGACGTTTTCCAGGAAAGATCTTGAATAGATGCGTGGTGCATGGGCTCAAAAGGCAGCTACATAAGTCTTGCGAGTAGCACATTGAGCTCCCAGGCTGGCACTGGGTGACTGACAGGTGGAAAAGACCAGAACAGTCCACGCAAAAACTCCTTCACCAGCCGCTGAGAACACAGGGTTGGCACCCCTGCATCGCGGTTGTACCTGGAGATCGCAGCTCGATGCACCTTAATGGAAGAATGCGTTAAACCAGATTGAGCCAGGGACAACAGTCGGGGGAGATCCTCCGGCTGGAAGGTCTGAGGTTGCAGCTACTGGTTTCTGCACCATGCTTGAAAATGTTTCCACATACTCTTGTAGTATTTCAAAGTGGACAGAGCTGTATCCCTGCCCAGGATCGCCGGGCAATCTTGCGTAGGGGACAGAGCCCTGAACTCTAAGAACACAGGAGCCAGGCCGTCAGATTGAGAGAGGCCGGATCATGGTGCAGTACTGCTCCCTGATTCCTGGACAGGAGCGATTGGTGTGGGCGCAGCTTGATCAGTGTTGCTGAAGAGAGGGCAAGGAGGTCGGAGTACCAAAACTGTCTCGGCCACGCAGGGGCCACTAATATCAGTTTGCACCAATAGTCTCAATGTGTGTAGGACTCCAGGCACAAGAAGAATCAGGGGAAATGCATAAAGAAACTTCCTTTCCCATGGAAACGCAAATGCGTCCCCCAAGCTCTCCAGATGGGGAAAGCGGTTGGCAAAGGACTTGCAGCAACTGATGTCATGAGTGCCAAAGAGGTCGATCTCCGGAGTGCCCCACATTGGAAACAACTAGTGAAGCTGGTTGTTGTGCAGTTCCCACTCATGGTAAGAGCATAACTCCCTGGTGAGGGAGTCCGACAGAGTATTCAGAATCCCTAGTAGATGAAGGGGAATGAGAAACATGCCGTGCTGTAGAGCCCAATGCCTCAGGGCTTGGGCCTCCCTGGAAAGCTGTGGGGACCTTGTTCCTCCTTGCTTGCGGACATAAAACATTGATGTTGCATTGTCGGTAGAAATCCGTACCACCTTTTCGGTCAGGAGGGGAAGAAAGGACTTCAGAGCCCAATAAATCGCTCACAGCTCTAGCAGGTTGATGTGCTGGCTCTTTTCCTCCTCTGACCAAAGGCCCCTGGTGTGTTGGTCTTGACAGTGGGAACCCCAGTCCTACAGTGAATTATCTGTCGTGACGGTGGCCTGATGGTATGGCAACCTGAAGGGGGCGCCCTGCACCAGATGTTCCCTCACTGACCACCAGCGAAGGCTCTGTTTGAAAACCAGTGTTACAGCAATGCGGTCATCCCAGGACCCTGGAGCTTGGATCCAGCAGCCATCCAGGAATTCCTGCACCGGTCTTATGTGTAACTAGCAGTCGGTGATCAACGGGATGCATGATGACAACATCCCCAGAAGGGATTTGTAGTTACGGACTGGAGTTACCTGGGCACTGTCTGAGGGTCTGGCAATGCAGGTTTGGGTGTCAAGTCTTTCTCTGAGATAGAGTGCGCGTTGTGATGAACAAGGTAAGACTTTGGGAAGTTGAAGGCGAAACCCAGTCGCTGTAGACACTGGATAGTGGTGGCGGTGTTGGTTTCTGCCAGCAGAAAGCAGGGGGTTCTTACCAACCAGTCGTCTAGATACAGGTAGACGTGAACACTCCTGCGTATCAGGTGAGCCACCACTGGTGCAAGGCATTTGGTAAATACCCGTAGAGCAGATCGCAGACAGAATGGAAGGGCCTTGAACTGATAATGTATTCCTGCCACTACGAAGCGTAGGTAGCGTCAGTGTAACAGCCGAATAGTGATGTGAAAGTAGGCGCCCTCGAGGTCGAGGAATGCCAAGAAATCTCCTTGTTGTAGCTGGGACAACACCTGCTGTAGTGTGACCATGTGGAACGTTTGTGACTTCAGGAACTTGTTGAGCCCCCTCAGATCTAATATGGTCCTCCAACCCCCTGACTTGTTGTGCAGTGATTTCTCTCATTACAAGGAAGTAGCGGGGGTAGACTTCTGTGCCCAGCTCATTCTTGGGAACCTTTTCCACTGTGCCCTTTTGCTGCAGAGTTTGTACTCATTGAAGCAAGAGGTGTCGCAACATTTCTGGTTTTTGCGCGGATGGAATGTCTAGTGGATAGTCCACGAACTCCAGCGAGTGGCCCTGCTGGAGGAGGGATATCACCCATTCATCAGTAGTGATGTGTCCATTCTTCGATAAACCTTGACAGTCATCCTGCCACTGGGGTGCTGAAGCGGGAGGCCCTGGCCCCAGACTGGTCATGCCAGTTTTCCGGACTGGCCACTAGATTGGGAGGAGTCACGATGTTGCTGTGAACCCCTGTAGGACTGGGACCTTTTCCTGTATTGGTCCCCCAGTGAGAAGGGGTCTTGTAAGAGGAGTGAACGGATTCCGTGTCCATTTTTATGGACTGTAAGGCCTCATCCACCTTTTTCCCATAAAGGGCAGATCCGTCAATGGGCATATCTAAGACCCTGGATCGGACATCGGATGGAAAATCTGTGGCCTTGAGCCAATCCTGCCTGCATAGGACTGCTCCATTACCAAGTTGGTGAAAACCAGTATCGGCAATGTCCACAGAGATCCTAATGGCATGGTCCGATGCCAACTCGCCTTCATGGAAGATGTCCAAGGCCTCCTGCTTCTTGTCAGCTGACAGGGGACCCAACTTGTACCACAGCTCACGATCGTAAGGTGCGAGTGTGGCCATTGCATTAGCCGGTCGGATAGTCGTGGCTTTGGTGCTAATGATCTTATCAAAGGCGCCAAGGCGTTTGCCTACCTTGTCTACGGGTACAGAGCAGGATGACAATCGGTTAGTCAACCTCTTTCTGGCAGCCACAGAGACAATGGAGTGTGGTGTGGGTTGAGTGCTTAGGCAGCACTCTCTGGGACTCTGTACTTCTTGTCAAACTGGTCTTTCTTAGCCGGAGCACTTTTGTGATGTGCTAAGGTGATCAGGCCATCCTCCCAGATGTCTTCCAACAGCGGGAAGGCATGACAGATTTCCTGTGCTGCTCTCTGCGCTGGTATAGCACACTCTCCTTTCGCTGCTCCTACGGCACAAGGCCGAACATAGTGGCCGCCCTGGACATGAGCGCGTGGAAGGCCCCTACTTCTTCAGGGGGTGAGTCCCTGACTGAAATGTCATCTGGTTCCCCATCAGCTGTGATGAAATCATCAAATTCATCACTGTGTGTCAAGTGTGTGGAGACCACGTCGTCGGGGGTCTGTCTGTCCCAGTATCCGAAAGCCTTTGCAGCACTGAATGGTGTTTATCCCTTCTGGGGGACAAGGGATGTCATCTATTTCCCTGGAAGGCCCGGGGACCTCTATGCGAGTTCGCCCAATAGGCTGCGCAACTGGGGCTGGTGCAGGCAGCCATTGTTACAAGGTTGCCACCAGAGTGGTGAAAGTAGATAAACTGTCCAATGGCATGTCCCTTTGTGGAGGCAGCAATGGCCCTGGTAGACCGATGGCTTGAGCTAAATGCAGAGGAGGTAAAGGTGGCAGCCTGATCAGGTCTGCTGCACCCCCCAGTGAACTTCTGGGTGGCAATGTCCTACGTGCCGGCGACAACGGCGGTGACATGATGGCCTCCTCCTCTGCTTCCTCCTCATCCTCTGATTAGGAAAGATTCGGCTCTTACACAACAATGCCACCCGGCAGCAAGGCCACCTCAAAGTTAGGGAATGATGTTCGTGGACGGGCCATCAATGCAGACACTGTGCTGGTGTGGGTGTGGGAGACGCCAGTGACAATGGCAACAATAGTATGGAAGGGAACACTTTTAGCTGTCGCCGCCGTCAAGGGTATCACAGCCGTGGATGTAAATGCCGTCAACGAAATCCTCGATGATGCAGCTGTCGCGGCTGTTGACATTTTCGTCAATGACGCGGTAGTCGTGTTCGATGGGGGTTTATTTGATGGGAATGTAGACATGGCAGTTGAATGGCTTCGTTTATGGTCGTGTTGAGGTATTCATGGCCGTGGCCATAGAGGACTTTGTTGACGGGGTACCAATGGCCAGTGATGTCCTTGGGGTAGACGACTAGAGGGAAGCTTGGTCGTCGACGATGACTGCCTTGTCGCTGATTTCAACGATGAGCCAGTTTTCAACATTGAAGGCCAAGAGTGGCCACCAGATTTTGACGTGGACTTAGAAGACGTCTCCTCCTTGCGGTGATGGAAAGGCTCTTGGCTCTTCTCCCCTGCCGACACCTCTTGGGCACTGACCTTTGGTGAAGACCGGTCCTTGTGCGAGGATCTGGGCTAGTCGCCGAAGGTGACTTTATGCTTCGTCCTGCTGGTGGCTTGGACTTCATGAGACTTAGACCTCTTACTGGAGGTGGTTCTCTGGGCGTCCTGCTCCCCCCCCTAAAAAGGCATGACTCCGTACTGAAGCAGAGTCAGAGGTCTCGCCGGCATCCTCGGGCCATGCGACGAGACAACGGTGATGATCCCTCAGCATCATTTGGAGAACGACTGGCAGATTTTGCAGTCCTGGATGACATGGTGAGGATGAAGGCAGTTGAGGTAATTGTGGTGATCCTCCATGTAGACATTCTTCAGTCCTGGGAGGATAGCTCAGTGGCAACGTGCTTGCCTTGGAAGCAAGACGGCAAAAAGCAACACAGGTTCGATCCCCAGGTCCGCGCTGAGAAAACTCTGGGTATTTAAGCGTGTTATAAATACACAGCTAAGACAAAAAAAAAACAATTACACAACCAAAAAACAAACAATTCCTGTAACAGTGCCTCGATGCCCGCGGGCTGTGTGAGCGCTTTATAAATACAAAAAATAAATAAAAATACAGTGGGCACAGGTCTTGAACAAGCTCTACCTCGTGGATTCTGCCATTAGGTGGGCCCAATGCACAGACAAAACTTAGTCGAAGATTACCAGCAGCGGGAATGGTCTCCGGAGCTATAGACGTAAAAAAATATACATTTTTTGTGGAAAAGATGTTAAAATCCAAACTTATTTGTAGAAATGTTGGAGACAATTTTTGAGCACTCCCTAAACTAATGGACGGTATAAAATCTGAAGATGGCCCAAAGGGGAGGTGTTAAGGAAGGTGTTCCTATTGGCTGTGAGCAGTATGACCCAAAATGACTATGATATGATAGTTTATTTATATAGTGCCTATACACAATGCGTTTCAAAGCGCTTCACAACAAGGGAGGGGACAAGGGAAAATACAAAACATTCTTTCAGGCCATGAACAAAAGAATGTGAAATTAACTATCGTACTCGGCCTAGCAATGTTTCAGATAGTGCAAGTGCTAAGACATAGGTAGGAAGGAAATGGGAAACAGACAGGTGACTGCCATACTAGGCCTGACGACATTGCTGGTAGAGCCAGAGAATTACACAAGGTGAGGGAGAGTGGAGGAGAAAGGATGGAGAGAAACAAAACAAGCAACTATATTACTAGGCCTGACAACATTTCAGATAGAGCTAGAGCTGGAGGGTGAGGGAGGGAAACAAGAAAGTAAGGGGGGGGAGACAAACAATGTCAAAACTATCCTACTAGACCCAGGGACAATTCAGATAGAGTAAGTGCACAGAAGAAAGTAAGAGGGGGAAGGAGAAAGGGGAGGGGAGAGGAGAAGAGAGCAGAGAATAAAATAGTGAAAAGAGCAGAGAAGCAGAGGAGAGAGCAAAACACAGTTGCAGAGGTCAGTGAACACATAATGAATGAAAGGGAAACAGACAATGTAGATAAGGATTCACTGTGAAGATGGGCACAGCATGATTCAGAGCCAACCTGAGTGTGAGATCCAGGGAAGGTCCAGCATGAGAGTTAAGGGGGAGAAGCCCCAAGAATCAATGTGTCCAAAGTCAAATCCAACATTGGCAAAAGTCATGAACGGTAAAACCCTTAGTGAATCAAGAAAACTCATGCAATGAATGGGGGGGTATTAGAAGAAGGGATAAAGGACGGGGAGGAGGGAGAAGAGATCAGGGAAAAGGCAGGGGGCACATGGGAAACATCACGGAGGACCAGCGGGGGAGGGGGCACATGGGAAACATCATGGGGGGCCAGTAGGGGTGGGGGGCACATGGGGAACCAGAGGGGGTGGGGGCACATGGGAAACATCACGGGGGACCAGCGGGGGTGGGAGGCCGCACATGGGAAACATCATGGGGGACCAGACGGGGCGGGGGGCACATGGGAATCATCACGGGGGACCAAGGGGGGTGAGGGGCACATGGGGCGCATCACGGGGGACCAGCGGGGGTGGAGGGCCCATGGGAAACATCACGGGGGACCAGCAGGGGTGGGGGGACACATGGGAAACATCACAGTGGACCAGCAGGGGTGGGGGGCACATGGGGAACATCACGGGGGGACCAGCCGTGTTGGGGGGTACAAGGGAAACCTCACATGGGAAGGCCTTTTTAAAAAAAATAAATGTAAGCCTAGTGGTACAGTTGTGATGGTCTCGGGCACGAGCTGTGAAATCTGCAAAAGCTATTATCTCCGACAAAAGACAAAATTACCTTTATAGTTGCGGAAATTCTTGTAGCTATAAAATGCCAAGCTAGTAATAAGGCTCCTGGCCAGGATAATGTTCCTGGCGATTTGTTTTTGGCGGAACCGGCCCTCTGGGCCCCATTTTTGATCTTGGGGTTTAATGCTATCTGTGCAGGAGGTACTCTCCCTGTCTCTTAGGTCTCGTGCAGTGTTCCACTCAATTTATAAAAAGCAGTCGGGGGTGCCTCCAACATCATATAGAGAAATCTCTCTTTTGGACTCAGTGTTTAAGATCTTGGGAACGGCTCTCTTGGGGTGGTTGGAGTCTTGGGCGGAGTGTAGTAACATCCTCTCCCCTATGCAGCTGGGCTTTAGACCGGGTCTTGGAACTGCAGAGCTGGCCTTGGATCTGTTCTCAGTGTTGGCCAACTCTTTGTATTGCAAGGAGGAGCCTATTTTCCTGGCTTTCATGGACCGAGCACTGAATTCGACAAGTTCCATTGTGTCAAGTTGTGGCATGTGCTCAGATCCATTAATTGCCCAGATGATTTGGTGCACATGTTGGAGAGGCTACATCTCTCAACAGTGGTGTGTGCGAGGAGTGGGGTATATGAACATTGCACCTCATTTGTTTAGGTGGATCGCGGGGTGATACAGGGCTGTGCATTGGCCCCTCTGCTCTTCTGTCTATACATAAACTGCCTATATGACCATTTACTCAAATCTACGCCAGACATACCAAGGCTGGGTAACAGACATCTGTCATAACTTGCAGATGAAACGGTTTTCTTAGCCAGTACCCCTAGAGCCCTACAGTGCCTTGTTGATGATTATTTTCGATTTATGGATTAATTGGATTTGAAAATAAATGCCCAGAAATCGGCTGTTCTGGTCTGCTGCAGGGGGAAGCGTCCTCCGAAAGTTTCGACAATATTCAGCCAGGGTGAGCTAATCCCTAGAGTGGACAATGTTGATTATCTGGGGGTCAGATTCTCATTGAGTTTTGGGGCTGAAGCGCATGTCAATAAGCAGACCCTAAGATTTAAACAGGCTAATTGTGGGGTTTCTAGAGCTTTGAGCACATTTAAAACCAATACGATTGAGCTTGTCCTCAAAGTTTATAATGGCAAATCCACCTTTGTTGCTAGGTATGGTATGGATGTATGGGGTTATGGCAAGATTGAGGACATTCAGGTGGTGGAGAACCTCTTTTTTAAGAGAATATTGGGGCTTCCTAGGTCAGCCCCTAATTTTACAGTGCACCAGGAAATGGAATGCTGGTTTCTTAGTGATCTAATTGCATCCCAGCATATAAGTCACTGGCTGAGAGTTTTGGGGAATAGTAAAGCCATTTTGACTCATTGAATATCCAGTGCCTAAGGACCCCCATTTGAAGATCCCGTGGCTCAGGTGCGTTAAATGTTTTTACACTGTAGGTCTTATATCTTCTATTGTTGTAAAAACCATGAAAGCCAGTATACTTCAGTCTCTTAGAGAGACGCGAGAGTCATTGGAGATCATTAGGCCTGCTAACAGTAGATACATTATTATTATGGCCTCGGGTCTTCAGAAGTATTTGTGTTGGGCTCAGAATCCTTCTCAGCATACATTTAATACAAGGGCGCGTTTTAATTGCATTTACTCGAGAGCAGTGATTTAGCATATTTTCTGTTTTGTCCTGCATTCTCATCCATTAGAGAGCATACATTAAAACCAGTTTTGCAGGGCCAAGGATTCCGTTGTTATGAACATGCCTTGCATTATTTGTTAAGGGCGGATTCAGTTAATGTGGGGTGGGCACTTTTGTCCTTTTTACAGTGTGCATGGTCCCAGAGGAAATTTGTATTAAGGTTTTTTGAACTGGAGTATCTTGGCAATATTTTTAGGGTTTTAATGTTACTGGTATTTTTATTATTTTTTTTTTTTAAATATGTTTTTATTTGCATTTTCAACAACAAGACAATTGCAATATTGGTTGCAACAACAAAGTTCCCTTGTATTATTTTCATGTAACATTTATATAAGAAACATAGAGAGGGGAGAAGTGCAAAGCAATGATGAACTCTAGTCTTGTGTTTCTGATTCCCCTCCCTCCCCGTCCCCAGCCTCCCCCCACCCCCCCTCCACTCGACTCGTTCGCTTTGTACACAACTCTGAATAAAAGTTCAAAACCACTATAGGCATTACAGCATTGCGTGTGCTCTGCAAGTTGCTACTGAAAGAAAGGAAGAAGCCCCTACAGGGCTTGGGGTAAGCAATCGTCCGGTGGCATAGGGCGCTGCCCTGATTCCTTTGATTGGCTAAGATGGTAAACAAGTGTTCTTAGTCTGTGGGCTCCCAATATGTCGTATAATATTCTAGAAAGGGCAACCAAATCATTTCGATGTTTCTGCGTGATTCATTTACCGCTGCCGTTAGGCTTTCCATTTCGTATATTGCGTGGGCCTTTATTAACCATTCTCTCTTCGATGGTAAGGCCATCGATTTCCATTTTATGGTTAGGCACACTCGGGCTGCTAATAGAAGATTTCGTGGTAGGTACATTAGAGATTCGTATGTTTCATCATCCTCCGACTCAACTCCAAACAAAACTAGTGTGGGCGTTGGGTTTCTAAGGACCCCATCTATGTCTCGAATCCAGCCCAGCACTTCCCGCCAGTACACCTGGACTCTGTCACAACCCCACCATTGGTGCCAGTAGTCACATTGCTCTCCGCAACCCCTCCAGCAATAGGGTGATGTCCCGGGGAACATTTTGGATAGGCGAAGGGGTGTGTAGTGCCATCTCATCAGTAATCGCACATTGTGCATTTTGTATTGCATGGAGACCGATGATGACCATACCGCTCTATATATTCCTTTCCATACCTCCCCTTGGGTTTCTATGGATAGGTCGGTTTCCCATTTCACTTCTGAAGGTGGGCGTGGACTGTGACCCCTCGTGATTAGTGCTCTATACAACTTTGAAATGAGGCCTCTCGATGCTTGGGGGGAGCTTAAGATTTGCTCGAATGGTGTCAAAGGGCGTTTTAACGAGTTGCCCCACCTTGGGTCGTGCATTGCACTTCGCAACTGGAGGAAGGACAAGGGGGGGACACTCGTACCCTGCAAGTCAGCCTGTAATTCCTCCCGGGTTGTAAACACCTCATTTTTCCAAAGCTGTCCCGCCCGACTTAAACCCGCCTCGTACCATGACTGTGATTGCTGGACTGCTCTCAGTGAGTTTTGGATAGGTGGGGACCAGATACAACTCAAAGGAGAGGGCCATGTTGTGATACCCTGCATGGCCCGGGATGGACGCCAGAGAGACCATAATACCTTCAGAATGGGGTGCTGTATAATCCTTTGTGTCATGGCTGATCTCGGGACCCACAACCACTCTCCCAGGGTGACCGGATTGAAGATGCCGTTCTCTATTGCCACCCACTGTTTCTCTGGGTTATCCCACAGATGTTTTTTATTATTTTTAATTAATGACTGTAATATTGTTGAATATATTTAAGTTACTCACTGTAGTGACTAGAGTATTCATAGTCCCCTTTCGTCCATCCTCGTGGGCGTCCCCTAACATGGGGACTATACCAGAACCTTTGGCAGCGGAAAATGGAGCTTCCCCTTTAAATTTAGTACAGCGTGCGGGAATGCCCCACCGAGGCCCTGTCGTTCGGCACCTCACCTCAGTCCCCTTTGAACACAGTGGACACTTAGACACCTGGGTACACATATTAGTCCCAGCCATACAGGCAGGGGAAGGTGGGTGGGAAGTATGGAGGAAAGGGAACTATGAGTATTCTAATCACTATGGTGAGTAACTTTAATTACTTATACGTCCCGGCCCCTTTGCTCCAGCCTTGTGGGTGATTCCACCAAACAAAATTATAGGGTGGAGCCTAGAAAGCCTCCTATCAAGGAAGAAGCAAAAGGTTCTGCAGAACCACCTGACCAAACTCAGCATCGTGCCTGGAGTCGGTGTTTCAAGTAGCTGTCCTGATGACTTATGTCTCTGAAACGCGACTGCCGTGGCCTTAGCCTTACCCACGTGGTCACGGACCCCAGCCAGGACCGGCTTGCCCATGGCAGTATATGCCGCTGAAATGGCCGGAACCATCCACCGGACGATTGAATCCTTGGAAGCCTGAAAGCCGGGAGAGGAGCCCCCAAAAGTGACAAACAATGCCTCGGACTTCATGAAGGATTTCCTCAGAGTGAGGTAAAACTTAGAGACCCTCTTGAGGTCCAAAGAATGTAGGGCCCTCTCTGCCTCTGACTGCGGGTTTGGGAAGAGCACCATGAGGCAGATCTCTTGATTCAACTGAAATGGAGAGACCACCATGGGCAAGAATTTGGGGGGTGTGTGCAAGATGACCTTGTCGTCATGAAATGGGGTAAAGGGCTTGCACAAATGCAACGCCTGCAGCTCGCTGACATTGCGCGCAGAGGTGACAGCCACCAGCAAAGCTGTCTTTAGTGTTACCAGCCGGATGTCCAAAGAGGCCATTGGCTCAAAAGGCTTGCACTGCAAAGCTGCAAAAACAACATTGAGATCCCAAACCGGATGTGGCCTATGCAACGGAGGAAAAAGCCCAAACAACCCCATGAGGTGGGCTTTAACCACCGGGTTGCTGCCGAAAAACACATGCTCCGGGGAATACTTGTAAGCCCCGATGGCCGTCAAATAAGTGCATCAAGTATCCACCTGAACTCCGGAACGAGCCAGGTGCACTGAAAAGGTCAGTATGTCGTCCAGAGGGCAGGTGACAGGATCCAGACCCTTGCCACGAGCCCAATGGCAGAACCTACTCCATTTGCTCTTATACTGGGACTGAGTAGAGGGCCTCCTGGCCTGTTGAATGATGTCCCAGTTGTCATCCGAAAACTGAGCATACTGTAGCCTCAGCTGGTCAGGAACAAGGCCGCCAGAGCCAGCCTGGCCTGGTCCGGGTGCTCCACTGCCTCAGCCTGCTGCGTCAGGAAGCCCCTGTTGGTGATCAGCAGGTGGACAGGGCCCCTGGGAGCACAACTGCAGCAGATCCGAAAAGTAGGCTCTCGAAGGCCAGTAGGGGGGCAATCAGGATGATGCTGCAGCCCACTGAAACCTGGAACTTGCAGAGGGTCCGCTGGAGAAGAGGGGGAGGACGGCAACGTATAACACCTGCGGTCATGCCACAGATCTGGAAGGCATCTCGCAGAGACCCCCGTCCTGCCCAAGAAGCAAACTGAGGGCACTTGGAATTCCGAGGAGATCCGTACAAGTCCAGGTCCGTCAACCCCCAGTGCTGTAACCGGGGCAACAAGGAGTCGGTGTGCAACTCCCACTCGTAGGTGTTGAACCCCAAGTGGCTCAGCTGGTCCGCCACTGCATTGCTGTCACCCGGGAGCTGGTTCAAATCCCCTCCATCTGGGCCCATTGCCAGATAGCTACTGCCTCCATGCAGAGGATGGGGGAACGAGTGCCACCTTGCTTTTTCAGGTAAAACATCATAGTAGAATTTCCATCCTGACCAGGACAGACCTGTACCTGTAGAGAGGCAGAAACACAATGAGGTCCAGGCCCATTGCCCTGTGCCCGAGCAAATTGATATGCAGGAGGGCTTCGCCCTGGACGATGAATCGGGTAACCCCCCCAGCCCAAAAGAGAGGAGTCCATCGTCACCACCAGGGTATGTTCCGGTCGGGTGAAGGGGGCTCCCGCAGAGACATTGCCATCCATCCACCACCAGCACATCCTGTCCCACTGAGACCCTGTCTCCTGATCCCAATTGGCCACCAGGTGGAGCTGGAGGCACCTCATCTTGAGGCGAGCATGCTGTTCAATGTGCATGCATGAGGCCATCATCCCCAGAAGGTGATGGAACCACCATGCCGAGGTGATCAAGTTGGCCAGAAAGTGCCCTATCACCTTGCAAAGAGAAAGGAGCCTCTCGGGCATGGGGAACACCCGCTGAAGTGACGTGTTTCAACGCACTCCTAAGAAGACCAGCTCCTGGGAGGGGCACAGCTGTGACTTCCTCTGGTTGATGGAAAACCCCAGCTGATGAAGAAAAGAAAAGAATCCACACCAAATCTCTGGCAGGAGTGCACCACCCCTTCGGGTGAACCCGCCCTCACAGCCAGTCATCCAGATAAGGGTATAGGTGATGGCCCTCCAAGCGGAGGAAACCCGCCACTTTGTTCATCAACTTTGTGATGACACAAGCACCCTGGTGCCTGAGGGTTTGTGTGCGCTATATAAATGCAAAAATAAAGGAATAAATAAACAAATACAAGGGACTAAGTTCAGGCCGAAAGGCAGCATGTTGTACTGGAAGTGATACGACATAATCGTGAACTGCAGAAACTTCAGATGCGGCTGGTAGATGTGGACATGCAGGTATGCATCCTTGAGGTCTATGGAACACAATTCCAGTACCCTACAAACGGAGACTCTGCTATGTACGCGGGAGTAATCATCTTGAAGCGTACTAGCGGTAAAGACAGATTGGGAAACGGCAGGCCACCGGCCTAGCAGGCTCCAACACGTGCCTATCTGCCATTTTGGGGCCTTGTGCCACTCCCTGGGTAGGAGGGTGCGAAGGCCCCAAGCTCAGACATGGGAGGATATGTCTTGGGTTTCAAAACAGAAGCGTCGACCTGAGTTAATTCTGGTATATGCTGAGCCCTCGTTCGGCTGGTCAGTAGTTGAAATGCCTTGACTCATGACTTCGGAGCGAGCTCTGGTAGGCTGTGTGCCCCTGGCACATGTGCCGGTAGTCGAGCTGGATCGTGCAGAGGACTGACTCTTGGCGGTAGCACTGATGATCCTTTACTCCTTTACCCCTTGGGGTCGAAGAAGAGGATGAACTTGATCGCCCTTCCGAGGACAGCCCGGTAAGGCCCCTCGGCTTGGGATCTGGTAGCCTTAGAACCTGAATCTGAGGAACCCTTGCCCATGGGAACCCCTGGGAAGGAGTTGCTGCGCTGAGAAGCCGTGCTGAACGGAGGGCCTACCTTGTCTTGATGAGAGGTCCTGGAGACAAAGTCCTTGAGGTGCGCCAGAGGAGAGGTGTGGAATATCTCCCTCCAACATGACAACCGATTCTTCAATGCCCTGAGACCGAGAGCGCTGCAAGCCGCACACGCATCCCAGCGGTGGTCGAACTCCAGGCACTCAAGACAGAGTGCATGAGGGTCCATGTCCGGGTACGAGTGGTCGCACGAAGCGCATCTTGTGAATCCTCCTGCAGCCGACATGTGCCGGGGGGACGAGGCACAGAAGAGAGGTAAAAGACTGAAAACAAAGGAGGAGAGCAAGCGGAAAGTTAAAGTCTCTGCATTGGCTGACAACGTCCGTGCGGAAAAAGGGACTGAGATAAAGGGGCTGGAGGGCGGGGCCTCAGCAGGGCGCGCCCATGCACGAGGCCATGCCCCCATGCGCTATGCTAAATCTAAACGGGAAGCTTGACTTTTTTGCTGCCAAAGGTACTGGTTCCGTTCCCATGTCTGGGGACGCCCACAAGGATGAGGAAAGGGGACGGGGCGTTTGAGTATGTTGTTGTTTTTATGGTATGTTTTTTATTCCCGAAATAAACTCTTTTGACTTGACTTGGATGAAAGACCACAACCTCAATCCTTTGTGTAATACGGCCAACAGTCCTCTAACATGATAATAGAGTAGAGATATACATGTCTCTCGGTGCCTAGAAAGACAAGCTGGGGTGATAAACATATCCTTTGATAGGGGACGACCTGTATCGGAAAGCAGTTTGATGAAGCATTACAGAAGTCCAAAAAAAGAAACTGAGACCATGACACTGCTTGGAATGATTACAAAGTTAACAAAAAGGGTGTACAGAACCCAACAGGCATTTGAAGCAAGAGGTTTATACCACTTCTGGAACATGGATAGTTTTATATTTCCATGCTCAAAACAGTATCTTTGCTTCAAGGTAGAGGGTTCAGACTACCAATTCAAAGTGTTTGCTTTTGGCATAATGTTAGCACCATGTGTGTTCACAAAGGTGTTGTCTATAGTCGCAGCAGACCTGTGCAACCAGTGCACATGTACGTCTACCTGGACAACAGTCTGATACCGGTGAACCATGCCAAACTGTGCACACAATTGACAATTCAACTACATTGCCTACGCTTCGCAATCAATGTACCCAAATCAAGCCTAATGCTATCAATGTCTAAGATATTCCTAGGAGCAGTGCCAGTCCCCATTCAGGACTTAGGGACACAATAAAGGATTCAAGGCTTTCTGGCAGTGGTTCCTCTTCATCTGTCATCAAGAAAGATGACCTTCTGAACAGTCATGAAACTATTGGGAATGGTGGTATCATGCATCCACTTAGTCCCTCATGCATGGCTGCACATGACGTCGTTCCAACCATGGCTCAGTGCACCATAGACATAGATAGGGGATGGGAGGATCTCGTGGTAGTTACACAAAAAGTCATCCAGTTATTCAAATGGTGTAACATGTGCAAAGGATGCCCTTTCACAACACCCTCCGCCCCTACTGTCAATTACAACAGGTGTTTCTGTAATAGGGTGGGCAGTCCACCTCCAGTCCTGCCCCATCCAATGGATATGTACAACCCAACAAAGACAGTTGCATATAAATATGTTAGAACTGCTAGCAACATGCCCTTATAAAGATGGGTAACACAGCAGCATTGTTCTACATCAATGAAGAGGGATGCACACCCTCACAACCTCTTCCAAATAGTGCAGCTAATTTGCCATTGATGCATAAAGAAGGGGAGGGGGGTCCATAGAAGTTCAACACATGCCCGGTATGGCAAAGTGTCTAGCAGACTAGCTCACCCATCCCATATTACAGAAACACAAGTGGGAACTAGACACAAATACACTCAAACACATATTCAAGAAATGTGAAACACTGCACATAGACTTCTTTGCAACCATTTCCAACGCGAATTTCCAAAGCTTAGCTTCCAGCTTCCCAGAAGAGCAATCCTTACTCAATACCCTGTGAAGGAGCTAGTATAGGTTACTTGCTTACGCTAAACCCCCTCAACATCACTAACCCACAGAGTTGCGCAGTAAAGGCAAAAGGAAGCTTAACCCTCACGCTCCTCACACCAACCTGGGTAAGGCAAGGCTGGCATCCGCAACTACTGCACTTGGCAGAGAAAACACACCGAAAATGTCTTTGAAGCCCAGGCTTAATAACACAGCAGCACTGTGAAGTCATATTTGCAAACCCACAAGTGATGAATTTGGTAACTTGGCACCTTTAATCTCAGAGTTTGGACTTTACAGTTACCTCATAAATGAATGTATGAACACCTTAAAAGAAGCATGTAAAACAAACACAAGAAACTGCTGCTTCAATAAATGGGAAAGATGTGCGATATAATGAAAAAGACAAAGGATAGACCCAATTAGAGTCTATTGTGGACTAGTAGCTTTGGCTCTTGGCAGTGGACTGGTAAACAATTCACAGAAGGGCCACCGACCTGCATGATTATTTTCTACATAAGCAATATCTGGACATGATTTTTTTAAAACGTTAACCTGGAGTTCAGTGTACAACTTCTTAAAACATTATTGTATAATTTCGTAAACTGCAGCAGACTCATGGGACGGTTAAACAGTGCTATGACATTTACTAATTACTTTACCAAATTCAAATCCCTACCAAAGAACAACACAGCTCGATATAAGTACACCACGTGCATCTAAAACAGAGTCGCAAGCCCTAGAAGATAAATGAACATTACTTAAAAGTAATAGGGCCTCATTACGACTTTTGCGTAATGGGTTAACGGGCTCCGCTAAAGGAGGCAGACCCGTTAATCCCATTACGCAAAATTACGAGGTCCCCTCGCGGGACACGGTAAGGACGCCAGGTAAAAACAGGCGTTGTTACCGGGTCCCGCGAGGGGAAGAGGGAGCAAACAACGGGCCGCTCGTAATCGGCCCATTGTTTGCTCCCTCTCCCATTCCCATTGAGCCCTATGGGGGCTCAGATGGGAATGGGGAAGGTCCGGGCCCGGGTTCCCAGAGGGAGGATTTACCGTGCCTCTGTACTCGGAATAGCCCCGTAATTCCCCTTTCTGGGGACCCGGTAATGGAGCCCGGTTTGGCGGCAGCCATGGAGCTAATCGCTCCATGGCTACCGTCAAACTCGTAATGAGGCCCATAGTCTCTTCAGAGTGCGGGCCTCATTACGAGGTAGGAGGTAGCCATGGTGCTATTAGCACCATGGCTACCCCCTTACCGCATTCTGGGTCCGGGTTCCTGAAATAGGGAATACCGGGTCATTCCAACCTTAGAGGACTCGGTAAGTCCCCATTCCGGGGAACCATTCCCCATTCCCATTCGAGCCCCCACAGGGTTCAATGGGAATGGGGATGGAGCTAATAACGGTACCGCAATTTGCGGTACCGTTATTAGCTCTGAAGTCCCTTAATGGGTCCCTTCCCTAACGCCTGGTAAAACCAGGCGTTAGGGAAGGGACCCACTAAGGGACCTTGGAATAGGGTGGTAAGGGATTACCGGCACGGGTGTCCTTACCGGGGCAGGTAATCCCTTACCACCTACTTCATAATGAGGCCCTGTGTATCGATATTAGTTATATGCACCCACCAGAGGACTATGGGCCTCATTACACGGACGGCGGTAAGGGTTAACGGTCACCGTTAATGGCAACGGTGACCGTTAACCCTTACCGCCGTACTACGAGGTCCCTTTGCGGGTTGGAGGAATTAACGCCTGCTTCTTGCAGGCGTTAAGTACCAACCCGCTAAGGGACCTCGGAGCTAATTACGGCACCGCAAAATTGCGGTGCCGTAATTAGCGCCTTCCCCATTCCCATAGAGCCCTATGGGGCAGAAATGGGAATGGGGAAGGGCAATGGCGGAAAGGGGATTTACCGCCCCTCCAACCTTGGAATGGGGCGGTAAATCCCCTTTCCGCCAAGGCGGTGCCGGTAATTTACCGGCATGGTCCAGGGTGCTAATAGCACCCTGGATTACCGCCTTCCGTGTAATGAGGCCCTATGTGGGGAAATAATTCAAGAAGCAATTCATTGAGAATGATGCCGTGGGTTGGGGTACAGAAAGGAATGTACATATCAGTTGTATTTCAGTTATCTAGACAATAGCCATTCGTCTGTTCCAAATATATGTAGAAGCACAAAAAACACACACACACACACACTCTCTCTCTCTCTCTCTCTCTCTCTCTCTCTCTCTCTCTCTCTCTCTCTCTCTCTCTCTCTCTCTCTCTCTCTCTCCCCCCCCCCTGAAAATTTGAAGTACAAATACATATTTATCGTTTTATTGACAAAGCTTTATTATGTTAAAATAAAGAAAAGTGACAGCACTACTTTGAGTATATGACAGATGGTGGGAGGGCCTCTAAGCTTTTTTTTGCGATTTCCACATCTCTGGCTGCAGCAAATGGTGACCTGCGATGGGCCACCAGATGCCCCAGTTGTTCTGTAGCAAATGTAAGGGAAATTGCTGCTGTAGTTGTGCATGTGTTGGTGAAGTGTACCTGGTGAGCTTACCCCCATTGTGTCATGCAATGTGTGGTTATTCTATGACTGTCCCACTTTTTGTCCACCTTCCCTGTCCACCTGAATTCCTCTGGAGGGGCCTTTGACCTTGTAGTCCACAGTGATAATTAAATCAGAATTAACAAAAGGGAAGGAAACCATTTGATTTAAAACCAAAAAAATAGCTGATGCTCAATTTGGACACCAGGTTAAATAAAATAAAAAAGCGCGAGCCTTATCTACTCAGTGCACATTCCACGGGGTGCATCACAAACATTTAAAGCTCCAGATTTCACATCTCCTGTGTACGAACACAGCAAACATGTTTGCGTGTAAGTTGTTTCTTTCATTTTGTACGTATTTTATTTTTTACTCTTCCTTTAAACCATGCAGAATTGTAAACATTCACCATTAGAGCTCAGAAAATCTTTGACCTAGGGCTTTACCAGCCTACTATCCAAAATGTCTTCCTGCTTATGTGCACGAAACATTTAGTTATAGTTAAAGTTGTACTTGGTGTATCCTGGATTTGTAGTTGTTCCACAAATGGTGTAAAGTGTTGAGTTAACAGCGCCCAAGAGTGAATCTCGGCTAAGGTGATACTGCCCCACAACGCACTGAGCAAGAGGGAACGAGCGGGATGAGAAAAGGGAAGGATAGGCCTCCTTCACCATTCCCAGTGTACAGTAGTGTCCTCCAAAGCATGGCTGATGGGCTCTTCATAGAACGGGCAGTCAAGGAGCAGAGTCTCTCGCATTCCTAGTGCCTACTGGAACTGGTCTTGCGCTGATGCAGTGAGCAGCTGGCACAGCAGAAGCTACCATAATATTCATTGGTGCACAGTTGGGCATGCACAATCAGATCACAGTTGGCAAGGTCTGGCTGGTCAAAGCATCCTGTGTTTGGGTCCAAGTCCATAGCAGACAATACTGGAGCTGAAAATAAAGAATAGAAGGGTACAGATGAAAACATCAAAATAAGGTAACATACTGTCTTACAAATATCCCTGTATACCAAAATAGGAATACATAGATTAATAAGGTGCAAACAAAAGGAGTAATTTTAACACTTGGCGCAAATAATGGGACCAGAACAGTTCACGGACAACCTCATAGCTGCCAAGCAGTTGCTGTGTACTTGAGGCCCTTTCGTATGAAACATGTGTGACAAATTGGACCGTAAAGCTGCATTCAGACCTTTTTTGTAAAAAGAGATTTCTCTGTAAACAATTATTAATGTAACCCTGCATTTTGTGCACAGATTATTTGCCCCTAGTAAGTTGAATGACATGGAATTTTATTATTATAATATGCCATAGGTTGACATTGCAAGATCGAGGTTGCCTGCCCTGTGTTTTGCAGTCCTCCTCAGAAATTGGCCTATTTAGCAAAAATACTACCCGCAGAACCCGTTTCATCCTGAGGACTAAGATCTCTGGGACCTTCAGGATGTTGGTGTTTGCGGCAGAGGTCATTGTGTCTTCTGGCTTGTCTACACATTCACGACTAGAGGCATTTCAGCTAAAGTGATTTGCCCATGATCACAGGCAACTATGCAGTTACTGGTCCACAAGAGGGTAGCTGCATGGGTGGGCCATGGTGTAATGACAACACGCATAGGATGTCAATGTCTTTAGCAGGAAGTCTACCAACAAGACATCATCTTGACCATAACAAAATATCAGCATCTGAAATATGAAGCAGTGGGCCCCACAGAATGGCAAACATGAAACGAAACAGACCTATGCAATAATTCTCTGAAAACATAACAGAAACACCTGGAAAATAAATATTGTGATGGCATACATGTGATGTAAAAAATGAATATACAAAATACCAAGTGGGAATAAACATGTGAAGAGAGAAAACAATTGTAGACACATGGCAAGTCTTAATTGTTCTACTTTTCCTGTGAAGTCTAATTACACTGGGGCACAACCCTATATTCTCTTTGCATATGCAAGGGAAACACTCCCATTCCCCCTTGGTAACCAGTGATTATGTTGCACACAAAAATAAAGAGAGAATAAAGGAAGTGGTAAAATAACAAACTACAATAATAAAGAGGGCAAAAAACAACGACAAAAAGAAAGAATAACGAAATATCGGCAAAATATAGTATTGGAGGATGGAAATATAACAAGAAAAGAAAAAGGGTACAGTTTAGAAAGAAAACATATCAGGGATTATGGGAGGCTTCGGAGGTTGATGAGAGAAGGTGAGCTGGGGGTAACCACCCACCCCTCTCTCGTAAAAAAAGTACTTTGAAGGTTAAGGTCCTGATTCACAGAGTATTTGGCAATGGTAATGCACCATTATAAAACACTTGTAAATCAGGCCCTAAGTGTTAGAAGAAGGACGGATACAATTTTTAAAAAAAGAGTGTATAATATAATTGTCTAAACGGATTCACATTCACGAAATATCCACTAGATGGCACTGTGAGACCATGGAAGGAAATGAACGTAGAAAATATGTGTGTTGAAAAGTGACTCGAAATATTTTTTTACAACTGTATTAACGGCTCGTAAAAAATGCATCTCGTGATTTTCTCAGCGAGAAAATCTCATAACCTCCCCGTTTGCGACCAATAGCACCGGTCAAAAGTGAGGACCGCTTTGTGCAGAACAGCCTAGGAGAGCATGGATATGTCGAAATCCATGGAAACGAGACCTCCCAGAACTCGACCTGCAGATGCATCGTAGTATTTGTATTTTGTATTTATTTTATTTGTATTGAGCACCTTGCCCTGGTGCGTCTGGGCGCATAACAGAAGATAATGGTTACATACAATCAAAACAGCTGTTAATACAAAAGCAGTTTACGGAGATAAATAGATAAGCAGAGGATACAGAGAACCAACGAATAGTGAGGTTACCAGAGATTTCTGGGCGTATTTGGTATACTAAAGCGTTTGCCAGCAGAAGAGGCTACATGTGCAATGCATTTTGGTGTGAAGGATAGTGGTGTGATGGTCAAGCATTCCCATAAGGCCAGTAGGTTTAGGAAGAAGAGGCCGAGGTATCAAGTTTGTGAAGCCAAAATATGGTTTTGTTCTTAAAGGAGTGGGCAGATGGTTCTGTTCTGAGAGTGGTAGGTAGGGTGTTCCAAAGTTTGGACGCGAGGACAGGGAAGCTAGATGCCCGGCTGTCTGAAGCTTGTGACTAGGTATAGTCAGAGTGTGTACATGGGCAGACAGCGGTCTGATTGCTGTGTGTCGCGTGAACCAATTGGTCAAGTATGCAGGTGCCAAGTTGTTCAGGGCCTTGTGTATTAATGCAAGGGTTTTGAGTGATATGCAGTGTGCAACAGGGAGCCAGTGTAGATTGCGTCTTGTGTCAGAGATATGAGATCTCCTTGGGACGTTGAGGGCCGCCCTGATGACATTATTTTGAGTGACCTGTAACTTATCCATGTTTCTTTGGCTAGTCCCTAAATATAGGGCGTTACAGTAATCGATTTTGGACAAGATAAGAGTTCTGGCGAGTACAATGCAGTTGTGAGTTGTCAGAAAGGGTCTGCAGGCAGTGATGAGTTTGCAGGTATAGGCCGAGGCCGAAACTACAGCATTAGTTTGTCTGTTGAGAGATAGTGTCGAGTCTAGGTAAATGCCAAGTGTTTTAGTATCATTAGACACTTTAATATTTCCGTCAATAGTGAACGATTTGTAGGCTGAACTAAGTTCAGTGAGTTTGGAAGGGCAGCCTAGGACAAGTAGCTCAGTCTTTTCATCATTAAGGAAGAGCCCATGATGCGCCATCCAGGCCTGGATGGCAGTGTAAATTGTATTAAGTGCTTTAGAGTCCGTTGCAGTCTGTGATAGGGATGAGTATCTGGGTATCGTCAGCATAGTTAGTGTAAGAGACACCCAGATAGTCAAGCACATCAAAGAGAGGCTTAGTGAACACATTATACAATGTGGGAGATACACAAGAACTCGCATGAGACAGGAGCTGGTTCCGCCGCGGCAGTAGGAGAAAAAACCCTCATGGTTCTATTGGCCAGGAAGGAGCTAATCCAGGATGTGGCGGCGTCAAGCGAAATGGGCAGCTATTTTAAGGTGGTGACATAGTATTTGATGATCAACCAAATCAAAAGCTGCTGAAAGATCAAGGAGAAGTAGGAGTGCCAACTTGCCCTTGTCTTTCAAATCCTCGATTTGTGTTTTTAAATCAATCAATGCTGTCTCTGTCCCGTGTCTGGGTCGGGAGCCTGATTGTCTAAGGCCCAGAAGATTATTTGTTTCGAGGTAGTCCTGAATTTGAAGGTAGGCAGCACGGTCCAGGATTTTTAGTAAGTAAGGCACCGTGGTGATGGGCCTGTAGTTAGCAGGGTTACTTGGATCGAGTGTGGGTTTTTTGATTAGTGAGATGACCCATGCATCCTTGAGGTTATCCGGGACAATGCCAGATTTAAATGAGGCATTAATGAAGGAGGTGATGAAGGGGGCAAGATCGTGCGCAGCCTCCTTGATTATAGGGGCGGGACACGAGTCCCCTTGGCAATTTGAGGGTTTGAGCTTTTTGATAATATTTTCTACTTCCTCAATAGAGAGAAGTACAAAGCTGAATGGTTTGAAGGAGTGTTTGCTCATGGGGAGGTTGTAAGACGGGGAGTTGCCCGTCGATTCAGAGGTGGCTTCTTTTAGCATTGATTTTTTCTTGAAGCATAGCGATTTTGTCTAGGAGTGCCTTTTGGATGTTGGTACACCAGGCAATGTCAGGGGTGCAAGTATCTAACAGGGCTACTGGAGACTCTAATTCCTTGAGGATCTTGAGGAGTTCCTTTGTGTTGGATTGTGCTAGCAGTATTCGTTTGTTGTAGATGTCTTTTAGTGGTAGTGGTGTCAGAACTTTTCTGCTGTGCTCCATAACCCGTGGGGAGCATGATCCTGAAGACATTTAAGGAAAGCTATCGACCATCACCCTACCCATAACCGAGCTGGTGATGTTGGGGGACAGCTCTGCATTGCACTTGCAGTGGCAGCCTTTGCTGATGTTAAACAGCAGCAGATGCCTTTCTCACTGAGCTAAGAACATTCTCTTCAGAAACCCTATGTCATGAAGGGATCCGCATAGCCTTTGTTTTTTTTGGCTATCGGGCGTCTTATGTTTTCTCATTGCAGAGCTGCTAAAAAGGGAGTTTGGGGCTGTCTATGCATTTTACAGTTTGGACTTCCCTGGCACGATCATCAACTCATACCAGAGTGTATGAGTGCTCGAGTGTGGACTTTACACCCATGGCGGCTGCTGTACACTTGTGGGGCTCATAATGCCTAGCTTGTGGAAGAGGAGGCTGCAGCATGCAGACCTCGCCTGACCTGCAATCTGTGAATCTTGCCTGCAGCATGCAGATCTCGCCTGACCTGCAATATGGGAGTCTTGACGAATGGAGTGACTGGCCCTTGTCTGGGTATACAGTAATTTCATCCCCACAATATTGCAGGTGTGTACTGTTTGCTCAAGGCAAATTGATTGCTGCCGCATTACGTATACGATAGGGGAATGCAGTGGTGAGACGAATGGGGTGGAGTATTTGGCAGTGATTAAATGTGGGAGGATTAAAAGAAACGGTGAAATTTCAACAACCAAAGACTACACTTAAAAAATCATGGGGATGAAACCACATAAGACCACATTATATAGTGATTATTGGGCAACTTGTCAGTTCTCCAGAGAAGTCACCGGGGTACGAGAGCGAGAGTGGGAAGCCTCCCTATGGAGGTAACACTCCTAACCCTAACCAAAGTACCCACAGGCTTCTGATAGGTCTAGTTTTATCCAGGCCTTGTTCGACCTGGTAATACCCTCTGAAGGTGAGTCCAACAGACACAAAAAGCCTTGCCCCCCTACGCCGCCAAATGAATATAACCACCCAATCTAAACTGAAAGATCGTAGGTCATCCAACATCAAAGACCTTCTCCAACTTGTGGGGTAGCTGAAGCAAGAATCCATGCACTTCTCTACCAGCTCAACACCATCAGACCGACAGATGGAAAGCATCCCAGAAGGGCAAGAACACCTGCCACAAATGGAGACATAACATGCATGTTGATGGACTTGCATAAGTCATCTTTGCAATGTTAAATGCCTTGCTTTCATTCCATCTCTGATGTGAACAACTATGTTCTTTTGAACCAGTCGTGATCTTCTTCAGAGCTCTTTGGCTTCAGTGGCCGGCCTGGTTTCTGGGTCACCTCCACTCCTTTTATCCAGAATTGGGTCTTGGGCTAACACCAGCCCCCCAATAAGGGGGCTCGCAACACTATTAAGTGGGAGGTGGCTGTCCCATTAGTGGACAGACTGCCCCCCAGAATCTGCCCAGCAACAGACATGCCCCTGGAAGAATGTGGATTGGGGCCAAACAGCTTCACCTCCCCTCCACCTGCCAGCTCACACACACACAGCCTCTGCAAGCTTTCTCCCCACAAAATGCAATTCCAAGGTAAAATATGGATTTTTATAAGCTCTAATTATGCCATCAACTCATCCCTCCGCATTAGAACCTTGGTTTAATCTCTGCTCTTTATTTTCCACACTTGCCACTGATAATGTAAGATGGCTCAATGGTGCGCTAGTGCTAATGAGGCAGACAGAGAATCATCTTCAGTACACCCCTTACATTACACCCCCATATGAGTTAACAAGGACAGGTCTCTTTAAAAAGAATAAAAAAGAAACTTGTCTCCAAAGACAAACTGCTGAATCCTAATGACTCCCTTCCCATCTCACAGTCCATATGACACCAATTGAAACGTGCCCAGCATAACATATTATAATATCGTAGCCGGGGCTGCTGTACCTGCGTCCGATTTCTCCTCCCTCCCCGTGCTCTGCCTGCTCCAAGGCTGTAAAGGACCACCTTGTGGGGATCCGACACAGATATTTTTCCCCTGCAGTACAAGGAGGGCTCGAAGCCGTCAGGGTATCATGCATACCAGTCATTTATTTTTTCAGCTTAAGCTAATGTAGTGTTGTTCAAAGTGCCGCACTGAGTGCATAGAGAAAAGGAACAGAGTTCATGAGGCAGGGCTAGCACCATATATGCTGGCCCCTATGTTACATGTAGCACGGGCCGCGTGATGATGCCAAGCTGAGCAGACCTGAGCTCTGTGGTAGGTGAAAGTTTTCCAAAGGCAGCTGCCGCTGGACAAGATACATCTAAGACGAGGAATCTATGGGTGGAAGAATCCAACAGAATGATCCTTTTACCTACTATGATAAGGTCACATGCGGGAGGTGATGGGAAGGGCTTGCATGACCAAGAGGGCCAGGTACAACCACCTGACATGACACAGGCCCTAGGGGCAGTATATAGGAATCACCACAGGGCCACCCTTACCATTCCTAACCTTGCGTTTCAGATCTTTGGCTAAAACCTCTGAACCCCATTGCGAGACAATTATAGTCTGGATTCTGAACCCCCTTTTTTCTTTGTAGAACTCATACCGCCCCGTTTGTTGACAGGTAGTGACAGCACTCCACAGACTGTGTTGTAATGTTAACCCATATCAACGGATAGCCTGAGAGGAACAAGGACACATACCTCAGAACAGAAAACCACAGTGTAGGTATCTAGAAGCTGGTTGGAGAGAGATACTGCTAAATCCAAGATGGCAGACAACCCTCATATAGAGTTTGTGTGTGGAGCCGCATGCATTCTGAACTGCAAGCTCGCTCACCTGGTGAAATTGACGCCGGCCCTGCTGTGATCTAATCCCGGAGCCCACCATTAGCATGCACATAGCTACCTCACATGTCACATGTAGCAGCCCAGTCCCACACGTCACCACAGTGGAAAGGGAGGATGAAGCTACAGGGAAGCATGGGAGTTAGGGGTTGGACATCGGAGGTGCAGGAGAGACAGAGTGTAGAGTAGAGAGTGCTAGAGCAGCAAGGAGGTAGAGAAGGGACAAAGTCAAGAGGCGTGGAGAGTAGGGTGTGGCTTAGTGGTGAGGAGAAGCAGAGAGAATGGGGAGGTAAAGTGGAAAATGAGGCGGTGAAAAGAAAAAGGAAAGCGTTGAGAGAGTGAAGACTGAATGTGAAAGTGAAGCACACAGAGCAAGAGAAATCAGGAGGAAGTGGAAGGCATTGTGGAAGAAAGTGGCACAAGGAAGGTAGATAAAAGTGAGGGCAAGGAGAGAGGGAAGTATTACGTCTTTCATAAGTCGGGCTCGGAGGATGTTCCATAAGTGGTGGTTAAGGGGCCAGGGTAAGGGCCAGGGACAAGAGTCAAGGTGCCTAGCTCAGGTGTGTTCTCTTCTTCTTTGACACCCACATTTTTCATGCAGAATCAAGACTGTACCCTCCAAAACAAAGAGGGCTGCCTGGGGAAATGGGGATTGGAGGCCCCGGGGCACAATTGCACAATTGCAGGAGAGCACCCTGGAGAGTACATTGGTGGTGGCAGTGGCGGTTGGGGGAGAGGCACTGCCCTCATGGTGCTCTTCCTCTCATCAAAGGCATATCCCAGTGGGGCAAAGTGATTGGGAGCCCAGTGGGATTGAGTTAGCCCTTGCCAGGAAAGAGGATTAAGGAAGGAGCAGGAGAGGCCAAACAGCATTACCCATTGGCAGGCGGCAGGGATCAAAAGCAGGGCGCAGAGCGCCGGCCATCCAGGATATACCTGGAGGAAGGAGCGCACCCCTCAGAGGACGGAGCATCAGGGTGGGGAGGAGGTGGAACCCCCCAGGAGTGGGGGGTCTGGCTGGGCCTGGGGTCGAGGGTCTTGGGTCGCCGACCCGATTTCAGCAGGGGCTGTAGACTGGGCCCAGCATAGATGTCTTCCAGGTCTAGAGGGAAATCTGGAGGGGCCGGCCACCCCACTGGAGCGCCCCAGGGAACCCTACCCACACTCTGGCCTGCAATGGAGAACAGGGACTCGAACAAAACTGGCAGTGGCCATTCAAAGGAGCAAAGGGGCAGTGAGACAGAAGATGAGTTGGCGCAGATGACAAGGCAAGATTTCAGGGGGGAAATGCAGGCCCTGAGAGAATCTCTGGCTCAAACTTTCCAGGACCAGTTCCAACTCATGAGAACCAACCTCAACGTGGATCTGGGGGAAATCCGACAAGAAGTAGCTCAATTAGGGGAAAGGACTGACCTGTTGGAAAGAGGCCTCCAGGAAAACGAGAGGGAGACAATGGCTAACAGCGAGGCCATAGATCGTCTAGACTCTGCGACGAGGAACATGGAGGCGATGCTCGAGGACTTGGAAAACAGATCCCGTCGGATCAACATCCGGATTAAGGCGCTTCCAGAGGCAGTGACGGATGGACAATTGAAGGTGGAATGCCAGCGGATATTCGCAGAACTCTTGGGCGAGGGGGACTCAATACTGGATAGGGCCCACAGAGTCGGCCGGATCCCTAGGGGCCCTAACGCCAGACCTCGGGAAGTCATGGTCGCCTTCGCCAGATAGGGACAGAAGGAAGCGATGTTGTGGGTAGCCAGGCAAAGCGAGCCGGCCCTCTACAAAGGGCAGGAAATACTGATGTTCCAGTACCTGGCTGCAAGCACACTGCTGAAAAGAAGGAATATGAGTCCGGTCTTGAAGGAGCTGTCCAAGAAGGGGATAAAATATAAGTGGACCGTTCCCTTTTGGCTTAGTGTTTGAGTGGGAGGGGAGTCAGAAGCGAGCAACCACGCTTCAGGAGGCAGCCAGCATTATAAGTCTGGAGCTGGAGAGTGAGGTGGAGTCACGTTGGGGTGCCTGCATCCCGTGGGGTTCAAAGGGAGAGGAGTAGACCTTGGGAATGGGCAACTGTTGGGCAGCAGGGCAAGAAGGAGGGTGCATTGCGGGGCCCCTCAGGGGGGTTGAAAGCTCAGAGCACCGAGGGGGAGGGTAGTTGTAATGTGGAGGGGGCTGGGTGACCCAACTGGCAATTGGGCAGAATATGGGGGTGGTGGACTCATGGGCTGTATGCTAGTCCTGGGAGGGAGGAGTAAAACATGTTGGAACAAGGACGGGACTGTCCGGTGGGTGGGGGAAGGAGGGCGGGGGGTTGGCGGGCAGGATGCGGTCTGGCCCATAGTTGGGGGTTCTGGGCTGGGGGAAGCATGGGAGAAGTGGGGGGGAGGACATGGGGGGACCATAGGGCCTAACATTGGGGCATCGGGTGTATTGGGGAGAGCGGGAGGGTTGGGGATGGGTTTGGAAGGGCAGTTAGAGGGAGCGGGGCATAATACCATCTTGGTTTTAAGTGGCTAACTCATAATGTGAGGGGGTTAAATTCTCCCCTCAAGCAGGCTAAATTAGAACAATTCACTAGAACGCATGTCCCAGATGTTTTGGCTCTGGAGGAGACCCATCTGCTGCACAAAGACCAGGGCCGCCTGCGCCTGAAGGGTTTCCCACAGATCTTTTTCGAATCAGGTCCCACAAAGAAAGGGGGGTGGCGCTGGAATTTGGGAGGGGTATGGACTTCAAAATCCAGGATATCCTTAGGGACAAAAATGGGAGGTTCATCATGGTGAGGGGGAATCATATGGGCGCCACTTACACTATAGCCTCGGTTTATGCCCCAAATGTGGGACAGGAGAAGTTTGCAAGGGAGACTTTGGGTGCGTTGGAAGGGTTTGTGAGATGGCAAGTCATTCTGATGGGGAACCTTTATCTGGCCAGGGACAAGCGGCTAGATCGGACACAACACGCGGGTGGAGGGCGGTGGCATCCCCACAGCTGAAGGAGCAGTTTGAAGGGGCAGGTTTGAGGGACGTGTGGAGGGTGTTGAGGGGGGAGGAAGAGGGCTAGATGTTTCTTTGTGACATGCATAGAACCCAATCTAGAATTTATTACATCTGGGTCTCGGCGAGCCTGGTGGGAGGGATAGAGCGGGTGGAGACCGGCCCCATGGGAATCGCCGATCATAGGGTTGTGCAGATGAAACTGCAGTTGGGTAGGCGAAGGCCAGGGGTTTGGAGTTGGCACTTTCCTGGGGAACTCCTGAGGGACCAGGTGATTAGGGAGGAGATAGGCAACAACATTAAAGTCTTCTTTGAAAGAAATAACGGCATGGACACGAGCCTCAGCATAAGGTGGGACGCGTTCAAGGCTACCCTGAGAGGGGAACTCGTCGCTTTGAAGGCAGAGAGGAATAAACAGCTGTGGCTCTTGGAGACCCAGCTGGAAGGGGAGGTGGAGGCTGCAAGGGTGAGGCTGAAGGAGGTCCCCTCAAGGAAAGTCTATAGGGAGTACAGGTTGGCAGAGGGGCAACTGGGGATTCTGAGGACCAAAAAAGACATTTTGCGCAAAGGCGAATAAGGCGAACTCGCTTTTAGCGCACCTACTAAAGGGTAGCAGGGAGCAAAATGTGATCTCGGCCTTAACGGATGAAAGAGGGAAGAGACTTACCCGTTCCGAGGAAAATGGGGAGCGATTAGTCAGATTCTATGAAGCCTTGTACACATCTCAGGGCCCAGCCACCCAGCACCAGAAGGACTTCTTGGGAGCCTTGTCCCTCCCGCGTCTCTCCAGGGACGTCGGGGATGAATTGGGATGGGCCATCACAGAGGATG